>NC_069388.1:86175477-86800477 GCF_027475565.1 Acinonyx jubatus | reverse complement strand
GAGTTGACATAACCCTGAGCGACCTCAGTTCTCTGTCTGAGGCATCCAGTATTGGAGGGAGCTGCCCCCACAGGTTGTAAATCAAGTTCAGAGAGCTTCCCGGCTTCCCTCCAACTTTGAGGTGGATTCTAGGGCCTCCCAGCAGCTCACACGGGCTAGAGTTTGGCTTTTGTAGTAAGGACATGCTCCTGGATGACAATGTAATATATGTCACGTCTGGGTACTGCCCTGACAATAAAAACTCTGGGCAAGCCCCCAAAGTGTGCCCCAGATATGAGCTGTAACCCCCAGATGGCCTCTCATCTCTCTCCACCCCGACTTGATGCCAACTGGGGGAAAAAGCCAGGAAATATAGTGCCTATAGTAAATGAAAGCTATAAAGGATGTGAAACAGGGCCCCAAATGGAACTGTAAACAACATGAATGAAGTACGATTACCTATGATAACAAAAGTATGATAATATTATTATATGCCAATCACAAAAGACACACCTGTACGAAAGAGGCACAGATGATTCAGAAGCAAAAGGATGCCTACCAAATGAGGAAAAAGAAGAAGATAGCAGAAGGCACAAGGCTACTAAACAATGTGCCTGGACACACGGTCACCTGATAAATGCTAGAGGGTATGTCCGCTTCAGTACTCATAAAGATTTATGTGCCTATTAACATACCGATGAACTTTAAATACGCAAGGAGAAATTGATAGGAGTGTGGCATTATGGGAGATTGAACATGCCCATGTCACCTTTTAATTAATAAAATAACTACAAAAGCAAGGAGCATCTGGATGACATTGCTAATAAAGCAGGATTAATATGTTTATGAGACTCACATCCTACCAGTAGGATCTACCTCTCCTTCAAGACCAGGTATAATGCTACACACAAAAGTACTTCTCCCTGTACCACGCTCCCCTGCACCCAGGCCCTGGTTTTCTCTGAGTGAATCTGGGGAGCCATCAATGATTCCTGAGAGACTGCCAACTCGGTCGTTTTGGGACTCTACAAAGTAAAAGAGGAAGCGATATAGCCCTTAATTTGCTTCCATTCTAGCTGGGAAGATAAGGTTTGCAACCTGGAGAACACAACAACTGGTCCATCTGGAGGGGAACATAAATTATATGGGCTGGAGAATGAAAACCTCTGCCCAGACATTTATTGGGCACCACTGCTATGTACTGGCACTGGACATGCCACAGGCGGACCTCAGGGATACACCGAGCAAGAGACCGTCTGCTCTCTGAGGGCTCTTAGGCGCTGGCACAGCTTCCCAGCAACTTACTAAAAGCCAGGACATAGTGTGGCAAGAGCCACGGGGAACCTCAGAGGGCTGCAGACAAGAGCTGGCCTCAGAAGGGTGGGTTGGTACACGGCAGGGACAGTTCTCCAGTCAAAGAAGGGACACAGCAAAGATTGGGAACTGGGATGAGCACAATGCTGTCGTTCACAACTCCAAGTAGAGCTGAAGTTGCCTGCTTTCAACTCACTGGGAAGATCAGACATTTGGATTCTCTTGTTTCTGGGTACAGCCATGCTCTCGCCACCATGGGGATCCCAGTTCACCTCCTGCTCACCTGCTCAAAGACGACTGTGCAGAACAGGGTGTCTTTAACATCCCCACTTTCTGCTCTTCTTCCAAGAATCTTCACCACCCTTCACGTCAGTCACATAGTGCTTTAGATGTTCGTGCTCCAGGCACACTTTCAAAACATGAAATTTTTGGTGACACACTCAATGGGATGAAAAGATTCAGAACATCTGTGACCATGCTGGTGGCTGAGAGTGGAGTTGTGTGGGTGCCTCTGGCCCTGAGCCCAGCTCCTTAGGGCCACTGTTCAGCCAGAAGCTCAGGCCTCAGAGAGGAGCCTCCTTTGCCCCTTATATCTTCTTGGCTGCTTTTGAGGGAGCAAGAGGGGCCCCTGTGTTCCCCATCAGGTGGCGGTGCCTCAAGGGCAAGGACCGTGATGCCATTGTCTGGGCCCCTCCCTCGAGGGGCCATCTGGCCTGTATTCTCCCACACTCTCTGGCACGGTTTCATCCAGAGCTCCCTGACATTTTGGCGAAAATGACCTAGCATTGCAGCTTGCCGACCAGGAAGGCTGGAACATTAGCTTTATGGAATGTTAGAGATCCTCTGGCCCAGCGTTTTTCAACCACCAGTCCGTGAACAGGCCCAGGGCCAGAGCAGTTTCTACCAGTCTGCAGAGCCAACTGCATCCCAATTTCCTTCCTCTTAAACATTCCAGCCTCCACAGACATAGCAGGGAGTCTGGCTGGGACTTCCATGGGGTTGGGCACTTGGGTGGCATTGTAGTCTCAGTGTTGAGTCCAAAGCCTGTCCTCTTCCTCCAGCATGTTGAGGAGCCTGTGGAAGCCATCCATCCTTCTGTCTGGCCTACAGCTCCAGTGCAAGTCAAGGTCTATCTCACTGGCAGGTTTACAAAGGCTGCTCCCTCTTACCTGCTACACTCTCTCCCCTTGTCTGCCGGACAAACTCCTACTCACCCAGAATCACCTCCTGTTGGAAGCTTCTCTTGACCAGCCTTCCTTCTCTGAAGCTCAGTTGGGTGACCCTGTTCCATGAACCCCCGTACGCTACCCACCCTTCTCACGGCACACACTCACACACATACACCTACACACACTCAGTCTCTGTGACTGTGTAGATTTAGCAGCTTCTCTGTCTTCTCCAGCAGATTGTGACCTCCCTGAGGGTGGCAGGTTGCACTCCTTGCCACTGCCTTCTCAGGGCCTGGCACAATGCCTGGCATCTAGTAGGTGCCCGGTAAATGCTCACTGAACAAATGAGCTGGTGGACAGAGGGATGGTTGAAAAGGGGTCTGGACCTTGTGATTTATGCTTTAATGGAATGGGGGTGAGGGCAAGAGTTTCTGGCTAAGATTCACTCAGGATGGTGTGTCCACCGTTTTTGCTCTACCCTGTGCTAGACAAGAAGCGTATCCTGCATCGACATTAAAAGATTTGAGGACCATCTATTTGTTCTTTCTTCCACTTTGTCCTCCTTGTGATGGCATGATGGCAGCAAGAGGGCCAAGGGGAGAACTCAGGTTCCACGCCACTCCTTAGTGTCTTGGGCCCAGAAGTGGCTGCAGCTCTCTTGATGACTATGGTCTCAGTATCCAGAGCAGTGCAGTGTGTGTGTGTGTGTGTGTGTGTGTGTGTGTGTGTGCGCGCGCGTGCGCACGCGCATGCGGATGGCAAGGTGTGTGGAGCATGGAGAGGACTTCAGGTGGTTCTATTCTTCCAAGATGGCTACAGGCTGCTGTCAGCCTTTAAGCACCCTCCCTGCTGTCCAGTCCACGGACAGTTGTTTCATCCACTGAACCACCTCTTGCCCCTGGCAGAGAGCCGCTGATGGAGGCTCAGGGTGCAGATCACAGACAATGAACACACACATGGGTATTTACACACTCGTTCACAGGCATACCCAGGCACATACCCTTACACTCACTCATATGCTCACATGCAAATGTGCACACTCACATACATACACACTTTCTGTTTCTAATCATTTGAAATCAAATAGGGATCAAAGCACAGGGTCAGAATCCCAGTGATTTCTGAGTGTAGTATTCCCTGGTGTAGTTGGATCAGGAACAGAACAGAACATTCTACCTCTTGTTTGCAGTGACCTGACCCCTGGCTGAGGGGCTCAGGGGACACCAGATTCTCATCACAGTACCCCCTCACCTGCTGCACATGCCTCCACAGTGCTGGCAGAAATGACCCCATGGAGGACATAGATTAAGGAGCATTATCATTTTGGTTTCTTTATAGCTGTATTGAGGTATAATTTACACACCATTATAGTCACTGGCAACGTTGTCAATGATTTCTGCAAGCTCATAGCATCTGCAGTCATCACCACAGCCAGTTTTAGAAGACTCCCATCACTCCATCAAGTGTCCCAGGCTGAGCACATTTCTCTCTCTTCTTAGTTTATTGAGCATTTTCATCACTAATGGGAGCACCCAGTTGGGGGACAGCAATGAAATTCTTAGTCATTTATACTTTAGTGTGGGTTAATCTAATATATGCTTTTATAAGTCTATTTAATTCTTTAAGCAACTACTTAGTACTGTTTCTACCATCAGCAAGGTTGGTGATAGACCAATGTCCCCTGGGCCCCTCAGCCAGGAATTGGGCTATTCTCTGGTGACTCTTCCTTGACCCATGTGAGAGGTAGGACATCCTTCTCTGTTCCTGGATACAGCTATTCCAGGGAATCCCACACTTGGGAACAGAGATAGGTACTAAGAACCCATTCCCAAAGAGCTTTGTAGAAACAATACAGTAGTCACACAATCACCATGATGCATTTTGGAAGGCAGTTAGTGGGTTGATAAAGGTGCAAAATGACAGGGTGCTGTGAAGTCTAGAGGGTGGGATGCTCTTTTCAGGGCAGGGAGAAGGCAGTGGAGTGTGAGAGGCCCTGGGTGGGTGCCGGGAATCAGGGTCAAAAAGTGAGGAAGGGGGGCCAGGAACAGTGATAGGGATGCTAAACCCACTGGGACATTGTGGGGAGGGAGGGCTGCTGTCCCAGAGCTCCTGCTATGGGGCCAGCCAGCCCAGACACTTCTCCCACTTCCTCAGGGGTCTTAGATGTCCCCTGGCTACTCTGGTGGACAGCAATGCCTATTCAAGAAAAGGCAGGGCAGAAGACTTACCAAAACCAGGCCAAGACAAGATTCATCTCTAGCCATTGTCATAGGGGAGTGTGGACCAGGCTTCCTTTGAGTATGACCTGACAAGACCCACTGCCATGGCCCCAGGGTAGCCCCAGCCACACAGGCCAATTCCCGCCTCTTTCTTCCTTCAGTTCTCTCTCCTTCCAGGACTTGGTTCCATCTCATTTTATTTTTTCTGCTATCCATTGCCCCCACCCCTGCTCTCATTTCCTCTTTCCACAGTGCAAGGGAATTTCGGCTGGAACAGCCCATAGCGTGTGGTGGGCCTGGGGGGGCATCCAGAGGTCGCTGGAGCTGGGAGGGCCCCAGACGGGGACTGAGCAATGTGTCACTGCCAGGGCTTGGCAGGGGCTGCAGCCCTGGGGGGTTGGGAGCAAGGGAGGCCTGGGAGGTGGGAGGTAGAGGGCAATCAGGAGGCCTGAAGTCTGCCAGAAAAGAGGACCTGAGGTGGGGTGAGAAGGCCATTTGAGCTTGGAAGGGAGATCCTTGTTGGCCATTTCCTGTCCAAGCTACAGGGTCTTTGGTGGGGTCTCCTGGCTTGAGAGGTACCACCCTAGCCAAGAATTCTTCTTTCTTTTTTTTTCTTTCACTAAATTAAATAATAGAGGGACTGTGTCTATCTCTATTTCCATATAGCCAAGTCTGAGCCTCGGCTGATCCTGGAAGCCAACCAGGTATGTGGAAAGAGGAAAAAGAAACAGCCAAAGAAAATGAAGCGATGCCTTGAAGGCCAGATGGAGGCTGTGGGCAGGGATCTGCAGGAGGCCCTGGACCAGGGGGCCAAGGAAGGGGGGGGTCTGTCTAGCCTCTGATCAGAGGGTGAAGGAAAGTTGGGGGTGGGTCTCCCTACAGTGGGCTGCTGGGGGATCGTCTGCAGGAGGTTAGAGCCAGAACAAAGGCAGCCAATGCATGAATGATCCTTCCTGTATGGAGATCTCTAAGGCTCCTTAAGTGGCTTACAGGCAACGAGACATCTCCAGGTTTGGCGGAGAGCAGGAGGGAGAAGGTGGTGGACCCACCCGGTGGGAAGACAGGGTCATTCAGTGTTTGAACCTGCTCCCATCTTGTGCTCCTGCTCATTATAGACTAGAGTTCACTTTTGGCCCACAGCTCCTTTCTCTTACCTCCCCTCACTCCTGCCTCCCCATGCTGGCTGAGTCTTCCCCTGAGGAACACTAGGCCTGGTCTAAAGAAGGAAAAATGGTGGTGCCATTTGACCTGCCCTATTGACCTTTCTCGAAGAGGAGAAAACATACATACATAGCTTCTTTGCTTTACTCGTTGCTCCCATCTGTCCCTTTCTCTCTATGCCTGCTGCCTCTGGCTGGGGTGGGAGTCCTGATGTACGCACTCCAGGCCCCCTCAGAGACATGCTCCAGATCACAGCCAAGTTATCTACCTCTCCTCAGATATCAACCCCTGCCTTGCATTAAAATCCATCAATGTTTTTCCTCAGCTCTCATAATAGAGGTCAAGTTCGCAAGTATGTCCCCAAATGTCCTAGCTGACCGGACACTCTCCTTTCACTCTAGCATCATGTCCCGACACTCCCACTTTACCTACATTCTTGTACCCACTTTGTACCATTTGTAATTCCATGAGTGTTCTGCACTCTCCCTGTGTCCACACTGGCTGTCCCCTCTGCCAGGACAATACCCTCTGCCATGCACCTGCTTAATGCCTCTTGTCCCAGCACCAAGGACAGCGCCTGGCACCAAGCAGGTGCCAATAAATAATGATGAACAAATGAGTATTTCAGACTCTGCCCTCCCTCCTTTCCCTCAAGCCGGGTAGACACCTCTATCTGGGTTAGGCTTCCCAAGCTTTTATCATGTTATAGTGAAATAGCCTGACTATTTATGCAAATGATAGGATTTTAAGATCTTTATTGTTGCACTTTTTCATTTCAGTATTTTCATCCCATGACTTTCTCCCATTCTACTTGTACTATAAAGCATGCATGCTTCCCGAAAAGGCTGTTTCAGTAGAACAGCAGAAACAGACTTTTGGTAGTTTCAAGCATAGACCCTGAGAGGAGGGAATAAATGATGAGTCTAGATAGGATCCCCCAGATTCAGGCAAAGGGAGAGAAAGGGAGACATAAAGAGATGGGTGGGGCTGGACAGGAAAGAAGACATTATACTCAGAGATACCATGTATCCAGGGCTGGTATCAGCACCTGGAAATCCCTGGCCTCTCTTTGGTAGGTATCTTTCATTACCAATAGCAGACAGCCATGTGGAAGCCAAGTTGGTACAACCCCAAACTCCTGATCTCCACTTGAAAGAGTCCCCTAGGGTGTCCTCCCTAAGATCCCAACAGCACTTGCTATGGGCAGCAGCCAGAATGTTGCTTATTGACTATCCAGAGAAAAATAAGCTCTTCTCAATGCTTTGTGTCCACTCAATCCCCATCCAGCTCCCCCGGAGTGGAACCCCACCAGCACTGCAATATTCCAGGGATATAGCGATCTGAAGGGGAAGGTAGGGATGGGATGCTGAGGAGGGAAGCACTCCCCATGCCTGTTTCCCACTTGACAGTACAGAGCCCACGCAAGATTTTCCTCAATACAGGACAGTAGAGAAAAATGCACCTCCCTGTTATGCCCACATCTTTTCCACACCCTAGGCCAGCCGCATCTCCAGCTCTCAGCACACTCCCTGGCATGTTGTAGGTTCTCAGTAAATCTGAAGCAGATATTGTCCTCCCTCCCTTACTAACAGAATCTCAAATCTGTTCAGGGAAGTGATGGAACTCACTAAAATTATTCAGCTTCCTAGAATCCCTTGTGGGTAGGGTGGCATTAAGACAGTGTTCTGGATAATAAAATATAAGTGAGACAATAAGATATAATATATAAAATATATAGTGGGTAGGGCTTCTGGGAAAGCTTGTTGAAGGGGCAGACTCAGCCGATACACTCCTTTTCAGCTTTTGTCCTTCATCCTTCACCTTTCATCTCTCTCCTGGCCTGGAACATTGACATGACATTCAGAGGTACAGGAATCAGTATGCAGCAATGAGGAAAAATTACATACACCGAGGATAGCAAAGCAGAATGGTAGAAAAAGCATGGGTCTCTCTAATGGCAGAGTAGAAGGTGGATTACCTGTCTTTCGACTTCGTGGTAGTGAGTGTGTCAGTTAGCAACCGTGCTGCATGATAAATCATCCCAAAAGTCCATGGTTTAAAACAACAATGATTCATTCTTAATCTTGCACCCAAAGATCAGCTGGTCTTGGCTTCAAGCTCTAGATTGGGTCGGCTCCATGTGTTTTTCATCCTCCCAGGTCTAGCACCTGCCCAGAGCATGTCCTTCCAGTAGTGACAGTAGAATGCCAAGAGGGTAAGATCAACTGTGCAAGCACATTTCAAGTCTCTGTCTGCATCACATCTGCAAACATCCTACTAGCCAAAGCAAGTGACACAGAGAAGCCCACACAGTTGAGGGCTGGCAAAGTATACTCTACCTCTAATGGGAGGGACAACAAATTCACATGGCAAAGGGCATAAAGAGGAGCCAGTAGTTAGAAAATACTTACTAGGTAAATAAACGTTGGGTGCCTCTTATGGGTGAGGCACCATGTTAGGTGCTTTGTGTTCATTAATCTTCTCATTTAACCTTTGCAACAACTCTTATCAAGCAAGTCTTACTAAATTTACTTTGCACATTTAAAAAACCTACTGCTCAAAGAGGTTAAGTAATATATCACTTGTGAAAGGGAAGGGCAGGATCTCAACACTGACTCTGGCTGCTCCAAAGCTTATTTTCGCCCATTACATCATGGGTCCTTACTTTTTTCCTAAAGTCTTCTGGGAAAGAGTAGGTATTTGACTTGGGAAACCACACTGGAAAGAATATCAACTTGGTATCTTGTCACACTGTATCTGACTGCAGGCCAAGAAGCCTCCAAGGTATGGGTGGAAAATTAGCAGAGAAAGGCCCTGAGAATCCAGACTCTCAGTTGCAAGAAACAGAAACTTAATCTGGCTGGTTAAGCAGAGAAGGGCTATTCAGTATTTCCCAGAATTACCCAGAGGATGAAAAGACAGGCTCAGAAGACATGTGGGTTCAGGGAAGGCTGAAAAGCCAGAGTGCACCCCAAAGCCTGGGGTCCTAACACCTGATGGTCCTGCTGCAGCCACCACCAGAAAAACCCTTCCCTTCCCTGGGCTTAAAGTCCAGGTAGGTGCCTCCAACTGGCCCAGGCTGGATCAAGCACCCATGTCCCAACTACACAGAAAGTATCTGGTTCCCATAACTGTAGTGAGAGATGAGATCTACCTTCTCTAGGACTCATTCAGTTAGGGATTCCTCCAAGCACAGTGAAAAGGTTCAGAGACTAGGAAGCAAAAACACAACAAAACAACCAGGCTCAGCCAGCAATCAGCAGCAAGTGTGGTCAGTGAGTGTGTGAAGAAAAGAAGAAAAGGAGAAAAGGGAGCCTGCCAGTCCACCCCCGCCCCCGGCTTCCCACCCCTGTTAATACCCTCTGGGGCGGGGATGGGCAGTGGTAAGGCAGTGGGGCACAGAGCCAGAGCCTGAGCATCCTGGTTTCTGGTCCTCACCCCTGCTGCAGGGGTCCACTGATGCTCACCAGGAGGCTGATGATCTTTCTGCCCTCAATGGCTTCCTGGCCTGGAACATCCGGAGAACAGGGAACTAGTGGAGGACGGCATAAGGTAAGTGATGGGCCTCAGACTTCAAGAGTTATTAAGACCATGAAGAAGGGATGGGAATTTCGGGGAGGGCTTAGCACTGAGCTGGGCCTGGGAAGAAGGTAGATGTTTCAGAATAAGGGTATGAGGGAGGGCATTTTGCTGTGAGGAGGGCTGTGGGCAAGAGGAGCTCCCTGTCCTGCTGAGATGAGCCAGTGCATCCCCTGGTTGACCAGCTTCCTCCACGGCCAGGGTGCAGGGAGTATGAGGTGGGCTGTGTTCAGACTTGAGCCCTGCTAACCGTGAAGCCATAGTTAGAAGCCCTCTGGGTATGAGAAAGATCATGGACTTCAGATCTGGTCCTGCCTCTTCTCACTTAGAGCAAGTTACTTCACATCTCTGAACCTCAATGGCCCCATCTTTTTTTTTTTAATTTTTTAATGTTTATTTATTTTTAAGAGTAAGAGAGAGACAGAGTGTACGTGGGGGAGGGGCAGAGAGAGAGGGAGAGACAGAATTCAAAGCAGGCTCCAGGTTCTGAGCTCTCTGCACAGAGCACGACGTGGGGCTCAAACTCACAAACCATGAGATCATGACCTGAGCCAAAGTTGGACACTTAACCGACTGAGCCACCCAGGTGCCCTTCAATGGCCCCATCTTTAAGGTAAGCATCAGCGTAGAGCCTCTGTCTTAGGTCTGCTGGGAGGACCGCAATGAGGTACCACATGTTAAATGCTGAGAACAATGTTTGCACAGAAAAGCACAATCGAAGGGTTTGTCATGCTGCTGCTGCTAGTGATGACGGCAACAATGATGGTGGCAAGGTACATGGCAGGGGCCCTAAAAACCTGTTCCTTCCCTCTTTCCCTGATGTCAGTGCCCTTGCTCCCTCCCCAGGTGCACATTGTCCTCAGGGCTGCCCCTCACCAGGAGAGGGACTTGCTCAGGTCCCGGCCATCCATCAGATCTCTCAGATACGATGAAGTGCATGTGGAGAGACTAGAAAAAGGATGTGTACCCTTTTCCTCGCCTGCCATATGTTCTACAAAGCCCAGTAGAGGCCCAGCTCACTGGTCTCCCCTGGAACCGGGCCCAGTGCTCTATATTCAGGGCTGAGGTCTAATCCCTCTTTGTGAGTCTACTCTTCATAGACTGGAAGCTCCCCAGAGAAGGGCGACATGCCTATTACCTGGCTGGGCCTGCGGCCAGGGGTGGAGATTGGTCCTCAAACAGTGATGGGCCCTGACTCAGCTTACCGAGTATGGTCTCACTTCCCCACTTGCTTCCTCTCCTCCTCCATGAACCCCCATGGGAGAAAGTGGCAGGGAACTTGGGGTAGGAAGGGACATACTGGGTCTCATCCTTCCACAGAGGCTTACAGGGGTTTCAGGAGCCCTTGGCCTCCAAAAGTGCCAGAGCTGGGTTGGCTCGACAACCCGAGCCAGCCTCTGGGAAGATGCCCCTGCTCTGACACCCTCTAGGCAGGCACAGCTCATACCCTGAGTTCCTGGGGTCAGGCTCTGGCCACTTAGCACCCTTCACCCCTGCAGATCCAGGCCCTGGGCCGCTCCATCTCCTCTCTCAGCCCTACGACTAAGCAGCCCGGGATAGCCCCAGCCACCTCCCCGCCTCCCCATCCCTAGCACAGAAGCCCTGTCAGGGATCATTGCAAAGCACCACGTGGAGATCTAATCTGGGGCGGGGGCGCAGAGCCGAGGCGGGGTGGAGGGGTCGACGAGAGGAGGAAATTAATGATTAAATAATGGGTTCCAAATGTAGCGGCTCCAAGTGAAATCCCCAGCCGCAAGCCGGCGGGCTGCACGCTCTCGGCCCTGCTCCAGGAGCCCTGAGGAGGCCCGCGCAAGTAGTAGAGATGCTGGTGGCGGTCTGCGTCCCACCCCCCAGGCCCAGTCAAATGGTTCTGGCCCGGATGCAGGGTCAGCAGGGTGCCTGTGGGGCCCAGGTGATTCCTGATGATAGGCGGGAGCCCTGCCACTTGGGGCTCCCCTACTGGAGGCGGGGGCTTGCAGGGGGCATTGCAGAGGAGGCCGGGGCAGACAGGAGGAAGTCTTGAGGGGCAGCCTGGGCAGGGCTGCAACCTTTCTTGTTCTCTATGCCTGGTCCCCCTCCCACACACCCCCTATTTCATCCCAGCCCATCATTGTCCTGGCTACCCTGAGCCTTAGCTCTTGCTAGAGAAAGCCCTTGCAAGGAACCCACGGAGTGGGGAAGGCACCCCCCAGACTGTCACTCCCACCCTAAACCTTCCCCATGATTGTACCTCTCTTTCTATGCCCGACTAGGGTGCTCCCCGCTTATGTGGGGCAGACAGTCACCATGCCGAAACTCTGGTCGTATCTAGAGCAAATTTCATCACATTGTGCCTCAGTTTCCCTTTGAAGACTAGGGCTAAGATTCCCCTTTAACACTCTCCTGGGAACTAGGACCCTCTTGTATGTTTTTCTCTCTGACCAGTACAAACCCCTCATGGTCAGGGAAGGTGCGTGAGCCAGCACCTTGCCCTGGATCTCTGGCTTTCTGCCGCCCCGTGCCCTCACCACACCTCCTGCCTGCTGGGGGAGGGCCCAGGCCTAGGAAGCCCGGGACAAGCATCTTGGCCCCCGGGCTCCTTTCCCCCTCCTCTGGAAGCCTGCTTGGAGCCTGAAATTTTCCACACTGAGCCTTTGGCTGCAGACGCTGGAACTTTTGCAATTTCCTGACTTGAAAACTGCTCCCCCACTCCTACGCCCTCCACCACATCCCCACAGGTCTTGTGGGGTGGTCACCTCAGCAGGGGCTCGGAGCCCAGACTGTTGGGAGCACAAGCTGAGGTCTTCAACCGTGACATTGAAAAGTGCACTCTTTGGCTGGAGCACCTATGCCATTGTCTGCCATCATCTGCCTGTCTCACCGAGGGCCTCTGGGAGAATGACGGGCTTCAAGGCCCAGTAGAATGGAGACCAGTGGGACAAGAAGGAAAATCAATCTCCAGGTAAATGGGCTAGAATGATGGGAACTGTTTCTGTGCATAACTCCAACTAGAGAGAGCAGGTCTTACTTTGGAGTTTGGAGCCAATGCCACCCTCCAGGACCAGCTGGGGGAATGCTGAAAAGTGTCTGGGCCTGGTAAGGTGGCACATGTAGCCTTGAAGAGCACTGGGTTGAGAGCCTGCACACAGGCCACACCTGAGGCAAACTGGAAGCCAGGAGGAGCCCAACTCGGCCCCAGCAGGCTCATACTGCCTACATGGTCACAAGCAGTCCTTGCCTGCTTCAGAGTGCCATTTGTGGCCAGGAGAAAGCTGCCAAGCTGCCCGGCACCCTGCAGGGGCCGGCAGGTAAGAGCCAAGAGGGAACACTTACACGCTTTGCCCCACAGTTCAGGACCTGTCTTTTGTCCACCCCTGCGGCTCTCCAGAGCGTTTTCTGTATCATCTAGGGGCTGAGGCCTGCCATGGACTTTGTGTCACACCCCGCCACACTCTGGGGCACCGATCGTGGGTCACTTTTATGGACTTCCATTCTCTACTACTCTGGAAAGGCAGGCCAAATAAACACCAAGCTGAATAAGCCTGAGGCCTTCCTCTCCCTGGGTCCCCCACACCACCTCATCCAAGATCCACACACCGTCCGGGATTGCGCGTGCAGAAGAATTTTAATAAAAACAAGCAATTCAGAAGGTCTGGCGGGGCAGGCAGGCTGGCCTTGTAGACTCAGTGCTATTCCTGGCCTGGGAGGCCAGGAGGCTCTCCTAGGAACAGGAGCTCCCAAGACAAATACAGAGCAACAAGCAGGCTTTGTCTTCTCCCTTTGAAGATGGAGTGTCCAGGCTGGGCCTTGGCCACACAGGAGAAGAGGGGAGGGCTTAGAAGAGAGGGGGCCAACGTGGGGGTAGTCAGTCTGACAGTCGTGGGCTTTGGGGGCTCCAATCCTTTGGGAAGCTCCCCAAGGATGGGCATTTAAGAGTAGGTATACGTAAGCTTAAGAGGAAGACATTTTTCTTGGCTTTGCTGTCTGTCTGGTCTCACATTGTCACCTCACTGAACACCCCCGGATACACACTACTCATTCAGGTGCCTGCTGTCCCCAACATGAAAGTCAGTCACTGAAGGCCCCAAGCCATGGCACAGATGGGGTGAAAACAAAAATTAAAAACAAAACTGAAAACTTTTAATCCCTCGGTTCTGTGGAGATGGATTTTTTCCAAAAGGAATTTAATTAAAGACAGAAAAAGACCAATAGAAACCAAAAAATCACACACACATGTGAAAAGTGCCATGACGGCCCTGGAGTCCTGGCCTAAGAGGTGGGAAGTCTGGGCACAGAGTTCTGGGGCCCCCAGAAGCTGAGCCTGTGGGAACCAACCTTGTCTGCAGCAGGTTCAGAAGGCCCCAGGGGCACCCAGCCCTTCACAGGGTGTGAGCAGGGCAGTCCAACGGCCCCAGACACAGAAACTCAGATCTTGGCGGCTGCCCTCAAAGCAGCCAGACTCAGTAGTCAGAACCCAGAGCTCACACCTTGGGACACAGCTGCTCGCTGCCCATTTCGGGACAATGAGGGTTGACGCTCCCTGCTACTGAACAAAGCCCATTCCGGAGAAGCAGCTAACCTTTCTCTTAGGTGTATCTTTCTCTTTTTAGCAAAAATGGGTCCATTTTTGTGATTTTTAAACTTAATAAAATTTTCTTTGTCCAAATCAGTCCAGCACATTGTGATCAGTAACTCCCCCTACCCCTTTAATGCAACCGGCACATCAAGGCTTTGGACATGGTTCAGGCTTCTCCCTGAAAACCCACAAGCCACCTTTACTCCCTTTCTGACCCGATCCCAGTCTTTGGATTTTGACATGTGGTTTGTCTCCTTCCAAAGCCCTCACCTCACCCCTCAAGCTATTGTTCACTCAGGCTGGTGGCTTCTTCTTGTAACCAGGATGCATGGTTCCTGCTGCCCCTGCCCTAGGGAGATGCCTGCCCTTATTTAGCCTGCCCCTGGGCTCTTGCATCTGGGCACGGCTTCTTCCAGGCAGTCCTCTTCCAGGTTTACGAGGGCCAAAAAGGGAGATTTAATGAATGAATAAATACCTGAATGGTGAATGGTAAACTCCTATTCTGTCTTCACACTTCAGGGCCTTTCCGAAATGCCTAGGCAGATTCCCTCACTCCATATTAACCCCTCCTTCATCACTCTTGTCACATCAGTGTTTCATACTGCATTATCGGTTAGACCAATACTTCATGCCTGTCGTCTCCAGGCCTTGCTTACCTTTGCATCCTCCTAACACTTGGGACAACACCTAGCACGTGCAGGTGCTCAGTTAACATCAGTGGAATTGGGGACTATGTTGTAACTGGGTTTTCTCAGTCTGAGCAGTGATCCTCGTTTCCACCTTCCGCATCCACCCGTCTGTGCCCCTCACATTGAGGCTCAAGCTCTTTCTCTTCCCTTTTGTCATCACAATCATACAAGATTCTCCCGGCAGCAAAACTCTCAGGAGTCCAGGCTGTCAAGACCTCTGATCTCTATGAGCTTTTCAAGGGCAGTGGCCTTCCATTTTTGTCCTGGTGTCTCTGTCACAGGATCATGCCTGGCATTCGGTAAATAACTGTGGGGCAAACAGATGGAGAAGGACTGACTGAACAAATACTTCCCTGGCTATATCACAGTGCCAATTCATCAAGGTTCCTCTCTCTCTCACTTTCTTAATTTCTTCTTGCTCATCAGAATTAAACCCGAAAGATTATTCTGTCCCTCTCCCCCACCTGCCCCATTGCTTTATCGACGTTCTAGAAGATGACTCTCGTGTCCTCTATCCTCTTCCCATATTCCCCACACAGAAGGCACCTTGGGCTCAGCTTGGTATCCGTCAGGCCAGGGCATGATACAGTGACAAATGACCCTCTAGTGGCATGGCAGTGACTTGAGTCTGGGTGACTCTCCAGGGCAGGAAGGCTCTTCCTTCTGTGTAATGTCTTAATGTTGCTTCTCAGCACCACCAGGTGCTGCCATAGCCGCCACACTGGGAGAGAGGTGCAGAGGTGAGCACGGCCAGTTTAATCTTTCCACCACAAAGGGGTGCACACCGGTCCCGTGCTCACATTGCACTGGCCAAAGCAAGTCACATGACCAGTCAATTTCTAGGGAATGGGGAACTACAACCCCCCATGTCCCTAGAAGGCAAGAGACCAGATATTGGGAAACTATGGTGATCCCACCCACAGCAGAGTTGGGGTCAAACCCTCCCCAGCTGGGGCTGGGAGAGGTTCCATCTATGGCCAAGGAGAGATGAGAAACAGAACAATGGCAATCACCCCACCCTAGATCTGAACTCGGTCACTCTAATTACCATACCAGTCACTTCCTGTGATTTCTGCCAGGGTTCGCCAGGAGCCCTGAGTAACCACAGCTTCACAGTCAGCACCAGGGGAAACTTTGTCAAACTTCTCACGCCAGTGGTTTTCAACTGAGGTCTGTGGGATTGGGGTCTGGGACCTGAGGCCCGAGCTCCTTCTCTTGGGACCTCTCCTCCAAACCTTGCCTCAGCTGAGGGGCTGTTGGCAGAAAACCACTGCAAGAAGGCAGTTAGCTGAGCTGGGTCACCTACCACAGCTCTGCCCCTGCCTCAGCCCTTCCCAACCTCTGCCTCCCCTCCCTCCACTCCCATGCCCACTACCCCTTCATCTATGAATGCCTCTTCCCTTCTGGTTTTCTTGGCCAGACCCTGTAGCCCAAGTTCCTGAGGTGCAGTCTAGTGGCAGGGCCAGAGAGAGAAGGCTTGATCTCTGGTTTCAAAATAAGGAGGAGGAGGAGGGGGAGGCTATGGAGGAGGAGAATAAGTAAATAAATAATATCATTTCTAGGGATGATAAGAGGTCATAGTGGTGTTGAGGAGGACTTGATTCAGGGCTCCTGTAAAGTGTCAGAATCAGTGCAAAGACCTAAGGGATGGTAGGGAACCAGAGTAGCCAGGGTAAGGAACATGGAAGGAAAGACCAGTCTTTACCAAGGAGAAGGGCCTTTTCTGCCTCTCACCCCAGGGATTTGAGGGTTGGGGGGCCAACATTGCCTTATTAAATTGATTTTCAATAATGTCCTTTCTTGGTGCTTAGCCTGAATTCACGTACTTCCTACCTAGTTTAAATCTCTGGGTTCAGTGGACAGAGTTGCCAGGGACAATTCTTCAAAAGCCTGACAACCCTCTTCTTTCCATGCTGCTCCCTGTCTTCTTCCCACAGTGCTTATCATTATAGAGTTTGAACTTTTCTGCAGAATTTCCACTTGCTTCCCTGGACAGGCTGGGTGAGAGCTGCTGGAAGTCCTGTCTCTGGGGCAGATAGGAAGGCATCTCAGCCAAATGCTGGCCTCAAGACATGACTTTCTGGGGCTTTCTGGTCTTGCTCCCATCTCCTTGATTAATTCTGACACATCTAAAACCTGCTCCAGGGCCAGAACCTCAGTTCTAGCTTAGCTGCGTGCAGATGGGGTGTTTATTGGAAGAAGTGTGCTGTTCGTACAATCCCAGCCTGCGGAAGGGGGAGGGCAGCAATGAAGGCTTGAAACACCCTCTACTCAGAACAATTCCCAGCCTCACTGGGCTCCCAGGCCTGTCCTGGAGGGACAGAGAGGAAAGAACCAGAGTGAGTCACGGACAACTCAGAGGTAAAGACTGGGGTATTAGCAGAACAGATATTTGGGAAGTGCCTGACATAAGGGTCAGGACACTCAGGAGGCTAGGTCCTGCTATCTAGGCCCTAGGCTCCCAGAGAGGCACTGGTGCCCACCCAGGGCATGGGGCTCTGGGTGCTACTAGCCTGAAGAAACCCCATGAGGTTGCAATAGTTAAAGTGAGGCCTACATGGGATGGAAGGTAGAATTGACATGCCCAGGTGGTGGCAGTATCCTTCAAGGTTCACTCTTTGTTTTTTGTTTTTTGTTTTCTTAAGACTAAATCTTTCCCTTTTTCTCAACCGATGACCCGCAGCTTCACCTGTCTCAGCTTGGCTTTTTGAACCATTGTCTTGTCACTGACATCCATCAGTATTTTTCCAAGCTGGCCTCCACACCACTACGGCCTCCACTTCCCCCTGTCATTCATTTCTGGATGTTGTCCTCTTCATATGACTTTAGTAGTCGCCCCCCTTCCCCTCAGCCCATGATGAGAGTCCAACATCCTTCTTCTGACAAGACACACCATGAGCAGGCCATAGCTTACTTCTCCCTAATCTCCAAAGCCTCTTCATTAACCTACCATTTCCTCATTCTTTTTTTTTTTTTAAACTTTTTTTTTTAACGTTATTTATTTTTGAGACAGAGAGAGAGCATGAACAGGGAGGGTCAGAGAGAGAGGGAGACACAGAATGGGAAGCAGGCTCCAGGCTCTGAGCCATCAGCCCAGAGCCCGATGCGGGGCTCGAACTCACGGACCGTGAGATTGTGACCTGAGCCGAAGTCGGACGCTCAACCGACGGAGCCACCCAGGCGCCCCCCATTTCCTCATTCTTGATGGGCAGAGGCTCAACCAGAGCTATGGATAGAGATAAAGGCCAGTCTGGCCCTCCAGGAGCTGAGTGTGCTAGGAGAGACACAGACCACACACTTCCTAATTAGAGTCTCCCAGAAGCAGACCCTGAAACAAGGATTTGAGTCAAGTAGTTTATTTGAGATGTGCTTCCAGGAAATACCAGTACTGGAACAGGAACATGGAACAGGGAATAGAGGGTGGCCAATGAATGCCCTAACAAGACATCTATCACTATGGGCAACTAGGATTTAATTCTACTGGGGATTCTCTGGGGGCCAACATAAGACACCCACTCAGTTATTTTACCAAAGAGTGAGGGAGCTAAGTATGTATTGGTTGAGAACTGTTTTCAGGGAGTGTTAATACCCCCATACTTCCTGCCTGCTACACAGAGAACAAAGCAACTGGTAACCAGATAAACCCTGGAGGAAAATAAGTGTGAGTGCTGTTGGTTTGCAGTTGAACCAGAATGCACCAAAATGGAAAGAGCAAGAAGGTAAGGGAAACAACAGCATCAATGGCACAGTACAATGTACTATAAAGTTTGTTTAAAGGAATCAGAGGTCAGGAATGGCTCTTGTAGGAGTTAAATTGAGGTAGATTTTGAAGGTTGGGTAAGGTTTGAAAACCAGAAACAAGGAGAGGCCTTCAAGGAAAGGGGAACAGCAAGAGTAAGTTTGTGGAAATGAAGCCATAGGAACAGTGGAGTCTTAGAAGAGCCACGGGCTGAGAAAATTTGTTAGGTGATGTACAAACTATGGAAGTTATGGGAAAGCCAGAGAATACATGAATGGAAACTGATGTGGTACTGTCTACAATAGGACCAAGGCAGGGTTTAGGAGAAATATGATGAGTAGAGGTACAGGTATGTTGAATTTGGGTTCTCTATGAGTCATCCAAGTGGAAATGTCTGGTTGGTGGTTGCACATATGGGCCTGAGCTGGAGTGAGGAGCCTGACCTAGAATTGGAAATTCAAGAATCACCTGCTTACAAATGGAAGTCAAAGCCATGGGATTGGGGAGACTATCATAAAAAGAAGGGAATAAAAGAAGGGTCAAACAGAATAAATATGAGGAAATTTGGGAAAATACATACACTTTGGAAATGGAAAAAAGGAAGAGATGCAAAGCAGAGAAAAATGAAGAATCGGCAGAACTTAAGCTAAAGGGGGAAGTACTTTAACAAGGAGTCGAGGAATAAAATGTTCTGCCAAAGACAAGGTGGACAAGGGCTATAGATGCAGCATTGGAGACCAAAGCAGAAGTGTTCTTGGGGTACAATAGGAGGGGAAGCCTGACAGTAAAGAGTCCTGAATAGGGTCATGGTCCACCAATCTTCCAAAACCCTCTGTTTTGTGATTAAGTTGAGAATTTGGGCATTAACTGAAGGGAAGCACAGATAATGGAAGGCATTTTTTTAAATATGGAAGGCGGTAGCATTTTATTATACATTAAATAGTATAATAAACATTTTAGCATTTATTATAATATCAATATAAATACTATTCTAATATATAACAATACATTTTAATATTATATAATATTTTATATTATATATATTTTATATATATTATATATTTTATATATATTATAATATTTTATATATGTATGTATATATACACATATGTATATATACATACATATATATAATGAGAGAAAGCCTGGACTGTGGCATCTATTAAATTTAGGCTTATGGCCTATCTATAAAACTTACTAGCTGTGTGACTTTGAAAAAATTACTTAACTTCTCTGAGGCTTTGATTTCTTATACATAAAAATGAGGATAATACTCATCTTAAAGATTGCTCTGGGAATTAAATGAGATAATGCTCATACAGTGTTCAGCAGAAAGCCTAAATTATCTTCAAAAACATTGTTTCTCTCTATTTGTTTCTTTTTCCACTATGTGAAAGACATTGGTTGGGTTGCCACCAAGATAAGAGGTTATATTATGGGTTTCATACCCATAGAGGTTTCTAAAACTCAGAAACTGAGAAGCTTGGGTTTTAATGCATAACTGGAAACAAGAGAGCAAACATAGCCCCTGAAAGTTAGGAAGTTGGAATTTATCAACCTTCATGATGCCAGGACCTTGGGATATATCCTTATTGCAAAAATAGAATAGAATAATATTCAACTACCTGCTTTCTGTCTATGATCTAGATGTGGAAAAAAATTAAGCTCTGAGAAAATTTAACTATTCAACTGCTCTCATGCAAGTTTGGGCTTCATGTTTGCATTCTTTGTAAGACCTTCATAAAAAGAAGGCATCCCTGGCATATCCCTAGGATGTCTGACAGAAGCAAATACAAAAATTCTGAAGAACAAATACTCAGATTTCACTAGATGCCTATAAAGAAACCTTCTGAAGAGAAAACTCAGAAGGAAAAAATCTGTCATGAGCAAGAGTTAATAAGCAAAACAAGTAGTTGGATTATACTCCTAAGAATTCAGATAATAGAATTATCAGATATGTAGTGTGAAATAAACTGTTTAATTTCAAAGACAAAAATTAAATATATGATGAAAGAACAAAATGCTCCCTAAAAAAGATGAGATGAATTTGAAACAGAACTAAGTAGAACTTCTAAAAATGAAAATATAATCATCAAAATGAAAAACACAGTGGATGGGCATATGAAACACAGCTGAAAAGAGGATCAGTAAACTGGAAGACATTTCTGAATTGCAGTACCCAAAAATTGCAGGACATAAAGCAACACAGATGGGAAATATAAATGAGAGTTGAAGAAATATGGAAGATAGAATAAGAAAATATAACATGTTTCTAATCAAAGTTTCTGAATGGGAGAACAGAGAGCTAAAAAGAGGCTATATTTGAAGATAATGGCTAAGAACTTTCCAAGTTCTTGATGAAAGAACTCATATTCAAGAAATAACCACTTCAGGGGCACCTGGGTGGCTCAGTCGGTTAAGCTTTTGACTTCGGCTCAGGTCATGATCTCACGGCTTGTGAGTTCAAGCCCCATATTGGGCTTTGTGTTGACATCTGGGAGCCTGGAGCCTGCTTCGGATTCTGTGTCTCCCTCTCTCTCTCTCTGACCCTCCCCCACTCACGCTCTGTCTCTCTATCTCAAAAATACATAAACATTAAAAAAAAGTTTTTTTAAAATAACCACTTCAAACAGGAGATATAAAAATAAATCCATTATCTAGACATAGCACAGTGAAATTGCAGAACCCAAAAGATAATAAGGAGATATTAAAAGTAGCCAGAGAAAAAAGACAGATTACTCACAAAGCATCAACATTTAAATAGTCAGCAGACTTTCATCAGGAACACCAGAAGTCATTTGACAAGTGGAGCATCTTCAAAGTAATAAAAACCCTACAATTCATTCAGTGTCAACTACAATTCCACACCCAGTTATGATATAATTTAAAAATGAAAATTAAATATTTTCATAAATGAAGAGGGAGTATACTATAGGAGAGTGCATTTTAAGAGGAAAGAAATTGTACCTAGAGGTTAGCAATGGGATGGGAGAAACTATAATGAGCGAAGCAACTGATCAACATGTAGGTAAATCTAAACAAGGATTGAATCTACAAAACAATAATTATTGTGATGGTTAACTTTGGGGTATTACATAAGTGGGAATGAAATATTGGAAAATAACATGTTAATAAGAGTTAGGGAGTGTTTGGTCTTTGTACTGTGTAGAAAAGAGTTGGGGCATCTGGGTGACCCAGTTAAACATCCGACTCTTGATTTTGGCTCAGGTCATGATCTCCTGGTTCATGAGTTTGAGCCCCACATCGGGCTCTGCACTGACAGTGCGGAGCCTGCTTGGGATTCTCTCTGTCCCTCCACTGTTCCCTGTGTCTATCTCTCTCAAAATAAATACATAAACTTAAAAAAACAGAAAAGAGTATATAGGTGGAGTAACTTTAGACATTGTCACATAGTAACGTAAAGAAAATGTGAGTCCTGTAAAACAGAAATAAATATGTATCTTCCAAATAAGATAAATGTGTATCTACCAAATTTGGGCTGTCAACCTTTAGGCTTCTCTCATAGAGGAAAGTAAAGAGTCTTTTTGTTTAAGGCATTTAAGTTGGATTTCTAGTAAGGACTGTCAAATCTAATATTAACTGAAATAATTATTCAATAATATTTCTTCACCAGCATACCATAAGATCCAATCTGGAAGGAACAATTTCTATTTGTCCCTTCCTATACTTCACAACTTGGTGCAGTGCTCGTACAAATTGGATTCGTGTAAAGAAGAGAGGGAAGTTAGAAGAAAAAGAAGGAACAAGAAGACAGGGAGGGGAAAAGGTGGTGGATCAGCATATCTGGATCACCATAATCAAAGAATGTTTATTAATGAAATCAGTGTCAGCCTGAAGAAGGATTTTAGTGTTCAAAATCCTGTCTTCCTCAATATTTTCATCAATAATTTGGATTAATAATGACTGGATACTAATTTGACAGGTGCTGCAACTACTAACAGGATTAACTAATGCATTAGGCGGTAGAATCAGGACCAAAATTCTTGACTGACTGTGCTGGGAAGAACAAAGCTCCTCTAACCAAAAAATGTTAGATGCTATTCCCTGGAACCCATGAATATGTCACCTTACATGGCAAAAAAGGATGTTGCAGGTGTCATTACATTAAATACCTAGAGAAGGAGAGACTGCTCTGGATTATCTGGGTGGGCGCGATGTAATCACAGGAATCCTTTGAAGAATTGGAGAAGGGGATGTGATGACAGAGGTAGAGTCAGAGAGAGGTTTGAAGATGGTATGTTGCTGGCTTTAAAGATGGGGGAAAGGATCATGAGCCAGGGAATGTGGGAAACCTCTAGAAGCTGGAAAAGACACGAAACATTATTTTCTCCTAGAGCCTCCGGTGTAATGCAGTCCTCCTACACTTTGATTTGAGTCCAGTGAAACCCATTTTAGACTTCTGACCCCCAGAATTATAAGATAAGAAATTGTTCTAAGCCACCAAGATTGTGATAATTTGTTATAGCAGGAATAGAAAACTAATCAATTCGCTAAAATTATAAGATAGTTTAACAAAATATTTAAAAATATAGACTTAATACAAACTTTTATATTGAGGTCAAAGAAAACAACCAAATTCAGACTGCCACGATACAGGAGACTACTTTATAATGTGTAAAGGGCTGGGGCACCCGTGTGGCTCAGTTGGTTGAGGGTCCGACTCTCGATTTCGACTCAGATCATGATTTCACGGGTTTGTGAGTTTGAGCCTCGAGTCAGGCTCCACACTGACAGTGCGGAGCCTGTTTAGGATTCTCTCTCTCTCCCTCTCTTTGCCACTCCCCCACTCTTTCTCTCTCAAAGTAAATAAATAAACTTAAAAAGCATTTATTAAGTAAAAAATTTTAAGGTAACACCGACAATAATAATAAATACTATTATATAAAAAGAGAATATACAGAAAAGTCAGAAAATGAATGTTTCTCCATGTGTGTTAGATGTGCCATTGGTTGGCCATCCATATGCTTTAATGGAAGAAGCAAAGGCATTGCTAAGTTTTACCTGGTGATTTGCAATTGGACTACATAATACAATGGGCAAAGCCTAAAAAGTTATTAGCAGGATGAACATTACTCATGACTTAAGCAAATTGCAATAACCTCACACACTTCATTGTTTATGACATTAATACACATCACCTAATATCATTGGCAAAATTACTCTTCCAAATTCTGTTTAAACAGATTTTGTTAAACCTGTGTGCAAAGAGATTGGTTTACAAGCTATGCTTCTAAGCAAGGTTTATGTAGTGAAATTCAAAATAAAATGTCCTTAACTCTTAAAAAAATACATATATACATAAATAAACTTAAAAAATAATCATTATAGGGGCGCCTGGGTGGCTCGGTCGGTTAAGCGTCCGACTTCGGCTCAGGTCATGATCTCACAGTCCGTGAGTTCAAGCCCCACGTCGGGCTCTGTGCTGACAGCTCAGAGCCTGGAGCCTGCTTCGGATTCTGTGTCTCCCTCTCTCTCTGCCCCTCCCCTGTTCATGCTCCGTCTCTCTCTGTCTCAAAAGTAAATAAATGTTAAAAAATAAATAAATAATAAATAATCATTATAATGCGTAAAGGGCCTACAAATTTTAATTGACTACAACCTCAGGAGGAAAGTTGAAAAAACACACAAAAAATGTGCAGTTTGGAATGTCATGTCATCATTGAGAACGGTCCTGCTGGCTCCACATCATCACTGATGCACAGTGATCAGTGGTGGGCTCATCACTTTAAAAAATAATGATGACAAACAGAAAGAACTACTGGATGGGGAGGATCTAGAGAACATGTTTTAAAAGACAAAAAAAAAAAAAAACTAGGTATGAAAATTTTATCAAAATAAGAGAAAAATCTAAGTTATATGATTTTCGTACAGTATGATATTTATTCTCTGTAGTTCCTAAGGGTAAGATTCAAACCACAGAGCTCCGAGAGGATCTTTTCTAATTCCAAACAAAAAAGAAATCTTTCACCCTCCAAGTGATCCTGAGATAGGATAGATTTCTTTCAGAGTATTCTGTGATTTCCGCTCCTGGATGTATCTGAACATAGCCTGGACATGTGGTTAAGGTAGCTTCCAGCCCTCGAAGATTGTGCCCCTTCAATGGGAAGTGACTTGGGTAGGAGTCATGGAAAGAACAAAGAGGACTCTACTTTCTCGCCCAGACCTTTGACCTCTATCCAAGCCACAACTGCAGAAAGAAGCCTGAATAGTTAGAATTTTGCCTCCATCTTGGAAAACCCAAAATCCTACTAATGAAGAATCTCAGTCCTCTCCCGGCAATTCATCCCCACTCCGCACTCAAAATTCTCCTCACGAAATAACAACACAACCAAATAAAATATTCAATTATATCAACAGTGTTTCTGACAATCAATAAAGCTTTCAAATGGAGAAAACATAGTATTTTCCAGGCTCTTTTGCTAGTTCTCAGGAAAAAAAAAAATGAAGCACCAAAATGATAAGTTCATTCATCATACAGCCTAGCTCTTCCTGATCATTTAGAAGGAAGTTTCCCATGTCCCCATCCCTTGAGCACTCTGCATCCATTCCCTAGGGAACCCCAGGACTGTGGGGCAGGACTGGGGGAAAACTCCTTTCCCAAGTGACCTTAAGGATGGCTCAGAGCTCTGCCTTCCTCTTGCCAAGCCTCAGCTTTAACATCTGCATGAAGAGGGATCAGATTAGGGGCACAGACTGATTAAAGGGCAGATAGTTCAAGCAGGATTAGGATCTATTTCAGGTTCCAGGGAGCAGGGGGGTTCAGGAGGGAGTGGGGGATAGAACAGAAAACATATCCTTACTGGAATGAACTTAGAGCCACAGATTAGTAGTTTTAGTGCTACACATGGCATCCCCCACTACTGCCAACTTTAAGGGAATTTCCATCTCCCCGTTGCCCCTCGGTTCACCCTCCACCCCTGCCCAGTCCCCAGGATGGGTGGGAAGGGAACTATGGAAATTCCCTTTTCAGGAACATGGGGGTGACCTAGAGAGCAAGGGCTGGTGGAAACAAAGGGAATATTAAAAACTGAGAAGGACCCCTTGGCTTCCTGCCCCCCACTTTCATCCTTAGCCAGGAAATCATCTGAGAAGAGAAGGGACTCACCAGACTCATCTGCAGGTGCTGTATTTTCCCAAGGCCTCCAGCCCACCCTCCTCCAATCCCCCAGCCAGCCCATCCCACTGGGGACTAAGAAGGCCCAGCCGACAGCTGGGTTGTGCAATCAGCAGCCCAGATGTGGCTGGGACTCTGGCTTGTAGCAGCTGCCTCTGTCATCACCCAGGGCCTATGGCCTTCATTTCACCCTCGAGCTGTATTCTAGCAACATTCCTGTCCCCATCCCAGACAGGCCGCACCCCAGCCACCATCCTCCTCCGGCAGAGAAGACTTGGCGGCCGAGAGTCACAGGCTCAGCTCAGCCATACTGTGCCGTGCTACCAGTGGGAGGCCTTGCCTTCCCTGGGCCTCAATAGATATTGTTGGTTTAAGCCCTAAGTCCTCTACTGAATTTCCTCCTCATTCCTCAACACTTTGAGTTTAGTGATGCATTTATTGGCTCCCTGCGGGAACTGGATAAAATATAAAACCGTTTTTATTGCCCTTGGGTATTCTAACCAGGGCAAGGTCACATCCCATTCTGCAGCTACCATGACCACTGTTCTCATGAAACTTTGGGTGTGGTCAATCATCAGGCAATGCCATTGATTCTTGGTTTCAGAATTGGCAGTCAATCAGACTTAAAACAATTTCAGCCTACTTTTTGCTTCACCCAGGACTGCCTGGCTTGGAGAAGATGCACCGTAGTTATTTGCTACATGGAAAGATAAAACAAAGATTCACAGGGAGAATTGCCCGTGGTCGTGCAGCAAACCAGTGACAAACACAGGGATAAAGCCCAGGTGTTAAGCCTTGTAATCGGAATCTTTCCCCCGTTCCATACTCTCTGGCTTCATCATGGTGATGACAGTAACAGTGGTAGTGATGATGAAGGTGGTGGTGGTGATGATGGTGGTGATGATGGCAGTCAAAATGACGATGTGGTGCTAATGACAATGATAATAATAAAATGACAATAATAAAAGATGGCTAAGGTGGTTACAGCAGCGACGGTGGTGATGCTGGTGGAAGTGTGGTGATGATGACCACAATGATGGTAATAATGCCTTGATGTGATCACGAAGACAGAGCCCCCTTCTCTCAAAGAATTCTCTTTAGGAATGCATGGCTTATTCCAATAATTTCGGCTCTACTCCTTAACTTTGGAATGATTCAGTATCTGAGACCTGACCCTAATATTTCTTCAGCAGCAGAAATCAAACCTCGAGAGGCAGCCATGAACATGTACTGCTCAGAACTCCTGTTTTGATGAGCATGTGAAAAGACAGCTCCAGCTGTTACCCTGCTGGATCTACCACAGTGTTTGTGCTGAGGCCATGCTTCCCAGGGGCTGCTGCAGCCAATGATGGAGCCCAGCAGGGGCACTAATGCTGGTCCATTCCTGGAGATGCAGGACTTTTCGTCCAGCTGACTGTCGTAAGGGACTCCCCACGAGACCCCTTGTTCTGGCTGAGACTTTGCTGTACCTGCACTACAGTCTCAGACCCTTCCTCCCGTGCTCCTACCTTCCTCCCATCCTTCACAGGGGGGAGATCTGCACTGCCATATGAAGGCTCATCTCACCTTCTCTAATCCCTTTCTTTTATTATTCACAGGCACCGCCCCAATAAATCTCTTTCATGCCCACTCCTGTCTTCCAAGCTTCACAGAAGACCCAAACTCCTAAACCTGAATGATCAAACTGGGTAATACTATTGTGGTACAGATAAAATAATAGATAAAGTACTTTTAAAATGAGATTCGTTTTCTTCTCTGACTTACAAACTGTCTCTAAGGACGATTCTGGGCTGGAATGTATTGTATGCTTTGAGTCAGGAATTAAAGTTCCCCTTTGGAAGATTAAATCCTTGCTAGGGACTTGAAATGGAGCAGAGAGATGGGAGGAAGGCAGGGGGGAAGCCCAGGACAAAGACCTTGAGACAGGATGAGCTTGCTATGTTCCTGGGACGGGGAGTTGCCCTCAGTGAGTGGAGTGGAGGAAAAGAGAAGCTAAAGCTGAACACGAGAAGGGGGAGAGGTGGGGAGCGGGAAACCAAGGAGAGGACCTGAGATTTGATGAGACAAGAAAAGAGGTGACACAGAAGATTCTCAATGGGGCAGGAAGTGGTGTTGTAGAGCAGCAGGGTAAGAGGCCACCTGAGGCTGCTGGGCTCATCCAACCAAGCACCGAAGAGAGCAGAGATTGAAGTGGTAGGTGTAGCATCCGTGCAAAAGACACATTGAGAAAGAACGAATCTGTCATGTCATCTCACTGGATTGGAGCGTTAGAGAGGAAGCGAGGGGTCCAAGGGGCTTCCAGTCTGGAGAGCAGAGACAGGTACCTCTAACAGGAACAAGCTGTTTGAACAGAGCGAGTATCATGAGTTGGTTTTGGTCCTGTTTTTTCCAGTCGTCATGTCTACCAGGGACTTGACAATGCGGGTCTGGAAGGCAAAGAAGCAAACGAGCTCTCCTCCAAGGGTGACGGAGGGTGTGCTATAGAGGCTGCAACAGAGCAAGTGGTTCTCGGGAAGCAGCCACGGTGGCGGCTGCGGGCAAGGCTGCAGCTGAGCCAGCGACAGAGGGCGAGTGAGCAGGGAGGCAGGAAGCTACAAAGGGCAGAGTCGCCTATAACCAGGGGAGTCCTGAAAGCTGGATCTGATACCCCATGTCCCTCCTTAGCCTCCCAGCCTGACGGCTGCCCATACTGGCCCTGAGGGGAAGTGGGCACAGGCGTCTGGGGGTTCCTCACAACCGCAGAGGGGCACGCCAGAACAGAGGGGTGACATTCTGGCAGAGCTTGGAACTGCGGAGCCTGCCACGGGGGCGGCCTCCCACAGGCTGCTCCTGTGGTCCAGTGGACACGTCGCTCTCCTGGGGTCAGCGCCGGGGCGGCAGCAGCCTCATGTGAGGTGGTGCTGCTGGCATCTGCTTCCCTGGAACAGGGACTAGGAAAACAGATGACCTCAGGCTGAAAGCTCTCAGGATCATTGCTCAGAAGAGGGCGGAAAAGACGAGGCTAAAAATACATACAGACCCAAATTCTCTACCTCTCCAGAAAAATTCCAGGCAGAATGTCCTACAAATGTGTCTGACGCAGGCCCCTGCCATCGGCTGTTCCCACACCAGCCTTTTCCTCACACTCTTCTCTGGCTTGCACACCTGCCCTCCACCCAGGCCTGGCTTCTGTCCATCCCTGTGCAGGCTGGGCTTATTCCTACCTCACGCCTCTGCCTCTGTCCTCCCCTCCACCTCGGGCACCACTTTCCTCTGCCCACCCTTGGAAGAGAGCTTACCCCCAAATTGTCTGGGACTCATTTCCCAGATCCCCTGGAACCTTCTCCAGGGAGCCTCCCAGGCCACTTCCCACTTCCTAGTTCCTGGACCAAGAATCTGAACCACACAACTCACTATCAGATGGCCTGCCTTTCCCTCCACTTCTGAAGATTAGACTGACCTCTTTATAGCCATAATAAAATCTTCCTAATAGAGGCAGGGAGAGGAGGGCTTCTGCATCTTTTCCTTCTATATCCAAAAGCACCCAGTCTAAAATTAAGCACATAGCAAGTGCTTAATAAATGTTTGTAATCAATCGAATAAGTAGAAAGGCTTTGTCCATTTGAATATACTTAGCTCTTAGTGATAGGAATAACAGGCTGGGGAGGAAACTTGGAGGGTATATAGAATAGGGGAGGGATGGGAGCTTTATCCCACTGTGTGTGTGTGTGCGCGCGCGCACACGTGTGCACGCGTGTGCACACGAGCATACACCAGCCCTTGTGTATGACATGCATGGGAGACTCTGTACTAAACTAAAGGAAAGAGCTAGAATGTTTGAGATTACTGAGTAACTTCTGGGGTTCTCAAGACAGCCCTGGACATCCTGAAGAGCCAGTGCCCCTATGTTTTATGCTGAACAACCTAATTTCTGCCCTGAGCTTCCTCACTTTGGCTGGAGACCCAGGAGCTCTGCTGGCAGGACTTGAGAGCAGAGGCTTTGGTTCATTTGCTGCTATGGTGACACTGCTTTTTTTCTTTGGTGCTGGGGGTGAGGATACATGGGTCTGTGTCTAATGGCTGGTCCATGTTTTACAACTGCCTTTCTCTTCGTACCCTCTCCTTCCTACTGCCTCTGTCCAACTGCCTCCTCCTAATCCGGGTATCTTTGAACCACAGAAGCCCTGAGCCTAGTATAAAATCTGACCCTCAGTAAGTGCCCCCAAAGATGCGGGTGGATGGAAGAAAGGAAGGGAGAGAAGGAGGGAGGACGGGAGAAGAAAATTCATTTTCAGATCTAAAACTTCTGGCAGAAGGATAGTAAAGTTTAAAAAAAAAGGAATAAAATATATCTACTTTCTGTAGCACAGCTACACAATCCGCACAGTGCCTCAAAAGGACATTGACTGATGGCAGTTTTAACAAAGTGACTGTAGATTACAGTCAAAACAGTAAGCATTATGATATGCATAGGAAGACCCAAGATTCAAACCCCCACAGTTCAGGTTGACACACAGAGGGGGGATGCCCGCTCCAGCTTCTCTCCAACCTAGAGAATGTCAGGGGGAGCAATCTGGGACCTTGATCTCATATCCCTTTTATCTGCCCCTTTCTAGAAGAGCTGCCCATCTGGTCAGGGCTGGACACTCCCCTCTGGCCAGGTTTCACAAAGGGTGGCCTTACTCAGGTACCACTCTCTTCTCTCCTTCACGTCCTGGGACTGTTTTCCTAGGCAGGCCCGGCCAGCCTCCTGCCTACTCTCATTTCCTATGCTATAACCTGGCTCCCGGGGGCAAAAGCAGTCATGTCCTTCACAGCTTGCCTGTGGCTGGGTACACAAGGCATTCCCAGCTTATAGAGGGCCAGGGGAGTGGACACAAAGTCTGCCACACAGGGCCAACACACCGAGACACAGACTTGGAAACAGGAAGTTCCTGCTGGACTTCCAGGCGAGGCTCCTTCCCAGCCTAGCATATCAGAGCAGCCCCGCCTGAGGAGACACTGGGCACTCGTACAGTGATTAGGAAGCCACTACTTTGTTTGCCTTTTGGATCTTATCCTTATGTTGAAGACTCCTTTGGCAGGAAGGAAGGGAGGTGAGCTGTAGAATCCAGTCTCCAAACCTCCCTGGAACCCCTAGCTAGGAGTCAGCACAAGAGCAACTCAGCAAAGACACTAAAGATATCATTCTCAAGGTCACACTTTCACCATGTTCTGGCTCCACAAAGTTCTGCCCACAGGCAGTGTGATAATGTGAAGAAAACAGGCTGGGAGAGAGGAGACTTGAGACTTCATCCTGGCTCAGCCACCAGGGGAATCCCTCCTCCTCCCTTGGTCTCCTCGAAGGAGGAATGAGAAGATGGGTCTAGAAGACCCCAGAGGCCCTCACAGCCTCTCATGTTAAGCATCTTCATGGGCGGAATTTGGTTTGATGCCTGTAGCCTTGTGTGCAGGAACTTAATGGCAGAGTGCTGAGGTTAGGAGAGAAAACTCGCATGTGGGAACCAACTAGAGACAAATGCTAGGCAGTTTGATTGAATGCCTGGGTGAGTGGATCAGACCGGCAGTGCCTGGCTTGCGGGCTGGAACTCTTGCAAAGGAGCTGTACATCCATATGCCCTACAAGCATCGACCGAAGGCTGAATAAATAATACAACTTGCACGTGTATGTGTGACTATTTTTCAAATCATCAATGCTGCTGTCATGAATGAAACACAGATTCACTAGAAAGTGGCCCTGCACGCAGACTGCCTTTCAGTTACTATTCCTCTTCTCAAACAGCAGACCTTATAACGGCAACTACTATTTACAGTGAAATAAAACCATAGCTGGGCTCTCCTTTAAAATACTCAAAGGAAGAAAGGTGGGGGCGGGGGAGGGGACAAAACCAGGGTGAATGTTAATAATTATTGAAACTGGATGAAGAGTACATGGGGAGCTATTACACTGTTGTCTCTACTTTTGTATGTTTGAAATTTTCCATAATAATTTGTTTAAAACAAAAAGTGTAAGGGTGCCTGGGTGGCTCAGTTGGTTGAGCGTCCAACTTCGGCTCCTCAGGTCATGATCTCGCAGTTTGTGAGTTCGAGCCCCGCATCAGGCTCTGTGCTGAGGGCTTGTAGCCTGGAGCCTGCTTTGGATTCTGTGTCTCCTTCTCTCTCTTCCCATCCCCCACTTGTGCTCTGTCTCTCTCTGTCTCTCAAAAATAAATAAATAAATGTAAAAAATTTTTTCAAATAAAAAAACTGTAAATGCTCTTATGTGCTCATTCATGGAATCTTTTGACATTAAAGAAGGCGTTCTTTGTGGACAGCTGTTACATTGTTAAGGTGGAGAAAGCAGTTATGAAATCATATGTAGGTATGACTTTTCTTTAAAAAATGTGTGTGTGTGTGTGTGTGTGTGTGTGTATGTGTCTGTTTTTTGAAAGCCTTCCTTTCAGACCCTCATGAAGATGTGATTGGCAGTTACCTCTCGGTTAAAGGAATGGAGTGATTTTTATTTATTTTTATTTTTTTATTTGTGTTTCCAATGAACCTACTCTCCTTTTGTTATCAGCCCCAAACTCCGTACTAAGTGCCTTTAGATTCGAAAAGTCTGGGAGGCGCCGGTTTAGACACTCGCGTGCCGGAAGAGCCAGGGTTTCAGGGGTGCGGGCCTCGGGAAGCGGTCGTGGCGGACCGCCTTGCCCTGGGTCCTAAGGATGGGCAGGATTTAGAAATCCTGAGGCGGGTGGGAGGGCGTTCCAGGCAACACAAAAATAAGTACTTCCTGTCTTGAAACAGTGGCCTTCCCAGAGTAGGGGTGAGACCGGAGGCCAGGGGCCTGAGGGGGGCATGGAGCAGGGATGGAGGGGATGGGTGGGGCATGGCCTTGAACGGCCGTGGGGTTCTGGGAAAAGAGGAGCCTGAATGTCTAGCTAAAAATTGTCCTGGGTATGTGTGTGAGTGTGCACGCGCGTATTAACTGTGGCATTCGGAACAAGGCATAATTGGAAAAACATGACCGATGCTGAGCCACACGCATTTGGGGACATGTGGCTCCGGTTCTGGGATTATTTGTCATTCCTCATTTCAGGAAAGCAGGAAGACAAACGATGAAGCGTCGAACTCAACGAAGACTCAGATGTCACGGAGGAGTCAACGTGGGGCCAGGACCACAGTCTATCAGCAACCACCTCTTGGGGCTGCTACCGCCCCAAGACCAGCCCCCACCCCGGGGCTGTCCGTGTGCTCAGTGCCAGCTGCCAGTCAGGACCCGGGGCCCTCAGCGATCCAAGCTTTCGCACGCTGGGAGAGGGAACACTGGCACCTTCCCAAGGGTTTGCCGGAAGGGAGCTGGAGGGGCAGCGGGATGGAGAGAAAGAGGCTGCATTTCAGGCAAACTGGAGACAATCCGGGAAACTCCCAGAAACCCCGGCACAAACTGCAGAGATTGCCTGGGTGATCCACAGAGGCCTACATGACCTCACGAAGGCCCAGAGGACACTGGCTTCCAAAAGCAGGGGATGTTGATGGCAGGCATCTCTGCACCCCCATGTCCTTACTGGCAATGACGCTGCAGCATCGGGGTGAGGGCAGGGGCTCAGGTCAGACCTCTAGGGGACCTGGAGACAGCGGAAGAAGACCTTACAGCATTGAAGGGCTAGGCTGGACAGGTAGACTCGTGCTGGTCTGGCTTGCAAGAACCCCACCATTCACACCCCCCTTGAGCAAGGGGACTTGCTAACTAGCACACCGGACTTGCTAACTGCTTCTCTAAGTTAACCTTCGCTCACTCAGGCCTAGGAAACTTAACGGGTAGAACTCTGGCATTTTAGGACTGGATGCAACGCTACCCAACCTTGCTCTGACCTTTGTGAGAACAATGAACATGATGCCTTGCTCTGAGTAGGGGCTCAATGACTATCAGGTCCATTTACTGTTCCCATCCCAACCCTTCACCTCAGGAGGTGGGCCCAGGTGGCCCCCTTCACCAAGAATGCAACAGCTTCCTCCTTGCTCTTACAGCCGAGTCACTTTCCTCCTTCACTCCACCAAAATAAGGTTGGGCTTTTTCAAAATGTTTACTAGGAAACCAAGAAACAAACAAAGCAAAACTGAAGGCAAGTGATGGAGGTTGAGGAACTATTACAGAATTCCAGAATTCATCAACAATCTTAGGTCAAAGAACCCAACCCAAATCCCCCAAGATTTTTTTTTCTGGAGAAGTGCTTCTTATTTCTTATTCTTATTCTATTATTCTAATCCTCATTCTTATGATATATTTTGCTAATGTTTTGGAACACATGCCATGTGCCAAGCACTTTCTGATGTGATCATGTATCATTTTATAAGGCGTAGAGAGGTTCAGTAATGCCATGGCCATTGCTCCTCTATGGCAGGGGTGGGAGCTGAAACCAGGCTGCCTGACCTCAGAATTTGTGTGGTGATCACTCTCTACCTTGCCTCTCTTTGGCCACATGTTCACATCCTAACTTTTAACCCAAGGCATCTAACATGAGGGAGCCAAGCCAAGGGGCGCACGTGAAGCTTAGAGCCTATTTCTGGCCAGGGGCTCCTCACACTGGCCATGAAAGTTTGCAACCTCTCAAGGAGACAAATGAATGGGACCGCCAAGCATTTCCTTAAGTTTGTTTCCTTATGGACTTCAGGTGCACAAAGTTATAGTGACACCAATTCTAGTTCATGGCACATTAGCATCATGGTTACTACGTGGCCCTCCTTTATTTGTTATTTATATCTTTGTTAATTTGTAAGAAACTGAACATCCACGGACCACCACCCACAACATTACAGATAACTTACAACTACCTATATTCCTCTCCCATCCTGTCCCCCAACCCTATTTTCTCAGAGTAACTCTGCTGAATGTTTACCATTCTCTTACTTTTTTAAAAAATGTAGTTTTATGTAGTTTTATCAGATGTATATGTATGTTTAAATACTTTCCGTGTTTTCAAACTTGGGGGATAATGGCTTAGCACTAGCAATTTTCTGAGATATCTTTTTTTTCACTCAAAATTATGCTACTGATTCATCCATGTTATGCAGGTCCTTTCTTTGTTTGCCTTTGATCCTGTCAATAAAAACAAATAGATTTACCAAGATTTTTTTTATTACCTTTGCTTCTAATATATCTTGCAGCATTGCTTGAATTAGTTCTTGTTTTAAAAGATACTTCAAAAAGTCTTTAATGTGGGCCTTTTGTGGCCAGTGACTCGAGGCCTTGTATCATGAAGAATATTATTATGCATTCACGTGACAATTAGGTTAGATATAAAAGTCTTTGTTCCAAGTTGTTCCTTCAAGATTTGAAACATATTCTTCAGTTGTCTTTTTGTATCTGGTGTTTCTGTTCAGAAGTCTGATGTTGGTATGACTCTTATTCCTTTGTAACTGGCCGCTTCTTTCTCTATAGAGACGTTTAAAATGTTCTTTTTGTCTGTGATAATATTAAAATTTGCTACAGTATATCTAGGAGTGAGTATATCTAGGAGTGATAATTCTTCTATTATCAATCCTTTTTATCTGAGATTATTTTTAACCCATGGAAATATATCTCTATTATTCATCAAATATATTCTTCTTCCTACATGTCTTTAACTTCTGCTGGATCTCTTATTATCTGCATGTAAGCACTTGTATGGCCATCCTCTGTATTCCCTAAATAGATTTTCTATCTCTTTATCCTTTCCCACAACTTTCTGGGAGACTTCCTCAATCTGATCTTCCAATTCACTGAGTTGTTCTTTAGCTGTATTCATCCCACTATTCAATCTATCCTGTTCTTTATCTCAACTATTATGTTTTTCTTATCTAACGTTTCCAGTTGCTGCTCTCTAAGATTTTTCTGTTGTTGTTTCATAGTACCTATTTTGTGCCTTATTTCCTTAAATGCTTTTAGTTTAAGTTTTTAATCTATTTTTCTAAAAATTCTGCTTCAGAGCAAATGTGTTATCCAATTGTGGTTTTCCTAGTGAGGTGGTAGCACTCCCTCAGGAATTTAGTTATTTTGACACATATGCTGTTGGGGCCTCAGCTACTCTCTGAGAATATGGTGAAAAGTGAAGGCCACACCCTAGTCATAAGGCAGACAGCCCCAGGCACCTGTTTGTCATCATACTACAAAGCAACTCCTCAGATCAGAAGGAGATGGTCTCTCTAGAGGTCATCCTCCAGCCTGAGGTGGGAGAGGGAAGACTGGAATGCAGATCTGAGTCAGTCCCAACATGTTTTCCCCAACTGCCCCCTGAAGAGGGGTCTGTGCACCTCCCTGACACTATCCCCATGGTCACTTACCCACATTCCTGAGCCATTACCTCCAAAATCTGTAACAAGAGGCACACATTGTTTGTCCAAATGTGATATAGGGGAAAGACAAAGACTAAATCTTTGTCATCATCAGCCACCCTCCATCTTGGCCTTTGTCACACCCAACACATCAGTTCAAATCAGCCTTCAGATTTCCTAGATAATTCTAGCTTTGGGTTTTGTGTGTGTGTGTGTGTGTGTGTGTTTGTGTGTGTGTGTGTGCAGTGTTGGGTATGGTTGGGGTTTTATTTACTAGATTCTGTATTTCTTTCTATAGATTTTCTAGGGCTGGTTCTTGGGAAGGGGGCCATAGTGTCCATGAATATTTGCACCTTGGTAGGAACAAGAAACACTAATTTTTGCCTATTTTTTGTGTAGACTCTCATCATTTTCTATATACACATCCTTGAAAAGCAGATTATCTCTGGTTTGTTAGTTTTCATATATATTTATATTATATAATTGTGGCAAGAATATATAACGTGAGTTCTACTTAATTTTTTAAGTATACACTATAGTATTGCTAACTATAAGCACTATATTATACAGAAAATCTCTAGAACTTATTCATCTTGCATAACAGAAATAGACAAGTGGGACTACGTCAAACTTAAAAGCACAAAGCAAAAGCCAACTGCAATCTTACTATCCTGAGATTTGTCCTGTTAACAGTTCAATGTGGATAGATCCTGCCATGACTTCCAAGAAGGTTGTAAGGATTGTATATGCCAGCTAGGTGTTTGAGATTCCTATTTCCTGAGATCTACTACTAATCCTGGATAATACTGATCTTTAAAAAGTTTGCCAAACTAATGGTGAAAAAAAATGTGAGTCCTTTAATTTGTAGTCCCAGATCTGCAGAATGGTTGGGCACCATTTCATATGTTAATTAGCTGTTGGCCCTTCTGTAAAATGTTCATTCTTACCATTTGCCCAGTCTGCTTTTAGTTGCTTTTTTTCTTATTGATTTGTAGACTTTCTTTTTTTTTTTTTTTAAGTTTATTTATTTTGAGAGAGAGAGAGTGTGTGAGCATGTGTCAGGGAGGGGCAGAGAGAGAGGCAGAGAGAGAGAATTCCAAGAGCCTAACACAAGGCTCAAACCCACGAACCATGAGATCATGACCTGAGCCAAAATCAAGAGCCAGGTGCTCAACTCCTTGAGCCACCCAGGCGCCCCAAGAATTTCTTTGTATATTATTAATATTAATCCTATATTATTAATATTAATACACACACTTTAAATATTTTCTCCTGTAAAGCAGCGGGAAGGTGATTTTCATTTAACTGTGTTTGTCTTTGAAAATACAGATATTTAAAATTTTTATGTAGTTGGATCTTTCAATATTAAGACTTCTGAGTTTTGTGTATTGCCTAGGAAGATCTTTCCCATTCCACAATTAGAAGATGAAAAAATAAAAACTCCAAAGGATCTAAATAAACATTTCTCCAGAGTATATATGCCAACTGGACAATAAACACACGAAAAGATGCTCAATATCATTAACCATGAGGGAAATGCAAATCAAAACCACAATGAGATTTCACATCATATCCACTAAAATGGCTATAATCAAAAAGACAAACAATAACAAGCAGAGAAATTTGAACCTTAATACAACTGCTGGTGGGAATACAAAATGTTGTAACCACTTTGGAAAACAGTCTGGCAGTTCCTCAAAATATGAAACATAGAATGACCAGATGATCCAGCAATTCCACTCCTAGGTAAATACATACCTAAGAGAAATGAAAACACACGTCCATTCAAAAACTTGTACAAAATGTTCATAATAGTGTCATTCTTAATAACCAAAAAGTGGAAACTACCAAATGTCCATCAACCAAAGAATGAATGAATGAATGAATGAATAAAATGGTATACCCTTACAATGAAATATTATTTTGCAATATAAAGGAATAGAGTACTGACACATTTTACAACATTGGTGAGTTTGCAAAACAAGCTAAGTAAAAGAAGCCACTACCAAAAGATTATAAAATACATGATTCCATTTATATAAAATGACCAGAATAGGCATATCCATAGAGACAGAAAGTATACAAGTGGTTGCCTAGGGCTGGAGAGGTGTTGTGATGGTTGTACGACTCTGAGAATATACTAAAAACCATTGAATTGTATGTACATTTTAAATGGGTGAATTGCATGATATGTGAATTATATCTCAATAAAGCTGTTATTTTTTTTTTTCATCTGCCCTAAGTGAATAGGAAATGTATTTGCTCTGACAATGTAAAGTCTAGGACAAAGACTAACATCAGGAGGACATGGTTTTTCTCCATTTTTATCCTTGACCTTCTGATGTATAAAATTCAATCTCAGGCTTTTTGTGGTCAGTACATGGCCATCACCAAATAGCCCAGGAGAATGGAGTGTTTTGACTGGCTGCACTAGGGTTGCGTGCTTGACTACTGTTACTAAGGAAGGAGCTCCAACCAGATAACACAGACTAAAAGTGGATGAATAAGTAGATCCTCACATGAAGCTTATAAGCTTTTTCAATGAGAAGAAAAGGCAACAGATACTGGAGAGGTGATAGATTTTCAGTATAGAGATAATCTAACCATCTGAAAATAATGATTTTTTTCCTCTTCATTTCCAATATTTATGCTATTCAATTTTTCTTTTCTTATTGCATAATCTAGGTTGTCCAAAACTATGTTAAAAAATTATAGCAATAGTATTACCTGACTTTAATGGGAATGCCTCTAGTATTTTGACATTCTGAACAAAATGATTTGGATAAAGTTTGACACTCTTTACCAAGAAAGAAAAATACCCTTCATTTAATTAAAAATGAATGTTGAATTTTATTAAATGTCTATGGCTATGATTATGCATTTTTTCTTTTACTTGTGTAATGAATTAGATGAATAAATTTCTTAACATTAGACAGTTTCTGTATGTCTATGAGTTGCTTTTATAACTGGAAGGGTCGATAAACAGAGAGATATCTTACAAAAAGTAAGAAGTAAGTTGTGGTATTTTTCTATGTCAGGGGACCTCCTAGTTAAGGGAGAAATTTTTACTGAGTCCCTGTGGAGGGCATATATGAGCCATGATTCAAGGATATAGAAAAATAATCTGGTAGCCTGCTCTGTTTTCAGGCCATTTTTAGGCTTTTGCCCTTCCTGGACCCAAAGCACTGACAGTGGTAGAACCATGGAAGAGACAGGCACTCAGAATAGCCCAATCCACCAACTACTCCTTCCACATGGGCCCTGTTAGGGATGGTCATGGGAGTAAACAGGGTGGGTAAACAGGATCAAGATCTGATAGACAGGAAGAGGTATTCAGAAGACAGATGAAGACACTGATGCAGAGAGCCAGTGACTTGCCTACTGTTACACAGATTTTGAGCTCAAGCAGTCTACCTCGCATATCTGAGCTCTTAGCTTCACCACTATATTTCCCTGGAGGCTGATCTCTACTGCTCATAACCAGGCTATAAATATGTTGGAATTGAAAGTTCAGGAAAATAAAGCACCTATTTCCTTGTTCCTGGATCTACATCTGAGACCTCTTCTGGATCACAGAGCCCTTTTCACCAGGGTTAGCTGCCTGGTCTCCTCTAATACGGCTGCCGAAAAGGTTCTCAAAGAATATTTGGTTTTCCCACACCACCCACATTTTTCTAAACAGGGAGAGTTTTTAGCAAAAGGAAAAATTTATGGAAATCCCAGCCGGACTCAGGCTGAGAAAGAATTGACCCCATCACAATGCTCATGCAACTAACAGTGCTTATGTTTAGAAACACCAGAATGGACATCAAAATGAATAGAATCCTCAGAGACCCTCGGGGCTTTGGTAATTCCTGAAAAGTCTGACTTACCTTAGATATGGTGAAGGGAAAGCAGAAAAATGTAGGACAAAATTCAGGAATAGCTAAAGACAGTGTTGGGGCTAGCCAGTTCTTCCTAACAGGGAAGAGTATTGATTTCATAGGTCCACATAAGGAAAAATGCCATTCATTCATGTTTTTGATGAATAATTCCCTAGCTCCTTCTGTGTGCAAGGCAGCTGACCAGCTGCTGGTGAACACAGTAGACATAGCCTGCTTCAATACAGCTTAGAGTCTAATGAAAAAGAAAGTCAACGAGAAAATAAATTTCAAATCCTACTACAAGGGAAAGGAAGAGTGTGCTATGGAAGAGGAGTAGAATGGGTACACACACAGAAGTGTCATGGGTGAGAAGAAGCCATCTTAGTGAAGAAGAAAGGAGGCCACCACATGGATGAAATCTTGGCAGTAGGAAAGGGCTTGACTTATTCAAGGACCTAGAAGACAAATGCAGTAGGAGCATCATGTTCTGGGGTAGACTCATGTGAGATGACATTGAACAAGTATCAGGGCCAAATCATGCAGATCCTCTTTGATCATGTTAAGGATGTTATATTACGGGTTGTATTCCAAGTAAGATGTGAAATGCATTAGGCAGGTCAATACAGAATTCGATTAAACTTCCTTTTTGTTTTAAATTGCTCTAACTTCTGTGTAAAATGGGTAGGAAAGGGCAGCAAAGGAAATAGAGAAACTAGTTAAAGGGAAATTTCCAGATGACAAATCACAGAAACTTGGGCCATACTGGTGTCAGTGGAAATGGAGAGAAGCAAGTGGACTAGAGATATATGTTGGAGGGAGAATCAAGAGAACTTAATGATAAAGATGATGTAGGAAATAAAGAAGCATGGAGAAGCCATAAATACTCCCTGGTCTCTAGACAGAGCAACTTGCTGGATAGTGATGCCATCTTAAGATAGGAAAGCCTGGGGGAGGGGTGAGTTTTGAAAAGGTAAATCAAGAACTCTAATTCAGAGCACGTAGAATTTAAATATCTACATTTCAAACTCTCTTTTCTTTTGGACCACACACTGGGCCTTACCCCTGGCAAACCCTAGTCTGATGGAAGTGGTGTGGGTGCTAGCAGCCAACCACCAAGGACTCTAACACAGGAGCACCCTGAAAGATCTCATCACCAACTCTTTGCCCAGCCCCACAACGACTGTTCTCCAACCACCCCATTGGGTCCAAGTACCCCTCCCCCATTTCTCCATCTGGACAGGAGGATGGAGTTGACCCTGGGAGTGACTCTCAGTCTCTACTGGGAAACTGGCTCCCAGCAACCTCCTCCCCCTGCGTCAATCCTCTTCCCCTAAATGCTTCCCAGCTTCCCATATGGTCTCCAGATACCCCGCACCCTCTCCCCTGGGTGCAATCATCATTCCTAGGGTCAGTTCAACCCCTTGGATCCCTCAATCTAGGGAGAGTCATGAGTCCAGCTGTCATCACCCACCTCCCTGGGAACTGAGAAGGGCAGAGAGCCAGGCCAGCAGGCAGAGCACATCTGTATCTTCTTGCTAGAGTCCAGCTCTGTTGGTTAATCTATGGAAGATCCCAGCTGAAAAGTCTACCAAAAAATGCAGAAATCACTAGTTTGAGCCTTTTGCCCACACACGCCCCCTCCCCATCATCATTTATGTCCTGTTCATCATCCCAGACCTAGCTCAAAAGTCGCCTCATCTGGGAAGACTTCCTAATTCCCAGGAAGATACAGTCACTCCCTCTCCCCTACTTCCTTGACCAGACCACAATGGCAGGCCTGACTGAACTGTCCTGTTATGCACAACATAATGTAAAAGTCTGATTCCTTGTCTCTCTTTTCAGTTATGTACATGCTATCTAATATGGTTCATATTGGTCACATGTGGCTATTCAATTTAAATTAATTACAATTAAATTGAATAAAAATTCAGTTCCTCAGCTATCCTAGCCACATTTTAGGTGCTCAAGAGCCACATGTGACCAGTGACTCCCAGATGAGACATCACAGAGAGCATTGCCGTCATCACAGAAAATTCTATTGAACAGTGCTGCATTAGACTAAGGACTCCCTGAGGACCAAACTATGTCTTACTCATCTTTGCACCCCTGCATAGTATCTAGAACATAGGAGATGCTAAATATATATGGATTGAGTGAGTGGGTGAGAGAAAAAATTCTGGACACCACATGTCAAGAGGAATATAGATGGCCTGTATGAAGTATGTTTCAAAAACAGGAACCAGGAACTATGTAGGGAAAAGACAGAGAAGACAATTCAGCAAGGGCACGTCAGCCTTTCCAAGTCCTGAGACTAGAATGCTGTTGCCAATGCCCTTCAATAGCACCATTATATTGGCGCACAACTGCATAGGACTGCTTGTTCCTATCAGCCTCTCCTCTGCAACACCTCTTTCCACCTCTCTACCAATTCATGAGCTCTACTATCTTTGCAATCCCCTGAGAAGGCTCTCCTGACCAACCTCCACTTGCCCCACTCTCCACAGTCTGCTGAGCACACTCAGCACTGTTTCAAAGAGCTCCATTTGGCCACTGAAGTCACTGCCTATTTTATGTTCCAGTGCATATGCCTCATATCGATGGCTATTCTCTGTATCAGGTTGATCATCAGACTCCCAAGTGTGTCAGACCTGGCCTGTAAGACCTGGGCTTTCTGGGGGGCAAGAACTGTATTTTAATGATCAAGACAGGTAGTAACTCCCTAAAGACTAGTGTTTGTTCTCTCATCAGGCAAAGGACTTATAAAGGACCTTGAGATCTGATCTTGTGGGAACAATTAATCCAGTGTTGTCCACACAGCAGACAAAAAGCAGGTACTTAATGGAGCTCAAGGTGACACTGTTTCTCTTATACAACCTCAAGTGAGCTTTATACAAAAGTTTCTCCTCAGGGCAAGTGGCTGGCCCCTGGGCAAAGTGAGGGACACCGGACTGAATCTTGAGGATTTGACGAAGCGGAATCTCTCCTCCTCCATTGCTCTGTGCTTTCCTATATCAGCTCCTATTTCAGCACCTTGAGCCCTATAGCCTTTTGTTTTCTGAGAATTCATGGGAGATTAACTGGACAGTCCTGTGGCTCTGGCTTGGCTCTTTAAGGGTTCCTCATTGACCTTAGAGCGATCCCTGTATTCACTACTTCACAGAAACACACTTGCCTCATAAAAGGCTCTCTGGCCCTGGGCCCATTTCTCTGTGGCCCCTGGGGTTGTCTGGAGTTTGTGCACAAGGAAAGTGGTGGTAAAGCTCTGCTCTATCCTTGGAGACAGTTCAACTTCTTCCCCTATACCTTTCTCAACAACAGGCCCATGGCCCAGATGGCAGCCCCATCAATGCCAAGGTTATGGATGGTCATATAGTATTTAGAATATCTTTATTCATTCACTTTGTCCTTCCACTGGGCTCTAAATATTAGCCCCTTTGACCCAAACACTATCCCTTAAAGAAAACAGCAGCTGTTCTCTGTGCCATAAAAGAGTGTCTGGTCCTCAGCAGCTCATCTTTGGAACCTAAAGGGTGGACATATACTGTGCCTCATGCACAATCCCTTCTCATTGGTTCTGTGTGACAATCCTCCTATTAGAGAGAAGGCTCTTACAGTCATGATTTTAGAGGTTCAGCACAGTCCAGGAAAGTGCACTATTGCTATGAGGAGTCTTGTTCGTGCACTGTTTTGTGTGAGGTATTAGGAAAGTGTTCTGATCCTCAAATCTGTATTTTCCCATTAGATGAATCTCTTTGGGTTGAGACTTGCCTTCCTCAAGCCTTTCTTTTTAAATAATGGTATCCCTGTCTCTCCTGAGGGGCTCCTGGGGTTGGGCCCACAGAAGCTCTGTGCATGCCGAATGATTCTATGACTGCTCCTCAAAAAGGCAGTGGGAGCAAGTGACCTTCCTAAAGCCATCCCCTGTGCTCATCTTTCCTCGGCTGACACATCTGAGAGCAGAGGCCGTCTTTCCCATGTTCAGGGCAAAGGAGGGGAAGAGCTGGAAGTCATCAGGGTGTTGTTTTTGCCAGTGGAGCCCTTGAAGTGGAGACAGGAGAAAAACAAACAAACTCATGTCATCTCCCCAGGGCCCTGGAAGAGGTCCCTTTCACAGCCAGGAATGTGACAGGGAGTGAAGTCAGCCAGGAGTCTGCCTGCATGCAGAGGGAGGGATGCAGCAGCACGGCTGAGGTTTGGAGGCAAAGAGCAGAGAGAAGGGGCCAGAGCTGGGGGCATCCACCACCACTGCATCCCCAGAGAAGGGCAAAGACCCACCACAGAATGCTGTACCCCAAGCCTGGGAGGGCTCCATGACACAGAAAGATGGCGCATCTCAGTGGAGTCACTTAGAGTCTTCTAGAGGAATCCAGCCAGTGTTCTCTAGAGGCTAGGTTTGTGGCATAGATGTGGCAATAGTCACACAGATAGGCCACTGATTGGCCAGGAAGATCATAATTAGGAAGAAAAAGAGGGTCAGAAGTAAGTATAGAGGGAGCAAAGATGGTCCCAAGGAGGAGACAAGGTGCTAGGGAGGGGAACCAGCCTCAGGCTGAGAAGCAGAGCCAAGAGAGATGAAGTGGCCAAGGGTCAAGGTTATGCTGAGTTTGCCTAGCACTCTGGCACACCGGAAGGCCTCCGCTAGGCCAAAGCTGGACACATGTGCCACACTGCTGTTCTTTCAAGAACCTTAACGAGGAGTTGCTGGCATGTCCCACCCTCACCTCTCTTCCATGGGGCAGGCCACCAGGGAGCCCTGGTCCCCAGTCTCCATTCTCAGCTCACCCTAACTCTTAGGAACCAGGGGAAAGGGAGTCAGAAGAAGACATGGGATCTCCTTACACATTCTCCTTCCTCCTCCAAAGTGTGCATTTAGGGTCGCTCATACAAGAGCCACCGCCTTGAGACTACAGGGCTTGGGCCCCACCTGCTCTCCTTTTCATTCTACATCTAAGGGGGTCTAAGGTATGTTCCACTCTGGGCTCCTGCTCTGGGTCCCAGCTCTGTGAGGAAACCAACCAGGCCAATTCTTCTAGAAGCTCACTGTGAATGATCAGGGACTCAATATGCCCATTTGCAAAATGGAGACAAATCCCGACCCCTCACCTCACTGGCAGTGGGGGGTTGACACAAAACCCTAGTTGCCAGAGCACCCAGGAAGCAAACTAAAGCATCTGAAGTATTCCAGGAGAAAGGCCCCTCTTTGGGGTCTTCTGTTAAAACTGCTGAATCTATCACAGCCTGATCTCAGCCTATCAGAGCTACCTGGTTCAACTTTCCTGTGTGCAGGTTGGGAAGGGCGAGGACCACATAGAAGAAAGGACAGTCTGCGCTCCAGGGAGAGCCACCGGCTCAGCACACACCCCCAGATGGGCCAGCGGAAGGAGGGGCATGAGGAGAGTGGGCTGGCCTTCTGGCAACCTTGATCTTGTACCTGCAGTCTGATAAATACCTTGTACCTGAGACTCAGGATCTGCTCAAACCCATCCCCCAAGTCTGAATCTCCACCTTGAGATCCTCTTAGCACTATTTTGAAGCCAAGACCTAGGCCTTGCTCTTGTGTCTCCTTCCAGAAGCCAGAGCCCCTTCCCTGCTCCCAGATTTCCAACCCCTTCCACCCACTGCTCCTCCAGACTGCCTAGGTTCTCACTAGAGATCAGGTGCGTTCAGGGTGGTATGACCGTAGACTCTGGGTTCTCACTAGAATGTAAACCCTGTTCAGGTAGGGATCTTGGTGTTTCTTGTTTACTGATGTATCCCATGTCCCTCAAGCAGTGCTGGCACAGGGAGACACCCAATATTTGTTGACTGAATGTGCAAAGCCTTAAACCCACTACAAAAGGATTGGTGAGAAAATGGAGCCCATGAGTTAATGGGAAAGAGACAAGGGAAGGCACTGTAGGATGGACATCTGCTGTCTCACCTCCTTTGTCCCTCACCCAGAGTGTGCCCCCTCCCTAAAATGAATCAGACCATCACTCAGAGGACCACTTTTCTCCACCAGCCCGAGTCCTGCAGCTCTCCATTGCCTGGTAGGCTCCTGCAGCCCCTCCTCTCCTGCTGGGTGCCAGTGTCACCACAGCCTTGGGGGTGGCCCCCCAATCCTTCAGGCTATAGGCTCCCTAGCCATATGGAGCTCACCAGTCTCCATCAGGTGGCTCCATCATCCCAGACTGGGGTGTGGATGCTCAGAGCTTACCCCTGTGCCAGAGGCCCACAGGGGTGAGGAGTCCCAGCTGGACACAGCTCTTAAAACCTAATGACTATTGTAGAGGGATTGAGTTTCTCTAGCCTCCCTCAAATGTGAATCCCCAGCTCCACTGCCCTGCCTCTTTTTCCCCATCCTTAGCACCTCTTTCCCCAGGGGCCAGACCTAAGGCCACTTCCTGCTGCCAGGACCCAGAGAACAGGGAGGCTGCTATCTCTTATCCCCAGACTCCAGACCCCAGGAAGGGCCAGAACCTTGTATTCCTCTGCTGCATTCCAGAGGGAGTGACAGGGAGGCCACCAAGGTGGTCTGGGCTCCCAGGAACAGCCTGGCTCCTTCCCCACCCACCACACTCAGCCCTTCCGTCACCTCTCAAGCTTTCTGGCTCTAAGTTGCCTTCAGGAATCTTGGCCCACATCTCCACACCCTCTCCTCCCACTTCCTCCAAGGCTTCCTCACCCTCTCCCTCCCTGTCAGGGCCCTGAGCCTGTTATCCTGTATCTGGTGCTCCCTTTCTCCTGCTTCCCATCCACACCCAGGCTGTCTTTTAGTAAGGGTTCTGCCCTAGCCTGATTCAAGGAGGGTATCCATTTCGCTTTATCAAGTGGAATTGCTGATATGTATTTGTCTAATAATATGAAAAGAGATTTTCTTCTTCTCTTGGCTGTAAGGTACATCCTACTACTTTGAAATTCCGAGTATGCCTAATCATCTTTTAAAATGCAAAACAATCTTTGGGGCACCTGGGTGGCTCAGTCAGTTATTACCCATCCAACTCCAGCTCAGGTCATGATCTCGCAGTTCGCAAGTTCGAGCCTCATGTCAGCTGTGCTGACAGCTCGGAGCCTGGAGCCTGCTTTGGATTCTGTGTCTCCCTCTTTCTCTGCCCCTCCCCGGCTTGCACTCTGTCTCTCTCTTTCAAAAATAAATAAGCATTTTAAAAAATTAAAATGTAAAACATTCTTCAGAAAAATGAGGGGTGCTTTCCTTGTGGAATGCTCTTATCTTGATGACCTGAATTTCAAGGGACTTTTATATATTCATATGTTCAAAAGTCACAGCTCTCCTGTTTGCTCATTATTGAATGTGCTGTAAATGAAGGCTTTGCAATCAAAGCAAAGTTTGCCCAAATCTGAGGAAAATAAAGTCTATGGGTCTCTCCCCTGACCCTCACCTGGGTCCCCACCTGCTCTCTGAGTCTCTCTAAGTGTGGATGGCACTTCTTTCATACTTACCTCATCTCTGGGGCCCACTGGGTCCTGAAACTCCATGTGTTGCGTTATGGCCTGTCTGTCTGGCTGTATCCGGGTCTCTGGTGGGACAGGTACAAAGAATGGCCTCAACTGGTTGAAAGAAGAGTCCCAAGCAGATGTTGGCTCCAGAACGGCCAGCCTAGCCCTGGATGCCCTCCACTCCCCTCCTCACCTGCATAGGATGACTGTGGACTCAAGAGAGGAAGCCCCAAAGCTCCTGGGGGGTGTGAAGGGCACAGTGGAGGAACCTAAAGTTCCTGTGGCAGGAACACTGGGTAGGGTGATCCCAGAGGTGGCCAGAGTCCCAACCACCTCACTTCTTGCCTCTGCTCTTTCCCTCCTCTTTCCCCAACTGCCCCAAAATATATCTATTATGGATTTGTTTGAATAATAATTTTTTTAAATGCAAACTCTTCTGCAAAGTCTAGGCCCTTCTTTCCCTTCCCCATATTAACCTTCTATCTCTACCCCCCTGACCTGTACAGAACTTTATTAAACTACACAAAGATGGGGCATCTCCACTGCTGTTTTTCACTATAGTGAAAAACCGCCTTTTATTTCTCTACCGTTCCTTCATTTGCCAAATACTGAGCAAGACCCTTCCATGTGCAAAGTGCCGGGCACTTCCTGCTTCTGTCTTCTTTCTCCATTTTAAAAGTTAGAGAGGGAGGGAGCCAAACCATAAGAGATTAAAAACTGAGAATAAACTGAGGGTTGATGGGGGATGGGAGGGAGGGGAAAGTGGGTGATGGGCACTGAGGAGGGCACCTGTTGGGATGAGCACTGGGTGTTGTATGGAAACCAGTTTGACAATAAATTTCATATTAAAAAAATAAAAATAAATTAAAAAATAAAAATGAAAGAATTAAAAAATAAAAAATAATATATGGTTATAAAGTAGAGTTAGGGATCCCAGCCAAAGATAAAGTCTGAGCAAGGATAAAGCTGGTCCATCCCAGGCCTGGAGCATGGAACTTGCGGTAGAGTGGAGACTAGATCCCCAGAAGCCTCTTTGAGTAGGAATTCCGGGGGACACCTGCCTCTCCACTGCCGCGGCCTTGCTAATGAAGCCACCGCCAACCAGCCTACCACCTCCCTGCCCCCAGTCCACTTCCACTTGGCAGCTGGGGAGATTTTTCAGAACACAGACCAGATCAACACCCTCCTTGATATATTGGAGAGAGCTCAAAAGACACTGTCCCAATCCTTCTTGTAACTGGCCAAAGCCTGCATGCCTTATTGGAGCAACAGGGATAGAACAAACCTCAGTTGGAGATGATACTCTAAGCACATTTAGACCAGATTTCCCACTAGCTTGGACAATACCTTTGTGGGATTGGGAAAAGATGTTCCTTCTTCTGGGAGGATGCAGCCCAATAGCAGGGCACAGGCTTTGATGAGTAGAGTCTGGCCTGGCTACATTTCAGCTCCAATTCAGCCCTTGGGCAAGTACCTTTTTATAGGATATGCCTTCATTAAGACCCTGGTACAGAAAGGAGCTAATTTTCAAGCTAGCTAAAGACACTAACCCATGTTCTGAAACTCTGCAACTTTCTTAAGACCCAGTTGGGGCTCAAGAAGTTGTGTCTTCTCTTCCCCCATATGGCCTTTGAAGCACCTCTCAGAGTTTTATTTCCTACTCTGGCTCTGCAGACATCTCAAGGTCTTCCACAGGCTCTGGGCACTTCCCCCCACCCTTAGCTCCTCCAAATCAATGATACACCTTCCCCTACTCTCTCCCCATTTCTGCCGACACCTGTCTTAGGTCAGAATCATGTTTGAGGAGGGGGCTTTGCCATGGGGACAAGGCATCCCCAGCACAGCATACTCCACTGGGTTCCCATCTATGCCTCTGTGTTTAGTGACTGCAGGTGGGTAGATGGAGGGGATCCCATTCGGCCAGGGGAAACATGGGTGTGCATTCCCAGAGCAGGGTCCTAGGAACAAGCCGAGAAGCTAGAACTGCATTCAACAGACCAGCAGGAGGGCCCACATAGAGTGATGAAACCACCACAGTATTTCCAGTCTTCAGCAAGGTCTGGATGACCGGTCAGGGAGCAGCTGCACTGCAGCTGGGACAGCTCTGGCCCACCCTGTCCTCCCCATGTCTGACCTTCACATGGCCCCAAAGATCACACTGTCCCCCAAGCCAGCAGTCTGTCGTCAGCATCTTATTTCACTGTATCCCCATCCTCTGGCTCACAGTGCACTGCACAGCTCATACTCCAGCATGACTGGGGCAGAGCTATGTCAGTGTGGGCTCCTCCCAACTCAGGTGGCAGATGATAAGCATTCCAAGCCCCATCAGGACTGAGCCTTTGGCCGCTTGGGGCCTTCTCCACACATGGCCACAGCAACCCAGTCTGGCTATACAAGGCTGTGGGTATTCTCGTTGTCCATGCCTCTCTCTCTACCTGCTGGGCTCTTTGCAGGGCAGAGGACCATGCTCTTGGAGCTCCTGGAGACTCAAATCTATGGCTTCTGGTGTAAGGTGATGTGAGATCTGTCTTCTCTTCCCTCCACCAGCCGACCAGCCTTTTGTGTGCCCTGAATGGTTTTTCTCTCATTCTGCCTTCAAAGAGGCAGCCGGTGCTGACAGTCAAGGTCCCTCATTCTTTTAACACTCTGATCCAGGCTCTAGTTCATCAATTATTACCAAAAAAGGAACTGAAGCCAGGGATTCTAATCTTCCAGCTCACAGAATTATTTTCTCAGAAAACCCCTCTTCCCTTAGGAGCTAGGTTTTGGTGTTGAGTTACAATGGGAAGAAAAAATCCAGGCCACGGGGCTTCCTCACCATAAAGATCTGGGCACAGATCTCTGGGCTTGAGACATCAACTTAATTGAAGTCAAAACCATCATGTTCCTCACCATGATCACCACCACCATCACTATGGTCATGACAACCATTGTCACCTTTGCCACCATCCAATAAACATTACCTCTCCTATCATCATCCACATCTTTGTCACCTTATCCATTGTTTTCACCATGATTATCATTGCCATCATGGACAGACATTGTTACCACCACCACCACCAGCACAGTCACCCCCAGCAGTCATTACTGTCATTCTTAACATCTCCACCACAAGCACTGCCACCATCATACTCACTTTCACAAACATCATCAACTTCTATATCACTACCCTCACCACTAGTTTTATCCTCAACACCACAATTACATGCTCACCATCACCATTACTATCACTAACAATCCCACAACCGTCAACACCATCACCAGTGTCAACACCCATGACCACCACCCAGCATCACTATTCATCCCATCATCACATTCCTCTTCACATGAATGAATCCTAGTGAATTAGTGAATGGAATCTAGTAGTGGATTCTATGAAATTCAGCTCTATTCAGAAAACCTTTACTGAACACAATCTATGGGTTCAACACACAATGAATTGTTGAGGTTGAATTAGTTGGCTTTTGCTGCATAATGATCAACCCCCTAAAATTAGTGGCTTAAAATAATAACCATTTAATTATCTAGCACATGATTCTTGGGTCAGGTGGAAAGTTACTCTAGTCTAGGCTGCCTGAGCTGACCTTCATTAGGTTTCCTTGTGTGTCTACAGTCGGCTGACAGGTCAGCTAATAACTGGATGAACAAGGATGGCCTCACTCATATCTGATGGGGTACCTCAGTTCTCCTTCTCGTGGCTCCTCATCCTCCAGCAGGCCAGCTCAGGCTCATTCACACAGTGGTCTCAGGGTTCTAAGTTCAGCAAGAGGGCAAGCCTCCATTCACAAGGGTGCTTGCCAAACCTCTACGAGTATCATGTTTGCTAATGGCCCAGTGTCTAAAGTAAGTCACCACCAGCTCAGCACAGATTCAAGAGGTGGGGACACAGACTTGACTTCCTGATGGGAAAATCTACAATGTCACATCGCAAGGGCATGGATTTAAGAAGAATTTATGGTCTTTTTATAATTTACCACATGGCTGAGCACAGAAAAAAAAGAGAAGACTTCTTCTTTAAAACTAACAGCAAACACTGCCTAAGAGGGCTCTAATTTAATGTGACTTTATATCCAGAGGAATGTCCTTGGAGTAGGCAAGAGTAACTGGAGTGACTGGAGTAACTTCCCACACAGAGCTCAGTCTATTCAACTTCCTTCTAACTGGCCTATTTCAACTTCCATGAAATCTTCAACATACCAGTTTGGCCTTTTCTATCCCAGATTTCCTTCTGCCCTGACTTTCCCTGATCTCTAAGGACCCTGGCTCTTTGCAGGGACCCCTTCCCATCCTCCTCTTCTAAGGACTCTCTTCATTTCCACTGGACACATGTGAATCTTCTCAGATGCTCTCAGACCCTCAGACACTTACTCCTCTTCAGCTGCCACCACAGTCAACTGACTCCTTCCATGCTTGCTCGGTCTTGCCATCTGAGGTTGACCAGCTACCTTGTTCCTTAGGCACTTTTAGACTTGGAAGAAGCATCAGTATGCACAAGGCAAGATCTGACTTTGTAAGCAGCTGCTGAAGGGGCTGAGTGATACAGTCAGGAAGTTCAGATTAGTCAGCTCTCTATGAGATGGATTTTGACAGAGAATATAGAAGAGAGCTTCAGATAAAATTATCTCCCCTTTCCCCTTCTGATGTGCACTGTTCTGAGGCACACTTTTTCTGCATAACATGTGGAGAGGTGTCCTGCCTGGCTGATGGGAAGCAAATACATCTTGATAAGCTGTGTCTTTCTGCAACTTGGTCAAGAAGAGTTGGCCAGTGCAATAATGTATCATCTTACATTGTTCTCTGTCCCTTACTGCTTCACTTTTACTTTGCCTTACCCTTGCTGTCTCAAATAAAGCATTAGCACTTAAGCCTTGCCTCAGGCTCTATTTTCTAGAAAACCCAAACAAAGATATCACTTTAAAGGAGTTCACTGCTAGGAATGTCTTCAGAGGAAGCCAAGGACATCAGGGGGCTATGCCTTTTAGCAACAGAAGGCTCTAGAATTGATAGAGGTTTGTGGTATTACTGAGAGTAGAGGTGGTAGGACATTCTTTCCCCTCAAAAAATCCAGTAGTCCATTTCCAGGATGCCAGGAAACATGAGGGTCCAAGAATACCCTGTTGTTCCAGCTCACTGGGTAAACAACCTCTTTTTTATTTTTAATTTTTTTTTCCTTTTGCTCTGTCACAGTGCTCAGACACAGATCCAAAGATTCTTAGTTGTGCAAGTATTAGAACTATTGTCTGATGCTGGTGCCTCTGCTTTATTTTTTTTTTTTTTAATTTCTTTATTTTGAGGAGGGGAGGGGCAGAGAGAGGGAGAGAAATGAATCCCAAGGAGACTCTGCCCCATCAGCACAGAGCCCAACCTGAGGCTAGAACCCACGAACCGCAAGATCATGACCTGAGCCAAAACTGAGAGCCAGGCGCTTAACTGACTGAGCTACCCGGGTGCCCCCAGTGTCTCTGCTTTATATCTGAGCCAATGAGCATGAAATTTCCCGAGTCAAAGGATCACCTAGAAGCTCCTTAATGACTCCCTTGTCAGGTTAGGGTTTCCCAAGGGCAAGAAATATGTGATCCTCATAAAATCTAGTCCAAGATGATTTAGATGTGTTATGAGAACACAGCCTCAGCCATGGGGCCGAGGCAAACACTGTCTGCTTCTCTCTCTCACGTCCACAAGGTTCCTTCCACAAGCTGTGCTCTTCTTCACAGGGTCCAGCTGTCAGTAGAGAACTCACCATTGTCCTCCCCTCAACTTTCTCTGCCAGAGATGGAGGCACATACATAGAAATTGTAGCCCCACTTGTCTTTCTGTATGTGTTCATGAAACTCGATGTCCAAACTTCCAACACAGCTGGGAGACAGGAAAATGCTCACAAGTAACCCCTCAAAGGAATTTATACAATTGGAAAACATTTTCATCTGTAGAAATTTAAGCCTCCCGCCCCACTCCAATTACTTTGAATTTGGGTTTCCCAAAAGTCCCAGCAAACAAGAGACAGGCCATACAATGCTCTAGTCTTAGTATTTCAGAACTGAGACTGAGTGCACGCATCCCTCTCCAGGCCTAGGAGGGGCAGGAGGGGCAGGAGATCACTTACCCCTAGCATCCAGCTTAGAAGTGCATCAATTCCAAACCTGTCTCCTGATTAGCCCTCCTACCTTTAAAGATACCCAAGCCTAAAAGAGAAGCAGAGAAAATGTTCCTGGTTGCCCATTTCTACCAGTGGCCCCTCCATTTTTTCAGGATGTCTCCTTGCACTCACCCAAGCCCTTCTGGCCACAGTTCAAGCTTGTTTCTACCTGCCAGTTCATGGTGAAACTTGGAGCCCTGCCACCATGCTTCATTTGTTGGCTCAGGCTTGCAGGGCACAAGGTTTAGCTGACTCCTTGGAGCTCAAGTTAACACTGAGTTGTACTTAACGCTGAAAAGTCAAGAGCACTGGACAGGTGAGGCAAGGTTCTGCCTTCTACCCTGCTTGGCATGTTGTCACCAGGCCCCGGCCCTCGGTGGCCAGTAATCTCAAGGGCAACTGCTAGGGTGTGGCTTGGGCTGCTGAGACCCATCCTCAGCACAGCACAGCACAGCGGCTGGGGCTATCCCTAAGGTCATGCGGCACCTCTGGAGGGGCAACCTTTGTTTTCTTGAGTCCACTGTGAGGAGACAGTCCATCTCCCAATGATATTAAGTCCTAAAATACAGTGCTCTGGCCATGGTGGGGCTCTGCAATGCCCCTTCATGTTGAAAACCCCTTGGATCTGATTGGCTTGGGATTGAGGGCAGGCATGAGGATTCTTTCACTTGAGGCCTCAGTTCCCTTTTCCAGACTAATGACTACCTTCAATATGCAGCAAGCAAGACATACAAAGACTGTCTTTGGAAGCAAGGCAGCAGGGGGATGGGGAAGGGAAGGACCATCTGATGAGCCTTTAGTTTGTATGTTATTTAAGATACTATTCAGAATGGCCCAGAGAGTGTGGGCAGCCCTGGCCATCCCAATTTAGTCTCAGGTGGACTGAGACAAAACTCATATCTTTTCCCTCTTTCTGGAAAGAATAAGGGAAGGAGAGAAGGAAGGCTCTGGCATCAGGCGTCCCAGTTCAGTGGCAGCCGTGGGGGTTCTCCGGGCACCACCCCAACTCTCACCCTGCCAGGTGGCTGCTTTATAGCTGTGAATAACATGATATCCATCTCCAAGCAGATTAAACGGTAAGAGAAACTGATGATCTCTTACTCTAAGAAGGTTCATCAGGACTCCTGCTCCATGTTTCTGCAATGCACTTGGTCTCCTGTCTCAGCTTCACCCCCAGAGCAGTATGCCCAGAGGAAGGCAAAGGACCTGTCTTCCTGGATCTCTCTCTTGCGGGGGGGTGGGGGGGGGATCATTTCCTGTGAGCCCCCAACAGTCTTCCATCGTATCTCATTCTTGCATCAGTGACAGGCAAGAGGAAAGGATTATCATGATAGCTACATTAGAGCAACGTCCTGGGACTCAGGTCCCATGAGCACTATAGGTTTTCTCAAAGTGGCTGCAGCAAAACCCCCCAGGAACATCTGCTCTGAGCCTCAGCCTGCACCAAGCAGTGTTGTGGGGAGACAAAGGAAGGGTCCCCACAACCCTGCCCAGGGGCTCACGGTACAAGGATGTAAGACAAGAATGTCATAGAGGAGTAACTACCTAGGCAAAGCCCCGACTTGTTCCTTCTCCTGCTTCAGTCATCATGCTCTCTGGAGCAGGACAACGAGGGCCCTTGGAGAAGGTGAGGCCTTGACCGGGCCTCCTAGAAGCCATTTCACTGGGGCCCAGAGCAGAGGCAGGACTGGGCTGGACACTCAGGGCACAATGTGGAACTGAGCAGGGAGACAGAAGACGTGGGGGACATAAGATTAGGAGGGAGCGGGGAGGCAAATCTGGAAGGAGGGGAGGCTGCAGTTTGGACTTGACCTCATAGCCAAAGAAATTTAGCGATGCTCATCTCAGCCCTGTGTCTGAGCAGGTATCTCCTCTCATCCAAATAATACATATCCATAAAAGATTTTCCCTGTGAGGACCTGGGGGAAGCCAAAGGCCAGTACAGGAGAAGGGAGCAGCTAGGAGGCTGGAGATGGCCTTGGCAGATGGCAAAGGAGCAAGACTTCACCCGTTTCCTCCATAGACCCCCAGGAAAGTCCTGGCAGGGGAGAGGCACCAGCACCCCTACACATTCCCTCAGGTCCAAACTCCAGTGGAGAGAGGAAAACTAGGGAGAGTGTGCCCCCCACTGGTCAGCAAAGACAGGACCCACTGCTAATGCAGGGCCCAGGCCGGCTCCCCCAGAGGCAGCCTCCAGGCCATTTGCCTTCCTGGCCCTGGGGAGGGGCCGTGGGCCTCTCCCTCTCTGGATCCTGATCTCTCACTGCTGCTGCCCAGGCTTTGCTCTCATGGTCAGAGAGCCCTTGGCAGAGGCCTCAGTGTGCATGCTCAAAAGGGGGTATCTCGAAGGCTCTCTCCCTCCCCTGATGTTAAGATTGGCAAGTTTCCAAGGATGGCAGGGTCAAGAAGTTGGTCCTCCAGAGGGCAGGAGTTAGGAAAGCTCTAAATAGTGTTCTGAGGAAGGGATCCCAGCTGGGTGGGAGGGAGCATAGTCCCAAGGACTTCCTAGCCCAGACAGCTCCAAACGTGGGGCAAACACTCAGGTCTCCTCCAGCCCAAGTGGGACCTGGGCTCCCTTCACAACTCTGCTAAGCCTCACATAGGAGAGACTGGCAGCCAAGGTTTTCCGGCCTCTGGATTTCCTTCACTCAGGTGTTCAGGCTTATAAGGGACCGTAGGAGCTGAATGAGTTAATTTCTTTCTCATTTACAGGAGAAATCATGCCTTTTATAAAGGTTTCCCCAGACATTCCTAGTCATAATGACATCCCCTACCACCTTCTTTTTCTTCCTTGCCTAAGCCCCTCCTGTTGTAGTTAAACCTCTGGGACAGAGTGATGAACTGGGCCAAAGGCCACAGAGGAAGAAAACATGGTTCCCATCTTTGAGGGCCCCCCGTCTGAGTGTTTCTGTCCTAAAGAGCCCCACAGCTTCTGGGAGAGACAGGCTATGCCTTCCTCAAAGGAAAAGGCCTGCAGCAGACAAATAATACAAAGTAGAGCAGAAATCATAAACACATTTTATTTCTAAATAATTTTAAAACCACTGGCATTGTAGCAAATTGGAATATATTTCCAGAATCGACTCAAAGAGTTTTTTTTTTTTTTTTACAGCAACATATGAAAAACGTCATTTAAATATCCACCAGCAGCTGCACCACATGTTGGGCTCTTAGGAAAACACTTTCTTTCCTTTCATGAAAGTCCCTTGATTAATGTTCCACTTTTCTTTGACACTTTTTCCATAGTTTGGAAAAAAAAAATCAAAGCCTGCACCATTATCTGGAAGAAAATTAAACTGATAAGATTTAATGTCTGCTATATTCTACAGTGGTAGGCAGAAAAATATCATTTAGGCCTGGGGCCAGATGCAAATGAACATTAAACGGAGGGTACATCCCTGCCTGAGGCTTTTGGGAGGGGTGAGGCTGGGGCAGATGGCGGAGCAGAAAGGGCCCCAACCGGACAGCAGTGGGGAGGGGCTGGTGGGAAGGTTTGCAGGGCCCTCTGGAGGGAAGGCAGAGCAGGACTGAGCAGAGGTGATTTTCCCCAACTGCAGAGTCCCAGCGAGGGGAGGGGGCAGCCACAGGAAGGCCAGCAATGCCCACCTGCTGTGGGGCCTCTGGAGAAGCAGAGATTTTGTGAATGGGGACACCTGAGAAGGCAGCAGTCTGTCCGGGTCAGAGGAGAGAGAAGGAGTGGGAAGGAGGGAGGGGAAAGCAGCGAGAGGAGAAACTGTGCCAATAGAAGGCTAGGCAGATGGAGTAAGGGGAAATCACAGCGTGTCTGGCACAGCAGCTGATGCCATAATTTAAAGGTCAACTCAGTGGAAAAGGAAGGGAAAAGGGGGAGGGGGTGGTGCTGAAATGGCAGCCCGACACTCCCCTTCCTGTGCAGCCCTACTTGGCCTTTTCTCTTGACCTGATGTCCTCTGCATTCTGGGGTCCCCCTCTCCCTCTCCACACCATCCCCCTCCCCTGGCATGGGCTCTGGAGGCTGCAGACCCAGCTCTGGCCCCCCTTTGATACCTCACCAGAGTAGAAGCGACTTAAGCTCCCAGAACATTAGTTTCTTCATTCATAAAATGGGGATGGTAACACCTAATCTCCCTGGCTTATTGTAAAAGTTAAATTGTATAAGGGCATAAATGCTGGAAAAACTCACTAAAAAGTTGCAAATTTTTCTGGGCTTCTCTAAAGGAAGTGGCTTGAATTTGCCTTTGAGGAAAAAAGTGTCCCTTTGTTCTGGGAAGACCACCATTTGGGTAAATAAAAACTAGTAGCCATCATTGGCCCTAAGGCACCCCCCTGTCCTTGGAGATAACTGGTCGCCCTTAGACTGAAGGGCTGGGAGGATGACATTGGCTCACTTCCTGCTTTCCTGATGTCTTTACCTAGTTGGTTTTGTAAATCGGTGTATCTTTTAGCAGAATCCACCTCCCCACCATCTCCAACTCAGCTGGCTGGGTTTCTTTTTAAGGAGGAATGTTACTGTTCTCTGCATGGATTTGGGCTGCCTGGTGCCTATAAATTATGGCAAGTTCTTGGGAAGCTATGGAGGTTTTTCTTGGAATGGTTTTTTGCCAGAGGGCTGGAGAGGAAACCCCATGGGCTACAGGAAAGACTTACAGGCGTGGGTTTCAGCTCAGGCTGGGGGAGCTGTCTAAAGTAACTGGACAGGCCCACAGACTTCCTACTGTGGTGCTATTAAATGATACAAAGCCCAAACTGGATCGATATGGAGTTATTCCAGGCAAGGGCCGGGAGACAAGCCCACACTGCCTGTTGTCTTTGGTGTGACAGAGTGCTGGGCAGTCTCGAGGCATTCTTGTGTTCCTGGGCCTGAAGATGCTGGGGCAGCTCCAGATGCTGAGCTAGAGTGCCCTAGTCACATGGAATTGGCCCAACAGCTGACTGGAGCCCCACTGGCCCCTCACTTCCCTTCCATTATCCCCAGCCGTTCAGTGATTCTGATTTAAAAGTTTTAGCTCAGCCTCTTCTTATATGGTAGAGGTTTTCCTGCTCGCCTACCAAGGCAATGGCTTTGAAAGGCTTCAACTAGAGAGTCGATGGATGTGGTCACAGTGGTGTGGCTGGTGATGGGGAAGATGGAGGGTCCTCCTTCAGAGACCCCATCACCGGAGCTGCAGGCAGGCAGCCAAGTTCCAAGCCAAGATACTATGGGAGTGAACCCTTCTCCTGGTCTCTCAGATGTGATAAAGTCCTCCTCTCCTTTGGACTGACAGTGACCAGGACATTTCAGCCTAGAGCAGATTTGCTCCTAGGCTGAGCTGTCCAGATAGATGGTGGAAGGGGCCCTGGCCTGATGGCAGGCAAGGATAGAATTGCTTCACTTCCTGGCTTTCCTCTGTCTTTCCCTGTCCAAGGTCCCTTCTCCTTCCTAGCAATGACTGCTGCTCTCTGCTAAAAGCTGGGGGCCGTTGAGCACGGAGATCTCAGGTTCACCCTGAAGACACGGGAGGGGAGGGTAAGAATGTTCAGGAAGAGATGCTCAAGGTGGGTCACTGCAGGGAGATGAGGATGGGCCTTGACCTAGACCTTGTCCCTGGTGCCCACCTTATGCCTGGCCGGCTGCAAGGAAACTCTAACTCAAGGGCCTTTGCCAGCCACAGGGCCGGCACAAGGAAGTCCCTGCAAAGGGAAGACACTCCCGTTGTCCACTTGAGGGCTGCAAAGAACCTTGGGGAGGGCGGCACACCTTCACAGTAACCACCAGGGGGCTCTAGGGGATGCTATGGGAGCTGCCGCTAGAGGAGAGGCTTCAGTGACCTCTGGCCTGGCCTGTAGCCCCAGAGCAGATGACAGAACTTAAAATCAACCAGCAGATGGTGAGCTCCCTGTCTCCACAGGTACGTGATGAAGGTTGATGGAGTTGTCCTCCAACAGGGGAATCTCTTTCTCATGCAAAGGGTTGACATGGGTCCACCCTTCTCCAAGATCCTGTTGATGTGGCCCGGGGCAAACCGACACTGTGTTCCCATTAGCTGACCTGCACACACAGTACTCTGCCACCAGCCATCCAGGGGACAGTGAAGGCTAAAACCAACCAAGACCCTGAAAGACAAACGCAAGTTTCATCCAGAGTCTCAATCTAGCCAAATGTAGTTGTTGGCAATTCCTTGCAGATAATTAAGGAGACAGCTCACATTTGCCTAAAATAACTAAAGAACCGAAGGAATAAAACCATTAGTTCCAGGGCCAAGGAGGCCTGTAGGTTATGATGTGTCAACTGGCCATTGCCCTGAGGGCAGGGGCAGCCTTTTCCCCTTTGGGAGAGAGGCTTCTCCAGGGCAGGGTCTCTGTCCCCGGCTGGACCCCACCCACCTCATTGGCCAGGAAATGCTCTGGCACCGTTTGAGAGCCCTGCTGGCTGGGGCTCCTGAGAGGGGTCACGGCTGTGAACACTGCACCCCTATGGTGGCCCAGGTGAAGGACAGCCCACACCAGCCCCCAGCTCTCAGCAGCATCTGGTCCTCTCTGTGCAGCCTGACCCTAGGGCCACGACAGAACGTTATCCCACCCAGGGTGTCTGGCACCCAGCGTGGCTACCAGCTCTTCTCTGGTCAGCATTTCCAAGAGCTAGATGCTTCCAGAACACAAGCCTCCTCTCCAACCTCTGTTTCCTTCCCAGAGCCGTCTCCCCAGCTCCCTGGGGTCCCCAATGCTAACTGAAGCTGCCTCTCTGTGCCACTCTCTGTTTGACTCCTTCCAGCTGCTTGGACCACGCCTCAGCCTGGGTTATACCGTGTGCCAGGCCTGCTCTGGGCACTGGGGACGAAGAAGTGGGCTGCTGTCCATGGACTTCTCATTCAGGCTGATGACAGCCTCAAGAATCCTCTTGGGGCTTTGCTTTCCAGAGACCTGTCCTAGGTCACAGACCCTGGCAGAGTCCAAAGACTATGGCTGAGTGCTGGCTGTTGGGGCAAGGAGGGACAGTGAAAAGCAAGCTTGTCTGGAACAGGGCTGTCAGACTGCTTAGAGTGTCGGCCAGGAAGCTGGGAAGCGGAGTGAGAAGGAAGAGGATGCACCAGCTGCCAGGCTGGGCTCTGGGCTGTCTCTCGAAGTCTAGTTGGGTTCAGAGAGGAGGCATTTTGATCAAACTCGTGCTGAACTAAGCGAGCCTCACATCTGGGCTCTAGCCCACAACCCAGCGCTCACTCACTCACGTACTCATGCACCCAATCCTCAGTTTCCTCCTCTGAAAAGTGTAAGGATGTCCCCTCCCCTTGTCCTCTTATAGGAATGTAGTGCGGGTCACAGGAGACCTAAAAGCCATTATGAGTGTAAAAGATGTTCTTCTCCAGCTCACACTTACATGCCTTCGGGACAGGGAGCTCACCACCTCTCAGGTGAAAGCTGAGTGCGTTGAGTGAGTGCCATCACTGAGCAGCTCACCCAAAGTGCACCGGGAAACCAGAGAAAGAAGGACTGATAGAGCTCATGGCTTCACTCGGAGACATGATTCCATTAAAATCAAGACCAGGAGTGGACAAAGGACAGACCCCAGAAAGCCAGAAGGTGATCCTCTCTGCCTTTGGAGACTTCCCTGAACAATGTTCTCAGACCTGCCCAAACACCTCCCTGGCCTTGACCTGCTTTACCCTGTCCAGTGGCATCTGCACATATGCTCAGCTCTGGGGCCCCATCACTCACTCTGAAACCACACATCTGAAAAGCTGAATGGATTCTGCGTGGTGAGCAATGGCTGTGCATCCTCCACCCCATCTCAGAAGACAAACCCCTGAGAGTTTGAGGAAGAGCCCTCTGGGAGCGCGGGCATTTGGGGCAGCCCAGGGGACTAGGATGAGAAGCAGGCGGCAAAGGCAGGCAGCTGGTTCAGACCCGTGGCAGGAAGTCCCAACCAAGATTCATCCTGGAAAAATGCAACTAATGCTGCACAGCTGGGGCCACTAATCAGAAACACAGGCCCAGAGGTGGCAGCAGGGACAGGCCCAGAGGGCAGGGCCGACAGCGAGGTGATAATTGGCAGCAAACTCTAGGTCCGTCTCCCCACCCTCTCCGGCTGGCTGCCGCTTGGAGACTACAGTCTGAAAGGGGCAGCTCTCCCCTGCCCTGTCCGCCTGGAGGGGGATGCACAACTCATTCGTGGCCCAAATATCAGCTTAAACAATAGCTGAAGCCTTGGCCTGGTCTCCAGAGGCTGGAGCCAGGAGTGTTGACCTTCACCTCTGGAGTCCCCTTCCCAGGTGAAAGCCCTTCCCAAACCCTTGGGGCCCGAGTCCCTTCTCCCCGCACAGACTGGCATCAGGAGAAGTTCTGAGATGAGCCTTTCAGCCCTCAGTGGGCTCCCTCTCCAACTGGACACAGGCTCTGTTCCCTGGGAAAGGTATGAATAGGGAGGACTCCGGGGGTGATGTTATATATGGGCAGAGAGGTGAAGGATTGGGCTGGGCCACAACCCCTGAGAGTGCCATGTCTTTTTTTTTCCTTTTAATTTTTATTTAAATTTGAGTTAGTTAACATACAGTGTAATATTGGTTTCAGGAACAGAACTCAGTGATGCACCACTTATATACAACACCCAGTGCTCATCACCAGAAGTGCCATCCTTAATCCCCGTCGCCCATCTAGCCCATCCCCTACCCACCTCTCTCCAACCACCCTCAGTTTATTCTCTATAGTTAAGACTCTCTTATGGTTTCTTTCCCTCTGAGAGTACCATTTCACTGAGCTCATGAAGCACTTATTAAGCTCCTGCTGTTAGCTGCATGCCAGCACTGGCTTCTAAGGTAAATGTTTGCATTCTGTGTCCTCAAGAGGCTCACAGTCTAATTGGAGAGAAACAAGGAAAGAGATGTCAGCAGAGGTCAGGGCAGTGACAGGACAGTCTCTGAGCACAGAGGGGTAGAGAGAGGCACTGCCCATGAATAGGATACAGGGGCTGCCCACTGGGATCCTCCAGAACCCACCCCTCCAGGGTGCTCTACTGGATCTCATCCCCCCTCTACCCCTTCCCCAAGCTTTCCTCTACCCTCAGCTATATTGGGCTCTAGGTGAGCCCCCAGGGCTACAGAGATGGCTGGCCATCCCTGGGAAGATGGAGAGCCTTCTGCGGGGGAGAAGAAACCAGGTCCTGCAGACCTCACACCTCACACCTCCCTCACTCCAGCCCAGACAAATCTTCTGCTGCAGCCCTGGGTCATGGAGCCCCTGGGGGGTTTGCCCAGGTGACAGCAGAGTCCCCCTATCCTCAGGATGAGCCTCAGGCCCTTCAACTTTTCTTAGGCTGTCACTAGCTTGCATTTGCTGGCAGCTCCTCCTGTGGGTAGGACCCTTTCTTTCACTACTCAAACCTTTTCAAGAGGCATCCTGAGGAGGCAGAAGTCCTCTGAGCCTCCTGAACACCCTGATGAAGGCAGAAGGCCGGCAGCAACCTGCCCCTCCCCAACCTTTTCACAAGCCCTACTCCCCTCCCCTGTCAACCCACGCTGTGCCTACAGAATTGACTCTGAAGTGTCAGACTTGGTGTCCAGCTTCCCCTCACAAGTTAAAGAAAGCATGGGAGGAGTGAGGCAGGGGTCTTTGGTGGAGGTTTGAGAAATGGAAGCAGGGATGGGAGGAAAGAAGGGGGATCCAGAGGCCATACTGTGAGGAAGGGGGGTTGGGCATGGCCTCCGGAAGCTGAATGGAAGAAGCAGGGGTCAGAGGTGTGGGAGTAGGAGAGGCTAGGAGGAACCCAACGGCAGTGGCTGGAGCTGGGAGCTGCCGTGTTGGAGGTTTCCTTACTGCCTGACTATTTGCCATGGAATTTCCCGGCCTAATAAAGAAGAATTTAAATAGACCACAAGTTGCTTAATGTTGACTGTATAAATAATCCAAATCCCCAGCTCCCTTTGTTCCACAGGCTATTTGTGTCAAGAAAGAAAGGGGGTGGGGAGGGAATCCAACAGAAGTCACCGCCCCAGATCGCAGGGTTTGGGGACTCTCTGTTCTCCTCCATCAGGGCCCCAGGGAACAGGGGTTGAGGCCTGGGAGGGGGAGATTTGGGTTTCCCGGCCAAGCCTTCTGTTTGTGAGCGTGCACACACAGGCACGTAATCCCCACACAGACACACACATACACGTACACGTGCACATGTACACACGCAGCACATTACCCCCATGCTCACTCATGAGTATACGTACACACATACGCATACGCCTGCCCACTCAGGCAGACTCTAGTCCACATGGGAAAATATGAGCACGTGTGCACACCCAGATACACACAGTGAGGTTCAGCCAGAGGCACCAGGTTCTGTCATGGGTCAGGTCCAGTCATTGCCCTGACCATTCTGCTGCTCAGCAACCCTAGGGCACATGGCTCAGAATAGGGGCCCTTGAGAATCCAGTTGGGTATGTGGCAGAGTAGCTTTGATCATACTGAGTCACCTCCAAAGAAGGTTCCTGTTGAAAACCAAGCATGAGCACCACGTTCAGAGTCCTCCAGACCCCACTGCTAGCCAGTGACTAAGGACTCCATCCCCTCTGCCCGCACATGTCCAGTCCTGCTATGTCCGCCTATGCTAAGACCTCAGAGGAGGTGGGGGAGACACAGACATCTTTCAAGGTCAAAACCTGCGCCAGCCTGGAAGTTTCTAAGCCCTTAGTGATAGGCATGTCAGTAGGAGAGCAACTGGTACCACTCATTCTGCAGTACCCAAGAGAAAGAAGAAGGAAGAGGGAGATAGGGAGGGGGGTGCAGTTAGGGCAGGGGAAGGCAGGGACGGAGAGACGCAACAGGGTACCATGGGACTAACTTTTGGCTGCTTCTGCCTGGGGTCCATTCTGACTTCTCCATCCCTGTGCAGACCAGACTTATATACTTTAGATTTCATTCTCGAAGGTGCTCCTGAGCACACTTGCACACACATCACATGGAGCAGGGAAGAACGGGGTCGTAGGGGCTATGGGGAGGTGGAGGGGGTGCCTGGCCTCACGCTTATTTTCAGGTTGGTAATCCCTGTCCTAGTCCTAATTCTGCCTGCTCCCCAAGCCCCAGATTTATCTTAGCCACAACTAAAGCATGCTCCCCACCCACCTGACTGCCCACAGGGGTGCAGCTCAGACTGGAACAGTAACTGCCATTCTGTGTCCAACCCGATTCTGCAAGGCCACATGTCCTAAGAAACCAGTGTCAGGGACTGGCTGAAGCCCAAGACCAGGATATAGGAACTTTGTGGGGGTGAGATCAGGGCTCCTACCCCAGGAACCACAATTTAGTCCCATGCTAAGAATTAGAGAGTGGAAAAACCACCCCAGATAACCCAGAATATATCAACAGGAAGGAATAAAGAATAGAAGAACCTCAAAAAATAAGGCTGTTGAGTACAGAGGAAGAAAAGCCCCCTGGGATAGAACTATCAGGAATGTTCATTCACAAATTCATCCATCCAGTCATCAAATACTCATTGAGTACCTACTACATGCGAGCACTGTGCTAGACCCTGTGTTTGTGGAATTACGTGTGTGTGTGCATGTGTGTGTGCATGGATCTGGATTTAGGAATGACTCCCCCCGCCCACCTCCGCCACACACACACCCACCACAAATAAACACAGACTAGAGCAAGATCCCAGAGCCACCCTCAGTCTCAGCCCCAATCCCAATCCCACCTTCCAGGACCAGCAGGGTTTGTAACTACTTCCCCTGAACCAGCATTGGCCCCTGACTTCACAGGAAAGTCATAGGAGTCCCTACACCTTTGCAGCCTCGACAGACTATTCTTAGGTCCATTAAGCCCTATAACCATTTTGCATAATACCCACTTGCCTTATTTCTATAAAGCCCCCAGCCCAGTGCTCCCCGATCCCCTTTTTGGGGGCTCCAGGAATGGAAAGGCAGGTTCTGCCAGTGTTTCCCTTTCTGGGATGGCTGGGAACTTGAGGTCTGAGGCTGCCAGCAGATGGTGTGCATCTTCCAGGCTGCCTGGGAGATGGACGGGAAGGGAAGCGGGGCTGTCCACACGCTCAGAATCTCTGGGCTGTCACCAGGTCCCCTTGATCCTCCTTCCAAGAAAGAAGGGGGAAAAAACATGTCTTTCCGGGCCCTAATCCTCTCCACATGGGCGGGCACCATGAAGAGCCAGGGCCCTGCTGCAGGCATGCAGGCTGGCAGGGGCAATTGTCACTCTACCCAAGGACCCCTCCCCCTGACCTGCAGCTCTGTGACTGCAGAAGCTTCTGCCTGCCCTGCCTTCCTTCCAGAGTCCCCACACTGCCCACCTCCTACCCTCGGCCTGGCTTGCGCCTGGCATCCCCTTGCATACTTCTGCCAAAGGGAAACTGAGGCAGCACCAGCTGACAGGCGCCTGGGTGGAAGAAGCCAGGCAAGAAGTGGTTTGCCCTAAGCTGAGGCAGCCCCCTGAACCTGAAGCCCTCCCAAGAGCATCACAGGCGAAGGCGCCTAGGAAAACTTCCCTGGTGAGTATGGGACCCTTACAAATCTATGTAGTGCATCAAGAGGGGCTCACTCGCTCACTTGCACCCCTGGACACTCAGAGCAGAACTCCAGGTGGCCCTCCTCTCAGTGGTGGATGACCCCTGGAGCTCCTTCCCTGAGGGGGCTCAGGTCTGGTGGAAACAAGAGCAGAAGAATGGAAGACCTCTCAGAATGGAGCCTTGAAGGTCAGTAGGGGAGTTAGGGGGTCCCTCTAAGGAAGGTCTGTGTAGGAAGACTCTCCTCTAAGCCAACTCTGAATCCTTCCCAGCTGGGAGCCAGTGAAAGACCAGTTTGCATGGCCAATGTTGCAGCTTTCTTGCTCCAGCAAGATAGATCTTCTGCCTTCGCCATAGGCTGCAGGCTCTGAGTCTTGGCTCTTGCCATTGATCTGGGTCACATGGGCCCTGGCCCCCCACGGCTGGGTGTTAGTGACCTCTGGAAGCCAGCATGACAAGCATAGGCATGCAAAAACAGCGGATATGAGCCATACCCACAGTTGCATCTCTTGGCAGCCCCACAGTGGGAAAAGGCCCACATCTCTCCACATCTCTGCTGTTCTAGCTCACTTGGGGCCTATCATGGATGCCCCACAAGCAGGACAACACAGCCTGGACCCTGAGGGCAGGGAGGAGCTGCCAGGAGACCAGAAGGCCAGGAGGGCCGGCGCTGCTTTGATCTCGGGTGTCAAAGGCCAGGAAATGCAAGGAGGAGTACTTGCTGCCTGGTGTCCCTAGCAGGCACAGGCCCAAACCACTCCTGCTCTCCTGTGGCTAGCCTGGGTCCTAGCTGACTGGCCAAGGGCCCCAGGCAGGGGGTGGAAAGGCCACCCCCCACCCCACCCCTCCACCCCCACCACCAGTCCCCAACCAATTCAATGGCAACTCTTTGAATAAGAGCTAATTCTGCTGATGTGGCATCTTCCTTTTATATCCCCCACGCTGTTTGTGTCTAGTTCCCCTCCAACCCCAACCCCACCCCCCACCCCGGCTGCCCCCCTGACTTTGATTGCCCCAGACATTTGCATGAAAACAGCAACTTTGTGCTCTGGGCTCCATCTGCTCCTGCTTATTTCTCACTTGGAGCTGCAATCCTTGGTCACACATGCCCCCTCCCCACACACTCACCCTCTTCTACGCAGCCTACCCCCAGTGTCAGGGACTGTGGGATTTCTGGTCCCTCAGGCAGGCTAGTGAGGCCTGAGACAGTGGCCTCCTATCCGGGCTCCCACTCACCTTCTGGGGGTCACAGACACAGTGGAACTGGAAAGCTCTGGAGCCTTAAGACCAGACTTCCCTCCTGGACAAGCCCCCACCCCCACCCACCCCATGCCTCTTTCAGTCCCAGAGGAATCTCCCCAACAACCCTGGGAAGAATTCAGGGAGTCCAGGAGGGCCTTCCAGACATCAGCAGCTTCTTGAGTGAGGAGGCTGGGTATATACATCCCAGGATCTCTCTCCTTGAAAGGCCTTGGCCCTCAGGCCCAGCATCCAGGAGTCACAAGCTTGACTAAACGCCATCTTGTGTTGCTTATAGGAATTAAAATGGACAGTACAAAGAAAACCATATTGTTAAATATATGAATAAAAATAGATAAGCCTCTCACAGGGTACTTATTACATGCCAGGCAGTAATGTAAGGATTTTACAAATATTACCCCATTTTTACAAATATGGCCTCACCTATCTTAGATAGATGCTGTTATATAGAGATATAATCCTCTCTATACAAGTGGGGAACTGAGGTACAGACAAGTTAAGGAACTTGTCGTGGCTCACACAGCTGGTAAGAGTGACAGAGCCTGCCCTCCTCCATATTCAAAAAACAGTCAGTGCCCAATCAACCCTCTGAATCTCTGCCCATGCTTTGCTCTAGAAGGTTCTTTTTGCTCTTCCTTCCTATCCTTCAAAGACCATTTCCAACTTCCTCAGGAAGCCTACGTGCTCTTGTGTCCATTTTGAAGATGAAGAAACTGAGACCCAGCAGTCACAGACTTTACGTTGAGATCTTACAGGGACTGGGATGCCTTCTAAAACTGAACTCCGGTTATCTAAAAGTGAGAAAACCTTTTTGTTGAGAGATTTTTCATTCCCAGTTGCCCCAAATCAGAAGCCCTCAGAGGCCAAGTGAGCAGGTCAGGAACTGGATTAACCAGTCAGTGTGCAGGGTAGGCAGCCAGGGCCCTCAGAGTAGGGGTCAGCACTGGTGGGCCCCAATTCCTTCCTCTGAAGACTATACCCCCCCTCCCCCAGCCAGACGTCAGTCCTACCCACCCCCCCAAGGTTTCTACTTTTGGCTTCTGCCAGCTTCTGCCCCCAGGCAGCACATTGGCCATGCCAGAGCCCACATCAAGCCAGCAAACCAGAACTTGAGGGCTCTCTCTGGGCCTGTGCTGTCAGATGGGGGAGACAAGCACAGCCACATGGGCGTCGGGGGAGGACAACAGACCCCGGACTGGAGTGGAGGGAACCCGGAGTCTACTTCCGTCTCTGTATTGGAGCAAGTCATTTCACCTTTCTGGGCCTCAGTTTTCCATTATGTAAAATAAAAAAGGAGGGCTCATCAACCCCTAAAATACTCTTCCAACCCATACTGGATGAAAAAAAGAGAACAACTGCAAACAGACCAACCCACCTGGAATGGAAGTGAGAGAACACACACACAAAGGCCACATGTGTGTGTTCACAAAGGGGGTGCAGGAGTTCCTGGAGTGAGGAGAGGTGGCTCTGGAGGGCTTCCTGGGGGAAGCGAGCTGTGCACCCATATCTTGTATGAGGGGACAGAAACCAGCTCCGCAATATGTAACTAGCCTGGCTGAGCAGAGCCTGGGGAGCAGGTGAGGGCCTGGTGCACCGAGAGAGGCAGGGGAGGGGGCCACCAGCCCCACAGGAAGCCCCAGCTTGTTGTTGGGTAACTGCTCCTCCTGTTTTCTGGGAACAAGCTATTTGGAGAAGAGGGGGAGGGAGACCTTAAAGGCTTCCAGATGGGGGGCCCTTCTGTCCAGGCCTGCTGCTGTGCCGCCACAAAGTCTGTACAGCGCTTTCTAAGAATCTCAGCAAATGTGAGCGGCGTGGTTCTGGGACCGCCTTCTAAGCTATTCCCCTGCCTCTGTGATTCCCACCATCCCAGAGCTAATGGGGGCCACATCCTATTCCTTACCATTACTCTCTCTTGCTAAAAGGCTGCAGAGACAGAGTTGGGTCTCATCTCTGTTGCTCTCTTCCGCCCCCACCCCAAGATGGTCTTTCAGTGTCTTGGAATCCTGGCAACCCCTCTACCCACTTTGTGGGGTCTGTTTGCCCTGAAAGCAGGGGGCCGGAGAAAAGAGGCATCTCCCCAAGTGTGGGAAGGCCACTGGAAGTTTGAGACAGAAGACAGAACAGAACAGCCCCAGGATGGTTGTGGAGAGGAGGGGCAGGGGCTGGGGTGAGGGGGAGCAGAAAGGCGCAGGGATTAGGGTCGCTGAGAGCAGTGCCCACCCGCCACTCCCCCGGCAGTCTCTCTTGTGTGTGCAGCCAGGACTTGCTGTGCGGTGGGCTCCCACTCTTCTCCTGTGGTACCCTGGGGTCATTCTTGTGCTCAGAGACCTCCCTCTTTCCTCTCTCTTCCCCTCTGACCATCTTGGCCTTGATTCTGACTCCTGGCCAATCCCCACCATCAATTACTCCCTGAGGTGGGGTGTTAGGGACATGCAGCCCCATCTTGGAGCAGCTGGCCTCATCTGGGCTGCTCAGGACAGAGCCTTGGAGGGATCACAGAAGGCTTGGGGCATAGACATTGGTGTTAGGGCTCAGTCCCGCAGAGTCCCTAACCCCCTCTGTACCTGTTTGGGATTTGTTCACTGGCCTTCTGGTAGTGGGATGGGGTGGGGTGGCACAGGGTGGAGAGGGGGGCTAAGCAGTAAAAGGAGACTTTGAGAGGAGGGCTCCACACCTGGGCCTCCAGGTCCTACCCCGGGAGAGGGAAGAAGGGAGCCCCCAGGCCTGGCTATGGCAATGGGCTGGAAAAATGCATCCCAATCCCGTCGGGACTCTGGATTTCAGAAGGAGCAGCAGGTTTCCCCCAAAGCTTACTGCTCCCCACACTGTTGCGACACAAGCCTGTGATGAGAAGGCATTTTTATGAATCAATCAGAAACATATGAAGTACACAACATAAGAATGAGGGACAGAAGAGCAGGGACCGGGAAGAGGGTAGACATGCAGAGCCAGAGGTATCCTATCAGGGCAGAGCAGCTCCCTGACTCGGTCTTCAGCTAGCCCTAGACCCAGCTGGGGCCACTGGGTCCCAACCATGGGCCTTTCCTTAGAAGACTGAATAGAGTCTAAGGTCAAGGAGGGCAAGGCTTGCTGGCCCTGCCGTGACCCTACCTTGCCCTGAGAGCCTACAGAGATCTGAGCCTTAGCTCTAGGGTCCTACCTTGAATAAAAAGGAACATGAGGGATGGGCTCAGTAGGCACCCACCATTGGACAGGGCCTGTCAAAAGTTGTCCAGAGAAGCCATCCCTGAATGAACGAGTGATGCTCTCAGGCACAATAGAGGATGGACTGATGTTGGGGGTGTGGGGCAGGGGAGCTCATAGGGAGTAGAAGAACCTGGCTGCTCCATAGGCCTCCTCCAGGCCTTGGCCCTTCCCAACAGATGATTCATGTTCAGATAGGGGCTGGTCATGGCTGGCACCACCTTGAGGCAGAAGGAACTAGAGGGGGCCCTGGTGTGTATGCTCCTAGCCTCTACCCCCAATCTGTCTTGCAAGACCTGCCTGGGCCATTCCACAGGTAGCACCTACTCCCCCAACCTCTCCCTATTCTGTAGAGGGGCCTCCTGGTGAGCCCCCACCAGATGGTCCTTCCCTCAAGGGCAGGCCTTTGCTCCCTCTGCTGCTCCCACCACTGTGGAACCTTCCTGAGAGGTGTCCTCTGGCCTCCTAGTGCTGGCCCTTTTCCAGTGCTCTCCCACTGTCCTCACCCGTGCAGCTCCTGGCCCCTCAGCCTCGAATCTGCTCACTGTCCCTCACTCAACATCTGACTCCTTGGCCTACTTCTAGCTAAATCCCTCCTAGGCCAAACCCCCACTGTGCCACTGCCTTCTACTGTGCCACAGACAGGTCCCTGTCCCTCCGTTGCCTCAGTTTCCCCTTCTCCAACAAGAGTTGGGACAGCAGAAACTCCCAGTCCCAGCAGGCCCCATGATTCTGTGAGTTCCATCGCAGGCAATTTGAGGGGCAAATGTATGCAGATGAATATGCAAATGGGCATCTCCAGGATTTATGGGTGGCCTTAATTCCAAGGGGAGGATGTTGGACAGGTGGGGGGGCATTTCAATGAGGCGGCCTCAGTCTGGCTGGGCCCACTAAATCCTGGCCAGTGTCAGCGCCGTAAAGCACTGTGATGAAGGGCAGGCGGCCCGCGGAGGCTACGGTGATTTACAGCCGCTGGAGCCTCCTCCCGCGGCCGGGCAGGCAAGCGCCACGGGACAGGGACGGGGCAGGATTTATGTTGCTCGCTTCCCCACCCCGGAGGCGGCGGCAGGCAGTCTGGAGAGCGGGAGATCGGAGCGCCCAGGAAGGTGACTTTCACCTTCAGAGGCGGCACTTGGCTGGCAGAGAAGGGATGGCCGAAGGGGGCAGGAGAGGAGAGCACGGAGGGGCATTTACAGCCTGACCCCTGCCTGGCCCCTAGCCACAGTGGTCTCCTCCAGGCGGCCTTCCTGCACTAACGCTGCCCCCTCACCCCAACCCACTGCCCCCGACTGCCACTTCCCCCTGGGGCCCAACTTTCCAGGGCATGGCAAGGTTCAGCCCTGAAAGACTGGAGGCAAGTGGGGTCTAGCGAGTTTCCTTGGCTGAACACAGCTCTCCTTAAGCCTAACCTCACTCACTCTCTTATGCTGGGAAGAGAAATGACAGTCCACTCTGATCTATTTTAGGTAGCCAAAAAAAAAAAGGAAGTTGATCTCCCTCAACTTCACCTTCCTGAAAGGTGCTTGCGTGTTCTCTCCTTTCTGATCCCCCCTTGTCTCCAGCACATAAATGCCCTGGGGTGGGGCACTTGGGGCTGCAGGCTCCCCTACACACAGAATTCAACTCCTGAGGTCGCTGGTAAGCTGAATTTTGAAAAGGTAACAGTGTTTCTCCAGTGACTCACCAGAATCTCTCAGAAATGACCGATGTGTCACTCAACCAGGGAGCCCTACTGTGTGCAGGTGCTAAGGCATGAGAGACAGAAGCCTCAGAAGCAAAATTCTCCTCGTTGTCAGGGCTGCCCAGCCCCTAGCTCTGAGGGCCTCTGCCTCCTGGCCTACCCCAGCTTCCCCATAAACTAACTTTATGTGTCCTGTTCTCATAATTAAAGGAACCAGGCCAAAAGTCCTCAGGTAAAGAAAGGCTCCTTTTGAGGATGTAAACACATAAATCAAAAGGCCTGGTTCCATTGCATTGTTCATCTATTGGGCTGACTGTTTTGAGCTGGGGCTGTCTCCCTCAAGTTCATTTTAGGTAAATGTGTCCCGGCCTACCGTCCGTTTGGGCCGAGCAAGCAGAGCAAGCCTTCCCTGACCAAAGGCTTCACCTCAGAAACCCAGCAACGTTTCAGACCATGCTGGAGTCCTACAATTTTGTCTCTAGCCCCTCAGGACTTCTCTGCTCTGGCCATATTTCCTGAGGCGCCCGAATATTTTGTGCCTCTCTTATCTCTCCCCAAACAAAGACCAGACCCAGTTATCGTAAATGCTGTTGTCTCAAGCACGTCTTTGTGATACTGAATTATTCCCAAGAACAAGAGTATGAATGCAAGCAGGGTTCTCTGAGTCCATACAGATGCCAAACTCCAAAGACATTTCTTCCAGTGGGATTTGACCTGAAGATTTGTGCTTAAGGTCTCAGAGACTCAAGGTGCTGGTGGTGGTGGGTAGGGAAGTCACCAGAATGAGTGAGAGGGCTGCAGGGAGGAGGTGAACACACACAAGTTCCCACTGACAAATACATTCACTCTTACTCTCACCTTCAGGGTCCTTTTGTGAGAATTTGTGGGACAAATGCTAATAACTGTGCAATTTGTGTGCTGCCAAAGCCTCCCTGTCTAGGGAACAACAGCATCAAAATGCAGTTCCCAGCACCCTGGCCCAGGCCTGAATCACCCCAGAAAAAGGGGCACTTTTACCTTAATTCATGCGAAGACACCATATAGACAAACAGCATCCATGGTGCCAGGCACTGTGAAAGTATGTTTACTTCATTTAATCTCAACAAAGGTAGATGTGATATCCCTGTTTTACAGGCGAAGAACTGGAAGATGGCAAGGGTCAAGTACTTTGCCAAGCTCACAGGGCTGATAAGCAACGGCAGTGAGATTGAAACAGCATGATGCATTCCCAAACCCAACTTCTTCCTTCTTGGTTCACTCCCTGCCTGCACCCTCAGCTCCAGCTCTGTCCCTTTACTCTGGCTGCTGCAACCCACCAGACCTCAGCCCTAATCGAAGATTAACAATACCAAGTGTTGGCAAATGGGCGGTTGGAGGGAACGTAAAATGGGACAAGTACTTTGGAAAACTATTTGTGAGTCCGTTCCCAAATTAAACATACACCAACTATATGATTCAGCCATTCCACTCCAAGACATATACCCAAGAGAAATGAAATAATATGTCTATATAAAGACGTGTGCATGAATGTGGCTGGGCAGAAAGGAAGGGAGGGGCATACAGGGGCAGGAGGGGGCTGGAGAGATAGGCCCACTCCTGGGCTGCCTTACTTCACTCCATTCCTCCTCAATCCAAGTCAAAAGCTCTTGGGGTCCTAAGCCAACATTGTCGGGGCCAATGTGAGTGAAGGGGGAAGCCACCTGAGGTCTGGGAAGTGCTCAGAGGGCCTGCTGGTGACTGTGCCCCAGCTCTGGGCCTTCTGTTGGGAGTGGAGCAGGGTCCCTGCCAGTGGGAAGGGCTGGGCTGGCATGAGGGGTGAGGATGGGAGAGAGGGTGGAGTGGCGCAGGCCTAAGTGGAGAGTAGCAAAACCAAGAATGAGGCAGACGGAGAAATTAAGGCCAACCGGGCTTAAAAGCTCACAAAGTGCCTATTAGCCAAAGGGCTGCAGTATGGCAGCTCTGTGGGAGCCCAAAATTCACCTGTGCCACTGAGATGAGATGCTTATTAAGGGCTCCAGCTGGGTAAGAAACCCAGGCTGGCTGGATTTGCCCCTTGGATGGGTAGCACCAACTTCTAGGCTGAAAGTTATAGGGAACTGATGCTGGGTGGGCAGGCAAGAGTCTGACTCCCTTCCCAACTAGGCTACGCCCCACCACCCCAACTTCTACCCCATGCTGGCTCTGAACCCGAAGACTGGAGAACACAGGAAGCCCCTTCCCCTGCTGGCAACGAAAGTCTGTAGGTCCCACTCTGGTAGCTGGGAGTGGGCAGAGCTGAAGTACCCTCAGGAGCCCCTGGAGGTGGCCCCCTCCTCACCCCCCCTCCTTCTGCCCATGCCCCTGGTTCCCTACTTCTATGTCTGCTCTCTGCTGGGATGGAAGCCTCACGTCTTCTGCCCCCCAGCACTCTGCCCTGGTTGCCCTTGGCAGCAGCCAGGGTGGAAGACCAGGCTGTCCATAGCCCCAAGGGAAAAGACAGTGCCACGGGCTAGTTCCACGCATCCTCAAAATGGCATTAGCTCAACTGGGGGAGATTGGAAGCAGGGAGGGCACACTGATTCCCTTCCCTGAGGCTGATGTTCACGATCAGTTTGGAGTTACATCTGTCACTTGAAGCATTAAAGTGCCTTCCAAAGTCAATCAGGATCACTTACCTTTCCCACCTACCATTTTGGACAACTTAGGTCAGCAAGGGGAGTCCAGTATCTCCTGGCTTGGCTGCCCTGCCAGGGGAGCACAGAGGAGCAGGACTCCTTGCTGTGGCCGGGACACTGCCCTGACCCCACCCCTGCCCACCCCAACTTGAAGCTAATCTCTCTCATTCTGTGCTAGGACTCCTATGCCACTCACCACACTTCCCACGTGAAAGTACACAGTTCTCAGGTCCAGTTTACGGGGTTTTGTCCCTTGTTTTCAAAAGCAATTTCTCTCTTTGTCCCAAATGTCACTTCCACTGCCCAGTTCAGGCCTGCACACCTTCTGATCAGAGCTCTCACAGTCCCCCCACTCCCCCGCCCAGCTGAGGTCGGCCTGCTTTCCCCCACCCCCCAACTCCTCCCTCCCACCAGTACAGCTGCTCAGGAGAACCATCCACCTACTATGTGTCTGGGACCACAGGAACTGGAGGCAAGGACAGGTCTGTCTTCCGGTGCAGAAGATGGATATGAACCAACTAGTGCAGCAGAGTTATCCTACAGTGCAGGGCATGCCCCAGGGGCAGTCTGGGTCCCAGAGTCATGGAGCACATCTGGGAGACTGCATTTATGGAGTACTGGAAGAGGACTAGAGCTCTGCTAGAAAACAGTGGTGTTCTCAGTAGTAAACAGCCTGTGCAAAGGCTCAGAGGCTGGTTATCAAGGTCTTCTGTGCCCTGATCACACTTACTTATTGTGCTGGTCAAGCTCTTATGTCTGTATGTGACAAAAAGACCACCTCAGACTGACTTAGACAACAAAAGGAATGTGTTGACTTTTAACCCAAACTCAACAGATTGAGCCAGAGAAGCTCGACCCAGCAGCTTAACGGACATCACCAGAGTTTCGGTTTCTCTCTGTGTCTTTCTTCTAATATTACCTTCACAAGGTGACCCTCCAGCACCTTCCAAATCTCCCTTTCTATGTAACAGTGACAGGCCTCCCGATGCCACCCTTCTCTATGCCAAAAACATACACACCTTCCCTTCCCTTTTCTTCCCTTTTCTTCCCTTCCCTTTCTTGCTGGGGCTTTACTCACTCAGAATTACAAATCTTTCCTTGAAGCTCATTGGCTAGGACTTGGTCAAATCTCCATCTCTGAACCAATCAGTGAGATGCAGAGAATATGATTCTCTCATCGGCTCAGGCCAAGTCATCGCTCCACCCACCCTTGACTGTATAGATGAAGCGTGGGCACAAAGAACCTGGTAGCCAGGAGTACCAAGATGGACACAGGGCTGGAGAAGGCACCTGTCCTATGCATGACTGTAGGCTGAGAGGGTCATCTGGGGTTTGCTTCAAACCAAGTAACAAGTCTTGAAAAGGGAGACTGGGAGAAAATGGTGGGCCCCCAACTTCTCCCTACTTTCCTTTCTCCTGATTTATCTATTCCATATTAGTTGAGCTGGAAAGAGAGTGTTAGCTCTCAGCAGTGCAATTTTCATCCCTATATCATCCCTATATGGAACAATCATGTGTGTGTGGGTGGGTGGAGGAGAGAGGGAAAGTGGGAGAGGGGGAGAAAGAGAGGAGAGGGAAGCAGAGCTAAAGGGAGAGAGGACTGTAGGTATATAGTCTCCAAATCTGCATTGCTGGTGTCATCTTTCTTTGGAATACAGGGAAGTGTGGGGATTGAAAACCCTTACTTCCAAATACGAAACAGTCATAGCCAAGAAAAAAAGTACACAGAAAATGTGACGCTGACCTTGAACCCAATGAATGTGGCTCTCTCTGGGAGGCTGAGGCACCTTCTGTGGTTCCATGGCCAATGTGCACCTGGAAAGGAATGGGGCTGTGACTTTGGGCACCTGTTTTGCCCGGGGCAAGGCCAGCCCTTCTCCCCCAAGGAAGCTACAGCCCCAGCCTCTGGCATTTCCTGGGACAGCCCGAGGTGGGTGGGATAGTCTGCAAGGGTCTCAAGCCTTCAGTTCCACAAATCATCCTGTTTTAATGCAAATGGCAATTGCCAAGAGTACAGCATGTTTTCCTGTGTCAGCAGCTCAGTGACTAATGTCCCAAGATAAATGGCTTTGCTTTGCCTTGTTTAGAGTGATTCTGTAATCTTTCCCTCCTTTCTGCTGAGGGGACTCCCCAGATCCTTCCCAAGTGCACTCCAGGGCTAAGGAAGCCTGGGCATCAGGGCCACCAGCTGTGCTGGGGTCATTCCATGTGCAGTGAGAGGCAGGAGCAGGTGAGAACCTGGGCTGAACAAGTCTGGAGCTGACTGGCCATCAGTCCTCAGCAAATGACTGGGGAAGAGCTGAGAACAAGCTCTACATTCAGGCCAGTGTGGAGCTCGGGTTGGAGGGAGGATCCAGAGCACCCAGGACTACGGGGGAGAAATTTGGGTCCTGGGATAGAGACACAGAAGAATGGGCAAGTAGGACAAGGGAGAGGTCCAATGCCATCTTGTGCCACGTGGGTATTCCTAAACAGCCAGAGATGGGGAACGGTTATTTTTATTAGTTTACTTTTTGACCAGTGAAGATTTAGGATTTGGGGAATCTTGGTCCTAGCACCTACTGTCTGTGGCATCTTGGGTGGTACTGTTCTCATTTTACAGATGAGGAAATGGAGGCTTACAGTAGCTAAGCAATTTGCCCAAAGTTCCACACGTAGCTCATGGCAGCCTTCAAACCTAAACCAGGACAGTCTAGCTTCAAAGTCAATGGTGTTGAATGAAGCAGCAATTGGGAGAATAGATCTCCCCAGGTACCTGGTGACTTCTGACCACCCACCTGAAACCCCAGCTCCTCACCCTTCCAGAAATGCATCCTTGCTTAACCATAGTGCAAATGTTGTGGTTTATATTTCCACCCTTCTGCCTTCTGAACACATTTCCCAGTCCCCTTGTGGATGGTGGACCATGTGATGTGCATGACTTTCAGGCCGGAGCATTTCACTGTCAGTGTCAAGCCCTCCAGAGCTCTCCCTTTGTCACAGCAGCAGGCACTATTCTGAATTGCTGCTCCATCAGCTGGGTCCCACATAAGGACATCATGGACAGGACCCCAACCAACTCACAGTGGACAATGGAACATGAGTGAGAAATTAGTCTTTACTGCTCCAAACCACTGGGATTTGAGGTGTGTTACTGCAATTAAACTTATCCCCTCCAGACTGATAGTCTCCCCTGTCTGGGAGGAGGGAGCAGATGAATTCTTGTAGATGTACACAGCCGTGTTCAGCAGAGAGGAAAGACAGGAAACCCATTTCCATCAGCCACACCATCCTGTTTCAGAGAGGCCAAGTGGGACAGAGAGAAATGAGCATCGGGGGGAAGCAAGGATTCCAAGAGCCCCGAGCCAGAGAGCTTTCAGACTGCAGGGTCACCTGGCCTCTCTGAGGTCAGGACGGCAGGGTCAGGGAAGTCTATTTCACACAACCCAGATCCAGATGGCTGGAGCCCGGAGCTGTCTAGGCCTCATGCAAGAGAAGGAGCTGAGGTGCCCCTGCACCAAGCATCACCAGGACCTCTCAAAGTAGTGGATGGGAACAGATTCCGTTGGGCATCTTTGAAGACAGGTCCAGGGCACTGGTGCCCAGTTACCTGAGTGCAGACTCCCTTCTCCAGGCAAACCTTGTGGGCGGTTGACAGGGTCCTTCGTGGGTATGAGCCCTGGAACACAGACTGCTGCAGCAGGGACCGGGCTGCAGCACAGGGGAAGCAGTCTCCTGGAAGTGGGTCTGAGCCCAGTGGAGAGTGTGGGCACTAACCCTTCCCTTGGGTTGTCTTCCCCTCCTTTGGCATAAGTTTGCCCATCTCCCATTTCTGAAAGACAGCTACAGGGGAAGCATGTAGACTATAAATTAGCCCCTTTGGATCTGGTGGTTCTGAAGCTGCATTTGAATTGGGAGAGACCCTGGAAGCTGATGCTTACAGGGGATACCTGTAGAAGAGGGAGGGGACGGTGTAGACTTTCCCATAAGCGGCAGCTGCCTGACTGGTGTGATAGAGGGGTGCTTCAGGCCATAAGTGACCTCCAAATATCTTTCCACCACTTCCCTCTTTCCCTGTGGTCAGGGCTAGCCTTTACTCACTCTTTACCTGACATCTCTTGCCTCCCAGTTCCTCAAAACTACCTCCCCGCCTCCCAAATATGCCTGAAAGATCTCATCAGCCTTCTTTCGCAATGTGCTGAGTTCCTTCCAGAAGACTTTGGAAGGGCTCTGCTGCTTTCTGGAGAGGTGGTGAATAGTGGAGCCCCTCTCCCCCAGCCATGACTGGCAATCTGGAAACTGCCTTGGAAGCAAACACTGATAATACAACTGCCTCTTATTGTATCCTCAGCAGAAATGTGCACAGTCAACAGCCCAGCCTTTGAGATGAGACGAATCTGGGTTTCTTCCTAACTCTGCCATGTGCCAGATGTGTGAACTCAAGCCAGGGCTTCAATTCTGTCAGCCTCAGTGTCTTCATCTGTGAAATGGTGATAACATTAGTCCCCACACTATGATAGCACTCATACAAGGGTACAACAGGCTGAAAGAAGACACAGCCCTTAGCACAGGATCTGTCTGACATGAAGCACATATATGTGCTTAATAAATGATATTTAGGACTAGTGTGCTCTCCTGGGTGGGCAAGAAGCAGAGAGGCTCTTACAAGTCTCAACAAGAAAGCAGTGAGTTTGCCCGACTCAAAAAGGCAGGAAGAGGGCTGGGGAACCGTGCAAGGGGCCCAGGCAACAATACCCTAGAAGCATGATCAGCAGCAGCACCCAAATACTCAGCACCCTGATGCCAGAGCCCACAGACAGAGAGGAGGCTCCAGAGCCCAGAAGTTCCCCCAACCAGCAGGTCTAGAGCCAGCCCAGCACTACCTCAGGCAAATGTCTGAACCCATTTGTTCAGTGTCCAGAACAGTTCAGAAACCATCTCTGGGAAAAAGCTCCTCATTAGCCTTACCTCTATCCACCTGTGTCACAGCGATTTTGTTTCTGCTATTGCATTGTTGTGTTGCCTTTTTTGAGCTTCAAACTGCTTGTGGGTATTTCGGAAGAAGCCCATGTTGGGCTTGCTATCCAGGCCAGTGAGATTGGGAGCAGGGGCAGTAAGAATGGCCAGGTCCCATTCAAGAGCCCAGAGAGAACTGAAAAGGCACAGGAGAAACCAAAAAGATGTGGCTTTAGGGATGCTTGAAGAGGATACGGTGCCTCCTTCCTCAATCTCCCCAGAGGGGAATTTTACCCAAAAGTGTTCCAACATACATCAGTCATTCAGCTGCAGTCTAATTTGTGTATAAATAATTAATATGGGACTCTCAGGTCAAGAGGCCAACCTCCCACCTCCATCTCAACATACAGAAATGTCAGATGTGTTTGTTAATTTAATATATATGTATATAAGCATGTTGTAGAGAATAAAGAAAGGAAGATATTCACAGGCATATAATGGAGAAGGAAAGCAAAGTGATAAGCAGAAACTGAAGGGCAGCTAAGAGTTGGAACAGAGATGAGTCACTGGTGATAGGGACACTGTGCCAGGACAGGTTCCTGTGTGAAGCCAGCGAGCCATGAGCTTACAGCTGGCCCACCAGGCAAGTCTGGATTGACTCTGCCCACGTCACGCAGGCGTCTGGACACACGCAGTTTATCTCAGGCCAGAAATAGACATGCAGCCCAAGAAAGAAACTAAGCCCATGTCCCTGTGTAGATATAAAGTTCAGAACTATTCCATCTACATGGAAAAACATGTAGACAAAGTTGTTCATATGATACCTTGTCCACAACTCCAAACCCCATGGAGCTGGAGCTAAGGCAACCACAAAATCACCCTGTAGGGAAGGGCATTTGACAGAACACCACCGTGAGAGATGAACTCTGAGAGTTCAACAAGATTATCCATCAATAGGATAGAAGTGGAATGTGTAACTGACAGGCACGGACAGAAAAAAATGAACAAAAAAACCTGATTCAACAGAAAGTAGGAATGGAGGGGAAGTAAAGAAGCAAAGTAAAGCATGGTAAATAGGAACAAAAATGATATTGCAGAAGTAATTTCAAATATATTGATACTCATGATAAATGAATTTGAATGGGTGAAACCTTTATTAAAAGACAAAATTTTGGGGCACCTGGGTGGCTCAGTTGGGTGAGCATCAGACTTCAGCTCAGGTCATGATCTTGTGGTTTGTGGGCTCGAGCCCCACATCAGGCTCTGTGCTGACAGTTCGGAGCCTGGAACCTGCTTCAGATTCTATGTCTCCCTCTCTGCCCCTCCCTCCTCTCTCTCTCTCTCTCTCAAAAAATGAATAAACATTTAAAAATATTAAAAGACAAAATTTTGTAATGCTTTTCCCTTTAATTCATATATATGCTACTTATGAGATAAATATCTAGAATTAAGACAGAGGGTTGGCAATAAAGATGTGCAACAGCACACACACACATACACACACACACACACACACACACAAATGCTAACCAAAAGGGGACTGGTGAAATATTAATTAGTAGAAGAAAACCTTGCATGGAAATGACAACCATTTCCCAGTCTTAAAAAGAAGTATCCATTAAAATGGTGTAATAATAATGCCTTCCATACAACTAACAATACAAACTCAAAACATGTAATTGGCAGTATTGAAAGGAGAAGGTAACAAATTCATAGTCAGAATGCACCACTCTCAGAAATGAATAGATCATGCAGTCAAAAATTGCTCCCATTATAAAATATTTCAATGTAAGTATTTGAACAATAAAATTATAGATTTGCTGTAATAGAACCATACAGTACTTTGCATCCAATAAGTAGAAAACACATATCATTCAAGCATACATGGGTCATTTGAAATACTTGATCTGAACTGCATGTTAAAGCTGGTCTCATCTAATCGCAAACACTCAAAACGAAACAGACCACATGTTCTGCCACACAATAAAAACCCCAAATAAATCATCAAAAGAGGATACCCCCAAAGCCCATATATTTGGAAACAAACAAGCAAAATAATCCCACTGCCAAATAATGTATAAGTTAAAGAGGAAATCATTAAAACAAATTTTGAACATGTTAGAACTAAAACCAAGGAAAGTTGAAAATAAGACTGAGGATTCACCTCAAGAAGCTGAGAATAGAATAATGGAGCAAATGAAGAAGAGGAAGAAGGAGAAGGAGAAGGAGAAGGAGAAGAAGAAGAAGAAGAAGAAGAAGAAGAAGAAGAAGAAGGAGGAAGAGGAGGAGGAGGAGGAAGAGGAGGAGGAAGAGGGGGAGGAGGAGAAGGAGAAGAAGAAGGAAGAGGAGGAGAAGGAGGAGGGGGAGGGGGAGAAGGAGAAGGAAAAAAGGAATAATAAAGATGAAAGCCAAAAATAATAAAATAAAAATAAATAACAAAAATAGAAAGGAACAATGAAATAAAAAGTGGTTGTTTGGGAGAAAGAAAACCCTCTAATATGGCTGAGAAAAAACATAATATGTTATACTAATATTATTATATTATTATAATACAATCAAGCAAACATAACTATTGATATAGTAGTGTTATTTGGGGGGGGGCTTCTGGTAGCTGCTTCTGTGTTAATCATGCCTTTCTATTTTTTATATTTCATGATACTTTGATAGCTGAGGCTCTGCTGTCCCAGAGACACTGCCCATCCCAGGGGGAGCCAGTTCCTAGAGATAGGAAGACTCACCTATAAGCACCTTTCAGGATCAAACCAACAATCCTGAGCCATACTCAACCATGTCCTTTAACCACCCCAGGGCCAACCACAGGACAATTAGGCACAGCCTTTTTGCCCCAGATTCTGCTGAAACTATTCAAACTAGCCACTCCAAAGCCTGCTTACTCTGCCCATTCCTTCTTATAGAAACCACAATGAAGTTTCTTGCCCATGCTTTCCTCTCACGCTCTCTGCCTCCTGACTGACCCTGGTGCTTCCCCACATGGCCCTGTGTGGTGTGGCATGCCCCTTCCTCTTGGGAACGTGAGTCACAAATTATCCTTTCAATGCTAGTCATGTCCTGATCTGTGCCCCTCCATACCAGAATAACAACAAAGCCTACATTTTAAAACAACTTCCCCATCACCATTCCAGAAGGAGAAAGAGGAAAAGACGCATCAGGTGGGAAATGTGAGAGATGAACATTATCTTTAATCTTATAGGTAGAAGGTCCCACGGATGACCAAATGAGAGAGGAACCACGCTTAAATATTGCCTGGTGAAGTTTTAGGATGTCGGAGATGAAATTTAAAATCTTTTAAGTATTTGAAGGGGAAAAGTTTACGTGTCAGGGCAAAGAGGATTGAATCAGAATCAATCTTCTCCTTTACAGCCCTAAATACACAAAGAAATATGATAATCATATAATAATATCTACAAAGCTCCAAGGGGGAAAAGACCACATTCAAGACAAGAAAGCTACGATTCATTTGTGAGGTCAAGTAAAAGACAGTTTTCAAACATTTAAGCATTCAGATGTATACTACACACCCAAACATGCGGAACAATTTGCTCCAAGTAATGTTCCAGCTAAGCAAGAAACAAATAGGAAAATTAGCAGAACTCAAGGTTATGAAAACTCAACATTAGCATTGTTGATGTCCAAATGAAATGTCCAAAACATCCAAACTAATGACTGAAAGAGAAGGTACATAAATGTCCAAAATACTTACTGCAAGAGAAAGTATACATACATGAAGAAATAAATTCATAATACCAATCTTAATTTTGTGTATCAAGAAAAAGGGGAGGGAGAAGTAGGGAGGAAATTTTAAAAGCATGAAACCATCATATACAGGGGAAATAAATATATATTTTCTTTTGAGGTTGGTAAAGCAATAGTACATACATGGGGTGTGTGTGTGCATGCACATGTCTGAAGGAACCAGGAGGAGGCTAGAAATGAAAAGTGTAACTTTCAAGAAACTTGCAAAGCCAACCTGAGAAAATGGCAAAAGGAAAAAGGAAAACAAGGAAGCATAAAGAGGAGAAAGTATTATCATATGAGACATGTGATTAAAAACCTTGACTCCAGAGCCTCAGGACTAAAATAACACTGAGAACTCCATTCTGGGGGTGCCCCCATCTCTCATGGCTGGGTCTACTTTCTCTTCTCCCATTTGCAGTAATCCACTCCCTCTGGTTTCCAGTCTACCTATAGGAAGATGGCCACGGAGCAGGCAGCAACCAAGTGTGTATCCCCTTAGACCCAAAGAGCAAGAAAGCTGAGTGAAAATCCTTATCCCATTCCCACTACCCAGGGAGGATTCTGATGGGCCCAGGGTGCATCAGATGCCTATCTCTGGAGCAAACAAGTGTGGCCAGGGACAGAGTCTTACAGAACTCCCCCAAAAGCGGCCCACCTTCCAGGAAAAGGATGGACAATCTACTAGGTGCCCATTACCTAAGGAAAAGCAAAAAGAAAGCAATATTCATATCAGACAATGCAGAATTCACAGCAAAAAAGCACCTCACTACCTTAAAGGGGGAAAAGGGTTATCCTATATTGGTAAATTGTAGAAACAAAGGAGAATGTAAGAACCATGAATCTGTGTGCACTGAATATTGCATTAAACGTACAAAGTCAAAAAGGTTAAAAATTAAGGAGTAACTGAACAAAACCACAGTGATAATGGAAGGATTAATATACCTTACTATTTCTGAGAGACGAAGTAGACAGAAATTTCATGAGAATACAGGAGAGTTCAAACCTATTATTAAAATTTTGATTTAATAGATCTATATCAAAATGTGTTCTCTAGAAACAGAAAATATGTATTCATTTTAAATGGCCAAAGAATAGTTACAAATTCAATCATATGTTAGGCCACAAAGAAAATCTCATTAAAAATATCAAAAGTAGAAATAGTACTATGCACAAATTCAAACCACAATGCAACAAAAGTAGAAGTTAATAACAAAAGAGAAACAAAGAAACAAAATGAAGCCACTCTGGAGAGTAGGGAAACTTGTCTTAATAGCCAGAGAGTCAAAGAGAAAATCAAAACCACAATTAATGATTGTTTATGAAACAATGAGGAGCTATAGCAAAGAGAAAACACAAAGCTCTAAAGAATAGAATGGCTCTTTATATAGTTTTGTTTTTCTCATTAAACAGAAGAAATCAAATGAAACAAGCCTTCAAGTCAAAAGCTTACAAGTAAAAAGCAAAAAAGTGAAGCTATGAAAAGCTAAAGAACTTGAAGATAATAAGAAGGTGATAATTTAAAAATAATAAAAACTATAGATCTGAGAAATTTAAGAGCTGGATCTTTGAAAAGACCATAATTAAGATAACAATAGTGACTGTTCATGGGGCATTCAACTAACGGCCAAGTATTGTGCTAACCACTTTAACATTCACACATTCATTTCAGGATGGCCCCATGTGATAGGAAGTACAGATATCTCCATTTCAAAGTCCAAAAAACTGAGGTCTTGGGAGTTAAATGTGTGCCCCAGATCTGTCCATGCCCAGAGCCAATGCTCTTAGTCATTGCACAATTTTTCTAGTGGGACAAATCAAGGAGAAGACATGGAGACTCACAATGCAATGGAGAAGAAAGGCATACAACCACTACAGAAGAGAATTTAAAATTAGGGGAAAATACTACACACAACCTGATATTACGGTAACTGTTTTTTCTCTCCCCTCTTTTTTTTTTTTTTTTTTATTGACAAGTTTATTTGACACAATTGGGATCATATGCCTCCTGCAGTTGGGTCTCCTTTCTTTTTCTCTTTCTATGTAGAAATAATTTCAAACTTAAAGGTTGCAAGAACAGTACAGAGAACTCTTTCCCCTAAGCCATTTCAGAATAATTTGCCCATGGGATGCTCCTGCACCCCCCAATACTTGAGTGCGTATTTCCTTAAATTAAGGGCATCCTCCCACATCATCTCAATCTCATCAAAACCTGGACAACAATATGGATTCACTTCTACCATCCAATCTACAGACCCCATTCAAGTTTTACCAACTGTCTCCACAATCTCCATAAATAAACAGGTTCAACCCAGAATCACATGTTGCATTTAGTTGTTATTTCTCTTCAATCTGGAATGATATCTCAGTCTTTTCTTTACTCTTGTTAAAAAGGAAACAATATGCCCAATACGGAGTCATTTGCACACAGCCACCCCCCCCACCCCCAACCCCCACCCCGCCATGACACCAAACTGAGACTTACAGTGTCAACTTACTCTGGGGAATGTGACATTTTAACAGTCAATGTGAAATTTCCCGATCAGCACTAGTGAGGCCATCTGCAGGACAAAGACCATATCATCCCTCTACCCACCACCCCAATCCCACCTCCAAAAATAGATGTCCTGGCTTGGAACAGCCCTTCCTTCTATTTTGCCAATAACTTCTTTGCCCTGCCCTCCTGACTATAAAATCCTTCCATTTTGTACATCTCCTCAGAGCATTTCTCTACTTGCTAGACGACATGCTACTCAATCCATGAATCACTTAATAAAGCCAATTAGCTCTTCAAATTTACTCATTGAATTCTTATTCTTTGACACTTCTTAACCTTGATACATTTGAAGATGCAGGCCAGCTATTTTGTTGAATGGCCCTCAGCTTGGATTTGTTTGGTATTTCCTCATGTTACATATTTTGAACAAGAACATCATACGCTATGGGTCACATGATTTCAATTTGACCTTGATTACTGAATTAAGGGAGTGTCTTCTACTGTTAAGTGACTCTTTTTCCAAAGCCCTTTGTAATCAATAATTACTTTATGGGAAAGTTTTCTGAGACTATGTAAGTAGTTTCTCAACTACCCTTGTAATATCCACTGATGTTTCTTGGCTGAAATCACTTATTACTACTATGAAGGTTGCCAAATGGTGATTTTCATATTCCATCATCCCTTCTATGTGAGTTGACATTCTACTTTTAAGGAAAGGTTTTTCTCTCCTCTCCACTAATATATTTACTTATTTATTTCATCACTGCGGACTCCCAGATTCCTATTTCATTTAATTGTAAAAATCTGTTACTATTCTCTTGTAGTTTGTCAAATTATCCCAGATTTGGCTAGTAGTGCCCCTTCAATCTGATCTCTATGTCCTCTTGACCTGTACTCATTATTCTTTGAGCGCTTTTTTACTTTCTGGAACAACAGGATGTTCTAGGCTCATCTTGTACTCTTTCTTCCCCAGTCCTGGAATCCTCCACTTCTTTAAAAGTCCTCAGTGGAGAAAGGTGCTTTAAAAACACAGATCTGGACAGTAGGTGAGTTCACTGCTATTAAGGTTTCTCAGAGCACAGAGGTGAAAAATACCCATCCGTATCTATCTGTCAATCATCTATCTATCTATCTATCTATCTATCTATCTATCTACTTACCTATCATCATCCATTTGTGGTAGGCAGCCCCAGGATTGCCCCTAAATTATCCTCACCTCCTGGTATTCAAATTCTTAGTAATCCTCTTCTCTCTAAAGTGAGGTGGACAGTGACTCACTTCTAACAGAATATGACAAAAGTTCCAGTTTCAGTTTAGGTTTATGTCACATTCCAGCTCAGGTTACAAGAAGACTGTGACTTCTCTCTGTCTTACCCACTCGGAAGGAAGCCAGCTGCCAGGCTGTGAGCTGCCCAATGGAGAGGTCCACATAGCAAGGGACTGAGGGCACTTCCAGCCAAGAGCCAGCGAGGAAGTGACCCTGCCAACAACCACATGAGTGAGACTGGAAGCGGGTCCTTCTCTAATAGAGCCTTCAGGCGAGACTACAACCCTAGCTGACAGCTTGATGGCAGTCTTGTGAGTCCTTGAGTCAGAGGCACTCAGCTGAGTTACTCCTAGATTCCTGATGCACAGAAATTATGAGATAATCAATATCTCTTGTTTTTTAAGGCACTAAGTTTGGGGTTACTTTATTACACAGCAATAGAAAACTAAGTACACACACACACACACACACACACACACACAAGACATGCATTTATTGCTAGATCTCTGCTTTATATTAAAAACCATGAGTTCACCCAGACCTCTAATTCCAATTCAACACCATAGGATCCACTCTACTTCTCGTCTTTTCCGTAACTGTAACACACTTCTCAGAGAGCGAGGATTTGGCTCTCATTATTCTTAATATGCTTACTTATTGGATTGCACCCCCGCCATGACAAGTTTCCTCTCCCTGCTACCACCACCCCCTGCAGGCTTCCTCCTCAGCCTGCTAGAAGCCTCACACCCCAAGTTAGAGCCATGGGCACTACCCACCCTGTGTGGACCCCTACCTTGTCCAGGCCCACCCAGTGACTCCTGGCATTTAAGAAGGGAGGAATGGAAAAGGGCAAGGAGGCTGGGAAGAAGGCAGTTTAGAATACCAGCACTGATTCCAAAAATATAGAAAAAGGACACTGAAATAAGCTTGAAACAAATTGAGAAACCCTTAGAGATGTACCCATCAAACGGTGTTAGGCCCAGAAGTATTTCAGACTCTCAGGAAATAGATCATTACTGCACTATATAAACTCTTCCAAGACCAGAGAACAATATAGGAAATACTTCAAGTCATTTTACAAATCTTGCAAAAACTCTGATATCAAACCTGAATAAAGAGATAAAAACTTGACATAAGTCAATAAACTGAATTCAGCAATACATTTCAAGAGTAATGCATGACCAAGCAGATTTAACTGCAGGAATGCAGTGGTGGGTCAAAATTAGGAAATCTTTTCACTTTAAATGAGTAGCTATAAGGACGTAGAGAGAGATCACAGCTGACATCAAATAGAGTTTTTAAAAATTTGGTCTTTTCCAAGACATATTAGGTAGAACTTTTTTGGTTGCAAGTAAAGAATCCAAGTCAAGTTTATTCACATAGGGCTATCTCATGGAAGTCAATAAATCAGAACTAAAAAAGAGTAAATGTTGGAAAGGAAAAAGCAAAACTTTTTCAATTCTTTTCGTTGAGAATAAATACTCTAAAAGCAATAACTTTCCCATAAATCAACAATATCCAGCTTGAAATGCCAATAGGGAAAAATTCCATTTACAATATCAATAAAGGTACCTAAAGTACCATGCAATCTAAATGGGATTGTTTTTAAAATTTGACAAAACAATTCTAAAATTGAGGTAAAAGACTTAATGGAAGCCAGGAAAAGCTTGAGATGTTGCCTCCTAGACACTAAAAACTTAACATCTGTCAAGTGCTTACACCATACTTAGCACTGAGCTAAGAGTTTCACATGCATTGTGGATCTCTGCTCCTTCCAAAAACTCAGTGAGGCACAATTACGTGCTCCTGTAAGATGTTAACAAAGTTTGCCATTGCTACAGAAGTACTAAATGTCAGGAGTCTGTACTTGAACCCTGGACTCATTACTTCAGAGCTTAAAGTGTAACCACTATGCTAATTAAATATATTACAAAGCTAGAGAAATTAAAACAACCTGGTGCTGACAGAGAATTCAATTGAACAAACAAATTTTTAAAAACATGTATGCCTAAGGACGCCTGGGTGGCTCAGTCAGTTAAGCATCCGACTTTGGCTCAGGTCATGATCTCACGATTCATGGGCTTGAGCCCTGCATCAGGCTCTGCACTGACAGTTCAGACCGTGGAGATGCTTCAGATTCTATGTCTCCCTCCCTCTCTGCTCCACTGCATCTTTCTCTCTCTGTCTCTGTCTCTCTCTCAACAATAAAAACATTAAAAAATTTTTAATATGTATACCTATATTATTCCCATCTAAGAATCAAATTACAGATTTACTTTTTCTTATACTTTATTTCTTCCATGTTTTATTATGATGAAGAGTATAAGGAAGAATTTATTTTATCACTTTTTTCAAAAAAAGAGCTATTGGTTATATTTATCAATTCTACTCTTTTTCTTTGTGTAACTCATTGCTTTCTTTATTACTCTTTCCCTCCTTATTTCCTTTCGTTTCTTTTTCTTTCTTTCTTTTTTTAGTTTCTTGCATTGAATGCTTAATTTTTTAGTGTAATAATGAGGCACTTCAAGCCCGTTTATTTTTCCAAATGAACTTTGCATTCTCTTTAAGTTGGGAAAACTTTCCATGAGATGTTTATCAGAATTTTATTAAAGGTATAAAATAATTTGTGGTACAATGACATTTTTATGTATTGAATCTTCCCAACAAGGAGCATGTCCTTCCATTTATTCAAGACTTTTCTTCTTTCAGTAACATTATATAGTTTTATTTCTATGGGTTCTGCACAGTTTTCAATAGTTCATTCCAGGGAAATCTTTTTTGTTTTCTTAACTAGCTATTGCTATTTTATAAGAAAGCTTTTGACTTCATTAACTGAGGTCATTTTGTGACCGGTTCCCTTATGAACTCTCTTCTCCTGTTCCCTAGGGTGTTCAAGGTAGAAAAAAATTATTATATGCAAATTTTGATAATTTCATTTCCTATTTCTTAGTTTCTTCTTTCAGTTTCCTGAATAATTGTATTAGCTAAAACTTCTAGAACAATATCAACTAATAATGGTTATGGTGAGATCTTTGTCTGGCTTACTAATGTAAATGCCTGTTTAATTTTTTAAATTACACTTTTTATTTTGAGGTAATTGTAGATTTACATGCAGTTGTAAGTCAAAAAGAGACCTCATTTATCCTTTACCAGGCTTCCTTCAAGGTCATATTTTGCAAAACTGTTGTTACAACCAGAATACTAACATTGATTCAATTCATCCATCTTATTTAGATTTTCCCAGTTCTACTTGTATTTTGTGTGTGTGTGTGTGTGTGTGTGTGTGTGTCTGTGTGTGTTTTAATTCTGTAGAATTTTATCATACATGTAAGTTCTTATATCTGCTTCCATAGTAAATAAATGTCAGTTCCACCATCACAGGGAACCTTTGTGTTGCTCTTTTATAGATGCTCCTGCTCCCACTCCCTAACCCCAACCCCCCACTAGTCTGCTAATCATACTAATTTTGTCATTTCAGGAAAGCTATATAAATGGAATCATACACGATGCAACCTTTTGAGATTGGCTTTTTTTCACCTTAATTTCACCATAATTCTCTGGCAATTCATACAAGTCATTGCATGTAATGTATCAATAGTTGGTTCTGTTTATTGTTGAGTGGTATTCCATGGTATTATATACCACTGTTGCTTTAACCATTCACCTGTTGAAGAACATCTGGTTTGGTTCCAATTTGGGGCTATGGTGAATAAAGAAGCCAATAATGTTGAACATCTTTTCAGGTGCTTGTCTGCCATCTTTATATTCTCTATGTGAAATACCTGTTCATGTCTTTTCTCCATTTTCCAACTGGACTTTTTTTTTTACTATTAAGTTTTGAGAGTTCTTTACATATTCTAGATACCAGTCATTTTCTCCCAGTCTGTGGTTTATATTACCCCCTTCATATGAACCCTCACAGGGAAAAAGCTTTTAACTTTGATGAAGTCCTATTTATCTTTTTTGCATGTGTGCGTTGATCATAGTTTGATGTCAACTTTAAGAACTCTTTGCCTAGATCCAGACCCCAAGATTCTCTATTTTTTCTCTAAAAGTTTTATAGTTTTTTGTTTTACATTTAGGTTCATGATAAAGCATTGGACAAAATCCAATACCCACTCATGATAAAAACGCTCAGCAAATTAGGAATAGAATTATGTCAACTTGATATAGAGCATCTATTAAAAAAACCTACAGATAACATCAGACTTAATGATAAAAAACTGAATGCTTTTTCCTACAATCAGGAACAGGCAAGAATATCTGCTGTCTTTTCTGTCTGCTTTTATTCAGCATAGTACTGGAAATCCTAGCCCCTGTAATTAGACAAGAAAAAGGAATATAGTTTAAAAATAAAACTATCAGGGGCACCTGGGTGGCTCAGTTGGTTGAGTGTCTGACTTTGGCTTAGGTCATGATCTCGCAGTTCATGAGTTTGAGCCCCGCATTGGGCTCTGTGCTGACAGCTAAGAGCCTGGAGCTTGCTTCAGATTCTGTGTCCCCCTCTCTCTCTGCCTCACCCTGCTTGTGTTCTGTCTCTGTCTTTCAAAAATGAATAAACACAATAAATAAATAAATAAATAAAACCTTGGCACAAAAACAGACACTCAGATCAATGGAACAGAATAGAGAACCCAGAAATGGACCCACAAACCTATGGCCAACTAATCTTTGACAAAGCAGGAAAGAATATCCAATGGAATAAAGACAGTCTCTTCAGCAAGTGGTGCTGGGAAAACTGGACAGTGACATGCAGAAGAATGATCCTGGACCATTTTCTTACACCACACACAAAAATAAACTCAAAATGGATGAAAGACCTAAATGTAAGACAGGAAGCAATCAAAACTCTCGAGGAGAAAGTAGGCAAAAACCTCTTTGATCTTGGCCGCAGAAACTTCTTACTCAACATGTCTCCAAAGGCAAGGGAAACAAAAGCAAAAATGAACTATTGGGACCTCATCAAAATAAAAAGCTTCTGCATAGCAAAGGAAACAATCAGCAAAACTAAACGGCAACCAATGGAAGGGAAGCAAGGATAGAATGGGAGAAGATATTTGCAAATGACATATCAGATAAAGGGTTAGTGTCTAAAATCTATAAAGAACTTATCAAACTCAACACCCAAAAAAATAAATAATCCAATGAAGAAATGGGCAACAGACATGAATAGACACTTCTCCAAAGACATCCAGATGGCAAACTGACACATGAAAAAATGTTCCACATCACTCATCATCAGGGAAATACAAATCAAAACTACAATGGGATACCACCTCACACCCGTCAGAATGGCTAACATTAACAACTCAGGCAACAATAGATGTTGGTGAGGATGCGGAGAGATAGGATCTCTTTTGCACTGCTGGTGGGAATGCAGCCACCCTGGAAAACAGTATGGAGGTTCCTCGAAAAATTAAAAATAGAACTACCCTACAACCCAGCAATGGCACTACTAGGCATTTATCCAAGGGATACAGGTGTGCTGTTTCAAAGGGATACATGCACCCCAATGTTTATAGCAGCACTATCAACAATAGCCTAAGTATGGAAAGAGCCCAAATGTCTATCGATGGATGAATGGCTAAAGAAGAGGTGGTATGTGTATATATATATACATATATATATATGTATATATATATGTGTATATACATATATACATATACATATACATACACACACACACACACACACACACACACACAATGGAGTGTTACTCAGCAATCAAAAAGAATGAAATTTTGCCATTTGCAACTACGGAGGACTTCAACATAGATGAACATAAGGGAAGGGAAGCAAAAATAATATAAAAACAGGGAAGGTGACAAAACAGAAGAGACTCAAATATGGAGAACAAACTGAGGGTTACAGGAGGGGTTGCAGGAGGGTGGATGGGCTAAATGGGTAAGGGGCATTAAGGAATCTACTCCTGAAATCATTGTTGCTCTATATGATAACTAATTTGGATGTAAATGTAAAAAATAAAATTTAAATTAAAAAAAAAGAAATAAAACTATCTTTGGGGCACCTGGATGGTTCAGTTGGTTAAGCATTAGACTTCAACTCATGTTCTCATGGTCCATGAGTTCAAGCCCTGCCTTGGGCTCTGTGCTGACAGCTCAGAGCCTGGAGCCTGCTTTGGATTCCGTGTCTCCCTCTTTCTCTACCCCTCCCCCACTCGCATTTTTTCTCTCTCTCTCTTCCTCTCTCTCTCTCTCTCTCAAAAATAAATAAACATTAAAAAAATTTAAAGAAATAAAACTATCTTTGCAGATGACATGAATGTTTATATAGAAAATCACATGGAATCTATAAAAAAAACCTGTAATATCTGAGTTTAGTAAGATTATAGGATACAGAGTTAACACAAATTAATTGCATGTCAATATACTAACAATGAACATATGGAAACTGAAATGTGAAACATGATACCACTTACAATAACCCCAAAGAAAATTAAATACTTAGATATACATATACCCATACATGTACAGGATCTATATGCTAAAATTTACAAAATGTGGACAACAGAAATCAAAGAAAATCTAAATAAATGTAAACACATACTATGTTTCTTGATTAGATGGCTCAACATAATAAGTATTTCAGCCCTATTAAAACTGATTTACAGATTTAATACAATTCCTGTCAAAATCCCAGCAAGATTTTTTTGTATATCTAGACAAGCTTATTCTGAAGTTTGTGTGGAAGGCAGGGGCCCTAGAATAGCTAAAACAATCTTGAGAAAGCAGAATGAAGTGTGAGAATCACTCACTCAGTTTTGGGCTAAACATCTTCAAGTAATTCTTTAAAAAAAAATGTGGATCACGGACTCTTACCCACAAAACCAAAAAAAAAAAAAAAAGGAAACACTGTTATCCTTTCTTTGGCAGTTAGTGTTGCAGGTGGTATGAAGTCATCCTGACTTGCAGGTAATCTAATTTTTCACTTCTTGATTCCTATATAATATTTTTTCTTATTAAATATAATTATTTCCATGATATGTCCAGATGAGATCTCTTTTTATTATTTTGCCTAAAAATAGTGAAACACTTCTGGACACATACTTGGATTCCCTTTTGACTTCTAAGAAGAAAAAAAAAATTGTTTTGACTGATCATTGCCTCTTCCAGTTATCCTGGTTTTCCTCCCACAGCAACACCTGTTAGTCTGTTCTTACCCTTGTACAAGTCAGGGATCTTAATTCCAAGCAACCCAAACTAACTCTGGCTGTGTTAGTAGTGAAAGAATTTATTAAACAGACATTGGGAATCTCACAAAAATATTTTAAAAAACAAACAAACAAAACAAAACAGCAACAACAAAAACAAGACCCAGGCTCAAAATGGGCAGCATAGAATGAGGCAGCAGAAATGAGAACGACAATCATGCTGCACCACAGAACATACCCAACAAGGACTCCAAGGTGCTACCACTAAACCCTGGAGCTGCTCACACCACTACCACTGTGGTACTGGACCCTGGACACTGCAGCTTGTGCTGAGGTTTCTGCTGTCCTGAACCCAGTGCCACCAGTCTCCATGCAAATTCTCCTTAGTCCTTTCATCTTTGTGCTACAAGCTTCCTGTTCGAAGTCCCAGATGCATGTGCCTGACTGGCTGACACACAGGTCACATGCTCATACCTCAGCAATCTCCCCAAGAAAATGGAATTCTGGCCTTTTCAGATTATATGTGTGAGACAGTTCTCCCACCAAGACACCTAGCGCGAGAAATTCTACAAGCATAGAAAGGAACTTCTGTTAGGATCTTGCTTCTTTGTCCTCTCTCATTCATTTTCATCTCTATATCCATTCATGCCTTCTGGGACAACCTCTCAAATTTGTTGTCCACATCATGATTCCAATTTTCCATAGTGTCAATTCTGCTCCTCACCTCCTTTAGTGTGGATTTTTTTTTTAAGTTTCTTTTCCATCCTTCCTTTGAACTTACAACTCCTGAGTAGATTGATTGCAAAAATAATTCCTCCAATAATTCTTGTCAATAATTCCTCCTAAACCTCCTTGTGCATGCATCCCCTCCCATTAAGAGGTATTATTTCCCTCCCCTTTAATCTGGGCTTGTCTTATAACCTGATTTAACCAATAGCATTGCAGCAGAAGGGATATTCTAGGACTTCCAATCCTCAGTCTTAATGTTTATTTATTTTTGAAAGAGAGAGAGACAGAGAGAGCATGAGCAGGGGAGGGGCAGAGAGAGAGGGAGACACAGAATCCCAAGCAGGCTCCAGGATCTGAGCCGTCAGCACAGAGCCCGAGGCAAGGCTCCAACTCATGGACTGTGAGATCATGAGCCGAAGTCTTAAGCCGATGCTTAACCAACAGAACCACCCAGGTGCCCCTCCAATACTCAATCTTAAGAGGGTTGGCAGCTTCCATTTTCTCACTTTAGGGATCCTGCTGCCATATAAATAAACTCAAACCATATGCAAGGGGGTGGGGAGAGGTCCCACAATTCTCTAGCCACCAGGTGCCAGATATGAAAAGTGAAGTTATCTTGAACATTCCAGCTCCAGCCACTTCCCCACTAAATGCTACCACCTCATGGGGCAGACCCCACCCCAGAATTGATCAACTCACTCTGCTCTAATTCCTTCCCACAGAATGGTGAAAAACAAAATGGTATGATTTAGGTCACTAGGTTTTAGCATAGTTCATTTGACACATTCCAACATCGTACCTAGTTCTCTTTAAGTATCACTTTAGCATCTTTTCATTTCTTCTTATTTCATCTTGGTCTTCTTTCTCCTTATGATTCTCTTTAGCTGTTCAGAGGCCACATTTTTTTTCTTGCAACTTAGTGAGGATTCCAAGCAATTTTCTAAAATTGAATTCGTGTTACTCTCTGCACATCTGAGTCATCAAGATAAAGTTTCCTTCTCATTTCCACAGTTCATCTTTTTTTAATAGATCAAGTTGAGTGGTTTCCCTTTTTATTCATTTTCAAAACAAAAGAGATGTATCAAGTTTCCATTGTAGCATCAAACAAAAGTATACATTTCCCATAGTGCCCCAGTGTTTAATTGGAATCAATTGAATCCCCTTCTCATATCTATAGGAGTAGGGCTTTTGAGGGCTCTGTATTTTACAGAGACGTCAGCCCAACTCCTAAGATCTGGTGCCCAGGCTTTCTTCTAATAAGCTACTGCCGTGCTTTGATAGAGATTTGCCCCACCCCTTACTTTGTGGCTTCCTAGAACTTTGAAACTATGATTCCCAGCATGCTTTGCTCCCTGGTCTAGGTCACCCTATATCGCTGTGCTGTTTTACAGCAGTTTGTGTCTCCAAATGAATTTAGAAATGTTAGTAGGAAGGCACTAACCCAGTACTGGGACAGTTTCATAGTTGTTTAATTAGTTTGGTATCAGAGTGTCTTAGGGCAACCAGAGGAGGAGAAAAGAAATGTTCTGCTTTATATTAAATGGAACATGAGTGTACCATTTGTTTCTGCTTTTGTGATACAGCTTTATCAGTATTGTGTTTAGTAAGAATTCCTTTTATAATCTGATAATATGTTGTTCATCAGCCTTGGTTTTCAGTGATGTTACACATATTCATCTCTCTCTAAGTTTTTCTAAGACTCATAGAGGGAAAGTCATATGGGCCACATCATGGGCTGCAAACCCGCCTCCATTAAAATCCTTAGCAGTCAAGAGCTAGTGTCTGACAGAGGTCCACATTACATCTGCTGGAGAAATTGCATGAGGGGAAGAAATTCTAGGAAGACATTGTGCACAAGGATTTTTAATCCCATTTTCTCAAAAGATGCAGGTAGACTGTGAAGGAAAGCATTAGGAAGGAAATGTCCTAGGTTAGGGAGAGGAGAAAGCTTGATGAAAAAGGTTTTTTAGCTACAGTCAGGATATTGTATCAAAAAATTATGAATCATCATAATAGACACTTTTCTAAAGAAGACATCCAGATGGCCAACAGGCACATGAAAAGATGCTCAACATCATTCCCTATCAGGGAAATACAAATCAAAACCACACTGAGATAACACCTCACACCGGTCAGAGTGGCTAAAATGAACAAATCAGGAGACTATAGATGCTGGAAAGGATGTGGAAAAACGGGAACCCTCTTGCACTGTTGGTGGGAATGTAAACTGGTGCAGCCATTCTGGAAAACAGTGTGGAGGTTCCTCAAAAAATTAAAAATAGATCTATCCTATGACCCAGCAGTAGCACTGCTAGGAATTTACCCAAGGGATACGGGAGTGCTGATGCATAGGGGCACTTGTACCCCAATGTTTATAGCAGCACTTTCAACAATAGCCAAATTATGGAAAGAGCCTAAATGTTCATCAACTGATGACTGGATAAGGAAGTTGTGGTTTATTTATACAATGGAATACTACTTGGCAATGAGAAAGAATGAAATATGGCCTTTTGTAGCAACGTGGATGGAACTGGAGAGTATTATGCTAAGTGAAATAAGTCAGGCAGAGAAAGACAGATAGCATGTGTTTTCACTCTTATGTGGATCCTGAGAAACTTAACAGGAGACCAGGAGGGAGGGGAAGGGGAGGGAAAGTTACAGAGAGGGAAGGGGGCAAACCATAAGAGACTCTTAAATACTGAGAACAAACTGATGGGCATTGAGGAGGGCACCTGTTGGGATGAACACTGGGTGTTGTATGGAAACCAACTTGACAATAAATTATATATATAAAAAAATTATGAATCATCATAGTGCCAAAGTTTAGCCTTGACCTATATCAGAGTAAAGATCTTGAATGCTACATTTTGAAAGTTGGAGTCAATATCAGTAGTTATATTTGGGCCAGTAAATTTCCAAACCATAGAATTTCCTGAATCTAAATGCAGAGAGAGTAGATAGAGGTAAGGAGCTGGCTAATATAAGGCACCAAAGAAAAATCTTCAGATTGAATCATGCAGTGTAGCTCTAAGCTCTCTCCTCCCACTATTCTAGTTATCTACTGCTACATAACAACCGCTCCAAAATTTAGTTGCTTAAGACAATGAGCATTTTATGGCTTATAATTCTTTAGGTGGACTGCCCCCAGCTAGATAGTTCCCCCATATCAGAATTAAAGATCATGGGTCTCCAGACTGAACTTCGATTTTGTTTTTAAATACATGCCAAGACCCATTGTCATGATTTTTAAAATACCAGGGGTAAATATCTAAAAGCTTTTAAAAAGCAAAAATAGGTCAAGCAAAGGGCTGAGACTAAGAATGGAGGTGGGCTTTTCAACAGCAACACTAGTAGCTAGAAATTTTTTTCACCCTACAGTTCCCCACCTATATTCAATCTAGTTTGTGAGTGAAGTAAAGGCATTTCAGACATGCAGAATCTCCTAACATTTATATCTGCTATACTATCCCTCAAGAAGCTATTGGAGGGTGTGCACCACCAAAGCAAGGGAGTAAATCAAGAAAGAGACAGACATGTCATGGAGTCAAAGCAACCAAGAATAAACGTAAGACAAGGGCAAAGGGCAAAGGCAATGCCAGAATGGTAGAGAGAGGAAGGGGCGGGATAAGGCTGTGCCACCACCAGAGAGAGAAGTGAGTCCAGATTGAGCAACGGATCTCAGAGTGCACGAAGACATGACCCCAGGGGAGAGAAAATGAAGATGGCCAATTATCTGGTGGGCTTGATCAATCAGAAAATTGCTTTGAGAGGTATTTTACAGAGCTATCAAATGGTGGGAAATTACTTAATCAGATGTTCAAAGAAAATAAAATGAATGAAAAGCTGAGGCAATTATTAACTCCAAAAAAAGCTCAGAGTTGTACAAGAAATGAGATACAATTAGACTATACCATTTGTGTCAACAGTGACCAAAATTTATACCCGTAATGATGAAAACTCTGAAAACGATTTTAACAAGAATCTAGGTATAATGATATTAGGAGAAGAGAGGATGTAGAAGAGTGTGTATAAGTGAGTTTATATTTTCATTTATCATAATAGAAAGTCAATAATGTCTGAAGTTAATGGATAAAGAGAAAGCAATGCATTCATTTTAGTTAGAAATATAGATATAAAGGCACCTGGGTGGCTCAGTCAGTTGAGCTTCTGACTCTTGATTTCTGCTCAGGTAATGATCCCAAGGTGGGATCAAGCCCTGCATTGGGCTCTGAGTTGAGCGTGGAGCCTGCTTAAGATCCTCTCTCTCCACTTCCCACCCCTGCTCGTGCTCCCTATAATTGAAAGAAAGAAAGAAAGAAAGAAAGAAAGAAAGAAAGAAAGAAAGAAAGAAAGAAATACAGATATAAATCCCAAAAGAAACACGAAAATAGTTTAAAAGGCTTCCTTCTGAGCAGTAGGATGGGAGCGGAGTACAGTCTTGGGAGGTCTCAACAGGGCTTCCTGCTATGCATCTAAATAACCTGCTCCTTACTCCATGCCCTCTTCCCTTTCCCAGCCAGGCACCCCCTATTATAGCTCCTTGCAACCCATTTCCACTCTGGCATAAATCCCCTTCCTTATTTACCGTCTCTCCCAACCCAGGTTCAGACACTGCCCAAACAGCCTTTACTTTTTACTCTCTGTTTGCCCTTGTAAGTCTTTGAGACAAGCATATTTTGTTGTCTACAGGTTCCAGGAGAAAATGCAGATGAGAGACTACGAGAAACTGAGGATCTGGGACTAGTAAGGTCAGAGGAAAGGTTTTTCAGCCTAAAGCTCAGAAAGCAAGTGGACAGTTACATTTGTGAAGCTGAAGAGAGTGTTATTCTAGCATGGATAACCATGCTTACCAATTTCTCCTCCTTCCCAAACTCATCCTTCAGGCCTCCCCTCCTCCATGAAGACCCCCTCAACTCCTAATCTGCAGGAACATCTCCTTTTTAGGACACTGGTACCTTCAGACTTGACTGAACACAGCCCGTCAAATCTCTAGGTGTTTGTCCAGTCAGCCTTGGAAAAGATAGCACCATGCTACCATGTCTCCTCTATTTATTTAGATCACAGCAGTGAGCAGTGAAGGCATTTACAAGCCTTCAGCAGAGACTGAATATATTGACTTGCTTGACTCAGCTTAGCAAATGCCCAGAGTCTGCTCACATGTCCTTCTCTTCCATACTGAACAATGAACTGGGACAGAGGTCAGTGCCTGGCTTTTCATATCTGTGTTTTTACGTAGGTGTCAGTAAATGTTTACTGAATGAATTAATTAATGAATTTAATGATTGTGTATTTTATAGGATGGTTCCTTCCCTCATTAGGTGATGTTAGCGTAGCAAAGCTGGGTTAAAGTATATTAAGGTAGTGATTCTCGAGGTGCTAGCACTGAGCCAGAGGCATCAGCATCACTTGTTAGAAATGCAAATTCCTGGACCTCACTCTGGACCTCCTAAATTAGCAGCACTGGGGGCAGGGCCCAGAAATCTGTGTTTGATAAACCCTACAGGTGATTCTGATGCAGGCCCAAGTTTGAGGAGCACTGCACTAATGGCTCCTCTCACGCCCGAGGCTATGCCTTGCCTTGCATTTTTCACACAGAGATCTTAGTGAGTGAGATGGAGTAAACCACAGCCAGAAGTAAGACTAGCAGAGGCTCAGTCTGGATTTTACTAATGGAGAACCCCACTGCCTGATACCAGGGCTTTAGGCAGATCATTTGTTCTAAAGAAATGTGATCTGATATTTTAAAGTCCTGTTAAGAATTGCCTCAGGCAGAAAGCCTGGGCTTCAGCTACAGTAAAATGTGTCCAGATTAGACAAGAGGAAAAGTGCTGGACCAGAGTAACCAAAGAAAGACCTAGAGTGTCACCCCTAAGATGCAGGAAATGGACAAGGTGACTTGCAGCATCCTTCCACAGCACACTGACAAGCAGGGCTCAGGTGCCTGTTTGGAACTGCCTGGCACCCTGAGCACTTTGCCCTTCTTCCCCCACCCCTTCCCTCTGTCCTCATCTTCCAAGGCAGAGCCAGAGCCAGCTCCAGGGGCAGATTTACGGCTCTTCTCCATGAATAATGCAGCAGCCCAGCTCTCCAGGAAGAAGCTTCTGGGGAGCCCGTAAATCATTGCAGACACTGTGCCAACCTGCTTAATCAGTTGTCCCCAGGGCACCTCAGCGAGGGAAGGAGGGCACCCTGGCCGCACTCAGTGCTCCATGAATAAGGAAGGTCCTAGGCTACAGCAGCTGACCCCTCCATGCTAGCCTCACAGCCCCTACATTGTGGCCCCATGGAGGACAGACTCCTCTAGAAGGAATAGTCGAAGGACATAGAGGGGAGAGGAGACATAGTCCTTGATCCAGAAGCTCCAGCACAAACATAAACACATACACACGCACGCACGCGCGCGCACGCGTGCTTCTGTTCCAGGACTCTGGGCCACAGCATGAAGGTTATGCAGGTCATGCATTCATTGCGTAAGGGCCCAACAGGAGGGATACACAGAAGGCCAGCCCAGCCATTGCCCACCGAGCCCTGCACTCTGGCTCAGGGCTGTGCTCTGAAACCTTCTTCTGATTGTTCAAAGGTGTGGTCTTTGCTCACAGCTGTGGTGCTGGACACGTATCTGGGTTCTCTCTTCCTTCCTAGCCCCACTTCCTCTAGTTCACGGCACTGATCTTGCCTCCTCCTAGAACCCCAGTCTCTCTCCAGGTGCATCCCCTACACCTTGCCCATAGCCTGAGGCCCTGTCCCCTACGACCAACCATTTCTTGGTGCCGATTTTTCAGTGCTATCTAGCTTGCATTCCCCATCTCTAAGCTACTAGGAAAGCCCATAGCTGGCATGTACGCATTACTGTGGTTCACAGATGCACAGAACTGCAACATGACTTTCCTGAGACAGCCTGAAGCAAGGTTATCCCCAAATTCCCTGATGCACAGGCCAGGGCAGGCCCTTGCTGTGAGTAATCAGACAGCACATGATCCTCAACCCATAGCAGAGTGTTTGAGTTTCCTCCAGTTTTTGTATTCCAAAAACTGCACGTTTCCCACCAAGACCCCTCAGGCAAGCCTTAACCATAGTCTAGCAGAAAGACCTTCTCAAATTAAGGATGATTCTCAACCCACTGGAACTCTGATTCATACATCTACTAATGATTCTTATTCTCCACTGGAAAGGAAGATATTGCTCATAATAAAAGGGTATGTTTGGGGAGGGGTATGCACAGGGGAGCAGGCATCTGAAAATAGGGTCAAGAATTTTAGAAATGTACGAAGTTCCCGAACCATGTCTCCTATCACATGACCCATCTGGTGTCTCCGGAAATCCCACATGGAAAATTGGACCAAAACAGGGAGACACAGCTTCCCCAGGGAGGCGGGAAGGCTGGAAGTCGGCGAACCGAGCCTCCCTGGGAATGGTGGTGCCCTTAGACTTGCGGTTTAATGAATGAGCCAGGTCACTAGCTCTGGGAAGAGCCCCTGAGGCCCAAGAGGTCATAAGGGCAGCCCGCCCTGGCCACAGCAGCCCACTTCCTGCCTTGGCCACCCTCCTTTCCCCAGCCATACCGCTAACTCCAAGTGTTACATGACTCAGCACCCAGAGCCACCGACCACTGAGTTCATCAGCACCCCTGGAGAGGCCGAGGCAACCAGAAGTCCCCAAGTTCACCAAAACCCACAGGCTCCACGTGAAATGATCTCCCTCTTCTGGTGGAGAAAATGCAGCTCCTGCCCTTAGGGGGTGCCTGTCCTGTCAACACACCATTGGCCACCACAGCCAGGCACTCAGCAGATACTCATTGCATAACAACAGCAGACCAAGACTCCACAAAGGAGCCAGGCCTGTGGTCCTTTCTCTGGCTATGAGTCAGACAATCATGTAGTCATTCAACACATGCAGCTGAGGCCTACTGTGTGCCAGGCACTGGTAGTGCATGGTATGCAAATCTAAATAATTAGGGCTAAAACAAACAAACAAACAAGTAAATAATTAGGGCTAATTAGGAGGGCATTGCTGGGCCCCAGTCCTCTTCCAAGGGCTGGAGATGTGTCAGCCCTTGTAAGCCTAAAGGCAGCCTTTCATATCATCCTTATTTTACTGGAAACTGGGGCACAGAGAGGTTAAGTGATTTGCCTAAGGCCACATAGCAAAGTGACAGGACGGGTTTTAAACCCAGACCACCTGGCTCCTGGTAACATCACTCTAGAACCTAAGGTAGGTGATGCTGAGAGCTCCAGGAAGCACCCTACCTCACTCCTCCACTACATAGCTCATGATCTATGAGAGAGCTGGGCAACGAACCAAATAATTGGAATACTGAGCCCCTCTAGCTAAAAATGCTAGCTCTAAACCTGCACCCAAATTGAGAGTCAAAGTGGGATTTTGCCAGGGCAGCAGGGCCTTCCCCAAAAGGGAGCAGTCTGAGGGAAATCTCAGAGGAGGAAGAGCTTAGCATTTCTGAAGAATGACAAGATACACTCTGCAACCGTAGTGCATGACCAGGTGAGCCATGAGGTTGGTGAGGCAGCCTGAGGCTGGGTCTGAGGAGCCTTCCATGCCAGGCTGGGGCATGTAGGCTGTGTCTCATGGGCACGAGGGAGCCACTGAAGGTTTCAAGCAGGGTGGTGACATAAGCCTCTGTTCAGCAAAAGGCCCTGGCACAGGGGTCAGGGAGCCATCTGTGGCCAGCCTGAGGCTAAGGACCTAGTGGCTGGTTCCCCCAGGGCCTGGCCTGGCCTCTGCCTGCCCTGGGCCTGGGGCGGGGCTGGGGGAGCCGGCCGGCTGTCTCCAGATGATTAAGGAGCTGGCAGCAGCTCTTTGGTCCAGGGAGGCTCCAGCCAGCAAAGCACAGTCTTCCCTCTTTCCCTTTTGGCACCGGGTGGGCCTATTGATGTTTATCAGCCCGTGTTTATTATTCTTAACGCTGTTCAGGATGTTCCTCCCAGCTGGGGAGGGTGAGGCAGGCCAGCAGGGAGAGCATGGGGCCGGGACCTTGGCCTCACTGCCACCCAGGGTGTGTGTCAGAGCTGGAAGACTCACAGCTCAGCCAACTTAGCTGCCTCATTGACAGATAAAGAAGTTGAGGCCAGAGACCAGGAGAGATTTGCCCAAGATCACAAGCAAATTAGATGCAGATTATCTGCAAAGAGAACTGAGCTTGAATTCAGACCTCTTAGTCCCTGCAGCCCCCAGATTGGGGTTTTGTTCAGCAAATGCTAGTCATGTGCTTGCTATCTGAAGGGGCTCTGGAAGAGTGAGTGGGAATTATGCAGGGCATGAAGGCTGAGATGGGGTTAGGAAGTTGGTAGGAAGAATGCTCTGAGCAGAGAAAACAGCTTGGGCAAGCTACAGATGATTCCAGAGCTGTGAGACCTGGAACGTGGGGGCAAAGGCTGGGGGTGGGCAATGACAGAAACCAACAGTACCGACTTCTCCCCAGGCTGGAGAGGTCCCCAGGAGGCCTCCTGCACACTGGCAGTATGGCCAGCTCCCTTCCTCTGCCCAGATAAAACTTAGGCTCATTCCTGCTGCCTCCAGTCCCATTAGAACCACACCTCTCTGTCTTCATTCCCCTACACATGCAGCTGATTTGGATTGGGGTCAGGAGGAAAGCTGGGAATTCAGCTCTCCCTGCACATTGAGAGACTTTGTGTCTCTCCAGAGACAGTTGATGGAGTGAGGGAGGGTGTTCGCTTGAAAGGAGAGCTGGCTCAGAGGGTCACAGGGGAAGCTTGCTGGAAGGGAGGTAATGTCGCCCCAGAACCTAAGGCAGGTGAGGCTAAGGGTTCCAGCCCAGGGCACCAGCCTCAATGGCCCCTCTTAGGCTGAATCTAACACCCCCTCCCTTCCCATCCACCTGCTACAGGGCTGCAAGGCATGGTGTTACTCCAGCCCCAGTGCTAATCAGGATCTCAAGAGAAAAGGGTATCCTTTTTTTTTAATGTTTATTTATTTTTGAGTGGGGAGGAGGGGCAGAGAGAGAGGGGAACAGAGGATCTGCAGCAGGCTCTGCACTGACAGCGGAGAATCTGATGCGAGGCTCAAACGCACCAACCATGAGATCATGACCTGAGCTGAAGTCAGACACTTAATCAACTGAGCCACCCAGGCGCCCCTGAGAAGAGGGCATCTTTTGTATCCTTCTGGCCCCTGTCCTTCCTCTTCTCCAAGGCCATCTCTGCCCTGAAACTTCCCAGAGTTTATCCCCCTCCAGAGAGCCCTCCCCAAGTGAGGACACTTGGGTGGTAAAGACTCAAGACTCAAGCCCAGGAGTTGCCGTGTGTTTATTCACACTTGTTTCCCTTGTTTGTGGCCGGTGGCTGGGTGTTTCCTCCCCAGCTGGCGAGTGCCCAGTGGCCCCACTAGGATGAATGGGCCTATAGTAAGTCCACACCAGGCTCTTCTCAGCCCTTTCTGAGCCTGCCAGACACGGGAACAGGATCAGGAAGGCATTTTGATGGCCTTTGCCTTAAATCTGTCCCAAGAACTTGATTCTAAGACCTGAGACCCAAATCCATTGTCTTCAAGGCTGAAGTCTTATTGTGCCCAACCACCAGGTGCTTGATGGGAGGCATAAGAGAAACAAGCAAAACTGGAAACCAGCAAGGCAGACAAGAAATGTGGGAAGGGCCTAGGAGGCTGTGGAGCCATTGGCCAGCCCAGGGGCCTCAGGACTTGAGGAAGAGGGCAGTGGCAAGATGAGAATGCTGAGTCAACTACCCAGCTACCCAGGGCAGTGGGTTCACCAATAACCTCTGGGGTTCCAGAGCCGCTCCTCCCACTAGTGCTGAAGACTGTGGACCAAATCTTTGCCTCCAAGGAATTCATCTGTATGGTGAAGGCATTGGTTGATCCAGAAGATTCCTACGAGGATTTCTAGACCTGACAGTTGGGATTCCTTTTTGCTTTAATGCTCATGCTCTGATTGCAGTGTTCATGGAAACACAATAGACGAATGCATTTCCAAACACAATAGCCCAAAACCAGGGCCCTGGAAACCCACAATAATAAATACTCATGCCCCTCATGTGGTGTCTGAAATGGCCAGTTAGCTCAGGGTAGAGGAGTGGAGTCTCCCTAATAGCCAAGGTAGCCAAGATCAAACAGCCAACCCATGTATGGAGCTTCTGTTAGTCATCTGTGCTCAAGGCCAGTTGTTAGTTAAGGCCCTTGGCTTTGCAGGCCAGAAGGCGGCAACGAAAATAGGGCACAGTTCAGAGTGGGGAAGCAGACTCAGCACACATTCCTGTGTGTGCCAAGGGCTGTCATAAAGGCAGGGTTGATTCACCACTCCATTCATCTCTTTGGCCATTCATCGTTCACTCCTTGAGCTCTCCCTGGCTGAAGTTGCATGACAGGGTTTGTGTGGACACAGAGGATTAGGTAAGACAGTCTCTGCCTAGGGGGTGCATGGCCAGGCTGGGGGCATGGATGGGTAGCAGCAGTTAAGGGCCACCAAGATTCAGGAGGCCGAGGTTGGTGTGTACCTGGCCGAGGTGGCCCTAGGGGAGCAGGATGCAGAAGGAGGAGCTGACCCTGGGCTGTGGTGAGTGAGTAGGTGTCAGGCAGGGGAACAAGACAGAAGTCAGACAACTTCAATGGTGCAGCCCCACCAGGCCTGGAAGCCACATGAAAGGGAGTGGACTTTAGCCAGAATATAGTAGGAGGCACAGAAGGGTTGGAAATGCAGCTTGCTCAGACCTGTGCCATCAGGTGAGGGATGGTGATGTCCTGAGCAGGTGCAGGAAGGGGGGGAAGCAGAGTAGTATCCTAAACACCCAGTTTTCTGGTCTGAGCAACAAGGGAGGTAGTGTTGAAAACACAGGAGGAGTTTGAGCGAAGATGGCAAGTTCAGCTTTCCCTGAATCACACACGCCTGTATTTTCTTTAAGCAGTGAAGATTTCATTGATAGTCTGTAAGTGATTTATTGTTCCTCCCTGTGTACATCCATTATCCTCTGGATTCTTAGTCCTACATACCCAGAGACAGAGAGAGGTGCGGAGACAGGAAGAAACCCCCAGAGTGTGTTCCAGAGAGAAGCAAACCTTTCCTTTTCTTTCCTTTTGCCCTAAGACCATGCCTCTCACAAACATGAGCCAGTTCCTCTGTCCACACAGTGCCTGCACCTACTCCCACCTTTTTCTGACAGCGGGCCTGGAAGCCTTTTGAAATGGAGGCCCCGTGAGAAACCATAACTTGCCAGAGGTCACACTTCAGGCAGTAAATGTTTCCTGATGCTCACAACGTGGTGGCCACCAAGGCATGCAGTTCTGCCTCCTTTTGTGGCTGTCAGAAGACACCTAACAGGGCCTGGGACATGGCAAAGACCTGCCTTGATCCATGGGACTGCGTGGCCAAGGGATACCTCTGGTGGATGCATCAAGGGTCTCCAGCCCAGATGAAAGGTTGAGAATATGAAAAAAAAAAAATGTCAGGTCTGAATTCCTGTGGAAGTGCCTCCTGACCTTCTCTAACGTGGTGTGGTTTGACTTTTCCGGAAACCAAGCCCCCCGACTAATGGTTATACTCTCTTTTCTAATAAATACGTGGCCCCGGGCCCGGCTCCCTTCTCTGCTTTGTCATGAGGGACCCGTTATTTATGACTTAGGGATGAGTCACAGGCTTTGGCAAGGAACTCACAGCTCTGGGCCCAGTGTATTTTTCCACTCAGTAGCAAGTGAAGGAGGATGGACGCTTGTAAATTCTCCTGTTGAAATGACTGTGTAGGTATCTTCACAGGGATGCTCTTCCTAGCTCAGCTGTAAATCTTCTCTCTGTTGGACATTTCTGGTAGTCTTTGGCTGCTGCCCAGGAGAGCGGGTGGGGGCTCTATGGACTCTGGACTCAGCCCCCACCCCCAGCTCCCAGGCCACACAAACAACTACATGCCTCACAAAAGTGCCACGTATTCTGTGGGGACTTTTCCAAGGCACCTTGGGCACAGCGAGTTGATGGAAATGAAGGTGTCAGAACAGTAAGTCCCAGAGAAGATAGGGTGGTGCATGAGACACATGGGCAGCATGGCATAGGGCTTCCAGGGCTCCCCATCACCCCCAGATCTCAGTGTGCATTCCTTAGCTGGGAACTCCTGACTTTCTGTGTGTGGGCTGACCCTCACCCATACCAGGTGTGGACTGCCCTGGACACTTTGCACTCACTCCTAGCCTCCTGCTTTGTTCCAGCTCTTCTCCCTCCCTCCAAACCCCCATCCTCAAAGCCCCTTCTCAAGCACTATGCTATTAGTAATCAGACTATGTTGTGGATGATTTTTTACTTCCTATTTACCCATCTTACTTGCCCAAATAGATTTTGAGCTCCTGAACAGAAGGTCTCATGTCTCTTTACATCACTTACATGATAGCCAAGCACTTGATTTGGGGGGCAGGTAGGAAAGGTGTCAAGAACTGTAAAAGGAGCTGAGGTTTGCACCCTTCTTGCAAGCTAGAAAGCTTACCTGCCACAATTTCCCAGATGCTGGCAGAAGACATGAGACTCCTGGGTCAGAGTCAAAGGACTTATTACTCACAGTGATAACAGTCTGGAGCATCAGCATTTGCACAGCCCAGGGAGCCCTAATTTCTACAGGGTTAGGCAAAGAGGGCCAGGTGATACCTGCACTCACTGTGGGTTGTATTACAGAAGACCTCTGAGCTTAGAGAGTCTGAATCTTTTATAATAGGCAATAAGTATGCCTCAAATTTGATCTAGAAATAGACATTCTCTTTACTGTTCTGGACACAGACAAAGCTGCGAATCAAGAACAAAGGGAGCCTGTGTCTGTGCTGGCAAGATGTGCAGAAAAATGAGATGCATGGAGCATTGTCTTACAACAGGGGCTCAATGGATTTTTTTTTTAATTCCTCTCATAATGACTGTATCTGGCATTGTCCAAAACTCTGTCATAGTGTACCAGCTTAGAGAACCCCAACTCCAAATTGCACATCAGAGCAGTCTTGGTGAGGTTGAGGGCAAGAGTGGGGGATGTACCTCATTTGTAAAAGCATTATTGCAGCAGGCCATAGTCTTCAGTGTCACCTCTACAGACTGAAGACTGCCTGTTACACACCTGTGTCTGCCTGTGCACAGGACAAGCCAGAGTTGATGGAGGCTTAGCGCTCCTGGAGGCAGTCCTCAGTCAAAGAAGGGGAGATGGTACATAGATACCTCAGCTTCCTTCCCCTTGCCTGGAATGACTCAGTGAGATTGTGCCCCAGTTTCCCACACCAATAGCTACTCAATAGCACTCCCTTTACTGGCTTCTTCCCTTCCCTTTCTCACTTTTGTACTCCTTCAGTGCTTTCTTAGATCGCTTCCCTATTTGCATTCAAATCTTTGTCTTAGTACTACTTCTAGGGGATCCCAGCCTTAGACACCTAATTGATATCATAATGCTGTATGTTTGAAAAATGAAATATGGCAGGGTGCCTGGGTGGCTCAGTCAGTTAAACATCCAACTTCAGCTCAGGTCATGATCTTGCAGTTTGTGAGTTCGAGCCCCATGTCCGGCTTGGGGCCGACAGCTCGGTGCCTAGAGCCTGCTTTGGATTCTGTGTCTCCCTCTCTCTCTGCCCCTCCCCTGCTCATGCTCTGTGTGTGTGCCTCTCTCTCAAAAATAAATAAATATTAAAAAAAACAAAAAAAATGAAAATGAAAAGTGAAAAAATGAAATATGTATTGTCCTCACAATACGAGGTATAGAAAATAGCTTACCACAATGTGCTTAAGTCATGGAGATATGCAAAAGATAGTAATGATTCTTTCCAAAAGAAGGGCAGATCAGTGGAGGACAGGGAGGGAAATAATGGGATTAAAGGGGCTAAGATATCCTAATGTAGACCCTGTGCCAGCTCCTGAGAACACAGCAGCTGAAACTGTCTCCACAAGTACAAAAGGGAGACATGTAAGGACCATTGACCAAGGGGACATTGGCCTGCAGTCTTCCCTTTTGTGGAACTCTCCCCTTATGTTCCAACTCAAAGTCTACCCCCTTCTTAGCCCAGACTCTTCCATTACAGGAATCTCAATCACACACAGACAGAGATGAGTATCTGAGAATAGCTATGAATGGGATCCCTGCAGCATTGACTTCACAATAAGCTTCAAAGTCATAAGTGAAAGAATAGCCAAGAAGGGGAATGAGGTGGGAGTCAAGAGCTTCAGAACCACTTGGGGAGCTTATCCAAACTACACACCTAGCAGGTTGGAGACATCCCAAGAGTGGGATGAATGTCTCCAATTCAGCTACATCCCTGCATAATTTACATTCTGCCCAGAACCACTCTGCCAGGTTTCCTCCTCAGCACCTACACTTGAAATTCTCCCCTCCAACCATTCAGCAAGCAAATAAAAGCATATTAGGAAATGACTAGAATTAATTAGCACTTATCATTTTGCTCACTATCATTATTATCTCTTGAATTCTTTATATTTTTCAAAGCTTTATCGCATTGACTATATGTCATCTGAGTTTCTTTCCATCCACCCCAGTAGATAATTAAGAAAATATCTTATCCTGATTTTACAGATAGTGAAACTTTGGATTAGAAAAAGAAGCTTGATGGAAATTCTCCTGCTTTACAGATGAAGAAACTGAGGCTCAGAAAGAGTGGCTTGCCTAAGATCACACAGCACATTAGTGTCACAGAGAGTAGGAGGAGCATCTTGTTATGATACTCTAGTGGCTATCACCAGTTGGATTTTAAAATCTGCCAGGTTCTGTATGCTGCGTACATTCAGCTCATGGTCTTCATTAATCTTCATTACAGCCCTTCCAGGTAGGTGCCATCATTATCCCCATTTAATGTATGAGGACATCAAGGCTCAGTGTAGTGAGTGCTCTGCCCCAGGAGGAGGGCCGATCCTGGCTGGGTGGGCATGGATGTGTGCGGGGTTAGGCTTCATGGCCTGCCAGCTCCCTCCAGGCATGAGCTCAATCAGATCTGACAGCCAGATGTCTGGGCTGTGACGTCAGGGCTTAGGGCAAGGGGCTGGGGGGCAGCCAAGCTCTGGTTGGTAGCCCCCACCCAGACAGCTCCCCATGTGCTGGGCCACATGAGAGCCAGAGTGAAAGAGTATGTCTATTCCTCCCTGCTGAAAACACCCTGCTGATGGGCCTGGGGCTGGTCTTTGTACTAAAACCAGCCCAGTATTTATGGGTTCCTGGTTGGAGTGGGCCCTTGAAGAGTGCTGGACTCAGTCCCTGCAGCTCCAGTTCCAGTGTAGACAGCAGCACCAGAAAGGGCCAGTGACTGCCCATCCCAGTAGCGCCCAGCTGAGCAGAGGACAGTGCCTCCCCTCCCCCATCAAAGCCTCCTCTGTTCAGCCACAACCATTTGACTATTGCTCCTTCTACAGATCTGCCCCATGGTCTCTTCCCAGGGAGACATCTTGCTCCCCTCCCAAGCATAGCCCATGGCTCAGAATGTACACCCAGGCTGACCTTACCACTTCACTTCAGGAACAGTTTGGTGTGAGTGCCAGGCAAAGTCTTGGGTCGCTGGCAATGAAACTCTGCTGTTGTGTCCCTTTCCCCCAGCCCTGACACTGTCCTTCAGCAGCGGCCCTTGAAGCCTTCTCAGTATCCAGATGTGTGGTGTCCTACAGCCTGGCTGATGTCCAGCCACACTGCAGCGGCATTAATGGACCGTGTAGGCATGGAGGCTTCTGCTGGAGAAGACTGGAGGTCAGTTTACTTAACTCAATTACAAACAAAAGCAATAATTAGCCTGGGTGAGGAAGGGAAGGGGAAAGGAATAAATTAAGCCCAGGCTGAAGAAACACCTGTGGAAAGGACTCCTCAGCCCAGGGGAACAGCGGCTGCAGTAAACAAACCACGAGTGACCTTGGCTCACAGACTATTAATTTGCTGATTGTTGATGGGTTTACACAGCCTAAAATGGGAGGAAAGCCATGGTCAGGCAGCAGCCCAGTCACCCTGTGTGGGAGCATTTAGTCACTGAATTAGCAAAGATGAACGAGCCCTGGTGTAGGGCTGTAGGCCTGAGAGGGGATGCTACCATATTGGGGGACAAGGGGGCAGCAATGGGGGCTGTGCCCTCTACAAACTCAGAGACAGACTGGGGGTGCGGTCACATTTGCACTCCGATAGCTACAATACTAAGCAGAACCAAACTAGTATATGTATTACTTAGGACTCTTGGTTGCAACTTGAACCAGATTAGGAAAAATGATGGATATTATTTACTCAGAGAATCCAACGAATTCATGGCAAGAGCAGGAATCCTTCAAGCTCCTCCAGATGTGTGTGTGTGCATGTGCCTCTCTCTCTTTATATATATATATACATACACATGTATATACATATACATATATACACATATGTGTGTGTATATGTGTGTGTGTGTGTATATATATATATATATATATATATATATCCATGCCATCCATGCCTTTTTATGTGTTAGCTTCCTTCTCTCACTGCACAATGGCTTCGATCACACAAAGAAGACATAGCCTCTAATAGCTTCTGAGTTTTACATCATACTACTTCTTTCTCAGTTTTTAGAAAACATATCAGGGAATGACTCTGAGTGGCCTGGATTGAGTGAGGTGGTTGGTCTTAAACCAATGAGCTAGAACTAGAAAGGTAAGGAGCTACGATTGACCCAGTTTGGGGAAGTCTCAACAGTGACCACAAAGGCAGGGCTGCCAAACACCAAGGTAGTCCCCTCCTTTCAACCACGTGATGATGGGGACAGCAGAGAAAGGAGAAAACTACATATATAAGGAGGGGTGAGAGATGTTAATAGCATAGCTGGACACTGCACTCTATTGACAGTAACAATACAGAACTATAATGGCAGCATGAGCAGCAGAAATCCAGAGCAAAGAATATGTGACTGAGTTGGGCAGACCAAATAAGGTAACCCACTAGTGAGTTTTAAAGGATGAGTATGTGTTCAACAAGTGAAGAAAGGGGGAAAGGCCCTTCAGGTTGGGAGAAGCAAGTGACAAAAGATACAGGAGCCTAAGAACATGTGGGTATGACAAGAAATGGTGTGTCTTGGGATGCCTGGGTGGCTCAGTCAGTGAAGCATCCAACTTCAGCTCAGGTCATGATTTCATGGCTCATGGGTTTGAGCCCCACGTCTAGCTCTGTGCTGACAGCTCAGAGCCTGGAGCCTGCTTCCAATTCTGTGTCTCCCCCTCTCCCTGCCCCTCCCCTGCTCACTTGTTCTCTCTCTCTCTCTCTCTCTCTCTCTCTCTCTCTCTCTCTCTCTCTCCCTCCCTCAAAAATAAATAAACATTAAAAAAAATTTTAAAGTCTGTGCTAAGAAATGGTGCGTCTGGGTGATGGAGTGAAAGGTAAGCTTGAAAAACCTTATGGTCCCATCATCCAAGTCCTTCACATTTTTTGAGCTAGGGTGACACGATCATTTGTTCATTCAACAAACACTTTCTGGATGCTTGTTATTTTCCAGGCCTTGTGCCTGATGCTGGATCCAGGGAGAAGGAAAGTATATGCCCTCAGAGAGCCCCTGGGCAGGTGAGAGAGGGATACAGAAATGGATCATTACAGTTCTGCTCTGACCAGACAGAGGCTGTGTCATAGAGGCCAGGGGTTAGAGTTACATCTCAGAGCTCCCAAAAGGCATGGGAGTGGGTGAGAAGGGGCTTCCCAGTGGGGTAGACACTTAGGCCATGTCCTGAGGGCTGAGTAGGTATCTGTCAAGTTGGGCAGATGGACAGAAAGTGATGGGTGAGAAACACAGGCCGAGAAACAGGATATGCACTTTTCAGAGCTCATGAAGCCACCTGAATGGCAAAGCATGAATAGGAAGAAGCAGAATAGGGAATGGAGTGGGGTGTGCTCTATAGACACTGGGGAGCCATGGAAGTTGTATAAGCAGGGGGCACACATTTTAGACAGTCTGGCTGCTCTGTACACCTGGGGAGGCAGCTGCACAGGGGACAGCTAGCAGGCGGCTGCAAGGCCAGGAGGGAAGTACAGATACCTGGACCGAGGCAGGGAGATGGTGAGGAAGGGATGGCTCTGAGGGAGCTTGATGGATGGACTGCATGGGAACTCATGGAGAACCTGGGGTGGGAGGGGTGGTACCACACACAGAAGCTAAGGCCCCACGGGGAAAAGGGAATTTGGGAAGAAAATAATGAGTTAGGTTTGGGGGCATATTGATTTTGAGGTGTTAGTGGGACCTCCAAAAAAAATTACCCAGTTGTGGGGTGGAAGTGTGGGTATAGAACCAGGAGGTACGTCTGTGCTAAGATGCAGAGTTGCGAATGCCTTACTTCAGAAAGGTGGGGTTTGAATCTGTGGGTGCATTAAGTCCCCCATGGAGAACACATAGAGAAGAGAGCAGGCCAGAAAAGGGAACACCAACATTTAAGGGGCAAAATATTAGCAAGGAGCAATCAGAGGTAGTTGTCCACCAACATCTGTTCTCTCCTTCTTACATGGCAATGGAATTTCTGCCTGGCTAGAGATCACAGTCCCCAGCTAGGTGTGGCCATATGCTACATTCTGGCCAGTGGGACACGAGCTGAAGTGACACTGCAGCTTTTGAGTCTTGCTTCTAAAGGAAAGTTGTGTGGCATTCCCCTTCCTCATCTCCCTTTTCCCACGTGTGACAGGATCAGGAGCAGCCATCCAGGACCAGGACACGGAAGTGGCATATGGAAGATAGCAGAACAAAGAGAAGGAGCCAGGCCTTCACACCATCAAACCAACCAGCCATGCACTCAGCCTTCCTGAGAGAGAAATGAATTTCCATCTTGCTTAAGCCACTGTATTTTGGGATCATTTGGCCCAGAGGGTAGCAGAAAGGCCAAGGAGGAGGATGGTCAGTGTAACTGGCTACCAGAGAGGTCAGAGGAACAAGGTCAGAGAAGGTCACTGATGACTGCAGAGAGCACAGACTCAGCAGGCTGGGGGCAGGCTGTGTCTGAGGGGAGCAGGCTGAGCTGAGAATGGAAGTTGCATAGAGAAGCAAGTGTAGACAGCTTCAAGAAGACAGGCTGAGGGTGGGAGCAGAGAGACAGGCTGTGGGCCAGATTACCAGCAGTGTGTAGACAGTGATAACAGGCGTGCAGTGCTAGTAGATATGGGGGAGTGACCAAAAGGATATAGGGAAGCCCTATAGTTGTGGGAATACTCTTGAGTCCCAGGCTATAGCATGGTGGCCAGAATGGGTATTGGAGGTGTAGTTACTGGACAGGGCCATCTCAGTCCACAGGCCCATAAAACACCCCATGATCATGAAGGAGACCAGGAGAATGGAAAGAATTGCAAAGGCAACATGGGGTGAGGTGGGAGGATCAATGACTTGGACTAGATAGGAGGCAGGTTTGGACAGGGATTGGAGTAAAGTGTTTCATGACAGGTTTGGGAAGGATAAGCAAAGTTTCCACAAAGTCTATCATCAGCGTGCATGGACAGATCCAGGGGCAGCCCACAACTGCTTCTCTCAGGTAGCTTTCATGGAGCCATAATTGTCTGCTGTTGGGGACACTGACTCTGTCCAAGCTGATGTCTGCTGGGCAAGAAGAACCAAGGACTAGGGGGCAGACTGGGGACCTGATGAGGGAAGGAGGAAGGCAGAAAGGAAAGCTAGGTCAAGAGAAAGAAGGAGGATCCCATCTCTTGATCCTGGGCTTTCCATCTCTGGAACAGGAAGAGTGGGGACTGGAAAGGTCTGGGTCAGGAGGAGCCAAGTAGACGACTGGGGACAAGCTGGGCCTGAGGCTCCCCTAGAGAGTAGCGGGGAGACAGAGGGTCGAGGGTTCTGGTTCTCATGTCGCCAGGGCTGAGGGGAGCATGGCTGGAATGCACTACAAGCCAGCGTCCATCCCCCGGGGCAGCCAGTGGGGAATCTCCAGCCCTGAAGTCATCGCCACCCGAGGAGCCTGGACCCCGCCATGGAAAAAGGGTCCCGCAGGGGCGCCTGGCGCCGGCCAGTAAGGATGAGCTCATAGCTGTTTGCCGCCTCTTCCCCTCTTTTCCAGGCATCTCAGATTTCTAGATGTCAGGAGCATCTGACAGACAGGAGCAGAGGACAAGAAGGGGGATGGGATACAGACCCAAGGTAGGATGTAGGGTGCCAGTGGTATTCCCCTCCACCCCAACACTGCTCCTTCTTCCCTTGCTTCATCCTAGGCCATATCGAGGGGTGTTACCTTCCCTACTCACTTCCCATTTTAAGGCACCAAGGAAGTTCCGAAAACAAGGCTCCTAAGAAAATGTATCTGTGTCACCTGGAGAGGTGGCACTGCTATCCTCTCCCATCAGCCCACACTACTTATCATATACTTGCTTTGGAAATGAGGGTCTTGAACCCAAAGGGAATAGCAGACAGAGTAGAGGAAGCATTCAGGTTGGCAGGAGCATGGTGAGGCTGGGGACATCTGGTAGGAGGCAAGGAGCTGCCACACAGCAGTCAGAGCACTGTGCTCAGAGTCTGAGCATAGGGCCAGCCCCAGCTCCCGCTCTACCACTTCTAGCTGTGTGACCCTGGGGAAGCCACTTTCTGTGTCCTTCAGTTTCCCCTATGTAAAATGGAAATGCCACCTGACCTCAGAGTGTTTTGAGGATCAACAGAAAGCACAGAACTTGACTTTGAAAGCTTACAGCTCTTTGCACTCAAGGGGAGCACATTACTGATGCAAATAAAGTGTACTTTACTTTATGACTGCTACATTATACAACCGCAGGGGCCACCATTCACATTGCAGCCTTTTAGAATGGAGCACTTCCATGATGTGAATGCTGCTCTTGGGAGTGGTGCAGACCTGCAGACTTAACCCTATAGCTGGGCAACTGGCTTCCCAGAAGTTTCCCTGCACAGAGAGTGGGGCTACCTTAGTCATCTGACCATTGGGTGGCTCCCTGGGAGCCAGGTCCCTGCAGAACAGTACTGCATAGGAGATTCTAATCTAAATGAGAACATGCTGCTTCCCAGGGGGAAGCCAGCCATTGCGTCTCACAAAGTCAGGAGAAGATCAGACAGACTGCAGTTAATGAGACAGTCAATGAGACTGCAGATGAGACAGTGACACCCAGGCCAGGTCTGGCACCGGGAAGACTGGATCAGACATCTCTGGAGGACTACCCAGAACCCCTGTGAGGTAATCAACTATAAAGACTGGATTTCCTGTCTATACAGGGGACATCAGACTGTCAGGGTTATTACCATTGTCAATCACAGCAATGGCCTTGGAGGTTGAACACTCAGGCGTGACCCCTCTTTAGGTTATTGTCTCCACTGTGGGAGCCTGAGGGATAGGGGGATGTGCACTCAGGGGCAGCCAATCCCATAGCTGCACAGCTCTCCCTAGCATCTAGAACTAGAGGCCTCTTGGTGGTAAGTGTCATTTCATTTGCAGGGAGAATTTTCTAAGGGAAGAGAGGGAAGGAAATGAGCAATGAGCTACCAGTTATTGAGTCCTTGATCTGTGCTAGGCACTTTACCTATGTGCTCAGCACATAGTAGGTGATCACTAAATAAGGTGCTGAATGAATGCATGAATGGGTGAATAGTAGGGGGAAAAAAACCAAAGTCAACTAACACCCTAACTAACTGCAGTGATTCTTCCCCCTACAGAGCGATATAATGTATTTCTTTCCTTCCTTCCTTCCTTCCTTCCTTCCTTCCTTCCTTCCTTCCTTCCTCCCTCCCTCCCTCTCTCCCTTCCCTCCTTCCTTTCCTTCTTTTGTTCTCTCTCTTTCTTTTTTTAATTTGAGAGAGAGAGAGAGAGAGAGAGAGAGAGCAAGTGGGGGGGAGGGACAGAGGGAGAAAGAGAATCTTGAGCAGGCTCCATGCTTAGCGCAGACCCTGGTGCAGGGCTCAAACCCACAACCCTGGGATCATGACCTGAGCCAAAATTAAGAGTCAGACACTCAACCGACTGAGCCACCCAAGGGCCCCTAATGCCTCTTCTAAGTAAACACCTTTGTGTGAAGCAAAGTGCCTTGAAGAACCATATGGTTTGCAAAGCCGGCCTCAAGGAAAAGCGATGGGAGGCTAAGGGAAATCATTTTCTCATCATAGGAAAACGAGAATTTGACAGTTTCCAGAGAGAGCACAAGGTACAGGAAAGGGTGCAGGGAATGGGGAGAGGGGTGGAGCTTGGCAGTACGGTAGCCAGGCTGGGCCTTCAGAGAAATATGGCCAAGAAGAATGAGCAGCAGAGGTGAGGGTGGACTTTTCAGAACAGCAAGGCCCAGAGATCACTCTTTAAGCTCCCACCTAGACTGCACTTACAGGGATCCAACTTCTAAGACATTCCCCCCAGAGTGTAAATAAAAGCTGCCACATACGTGTCCCTGGTACTTAGGAATATGAAGAAATTTGTGGGGGTGAGGTGTCCATCAAACAAAACTGAGGACCATCAAGGTGCTGAGAAAGGTATGGAGACGGGGACTGACACAAGAATAAGCCTTTGCTTATATGCTCTTGTTCACAGTTCTGTGTGAGTTCGGTGGTCAATACTTCTAGCCTTCAGAATTCTGGAAATGAAACAGGCTACCTCATCCATGGAGAATGCTCCACCCCTAAACAGAGTTCTTAGAAATGAGTCTCAAGCCCTAGGCTGGGGATTAAACCATACCAGACCCCTTCCAATCTTGACAGTCCATGATTATGTTAAAATGGTCAAAGAAATCCTTCCATTCATTGAGCCAACATCTGCCACCCTATCTCATACTGGAAAGCTTTGGCCTTCATTCACTTTCAAGTCCTTTAAAGATCTGAAAAGAGCTGTTATGAAGAGAATATTTGCTGCCCTCCAAAACTTCATCTCTCCTGATTTGGGCAAACATCTGGACCATACCTCCCAGCCTCCCTTGCAGTTATGTGCAACCACATAACTAGTTATGTCCAATGATACTTTATAGCAGAAGCAATGTGCACCATTTCCTGGCCTGACCCATAAACTTCTCCTATGCCCCCACTCCTAGTTCTTCCCCATCCTGCTGACCAGGATGTTTACACCCAGAGAATTGGAAGCCATGTGTTGTAGATGGCAGAGTTATCACCAATGGGTTTCCTGGTGCAAAGAGAATTAATGTACAAGAGAGTGATACGCATGAAGCATTCCCCAAGCTTATTTGGCTATGTAGCATTTTATCTGTGGTTTATGTTGCAAAATATCTCAGCATGGCTTTCAAATCCCTCCATGCCATGGCTCTAGCTGGCCTTTCCATCCTTATATTCTGCTGCTTCTGTCTATCAATCGTGTGCTCCAAACAAACTTTCCTAGAATCTGTTGGATTTCTGGGAAGCCAGAAATACCCAGGGATATGAGGAACAATGGCAAGCAGGTTTATGAACTTTGCCATAACTTGTCCTGCCTCTAGCTCTGGTATCTCCTGCCTCTAAATTGTTTTCTCCTTTCCATGAGCTCCTCCACACTGACCAAGTCTTTCTTTCATGACCATAGCAGCCTTCCATGGTACCTACATTGTCCCTACTCTTCCTGTACCCTATGAGCAAATGGTGCCTGTCACAGTCATTGAAGAGTATACAAATATTCCAGTTCTTCTCTTTCTAGGCACCTGAGAAGATTGCACTTCCTTGCCTCTTTGGAAAGTAGTCTTGTTTCAGCCAATAAAATGTAGGCAGAGACAATATGTGTCACTTCTGAGCAATGCACCTAGAATGTGAGTACAAAAGTCTGTTGTTGAAAGCTACAGAAATTTTGGAGTCCATAACCTAGCCCAAGCTGACCAGTACAGAAACAATGCATGATTCATCACATTCTCTCCTAACTGCCACAGTGACACTAAAAGCACACAGAACTGTTGGACCCTCCATCAGCACAGCCCATGGGTTACTATGAGAGCAGAACCACCTTTTAACATATAGTATGAGAATTAAACTTTCACTATATAAACTTCCAAAGATGTGGGGGCTATTTGTTACCCCAGCATAACCCAGCCTATTCAAACACTTGTCTTTAGATGCTCTACATATGTATCTGTCTTATGATTTTGATTGACATTCTCATATTTATAATATTCTGTTTGTCATTGCTAAATCCAGTATCATTGCTCCCATTGTCAATACCACCATCTTACTATCATGAAATCCACCATCTTGGCCATAGTCACTCCAGCATCCCCACCACTGTCAAATCCATCATCACCGCCAACATTCCCACCATTATCACCACTATCACTTCCACCTTCATTGCTCTAATTACCAATGCCATCCACATTACTATCACTTCCGCTTGTCTGATTCCCATTACTGCCATCAACCCCACTAATACCATGTTTCTCATCATGCCACTGTCACCACCATATCACCTCTACTATCATTGCTAATACCCCCTTCTCTAACATCTCCATCTTCACAGCCGCTATCACCTCTATCATCATGAATAGTCGCCTTCATCATCCCGCTAGAATTATTTGCACCATTACTTCCAATACCATCGTCAACATCACTTCCCCTATCGCTAGCCCCATCACTGCATCTATCACTTCTCTAGTCACTCCCTCTGTTATGCTTATTATAAATCCCCATTGTCATGCCTCTTCCTCATCTCTATCAGCGCCATCATCACACTGTCACCTCCAGCTTCACTGCTATCATCACTGTTGGTTTCTAGAAGATACTCACAGCTCTCCCCTCCCTCATTGCTCTACATTCAAGGAGGAGCACTGCAATAGTTACTCAGGTCTAAGAATATCTTATAGTGCACTGTGTTAGTTAAGGAGATAGAGTGCCAGACTGAACATCTAGCCCACATGGGTGCAGTATGAGGGCTAGGGCTTGCTCCCCCAGGGAGAAGGCCCAATCATCTCTCCTTATTTTTGGCTTGAACTTTTTCTCCCCATTCCTCTCTCATTCTTCCATGTGGCAGCCACATGGTCCTGGAAAGGCTTGAGAAATCAGAGTAAATGCAAGATGTTTCTGTGTTTCTTGCTCTCCCTTTTGTGGCTTTCTGGTGAATGTGGACACATCCAAGACTTGGGTTTGGACCTAGAGGCAGTAGATGGAACAGGTCTTTCAGCTGATTTTGGTTCTGAGCCATTTGGACTGACTTATTCGGTCAAGAAGTTCTCCACATAATCTAGCATGGCTCACTAGAGTTCTCATTTTTATATTCTATTTAAATCTTTATTTTTTTAATCAAAGTAATACATGTACATATTTTTGAAAGTAAAATGTTCTACAAGGTTTATAATGAAAACCATAAGACTTCTCCAATCCTGCTCACTTTTGAGTCCTCCTTTCCTGAGGCAAGCACTTTGAATTGTTTTAACTCTTTCCTCTAGGATTTATTTCCATATTTCTATATGACATGGTAATACTGATATTTCTTATATTTTTCAGTATTAGGTTTTATCTATTGACCATCTACTTATGGAAGATGAATATTCAGCTTTCTTACACCATCTCTCTTTCTCTCTCTAACACACACACACACACACACACACACACAATATTGCTATTTGTTACAGTATTATTCAGGATTTGCATTACTATCACTATATAACTATCACAATTAAACTACTTTTCCTTTCTTATACAGCTGTTTGTTTTCTCTTGGAAATAATAATTATCTTGATTTGCGATTTGCTTAATTTTCCATGTATCATTTGCTAATTTATCTCCAAGGTTTCTGTCAGTTTCATTTTCTTCTTGGAGACCTCCCTCCTGGAGTCCTACATCCTCATGGCTAACATGGACTGACCATTCTCTACATATTTTATATGACTGTCATCCTGACACTTTCCTTCATCATTTTCAAACTTCCCTTTGTCTCTATCCTGATCATGGGATCTTTTGTCTCCTTCTTCTCCCTTGGTTTACTGCCCAATTAAGGTGGATAACATTCCCCAAGATCCTCCTGGAAAATTCTGTGTAGGAGGTAAATTTGTAAGACCATTCGTGTCCAAAGGTATCTTTATTTTTATTGCTGTGCTCAATTACTAGTTTGTCTGGATATAGAGCTCTGTGGAAATCACTTCCCTCAGGATTTAGACACATCGTTCATTTTCTTCTACCTTACATGGTAGTTGTAGAGATCTGTGATACAATTCTAATTCACAATAATTTGTAAATAAACTTCTTTCCCCTCTCTGAAAACTTTTAAAGTTTTGGGTGACTTTGGGGTGAGTTGTTTTTGTTTTTAAATTCAGTTTGCCATATACTCATAGAAAAAAATTGATCTGTAAATTTATGTTCTGTAGTTCTAGGAAATTTTCCTCCTTTTTAAATTTCTCTCTAGGACCAAATTTTTAGATGCTGCTCTTAGACTGACCATCTAACTTTTTCTGTCAATTTCCATTTCTTTGGTCTACTTTTGGGGACTTTGTCCTGACTTTATGTTATATTCCAACTCTTCTTTTGATTTTTTTAATGGAATAAGGATGTTATATTTGTATGTCCAAGGACTTCCTTTCTTCTGCTCCTTTTTGAAAAAATCACCTCTAGTTCTCATTAAAAGAAGGCATAACCTTCTTTTATCATTTTAAAAATGTTAATCATAGTTTCTGTGCTTTTCTTCTTCACTGTTTTTTTTTATATATTCCCTTTTCCTCTTCGTTGGGTTTGGATGTCTGCCTTTCATGTTGAAGGCCCTCCTCAAATATCAAGTAATTCTTAGCTGTCCATTCATATTGATATGTGAAGCACTGCAGTTCTGATTGGAAGTGGTGGAAGGAGAAGAGAGAAAGTTGTTGACATGTGGGCCTTACCAAAGGGTAATTGAGTGGGACTTGCAGATTCACAGGGAGACCAAATATCAAAACCGGTAGGTCTTTTCTCTGGGGAAAATCAGTTACCCTGGGAGACTTTCCTCCAATATCTTGCCTATGTGGTGTTAACCTGGCTTACACTTTTCTGGGGACTGATGAGGAAGAGAGCTGAGAGCCTCATCTTTCAGGGAACAGGTTTACCTTTAATCCGTAATTTTAGAATGGCTCCTCTCTCCTCCCGTGGCTGTGCCTGGTGCTCCTACATCCAGAACTTTTCAGGCTCAACATCTCAGAGCATAAATCTTCTGTCTTCTACCAGCATGGAAGGGGATGATTACCTGGATGCATAGGGTAGAGGAATGAATCTGGAATGGGGAGGTTCTTACTGCTTTTTTTTTTTTTAACTTGTAACCAATCCTCCCATTTTCCACCCTCATTCTGAACCTCTGCCTTTGGAAGTAACTGATGCCTCCAATTCCCAGACTTTTCTGGGAATCTGTGGCTAAAAATGTTTTGCTACCTATTGGTTCTTGCCATCTACCCCCACAACCTTGTGGGCTTGAGTTTCAGTTTTCTGTGGTCTGCTAAGTCAGGTACCACACATCCATACACTTTCTGATTCCCAAATTCTTGATTTCTCTTGTCTGCTGCTATTCCCTCTCCCATTCTCTCTTTCCCTGTGGGTTTATGCCTTTCTTTTTTAAAAAAGCCCATTAATGCCATGTTAGTGGGGCTTCTGGAAATAGCCAAGATAAACATGTGTATTCAATCAGCAATGATTAAGAAGTCTAATGTTTTCTATTGCAGTTTAGGGCCAGTGTAACAGTTAATCATAAAGCATTCTTCCACCTTGCTTTGCCTGCCCCCTCTGTGCCTTTCTCCTTGAGTGGATAACTGTTGAAGGTAATCCTGATCACAGAGCACCATATCTCACCATGACTCCAAATCAAATGAAACAATCATCCCAAACCACACAAACATCATCACCTCTAACATAGGCTTTATAACCACCATCACCATCACTATTAGCCTCATCCCTGGCATTTTCCTCACATTTACTTCATTGTAGCCTATACTACCGTCTCCACCACTACACTCATAATCACCTTAACAACATTCTCCATTACCTACTCCATAGCATCCATCACCACTGTAATTTCTGACACCATCTCCACTCCCTCCGCCATCATCTCATCATGACTACCATCAACTCCACTGTCACCGCTGCCATAATTTTCCCCAAAACTTCTACCATCTTCTCCAACATTATCACCTGTAGAATATTTTTAACTATATATTGAATATATTCTTCCAGATGAATTGTAATAGTGATTTTCAGTAATGTGGGGGAAGGAGTGATTTCTACCTTAGAACACACAGCATCCTTCTTTTGACAAAGAGAGGGGTAGAAAAGAACCTAGTGGTTTCTCCAGCTTAAACCACCTACATGGGAAGAGGGAGGGGGAGAGGGAACATTCATAGAGCCCTTTCTAGGTAATAGGCATCCTACTAGGCACATTAGTTAGCATATTTTCTCCAGTAAGAATCATTGCTCCAGTTTTACAAGGAGGAAACTGAGATTCCCAGATGCTAAATAACATACTCAAGGCCACACAATTAATAAGTGGTGGAGCCAAGATTCCAACCCTGTGTGACTTCAAAGTCCATATTCTTTCCATTACACTATGCTGGCAAGAAATCTCAGGAGCTTGGTTTAAGCACAATGGGTTATGACTCTGAGCAAAGAGAGCCATAGTCATGGTCCCTGATCCCAGGGAGACCTGATCTGATGAAGCAGAAAGAAGTCTCTCTCTCAAAAAGACTATTATCTGATGAAGAAGTTTCAATCCCAGACTCACAAAGTCTATGCCCTGTCTGAAGGCCTCACTCAAACAGTTCTTCACAGTGCCCAAGGCTGCCACCTCTCCCTGACCTTGAGTTCCCAGAGGGAGAGGGAGGGAGTGTGGACATCCAGTCCTGGGAATGCCTGGGGTTGAGAGAGCTGAGTTATTTTGGGATTGTTTACATTTGGAATCTTCCTGATCTTTGGTCCCAGAAAAACACCCACATGTTGGAAACTCTTCGGAGTTATTCACTGTTGGGGTTTTTCTTCATCTCCTTCAGCTTTTTCTTCTTCTTGGATGGAAAAAAAATCTGCTAGTGATTAGTCACAACCTGTGAGGCTCAGCTTTTGACAGCCCCACTGAGAAGAGAGAGACAAAGAGGCTCAGAGAGAGGCCCATGGGCAGATGCTGCTGGGAAGGAAATGTGGTTCACAGCATTGACCTCCCGGGATGAGGGATGGTCCATTTGCCTCTCTCTGCCAAGGGACAATCACTCCCCAGACCATGATTGTTCCATTCCAAGCCTTCATCCCAATTTCACTGGGGAGCACAGGCCAGAGCATGCATTAGAAAGGGCCCAGGGGGTCAGGACCTGGGCAAGAAGGCTGAAAGAGAGGAAGAAGAAGCAGGTGCCAGGCACAAAGGATGCCCGCCTCTTAGGCTCCCTCTGGCCACATTCTCCAACACAACCCAGAATGCCCCATTTCAGATGGAAGTATAAACTGACAATTCCATACCTCCTTGGACAGCCATTTGATCTCTGACAGGTTTTAATACATCTTAGGGCTCCTGGAAATCCCAGGGTGTGAGAGGGCCTTCTGCTTTTTTGCAAGAAGGTCGGGTGGGGCTGAGCACTGTCCACAGAGGCCAGGACAAAGGGAGATTGTTTGAGCTGAAGAATTAAGGCCTGGAAGTCAGATCTGGATCCAATTTTAAAATCTAAGGATTGTGAAACATGATGGGGAGGGGGTAATAAAGGGAATTTGGGAAATCTCCCTTGGTGTAGGTCTTTTTAAAGAGGTTTCAAGGCAACAAAGGGAAAATCAATTAATACAATAAGCAATAATACGGCAAGATGGCTTAATGTCAGGGGAATGGCAGAGCCAACCCTAAGGTGTACGGGACCCCAGGAAATTTGTTTTTTGCCAGGCTTCTGTCTACATAAACAATTTGAGTCATTCAAAGTCAGCATGTCAGCACCATTCTGAAAGCCCAGTCTCGTGTGATCCCACATAAAAAATACTTCGCCAGCCAGGGGAGCAATCCACTTGCCAGACTGCCTGCCTGGAATTGAGTGTGGCTATGAGGCCTCAGGATGGCTACATAGGTATGAGTCTTATTGCCTCTTGGAGCATCTGGCCGACCTCACACATGGGATAAAAGGTTGGAGGGCACTTGAAAGAGGATAAAGAGGGAATGGGGCTCACATACATCTCAGTCCAAGCTCAAAGTGACCCACTCAGAGGGCACTGCCAGCCTTGGTCAGTTCTAAACACAGAAGGGGACCTCAAATACCTCAAGAAAAGGACTGCAAGGCATAGGGCCCTTCATGCCCAAGCCTTAGGACGGTATAGGGACTGAAGGCAGTAACCTCTCAGCAGGGCACCTCCTAACTCTACAGTAAGGAGTGCTAAGGGGCAGACAGCAACACCTGGTTTTTATTCTTAGCTTTGACTTTTACTGGCTGTGTGACCTTTACTGGCTCTGTTCCTCTCTGCACCTCTGGTTCCTCATTCAGTGTCACAATGCCTACCTCAAAGAGCTGTTGTGAAGAGTAACAGCCCAGTGCTCTGGTCCTTTCTCTGCCTGGGTGGACTTGCCCACGGGCAGTATGGTCCAGGTCTAGAATCTTGCCCCTTGCCTTCCAGGGTCTCCAGGCTGGGGGTGTGCTAGCCAATACCACTTCTCCTTGCCTCCAATGCTGGTCCTGGGGTCAGAGTTCTGCTTCTCTGGAGGGGTCTCTAAGGCCAGGCCCTCTGGGGGAGGGCAGAGGGCCAATCCAAAACAGGCAATTGAGGCCAGCAGGGTTCAAGAGACAAGCCTGACAGCAGGGGGAGGAAGGTCCACTCTGGGTCACCTAAGTGAGATTCTAGAGGATGTCATACCTTTAGAAATGCTGCCTTCTTGGACTGAAGGGGACAAAGAGGATGAAATAAGAGAAGGAAGTATGACAATGAAACCAAAGACTGAAGAGACAAAGCCATGAGCCAAGGAAAAGGACAGCATTCATCTTGGAAGAGGGAAGGAAACTGATTCTTGCCTGTGGGGGCAATTGGGCAAGAGGTTGAGGAAGTTGCTGGGCTGGGAGTCATCCTGACCTTGTCACAGAAAAAGGAGGTGGCAGCTAAGCCCTCAAAGAAAACTATTCAAGCCTCCCTCTTGATTCAGCCCTAGATGTGACTGAATCTTGGTGGCTTCCCAGTACAAGTCTACATTCTCATCCACGAAGCAGCCAGAAACTGGGGGCCAGGTGGAGAGTGAGGGCCAGGACTTGAATAAGCCAAGCATGCCCCCCCAACTCCCTTTTTATCTCCTGATTACCCACCGCCCCCACCCCAATACTGCATGTAGGGGCCTCCTGGAAAATTCTTTCTGATGTCATCTCTGCTCTTGACTGTGGAACTGGACTTAGATGCCCTAGGGTTCTCAGCACGGTCAAGCCAAGCTAGAACAGTCCCCAGAAGTAAAGGCAAAGGAAGCTCTTAGCAACGACCCAGCAAGGGCTCCATAGAAACCTGTCATGAAGACACTCCATGTGGTTGCCATCCCCAGCACTCTATCCTGGCAGGTGGCTAGCCTAGCCATCCGCCCCCTCTCTTCACATTGCAGGGCTCTCTAAATCAGCCTGGGAGGCAGCCCCCTGGCCCAACCTCCACCTCCATTTGGAAATACCTCATTCCTCTACCTATGGCTACTTAAAAAAAAAATGTACTCTGCCAAAGAATTTTGTTTTCTCACTTGGAAATTTAAATGAAAGTCTTACCAAGATATAAAAAATCAATTCCATTTATAGTGGACATTCAATAACTCCAGAATGAGAGCTGAAGCTGCAGGTGCAATGTCAGACCTGCCAATGCAGCCCAACCTGGTAACAAAATATGGGACAGGGACTGGCCCCACCCTAAGAGGAGAAAGAGTTAAGTGCCTTCTGGGTCCAGAAACCTAGAATTGAGGGAGAAGGGGTCTCCGGGGCCTTAGTGGGGAGAAGTGGGGGAAAGTACTAAGAAAGCAGAGTAGATGGGGATGCCTGGATGGCTCAGTCGGTTGAGCGTCTGACTTTGGCTCAGGTTCGTGATCTCACAGTTCATGAGTTCCAGCCTCATGTCAGGCTCTCACTGCTGTCAGCCTGTCAGCACAGAGCCTGCTTCTGATCCTCTGCGCCCCGCCCCCCTCTCTGCCCCTCCCCCACTGCCACGCTCCCTCTCAAAAAATAAATAAAACGTTTTTAAAAATTAAAAAAAGAAAGAAAGAAAGAAAGAAAACAAGCAAACAAGCAGGGCAGACTAAAGAACTGCACCTGAGGGGAAGATTGAGGCCCAAAGCATGGGGACCACAGTCCAGGAGGCTGGCCCCACTCAGGCCAACCAATGCCCTTCTGCTCTAGATATCATTACCATTTACCATAACAATATCCCTTTAGATCTTTCTCATAACTAACATCTCCAGGGAGGGATGTTGTGCATTATTTCTGTCATTCTACAGATGGAAAAGCTGAGGTAAAGCGACGACATTTGTATTCTTTCCTTGCTGATACCCTTCTTCATAGGCAGGAGCCCGATGAGGAAGCCAGGGAGCAGCATGGAGCCACTGATCCTGGCCCTGCATTTTGATAGAGCCCTGTTCCTGTTTCTCATCTCCCTGTGTGGGGTGAAGAGGAGACAAAGCTGCCCCAACCAGGTCATAGACGATAGCTCTCAACAGGACAGGAGGGGGCACTGGTCACCAGGAAGTAGCCTAACCTTCTTGACCAGGTGCCCTCACCCACACTCACCAGTCTAACTGCCTGGACCAGGGCCTCTGGCTGGGACGGGTTGTGCGAGAGAACCGGCCTCTCGAGAATCAACCCTCACTCTGTCAGAGAAAGATTTAGCCTCATCTCAAATACCTGTGCTCAAATGTGCCAACTCCATTCTGCTTAGGCCACTCTGTGATGGAACTGAGACTGGGCCCAGCCTCCACCATCAGACTGGGAGCTCCCTAAAGACAAATTCTGGATCTTTCTCCCCTCCACTTTTACATGTTTAGTCCCAAGACTATTTCTTGCTTATTCTTTGCTTGTTAATACCCTATCACCCCTGCAAAAAAATGCATTTGATGGTTGATACTTTCCCCTCCCAGATACCCACCTGTCTAACTTGGATTTCCCTTCATAGACTGACAGAGATCCATGCTATGTGTTTGCCATTCGACGAGTGGGTCTGAGTGTCCTCATTTCCCAGACGGAGAAAGCAAGTCTCAAAAGGTTGGGTGACTAGCCTGTCAGGACGCAGTCAGTCCTGGACCTCTGGCCTTCCAGCCTGCAGTCCTTTCCCCAGACAACCTCACCATAGCCTCCTGGTGTTCACCCCAAGTAAAATCCAGGAGCCGGCACAGGAACTGGGACAAAGAGGAGGAGGACACTGGGGCCGAGGCCTTGACCCCAAGTTCCTATTTATAATCCTTGTTCCGGAGACGGCCACTTAAACACACATTCCTGATAACTGAATAATCTTTGGCACCAAGCAAAAAATAGCCTGTGGCCCAGACCACAATTGCACAGCTGGAGCGGGGTGAGCAGGGGCGACACAGGGCCCCAATGGTGCGGGACAGGCTTCTGAGGGGGGAGAGGGGTGGCAGGCGGGGCTGGGGTTGGGACAAGTGAGTGGAACTGCAAATATAGCAGTTAAATATAGCCTTGCCGACCTGGACATGGTGCCAGCCTCCTCTACAGAGAACGTTTCCCAAATCGGCTTGGGTCTCCTTTTCCCAAAGGAAATGAGAGCTAGAGACTTGAAGGGAGGAGCAGGAGGGATCTTGTTGGCGATGGAGCCCAAGGCTCTGGAGCAGTTTCCAAACAAACTGCAAACCAAGAAAAGTAGCTCTGCTGGCATCTTCGGGAACTGCCAGTCTGATGGTAGAGGCATGGCTGTGCCCTGAGGCAGATAACAGAGGACATCTCATTCCCCAAACCAGCTGATCAAGACCCCATGCATCTTCCAATTCCAGGAGGACTGATGCTGAGGCCTCTTCTCCAAGAAAGCTCAGGCCAACGCAGAAATGTAAGTGAGAGACATGGAAAATTGTGGAGTCCAGAATCCTGAGGGATCTCTGAAGCAAGCAGGAGGGGCCTGACCCAGGCAAGGGCCCCAGAGAAAGCAGCCACGGCCCCTCCCTCCCTCACCTAGCCAGCCCCAGAATGAGCCAAGGTGCTGCTTGAGCTAACACTCTTGACAAACTTTGCTCTGCTCTTAACTGTTTCCTCTCAGGACCCTTCAGCTGCTCCTTTGGGGCACAAGCTCAGTTCTGAGTTCTAAATTTTGGAAAGTCTGTGTGCCCCTTCTTCAGTAATGACTAAGACACATGACTGCAGGCCTCAGGCTCTCCTGCTTACGTGGAGGCATCCCCTGTATTCTGAGGCCATTCTAGGCAGGGCTCACTCACAGTTGGGGAGAAGTGTCCTCACTTATCTGCTCACCATAAGCCATCTGAAGAAGTCTCACTCCAGCTTCTGCTGCCACTGTCCCTTGAGAACCCCCTCCATGCCCAGGTGTCTCCAAGCTCTCAAGGTTGCCACGCCTACGGAATGTCAAAGTACTGCTTTCTGTCCCATCCTCCCTGGGCGAGGGTCTGATTCATCATTTCTCATGAAGAAATGAAGAGAACAACATCCTCATCACCATTACTGTGCTTATGGGTCCTGAAGCATCACCGCCTGGGCCCAAACTTCCACAATGTCCAGTGGTTTCTCTCTATTGAGAGTATGATCCACACTTAGCACATTGTGCTTGCCCTTTCTTCAACAGCCTTCCAAGAGGAAGGTGTGGTCTTTTGAGAAGCAATGCCCCACTCCCCACTTGAGAAGGTGAGATGCCCAGGCCTCCCTCATTGTCCCTGACAGCCAGGGCCAGGTACTCAGCACAGCTCAGCAAGGAGCATGCCAAGAGCCACCCCTCAGCCTTCCCAGGCTATGGCTGTCAGTGGTTCTGCAATGTTGCAGGGGAAGGGGCCAGGCCACGCAGGTCCGGCGCCAACAACTCTGGGGTCCCAGCATAGTGACCCTGGCCCTTCATTCCACAAAGATGCCCCAAGAGCCACCATGTGCCAGGCGGTATGCCAGTTACTGAGAGCAGCAGAGGGAACAAGAGCCAGGAGTCGCCCTGGCAGCTGCTCACAACCAGGTGTGCCAAGAGCACTGATGGAGAGCAGCAGGAAGCCTAGCCAATGGCAGATAGGGATTGGGAAGGCCTCTGGAGGTCAGGGAGGAAGAGGAGGTGAAGGACTCTAGACAGTGAGCCTGTGTGTAAAAGGCCCTGAGGAGGGGAAAGGAGGCCACTTGAGGATGTGGAAGAAGGGCAATCTGGTGCTCAGAATGCAAGGGGAGAGAGAGGAGATTAGAAGGCAGGGTGAGATTAGAAGAGGGAGTGGGGGCCAGATCATGCCCTGGGGCCAGACTCTTTCTGAGAGCAACAAGAAGCCCCACAAGGGTTTTAAGCAGGGGCTGAGCTGATCTATTTATAGGTGAGAAGGATCCTTTGGGCACAGTATGGAGAGTAGGCCAGAAGGGCCTAGACAGAATGTGGGCAGACCAGTTAGGAAGCACTTGCAGATGTCCAGATGAGCAATGACGGTCACCTGAACTCAGGTAACAGAAGGAGGAGGTAGAGAGAGATAAGCAGTCCAGAGACGTATTTAAGAAATGGAAGCCATAAGGCATGGTGAATACTTGACGTGAGTAGGAGAGACAGAGAGAAGTAAAACATTCCCTCATTCAATCATTCATTCAACAGCAATGCCACGAGTTTCTAACACACGTGAAGTTCTTTGCTAGGCATTGGAGATACAGTAGTGAGCAAGACAATAAAGTCTCCTTGGAGATTTACATTCCAGTGACATGGGGACAATGTAAAATAAACACGTAAACAAATGCGAGATCATTTTAGGTAGTGATAAGTGCTATGAAGATAATAAAAAAAAAAAAAGGATAAATAATAAAGAGGGATTCAGGGAAAGGGCTTACCTTAGGTAGGGTGTTCTTTGAAGCCATTTCCAGAGGAGAGGATTGAAATGCCAAGGCTCAGAGTGGGGATGAGCTTGCAGTCTTTGAGCACAGAAGGAAGACTGAGGTGACCAGGGTGTAGTTTGAGAAGCTTGGGGAAAAGGAGATTAGAGGATTAGGCACATGCACATGTTCAATATGCACACACACACGCACATACACACACACACACACACACACATGCACAGGCACACACATGCCTCCCAGGATTGTGCAGAGTTGACTTGATACAGCACAGATTTGGGGAGAAGATAAAGAAAGGAAGAAAAGAAGGAAGAGAGAAGACAGAGAAGACATGAAAACCCATCACTGGGAGGTCATAAAACAAACACCGGCTCTCCACCGGAACCACCAACCAAATTTGCGTCACTGTGAAATTTTATGTAACTGGGATCATACTTTTAGTCTGTTTTATTTTTCACTATTATATTATAACTTTATAATCCAATGAAATGTGTTTACATAAGATATCAAAGACCTAAGGGTATATGCCATGGAGTTCCATACCAAAGAAAAGCTGAAGTAGCTGTGTTAATGTCAGACAAAAGAGATCTTAAGAAAAAGGCATTGCTATAGATAAGGTGATTCATTCACAATCATAACAGATTTAGTTCATCAGAAAGGCATAACTAGTTGAAATTCTATGCACCTAATAACAGAGCCTCAGAAATATGAATCCAAAAATTACCAGTACTTCAAAAAAAAAAACTGACAAATCCACAATCACAGTGGGAGATTTTAACACATTCTGTTAGTAATTGACACACTAAAAAGAAAAGAAAATATCAGGGCACAGAAATTTTGAAAAACAGGATTAACAAACTTTGCTTAATGCACATATGTAGGAAACAGGACTCAACAAGTGCAGAAGATACATTTTTTGTTTGAATACACTTCGAAGATTTCTATAAACAGACCTTATACTTGGTTCCAGGGTCAATCTCAACAAATGTAAAAGAATGAAATCATTGAACATGCTCCCTAATCCCAGTGCAATTAAACAAGAAAAGTGTAACAAAAAAAGATAACAGAAAAATCCCCTTATGTTTGGAAATCAGGAAACACATCTCTATATAACCCAAGTGTCAAAAATAAATCATCTGGAAACTAGGAAATATCTTAAACTCTCCAATAGTGAAAATATTATATAGAAAAGTTTGTGATGTAACCAAAACAGGAAGAGGGAAATTTACTGTATTAGATATATTTCAAAAGGCTGAAAAATAATGAGCTAAGTTAGAACAACACCAAAACAAACCCAGAAGATAATAAAAAGGAAATATCAAAAGTAAGAGCAGAGGGGCGTCTGGGTGGCTGGGTCCCTTAAGCCTCTGAGACTCTTGATTTCAGATCAGGCCATGATCTCACGTGGGGCTCCCTGCTGAGCTTGGAGCCTGCTTGGGATTCCCACCCCGACCCCCCTGCCCCTCCACCACTCATGTGTGTGTGCACCCTTTGTCTTCTCTCTCTAAAAATAAATAAATAAACATTAAAAAAAAGTGAGAGAAGAAAATGACGAAATAGAAAACAAACATATAATAGAGAGGTTCAACAGAGAAAAATTGAGTCCTTGAAAGAACTAATACAATTGACAAACCACTAATGAGAATGCCTGAGAGAAAGAGAGACAGAGAGACAAAATGAGAGAAGACCAGGCTAACCAACATCAGGATGAGAAAGTGGACGCCTCTGCAGACGCTACAAAGATTTGGAAGGACAAGAGACTGTGCTACAAAACAAAATGTATGAGAATAAAGTTGGATGCTGCTGTGGTGTCAAGCCAAATAAGAACCAAAATGACCTGTGGGGGCAGCAACCGCAGTGGTAGCCAGCCGCCTGTCTGCCCTCCCCCAGCCAGCTGTCCTCCTGGCCCCAGCCAGCCTGTTCCAGGTGGAAGCTTTTGCCTCTCTAGTCCTCAGAAGCTGAAGGGTCTCTGTGAACTTGACACAGACTTGAATCAACTCAATTTACCCAAGCCGGAGTATAAACCACACGCCCATTTGTTCTTCTGCAGCAGGGACTATCCCTTCCTAGTGCCTAGAATGCACCCTCCACTCCAGGATACCCTTTCCCAAGGTCAGGATGTGGAACGGAATAGCAGAGTAGTTAAGTACATAAGGTCAGGAGCCAGGCTGCCTGGGTTCAAATCCTAGCCCTATATTTTAACTTAAGCTCTCTGTGCTTAAATTTTCTCACTACAAATTTGGGATAATAGATTATTGTGAAGATTTGATGAACTAATACACGTAAAGAGGTTAAAACAGTGTCTGGCCTACATTAAACAGTCAATAAATATTCATCATAACAACTGCTACTACCTGAGAAGACAAAGTCTTACCCAGAAGATGCTTGGTGAATGTGGAACTCAAAAGGAGCTGTGGATTGGTTTGGAAGGAAATTTTGCTTTGCTCTAGGGAAGCCCAATAAAACATCTCAACTCTACAAGTGGACCCTCCTCTATTTTCTGAGCCTCTCTTCCCTGAACATGGCTGGAAAGCAGCAAGCTATTGTTTCCCTGATCTTTTTAATTCTGATCTCACCATTCCAACCCACCCGATCTCTTGTAAATGAGCTGAGCATCAATGAGTTAGGTCACAGTTGCTGTAGCTGTGAAATCAAAGGAGTTTCTTAATGCCCTGTACCTCAATTTCACATAAGTTTCACAAAATCATCTACATGGCTGGGTTGTTGTCCCTGTTATCTATTCCTGCGTAACACCACTTCAACCTTAATGGCTTAAAACAGGGGTCAGCAAACTATGGGCCCACTTTGTGGTTTTGTGCAGCTCACAGGCTTAGGATGGTCTCTTAGGTTTTTAAAGAGTTGCAAAATATATCAAAAGAATACTATTTCGTGACATGTTTAAATTATATGAAATTCAAACTTCAGTGTACATGAAGTTTTATTGGAACACAGCCACACCCGTCCATTTATGTGTTGCCTGTGACTCCTTTTGTGGGAAAACAGAGTTGAATAGTTGCAACAGAGACCTAAAGGCCCACAGAGCCCAAAATATTTACTATCTTGTCCTTTACAGAGGAAGTTTTCTAGTCTCTGGCTGAAAATATCAACTGTCATTTATTTCCCTCACAAATCTGCAATTTGAGCAGCACTCGGTAGGGATGGATTATCTCTGCTCCTTTCAGTGTCATATGAGGTGGCTCAAGACTGGGAGTGAGTCACCCAGGGGAGGAAACTGTCTGAAGCCCCGCTCACTCACCTGTCTGGTGGTGGGTGGCAGCTTACAGCTGGGACCTCTGCTGGAACCGTTGGTCAGGTCACCTATGCGTGACCTCTCCGTGTGGCTGTCTGGCTCCCTCACTGCATGGTTCCAAAAGCAATGTCCCAAAGGTGCCTTTTCTCTTGGGCAGAGGAACAGCGTTGCAGAGGGTCACTGGTTGTTTCAGGGGATGAAGAATGGGCCTGGAAGGGATGAGGGTTGTCACCCAGCCATGCTGAAGGCCCACACACAGTCACGCACATCTGAAGAGCCCTCACCATGGGCCACGTTCCATGCCAAAGCCTGGCCTCCAGATGCCAAGCTCCGGTCAGGGCCACATCTGCCATGGTTCCCATAGGACCCCCCAGACTGCAGCCATGTGCAAGAGTCCTGTCAGTTGTGAGCTCAGGCCTTCCAGTTATAGGGACACATGGCCTGGCAGATCGGCTGCTCCCCAATGCCAGGCCTCAGCAAGGTATTCAGAACTCAGAGTTGCAAATGTCAAGACATTGTATGTGTCTCCATTGGATGAGGGACTGGGCAACCTTTCATCATTTAGGGCTTTGCAAGATCACAGTCTCATCCACATCAGTTACACTGTAGATAAACTGCTTCCCAGTCACACTCAGCCCTAATTCTGGTCACATCAGTGTGACCTCAGACTGACCACAACCGTGGCCACAGACCAACCCTGACTCAGACTGATTCCAACCCTAGCCAAGACCAACCTCTGACACTGGCCACAAAGCTGACCCTGTCCAAAGACTAATCCTGACCCTAGCTACAAAATTGACCCTGACCCTGAACCACAGACTGACCTCTGACCTTGGAATAGGGTTAGAGGAATGCACCAAACCATAGCACAGCCTCATGGGCCCAAAGGTGCACCAGTCTAGCTACACTTGAGTGACAGCCATGTGGGCCAGGAGCAAGAGGATCCGTCCTGAGCAAACCCAGGGCTACCTGCAGCAAACGGGTCCTGAGTGACTGCTCCCAGGCAAGGTGACTCAGAAGCACCTTCCAGAACATTTGAAAGGGCCAAGTAGTTGCCAAATACACCAGCTTTGCTTGGCCTCTGGACCTTTGCCCTGGAGTTCCCACCACCAAACAGGTTTTCTACACTTTTGCTAACTCTAATCCTGCTACATCCAGTGCCACCTGCCCGAGGAGGCTGGTCCTAATGGTCCACTTAGGTTTTCAAAGGTCTTTGCCCCGCATGATCCTGATAGGAAGTGTCCTCTAAGAGGGTCACTGAAGAATTTTTCTTTCCAACTTTTTAACTCAACACTAGAGACAGCACCTTCCACTTGTTTCCCCCAACACAATTCAATAGAGACCACTCTGCCATTATTTAAACACAATTTCACTATCTTCTTGTGTACCTTGTTGCCAGGGAGAAGTCTGGTGCCAATCTGATCGGGGTTTCCTTTTGTAGGTAATCTGTTCTCTTTCTTCCAATGAGTCAGGAGGAAAAGGCTAAGGGGCAGAAGGGGCAAAGAGTTCATCCCGTGGGACAATGGGGGTGTGGACAATGGGGTGGAGCCTGTTTGAGGGTGCCTTGGTCATGCTACCCCCCCCCCCGCCTCAACTACTGCACCTGTGCTCCAAGAACCACCTGCTCCTTCTTCTCCCGTATTCCTGAGCCTTGACTCCTTAAGAACTAGGGTGCTCTCCATTCACAGCTTCTACTCTCAGAGCTCTGCATTTCCGCTCTGTCATGGCAGAGGGCCAGTCCTCATTCCTGCAGGGCTGGCCAGGGGACACTGCACACACATGTGAGTATCTGCTATGCATATTTGTCTCCAAGCATGTGTGTATGAATGTGTGTGACTGTGTGTTTGTACATGTGCACATTTATGTGTGTACATATATATAGACACGGATGAGTGAGTACGTGTGAGGTACCTAGATGTAAGTGTGCCTGTGTTCAGTACGTGTGTGGGTGTGCGTGGATTATGTGGATATTGTGAATGTGTTATATATGGGATGTATCTACATGTGTGTTTGAGAATATGTTGGTCTTCCATCCCCAACCAGCAGTGTGCTTCTTGGGGGAGGCACCCTGCAGTGCCCCTCACCTGTGTTTCCTGCAAAGTCCTTGGACTGGATATGGCAAATTCCCAGCAAAGCTTCAGGGCGTGGGTCCAGTGGGACTGCATCCCAGGCCTCCCGAGTCTGTGGCCAGTAGCCCTGATAGAGCCAGAAACCTGTCAGCAATTCAGTGCCTATGGGTGGCCTGGAAGGAATAAGGCTACCAGGAGCCTTTGGGGGTGGGCTTTTGCCTCAAAATTGTTACCCCAACACCAAGTCCAAGTTCACGGGACAGTTGTTGCCAGCATATAGCACCTGCCACTAATGCTGCTCTTCTCCCCCCAAATCCTGCTCCCAGGCCCCGAATCCCAAGCCTGTCAGCAGGAAAAGCACTAGCTCCTGCTTTCCCACTCCACCACTAACTCCCAGATCCACCTGCCGCACTCCACATTCCATACGCACCCTTACAGAGAACGGGAAGAAGGAGACTGTGTGTCTTCCATCCCCAGGAAGTTCACATTTTCCACAGCCAGGATTCTGAGCAGGCCCGAGGGGGAAAACCAAAGAGCACCCTGAGAAAAGATCCCGCGCTTCAAGGTAAAACTTCAACCTCCATCTCAGCTCTGTCTGCCACCCATGAACCAAATCTGAGGTTTCAGAAACCTCTCCAGGTTCTGCTGCACCCTATAGCTGGGAAAGATTATTAGAGAGTGAATCACTTCATCTGTCTCTCAAGGCCTATCAGGAGTTTAGGAGCCCAGCACACAGGTTCACACTCTGACACACACTACCCTTCTGACCAGGTGGAGAGAGAAGCAGAAAGTGAAGCGTCCTGAGAAGAACGTGAGGCGCCATGGGAGGGGCGTGAGGCATCCTGGGAGGGGCGTGAGGCATCCTGGGAGGGGCATGAGGCACCCTGGGAGGGGCGTGAGGCATCCTGGGAGGGGCGTGAGGCATTCTGAGAGGAGGCTGTGATTTGGTTACATCCCAGCTGAACTGCTTATTAGCTTTAGGACCTCCGGCAAAGTTTTCTTTAGTTCAGCCTCCTTATATATGGTGACAAGTTAAAATCCAAATTGGAACACTCATAAGAGTGACGCTATTAATAATTGTACCCAGACAACAGGTATGAATCCCAACCATTCCAGGCAAATGGGGACATGTGATCACCCTACGACCTGCGATCACCCTGTGTCACCTACAGTAGTGATAATGAGGAGCAGGAGGGAAGAATTCCAAAGGGAAGAGCCCCTGCTAGATTTGCAGGCATTCCATCTGGCCACCAGCCAGGGGCTGAAGGTGAAGGGAGGGAGAAGGCAGTGGGAGGTCCCACCGCCTGGCAGCCCTTGTGCTCGGGGCCTCTTGCCCTGTCCCCGCCCCACTCACCTCCACATGCCCCGATTCTCCGACTGGAAGGCTGCGCTGATGCCTTTAGCAGCAGCCCAGGTTTATCTCCAGGGGAGTGCTAGGTTCAAAGATCAGATAAATTTTCTGGCAGACGTGGGACTGGTGGCCGACTGCCAGAGGTAGGAATGGCCCTGCTGGCGCGGGGTCAGCTGGGTTATTTTGACTCCTCGACATGGGGTGAGGGGCCTTGGGAAGGAGAAGTCTATAGTGTACAGGGAGAGAGACTCCTGTCTCTGATGAGCTGGACTTGGCTTTGCCTTCCAGCTTGGAATAGGAGAGGGAGAAGGAGGAACTGGGGCAAGGAGCTGGAAAAGGAAGGGGGAGAGGGAGTTGGGAAAAAGAAACCTGGAGAAGGACCTATTTTAAAAGTCACTCATTTGGTTCCAGCTCTCCCCCACCACACCCCAAAGCTCAGGCATCGGGCCATAGGGTGTGGTGACAAGGTGTGTGTGGTCTGTGACAGGAAACCCTTAGGCATCCAGGGTGGCTGGGGAGAGGCCAGGTAGGGAGGGGCTGGGCAGAGCCAAGCATAGGTCACCACAGCCTGTCCCCTGTCTCATCACCCTGAGAGTCCCTAGACCAGTGTCTTCAAACTTTTGATAGTGACACACTTTTTATGTATGCTGCAACCTAGAACACATAAAGATTCCCCCAAAATATTTGCCCTTATTAAGTCAATGCATCCTATATTTTCAATTCCACTTTTCAATTCCATTTTAAAATGCTGATTGTAAGTCAGGGCATTGTTTTCACAATCTACTATGGGTCATGACCTATGATTCTGAAAACCACTGCTCCAAACTAGTACTTTTCAAACTTTAATGACCCTACTTGTAAATTACCTGGGAGCTTGCCAAATGCAGATTCTGATTCAATTCGTCTGCAACCTGAGACTCTGCATTTCTAATAAGCTCCCAGGTGATATAATGTTGATCCTAAGATCCGGAGTAAGAGGCCCTGGATCACAACTTCCTGATCAGCACCAATTCTAGCAAAGGGTTTGGGGATCATGTATGCAAGATGAAAGGGGAAGGGGAAGGGTACCCACACTAAGGGTTGCCCACCACTCAGCAGCCTCCAGGCAAAGCTGCAACTGAAATGTAGCAAAGACATGATGGCATAGGATAGCAATGAACTGCCCTCCAGGGGCCCAGGCTGTCTGTACTGCTCTGATAGAGGAGCCAAGGGAGAGTACAGCTGCCAGTCAGCATTACCTAGGCCTTACAGGAAGGAAGGAAGGAAGGAAGGAAGGAAGGAAGGAAGGAAGGAAGGAAGGAAAGAAAAGGGAGGGAGGGAGGGAGGAAGGAAGGAAGGGCTGGAGGGAGGGAGGAAGGAAGGAAGGAAGGAAGGAAGAAGGGAGTGGGGGGAAGAAAAGAAAAGAAATTGTAGGGGCGCCTGGGTGGCTCAGTCAGTTAAGCCTCCAACTTCGGCTCAGGTCATGATCTCATGGTTCATGAGTTTGAGTCCTGCATCAGACTGTGCTGACAGCTCAGAGCCTGGAGCCTGCTTCGGATTCTGAGTCTCTCTCTCTCTCTCTCTCTCTCTCAAAAATAAACATTAGAAAAAAATTCTTAAAAAAAAAAGAAATTGTAGGTTTGGGGACCTCACTCAGCAATCTAGCAGGCAAGGTTGACAATGTCAAATTGGGATTACTCATCAGAAATCCAGCAGTAACCAAGAAGAGCTGCCTTGTTAATGTTCTATTATCTGGGTGCAACAGTAATGCTGACCTTGCCCATAGATACTTAGGTTAAAAAAGCTATGCAGCAATTGATTAGGGCAGTGGGTCCCAAATAGAGCTCTGCAAAACACTATCTCAAGAAGATCAACGAAAAATGAGTTCCAAGGTCAAATGTTTTTGGGAAACACAGCATGTTATCTCCTCCAGCCCAACTTAGAGTATCCTTGTTTACAGTGGAAGGCAATGATAAGACCTGCAGTCAAGAGCCCTGTTTAATGTGCTTGAATTCATCCTTTCTCACACAACCATGGAACTCTTATTCTCTTTAACCTATTGGTATGGACTGAACTGTGTCCCTTCAAAATTCCTATGGTGAAGCCTCCAATATGACTGTATTTGGAGATAGGGCCTTTAAGTACATAATTAAGGCTAAATGAAGTCATGAGAGTAGGGCCCTGATCCGATAGGATGGATGTTTTTATAAGCAGAGGAAGAGACACCAGAGCTCTCTCTTTCTCTCCATGTGCTTTCCCAGAGGAAAGGCCATGTGAGGACACAGTGAGAAGGCAGCCATCTGCAAGCCAGGAAGAGAGGTCTCACCAAAAACCAACCCTGACATCACCTTGATCTTGGACTTCTAGCCTCCAGAACTGTGAGAACATTTTGTGTTGTTGTTAGTACTCTGTATGGCAGTCCAAACAGACTAATATATCTATAAGCATACCATGGAATTTGCTTCAGGAAATCAGGATTAGATTTGTACTTTTCATGCTGTTGATCTTCTAGGAGACTTATAAGTTCATGTAGACAAGAGAGGGACTGTGATCACCATTTTGAAGTTAGGAAATGAAAGTCCACAAGCATAAAGTGAGTGGCCCAAAGTCACATAGCTGGGCAGAACTGGGTACATGGAATTCAAACTCACTGTGACTGACTCAGAAAACAAGTCCCCCACTGTCCAGCAGCTGTAGTCTACTGAGCATGGTATGATATTCCCACTCACAATAGATCATGGGCTGTCTCCCTAAACACAGACAATGTAGTAAGAAAAATTGATGTTGATCAAAGGTTTCCTGGAAAAGATGATTTTATAAGGGGTCACACAGCAGTCATATTGGAAATAGCCAAAATCAAAACTAGTAAGACCAGTTCATGGCATGAAGTTAAGTACTAGGCTGAGGACCAAATATGATCCTGGCTGGCAATAGAGAGCCAATGTAGGTTCTTGAGCAGCAGGGCATGACATCGTCTGAGTCAGTCTAGGTGTGTGGGATGGCTGGGAAGGAACCTGGATGTGGGAGGCCCAGGGGCCAGACCAGCAGTAGAGTGATGCTGCAGAGGTGGAATATAGAAGGAGTAGGGAGTTAACTTCAACATTCTCCCTGCTGAATGTCTTGCCTAGCATGGGGATATAGGGTCCTGGGGGCTGGATGGATTTTCCAGGGTTTGCCATGTAGAGCTGGTTCTGGAAGCCAGCTCTTCCCAGCCTCCTGCAGGGGAAACTGACAATGAGAGGTAGAGGGTGGACGGAAAAACTATTTAAGGTACTAACCACACATGCACGTGTGCACACACACACATGCACACACACACACACACACACCATGGATGGCTGTTGGGCAGGGAGGCTCTCTTTCTGCTCCCCTTCTTTGTTCCCCACATGTAAGTGAACCCTAGCTCACTGCTTTCATTTCCATGTTTCCTCCCAGACTAACTGGTTCAGCCCAGAATTGTCACCACATGAGGGAGGGCACCTGGCTGGGGCACCAACCAGGGTACCAGCTGGCTGCCCAAAATATGGTCAATTGACCCTTCAGGACAATGACTCTGAGGTCTGGGGGGTTGTAGGACTCTTCGGTTGCCTTGGAGGACAGAGGAGTGCTGGGGGCCAGACATCCCACATTAGTCCCTCACCATCATTCCCATCGAAACTGGACCTGAACCGACTCAGCTCCACTTTTACCTGCTTTAATAAATTGGGGCCCTTAGGGCACCTGAGTGGCTCAGTAGGTTGAGCATCTGACCTCAGCCCAGGTCATGATCTCATGGTTCATGAGTTTGAGCCCTGCATCAGGCTCTGCATTGACAGTGTGGAACCTGCTTCAGATTCTCTATCTCCCTCTTTCTGCCCCTCCCCTGCTGCATGCGATCTCTCTCTCTCCCTCTGTCTCTCTCTCTCTCAAATAAAAAACATTAAAACAAACAAACAACCAGGGGCCCTCATACATTCATTCAATAGAAGGGATCTACATCTTAAAAGAACAAGGTGCTGAGCTGTGGCTGATGCCAGGCAGGGATCACAATGGTGACAGAGGAAACATGGGGAAGCTCTGCAACTCTACTTAATGCTCAAGCCAGTTCTAAGAACTAAGGATGGTTCTCCAATTTTACACTATGGAAACCGAGGCTGGAAGACATGAATTAGGTCTTCTGCCCCTGACCACACAGCCAGAGTCTCCCGTCTTCCCTGGGGCGGCAGCAATTCCAGCAGCAACTGGTTACCGAAGGGAGTCTTAAATAGAACCACCACTGCTCCACTCACGGAACATTCTAGAGAGGCAGCAGGACATGAAGACTGAGAACAAGAGAAGTAGGTGTTAGAATCCTGTCGCCACAGTGCCTTATAAGCTGTGCAAACTTGAGCAAGCTGTTCAACTGCTCTGGTTCTCATCTGTTAAATGGAGATAAATAGTACCTAGTTCACAAGGTAAATGTGAGATGAAGTACATACATATTTGCAAAGCTCTTACAACGGGGCCTGACTCCTCATAAGTGCTGTGTAAGTAAATATTAAATGAATTCACTCGTGTGATTCTGTGTGGTTGGTGCCCACAGTTAGTGCAAATCAGCAGGCTGGGTGGGGGATTTGCTACCAGGGCCAATCTGAGTTCAAGCCTGGGTCATTTTCCATGACTTGGATGTGACCCTCTTTCTGCCACTCATTGAGTGATGATTTGGGCTGGCAAATCTTGCAGGAAAACTGGCTGAGATCAAAGCCCAGTTCCCCACAGCCCCCTCTCTGAGCTATCTGCTCCTCATGCACCCTTCTGGGCCACAACACACATGCAGAAGGCGAACTCTCTGGGCCCAAACAATTCTCTCAAGGGGGGCTCTCAGGGTAGGGCCTCAGCATGGTGAGGCAGAAGAGGACTAGAGACCCACTCCCCTGGCCATGACAGGCAGGGGGCATTGTCCTCTTCTTCCCCCTCTACCACTCTGTCTCCTGTGCTGTGGCCACAACTCACTTCCCAGGCTCCCCTGCAGGGGCCCCTCCTGTGGCCCCAATCCTCCCTTGGCTGGTCCTCTCCTGGTCCTCGCTGTTCAAGGCCACAGGGAGGGGCTGGAATTGGGGCCCTGGCTACAGGCCTCAATGTCTTCCAGGTGTGGGGGAGGCCCAGCTGGATGGGCAGGTGTGGGGAGGGCCCGAGCAGCTGTGGGGTGTCTGGAAGGCATTTGGGCAGCTAATGAGCTCAGGATCTAATTAAAACACTGGAGGAGGAATCTGGGCCCAAGCCATGTGGCACAGGAAGTGCAGGCCGGGGGCCTGCCTGGGCCTGGGTTAAGCGGGACGAGTGCCTGGCTGAAGAGCAGAGGCCAAGGGGGGATCTCAACTGTAGCCCTGACCCCACCCTTCCTGGCCCCACCCCTTCCTCCAAAACCCAAGTTGCTTGGATTCTGAAGTGGCGGGGCACTTTGACACCACACCTCTGCACTCTGCAGAGACGATCAATCAACCCTGGGCTAAGGGCTGAGGTCTGCAGGGGTTAAGGGTGAAGACCAAGACTCTGCCCAGCTAAGTCCGAAGTGTTCCCGAGGACTGGAGATGAGGGAGTAGGACCCAGGTGAAGGGAAAGCCAGGGAAGATTCACCAGCCTGATACCCCACCCCACCCCAAAAAAGCGGGCATCCAAGTGGAGCTGAGCTGAAGACATCAGTCTCTGCCATTATTACCTCCTCACCACCAACATCACTGTCACTATCTCTATCAACCCTCCGCATGCTGCTCATCGACCCGCAATGCCCTTGACAGCCTCCCCAACCCATGTTGAACACCTACCTCATTGCTCCCCCCAGGTCCTCCCATTTCTGGTGGAGCAGATCCCAGCTTCCTTGTACACCGTCCGGACCTTAACGCTTGCCCTCACCATTTACGCCACCCCCGCTGGTGCCCTGAGGAGCTCAAGAGAGGGGTATGGTAGTGTGGGCAGTGTCCCCAGTGTCCACATGCTGGGGCTTCTGCTGGGGCACTCCCTAGATAGACATGGCTCTTGCTTCTCTGTACCCTAAATCTGGAATTCCCTTCAGTCCAGACCAAAGAACTTCCCATGAAAGAGATATTTCTAAAGAACTGGCTCAGGACCCCAGTGGTCTGGGTGAGGGTCTGCCCAGTCTTTTCCCACGAATAATCCCACCAACCCCCACGCCTAGGCTGACCTCTTCCTCCTTCACGTCCCTGCCCCTCCCACCATCCCTTCCCATCTGCTCCCAATAACTCCAGCTAACATCTCCCAGCATGCTTTTCACCTCTTAGTCCCTGCGGGAGGACTGAGGAGGCACGACACCCCCCCCCCCCATTCTGGTCCCAACTCATGGTGTTAACAAGGAACAGGTTTTCACCCCAGCTGTGGGCTGGGCTCTCAGACGGGAGTTTACTCCCTCCTGCCTTCTCCTTTATTCTTCAAATGGCCCAATTTCCCCAGCAGATGCTGGATGTTGAGAGGAGAGAGGCAGGTGGGGAAAGTGAAGGCTTCTTTCTGGAGTGGAGGTGACAGGGAGGGGAGGAGAAGGTGGGTACCTGGGGAAGCAAGGAGGACACATCGTCTGGAAGTAGCTGGGGAAGCGGCAGTCCAGAGGTGAGAGGGGAAGTCAAGCAGAGGTCCGGCCCAGTCCTTGGGGGCACTCTCAATGGAGGGCTGGATGCTGAGGTCCCCCTACCAACCCAAGCCTCCTCAGCCCTCAGTGTCACCTCCTCCCTCCCCCATCCTCCCCATTCCACAAGCCCTGGGGAGAAGTCTTTCCCCCTAAAGCCTTCCCAGGGAGCGCCCACACTCCAGTAGGACTGACCACAACACCCCTGCCCCCACTTGCCCAAGACAGCCTCGCAGGGCACAAGGACACTTGTTTGCACAGGTCTATCCATCTGCTACCCCGAAGGTAGCATCTGCCTCATTTATCTGTCCTCCTTACACAAGCTTCTGTGCTCAGCACCCAGCCCATAAATGCTGATTGACTGAGTGACTACATAAATGCAGTGGTGGCACTCACACAAACTGGCAACCTGGGAGACAGAGTGTGGAGCCCTGTTTTCTCTCTCCCCCTGCTTGGTTGTGCAGGTTTAGGCAACTTCCTTGCTGCCTCTGACCTCAGGGGGTTGGACTAGATGCACGGGGAGTAGGGGTGCTGCTGTCTCCCCAGCACAGTATGATCCAATAGGCTGTGGCTGAAAAGTGCACACAGGAACTACTTTGCAACCCCAATGGCCTCCCCCAAGTGTGGGGTCCAACCCTTCCCTGGGAATGCCCCTCACAGACTTCACTGGGGAGAGGGATGGTGGGCTGTCCAGGGGCAGAGCAGCGCTATGGACACAGCCCCTGACAGGCCAGGGTTTAATTTGCTCCTCAGAGGCCATGCAGAGGTTTCCCAGGATTCTGCATGGCAGAAGTACCATGAGAGGCTCCCCCAATATCTGGCTGCCCTTGCCAGGCCAAAGGAAGATGCAAGAGACAAGCCAGCATCCTACAGCCACGCTTTCAATGAGGAGGGGGTGGTTTCCAAACCAGAGCGCTGACCTCACACAGGTCCCAGGGCTCACCTTCTCTGCCATTTGTCTCTGCCCATGAGCACTCTAGCAACTCAGGATTTGAAGGGAACTGGAAAGACCTCTCCTCATATGCTCCTCTGGCTCCTCATATGCTCTCCTCCTGGCTCCCCACAGGTGTCATTGTAAACTAGGAGCCTTGAGAGGGCAATATGCACCCACCCCTAAGGAAGTAGAGCTCTGGTGGGCAGGCGGAGGCATTCTCAGAGCTCTGAAAGTCCAACCCCCTGGGCCACCTCCTCCAGGAAGCCTCCCCTCATAGGGAGCTCCTTGTGTTCTATGGTCATTCCTTGGCCCTCAAAATAAAAATGCAGGGCCCCTTATTCAAAAAGTATTAAGAATTTCAGGCAGCGACAGGAGAGCATTAAGGCAAAGGCAGGGCCCTTCTCGGCACAAGGCCCTGTGCACAGGTCACACATCCATAAAGCTGGCCCTGTGAGGAGGGGCCCATGCCTCCTCATCGAGGTGGAGGGCAAAGAGCTGAGGGGCTGGACTGGCACAAAGCCAAAGGGAATGGGAAGAGACCTGGAGGTGAACAGTGCGGGGCCCAGGCCTGGAGGAGGGACACACAGGGTCACCTCCAGGAACAATGGGGCATTCAGGAACAGCCGGTCTTCTCAGCAGGGCCCTGACGCCAGGCTCAGCCCTGCGATTCAGGCTCCACTCACTGAGTGAGCACTGGCAGGGGCTCAAGTAGGAGAAAGTTGAGGCTGCGGAGGTGGCCGTGGTAGAAACATCTATTTTTACCCATGTGGGTGGGGAGGCAGGTCAACGGTGGCTTTGAGTGAGTCCCAGAGCAGCCACCACAGGGGCCAGTGAGGGCCTGGGCTGGGACAGTCGTGAAGGAAGGGGGGCAGGCAGCCCATGGCAGCTGACGGCCACCCAGGCAGCCCACCCGAGGAGCACCAGGTCAGGCCTGTGTTGCACCTAGGAGCAAGATAGTCTCCCTAAAAGAAGCCGAGGAGGGCACTGCATCTATCCCCAGTTCTGCTCCCCCAACACTCACTCCAGGCCCTTGCCTCTGACACAACTGACCTAGAACAGAGCCGGAGACTCGTGGAGCCTATCCCACAATCCCCACACCAACCCCTAAATAAGGACCATCACCTGTTTCGCTTTAGGTCCCTGAGGATGCTCTGGCCCATCAAAGTTGGTAAGGGTTCAGGAAGAAAGACAGAGTCTTGGCTAACTTACCCTGATGGGGACACCTGCTCAGTTACCCTCCATTGGAAGTGGAGTGTGGGCTAGCCTTTAAATAAGGAGCCAGGTGATGTGGTTGCTGAAGCCAGTGGGTAAAGCATGATGGGGGAATTTCAGACTCTGCACCAGCCTGGCACCCTGCTTGGGTGGCCCCTACCCAGCCTGTAGGTGAGACCAGCCAGTCCCCACCCCCTGCCTCCGGCAGCCAGCATATGAGGCCCCCACCTGTCCTCCCCGCAAGGGAGATACTGTGTGCTGAGGTGTTTACGTTACATAAACCTAACCACGCTCGTCAAGACAATTTGTGGCTCCCCCTGAGTAATGAAAACTCAAACGCCTTCTTGTGCAGGGCCAGGCTGGGCTCCCAGCCACAAACCCTGGATCCACTTCTAACTCCTGGATTCCTCTGGGCCCCTGCCAGCATGAGAGAGGAGGAGGGACCCCCCCCCCGGCCCCGCCCCAGCCCCACTCTGCTCACCACTGCCTACACTGCTGGGCTACCTCAAGGAAGGCAAGCAACCAACCCCTTGGGCAGCCTGCTGAGACTGTGCCAGAGGAGGGCACAGGTCCCCTCCCTGCGGGAGACCCCACAGGATTTGGGGATGGCATGCACAGCCCTCAGGAGCCATGTACTCCCACTCTTGGCAGGCTCCCTCTTCATTTAAGGGCAGTCTGCTATCCAAAGGCCACTGGCCTCGCTCCACAGCCACTCTTCCTGATCCATCACCTCTTAGACATCATAGCAAACACTTAGTGTTCCTTCCTCCCTGTCACCCCTTCCAGGTGAGAAGGGTGGGGCCAGAAGTCCTGGGGCAGGAGCTACTCTGGAGGCTAGGGCAGGGGTGGAGAGGAGAGAACTGAAAAGAATGTCCACGCAAAGCTGCACTGCTTGTGTCCCACACAGTCCCAGAGAGGGAGTGCCATCTATATCATTGTCCTTAAGGATGGGGTCCTTGGAGGTGTGCAGTATACAACCTGTACAGCCTTCTCAGACAGCCCTGTCAGCTTCTAAGGAATAAGGGGCAGATCTGGGCTCCCCCAGGGGGCATTGCTCACTCTTTATAGGTCTTCTGAGCAGACCTGAGGCTGTCCCCTAACAAGTCCTGCCTGTTCCATGGGGCCCAGCAGATTCGGATCTAGCTCATAAACCACAGAGGTCTGAGTGCAGACAGCCGATGGGAGGAAAGAAGGCGCTGGCCCCAGCCACCAGCTGGGGCAGGAGGGGGAAAGGGGCCTGTAGACAAATGGTTTTTACACTTTGAGTTAATGAGGGTCAGGCAGGGGCACCCACTGGCAGGAGAGGATAAATGAGAGGAAAAGTTGGGGGAGGGGGCAGGAGGAGGGGGGAGAGTACTCCAAATAAGGGAGGTGAGCGGAACACTTACACAGTCATAAAAACCTCATAGAAACACACACGTACACAGAACAGGTCAGCCCCACGCGAGCTTCCAGAGCCCCGCTGTGTGCCAGGCCCGGTGCTGGAGGCTGTGAGGCAGCTGTCTCCAGGCCCTTTAGTAGCAAACCCCTATCAGTGAAAAGTCTGCACTCCCAACATATTTCTCTCTCCATAAATTACCTCTCGTCTGACTGCCACGGATTCATTTCTTAGGGCACACTCTGTGCTTAGAACAAAGTTGGGTACAGGTGATGGATGTAAATCCTAATTTCAACTAGTCCTTGTGATATCTCAGTTTGTGTCACTGACCTCTTGTCAGATCTGATTAGGTGCTTGTTTTTTCACTTCCTAGTGCAGCTTGTCAGATGAGCCCTTGCTGGGGTGAGAGACGGGCGCATCAGCCCTGCCAGGCATTTCTGCTTTGCCTTGTTAGCTTACCTTCACTCCGCTATTCTCTTCTGTTTGCGTTGTTAGTTTATCTTCCGTCGGAGTGTTTCATGGCAGGAATCTTTCTAAGCCATGTGTCCAATTTTGCAAGGGCTCTTTTAGTTAAATCTAGATCAGGTAACCTATAAATCCTCTTAACCAGACTCACACCAATAGCTAAGACACCAAACACTGATAAGTAAGAGTGGTGCTACCAAGACCCCATCCCTCAGGATACCTATTTACTTGGCATAAAACCTGTACCCATCTGTCTCATGTCATAAGAGGAGTCCAGGATCAATCTGAACAGTACATACTAGGAAAGAGTAGTGGCTTTGATTTTGTAAATATTTTTTTCTCATACCCCAGTGAAGTATTGTGAACCTCCTGAGGTCCATGGAGACCACCCCGGGGGGGAGGGGGCAAAACACAGAGGTGGAGAAGACATTTAAATATTTTTATTATTTTTTTAATGTTTATTTATTTTGAGAGAGAGAGCACATGGGGGAGGGGCAGAGAGAGAGAGGGAGGGAGAATCCCAAGCAGGCTCCACACTATCAGCACAGAGCCCGATGTAGGGCTCAAACTCATGAACTGTGAGATCACGACCTGAGCCAAAATCAAGAGTCGGGCACTTAACCAACTGAGCCACCCAGGTGCCCCAAGAAAACATTTTATATGCCCTTAAAGACTGAGCTTAAGGTAGGAGAAGAAAATGTGAAAGAAATATCTAAACAATGAACATCTACCATGTGCCACATCCTCCGTTCCTGTCCTCTGGACCTCACAGTAACCCTCCAAAAGGAGCTATGATGAGTCCACATTTAAAGGGGGAACAGAACTTCCCCAGGCCTCACAGATGGTGGGGAGAGAGGCCAGAGAGGTGGGAGTCAAGTTCAGGCTGACCCAAGTAACTACTACGATAGTAGGCAGGGGGTGGCAAGGGCCCTGAAGGAGACACGAGGCATGAAAGCAAGGTCTCTGAGCCTGCCCTGGTGAGAACTCAGAGGCAGCCTCACAAAGGAGAGAAAGGAGGTTTTTCACAACTGGTGATGTTCAGACAGGCTCCCTCATCCATACAGTACCTACACTCCCACCCCCCTGGGGGTCCTCACCTGACACCCCACTACCTCAGCACCTCACAGCTTTTCTGCAGCGCTTTCTGAAGAATCAGCAGCCTGCAGACTCTCAGGACTTTGCCATCAGGGCAGGTGATCCTGAGCTCTCCCCACCCCCCACCCCGTGTATTCATTTCCCTACCGCGCCCTCCCCTCCAACCCTACCCCAAGCCTTTGTGGGCAGGCTGGAAGTCCAGAATTTCCTTCTTCCATAAGCAGCACTGTTTGTGGACAGCTCTAGGGAAAACACAGTTTTCTTAGTAAATCCTCTCTCCTCAGTCATGCCAGTGATTCACCCTTTGCCAGGGTTGGCCAAGAGACCTAAAGGGCTCCTGCCCTAAGCAAGGAAGCAGGGACCCACTCGCTCGGCCCCGACCCTCTGACATCCTGAGGCCTCTTTCCCCACTTCGTATCTGAAGGACTGCTTAACACTTTGAAATCGCCTCCCAGAATGGCCAGTGGAAAAAAAACCTATTTTCGCTGGACAAGATTTTCCAAAAGAAAAGGAAACTGCCTAAAAGTCCACCAGTAGGGGCCTGGCTAAATAAACTACGGCTTATCCAAATGGTAGACTGTTATGGAGCCATAAAACCGTGTTGCCGCGGCACGCTCAGTGATGTGGATAGACAGTCAGTATAGTGGTTGCAAGCCACTGTGTACAATGAGATCATATTCTTTAAAAATACTAACATATATTTCATACTCACATGGAAAATTCTAGAGATACCTATGTGCCAACAGTGGTTCTTTCTGGGTAATGGGATTAGTGGCTCTTTTATACTCTTCCTGTTGCTAGCTGTTTTCTCAAATTTCTATAATGAACACATAATACTTTTGTAATAAGACAAAAACCAATAAAAGCTATTTTTAAAAATAAAATAAATAGTCACCCTTGCCCATCTGGAAATAGTGTGTTGCCCGAATCCCCAGCAGGGGCTAGAGTGGGTAGTGAGGAGTGTGAACACTGGAAGCATTTCCCCAAGTGGCCAACCATGGGAAAGAAGACAGCCAAGGAGGCTCTGTGCCACACTTAGCCTAGCCTAAAGTGGGTGAAGGCACCTACTTCATTCCTGGCAAGGGCGACACAGGGAGGGATAGGAATGAACTGGATGACACTTGCCAAGATGCTGCCTTCCCTGGTCTGGAAGAGTTGAAGATGAGCTGTGTAACAGATGACAGCCAACTCCCAGGCAGTGAACAGTATGACCAGACCAGCAAGCCAACTTCTTCCTGCCTCAGGGCCTTTGCACTTGCTGTACCTTCTGCCTGGAATGCTCTCACCCATGTTTGCATGGCTCACTCTCTCACTTCAGCCAGGTTTTACTCCTATGTCACATTTTCAGAGGGCTTCTCCCCAGACCCTATGGAAAAAGTCCACTCTCTATCCATCATCATTTTTATCTCCTCCCCCAGTTCATTTTTCCTCCTCATGCTCACTTCTTGCTACCTGAAATTGTTTATTGTCTGGCTCCCTGACCGGGAGCTTTTACAAGGGCAAGAATCCTGTGCTTAGAGCAGAGCCTGGGCACACCTCACAGCACCCACGCTACCTCTGCACACAACTGCCCCTTCTTGATTCCCATGCCTGCTCCACACGGAAGGGGCTCTGGGTCCCGCTGAAAGTCATGAGCTGTGAGATTGGCTGTTGGCAGCGGAGTGCCTAGGCCTGTGGTGGGGCAGGAGGCGGTGTGCAAAGAGTGAGCACTCTGAGTCGACATGGCTGGGTTTGCCTTGAATCAGCAGCTGTGTGGCCTCTCTGAGTCTCAGTTTTCTGGTCTCTAAAATGGGGTTCAAAATAGCTCCTTGTCACAGGTGAGGATTAAAGGTGACAACGTGCCTCGTACAGCACCTGACTTACAGTTGGCACTCAGTAGCCAAGGGCTCCCCCTCTGACCGGCCTCTGACTTCACCCTCACCCCTGAACTGAGCCAACTCCAGAGGCCAGGGAAGAGCTGAGGCTCCCCCTGCCCCCTGCCCCAAACTTCCCCACCCCCACTGGGAACAAGAGAGCAGAGCTGCCTGGTGGGGATGGGACTCATCCTGGGTGCAGCAGGCCCGAGAGCCTGGCCTGGTAGGAGGGGAGTCCCAGGCATCTGAGACAGCCTGACTGAACAGGGACGCAGCCTCCCCCACCCAGCGGCCCTTGGGGAAGGCAGGGACGCCCCCACCCCGCCCCAGCTCCTAAGGCTGGCACTGGCTGACGGGGGGCTGACAGAGCCAGCCTTCCCTCTCTCTGTCTCCCTTCCTCTCTCTCTCTCTCCGTGTCTCTCTGTCTCATCCCTGTCTCTCTCTCTCTCTCTCTCACACACACACACACACACACACACACACACACATACACACACTACACAACACACACCATACACAGACACCCACCACACACACATACCACACAGACCATACACACATCTCACACACACACACCACACACCGCACACACAAAAAACATACACACATACACACATCCCTGCCTGCCTGGCCCCCCTCCCTCCCCTCCTCTCTCCTATTCTCCATGGTGGAGGTGTTCCCTCAGGCCCATTTTTCTCATTCTTCTGGCAGCCTGAGCCGAACTGTGAAAATCCAGCTCTCCCGGGCCAGGCCCGGGTTATGTAAGAGGCCCCAGAAGCCCGGGGGAGGGGCAGATAGAGCCCCCATCTCCAGCGTGAGCAGGGACAACTCTCAGCTCCCACTTCAAGCCTCTCTGTTCAGGGTCACCAGGGCCATTCCTACCTACCCCCTCCCTCCCAGCCTCAGACTCCCTCACTGCCTACTCACAATGCCCCCATGCAAAATCCAATCTCTGCCAATTCACCCATCCTTTTTCAAAACCAGCATTCGGGAATGCCAGGGAATCAAACACACCCAACCCCCCACCCCTGCAATCCCCTGAGAGTAACCCAATTCCCCTACCTGCTGCTTGCCAGACGACCACCCCTAGGTCTGAGAGGGGATGCACTTCATTCCTGGTGTGGGGCAGACAGGAAGTCCCAAATCTCCCACAACCAGAAGGAAGGGTATTACCAAGGAGAGGCTGGTCGCATCTGCCCCCAGCAGGCTTCTCGAGGGACACTCACCCCCAGGTATCCATGCCAGCTAAGCCCCCTGATCGTACGGGTCTGAGGGAGGTGAGTCCAGCTTTAAGGAGCAGACCCTCACCAATGGAGCTCAGAAAAGGGTATATAAACCAAAACACCAGTGTGGAAGTGTCTGTTCCGTGGGTGGCACAGCTGGATCAGCACGGCTCCACACGCCCCCTTCCCGTGAACAGGCCTGCTGGAAGCCAAAACGGCATCAGAGGTTTGCCCACTAGTGAGGCAGAGGGTCAATTCAATGCTTCATACAGCCTTGGGGGATGGAACTCCTTGCCAGGGGTCACCTAGCCGGCCAAGTCTCTCTTCCCTGGACACAGTCAAGATGGGAGTCCGAGACTCACACGGTTCTCCCTAGATGGGTGAACACGTGCTCTGTTAAGGCTTGCCAGGCCCTGGGACCAGTCACCTCATCGGGGAGCCTTTGCCAGCCTGTGCTCGGGTCCTGCATGCAGTCACTTCCTAGTTCAGCTCTGAGGGCAGCTCTATTTCCGTCAGTTCTACGTTCTTGGATGGCACCTTGCTGCTGCCCCAAGGTTCAATTCGTGTGGGGGATCCAGGAATGACTGCAGCTCTTTCCTGGATCCTGGACAGCAGGGAAGGGAAACGAGGGTGTGGATCAAGAAGGGTCCCCTGCCCTGCCCCATTTTCCAGGCTCAGCCACGTACTTACTTGTCCCCTCATTTCAGTAGCTGGCAGAGAGTCATAATTGAATTTGCAGTAGGGCTGAGAATGAAAAAAGAAAACCCTTTACATGTCTGGGATTAATTTATCCCTGATGATGGCCACATTCACACGCTCCTTTCTGCTTAGGTTTCCAGAGCATTCTGGCTGACAATGTGAAACACACACACACATACACACAGAGAAAAAGCATGTGTGCCCTGAGTGCACGCTGGGAGCATGCGTGCGCCTGCATTCGTGACTGTGTCTGGAAGCATGGGGCTTCCTGGGTGGGTCTGACCATGACAGATGTAGCCGTCTGCATGAGGGGGTCTGTATGGGGCAGAGGGAGTCCTCTAGTGTGCACATCCGTAGGGACGCCCACTCTGGTCATTTGTGGGCAACTCTCCCGCAGCTCACCAGAAGCCAGAGTGGAATAACCAAGGCCGTGCTGTTTTGCTATGAAAGGAAAGCCCAGACGTGGTGGCCGAGACAGGATGGCACAATGGGTGCCACCAGGGGGTCAGGGGAGCCACATGGCTTTACCACCCCCTGTCCTCATGCAGAGAGCAGCAAGCCCAGTCCCCCCGGACAGAGAAATGGGGTCACCATCACCCCCACACTGGAGGCCCCCCCCCCGAGAGACAGGAGCCATCTCCCACCTGCCCTGTCTTCTTCTTTAGTGCTCTCCCTCCTCCCTGAGACCCAAGTCAGCACGGAGCTCCTTTTCAAAATAAATTGAGCGCTCACTATGTGTCAGACAATTTGCATCATCTTGGGTAGTCCCCACAACACCTTGCTAGGGAAAGACCACCATCATTCCATGTTGCAGATGAGAAAATAGAGGCCTAGGGATAAAGTGACTCGTGATCACACAGCTAAGTGGCAGAGGCAGGGCTTGAAGTGCTGTGTGCCTGCTGCTAAAAGCCACCCTCTGGTGATGGGGATTAAGGAGGGCACTTGTGGTGATGAGCACCAGGTGATGTATGGAGGTGTGGAATCACTACACCATATACCCGAAGCTAACATTACACTGGACGTTAACTAACTGGCATTTCAATAAAAACCTAAAAAATAAAAAAAAATAATAATAATAGTAAAAGCCACATTCTTGCAACATCTCTTTTGACATTCCTTCAAAAGGCTGGGAATCCTTCTAAGAATGAAGAAGCCTTTTGGTCCTTGAAGCTCTGTTCCCAGACGATGTCTTCCAGGTGAGTTTGGTTGTCCACAGTGGGAGTGCTCAGAGGGCAGGCCTCTCTGCATTCCCACATCCAGGGAGACCCAAGAGGGGTGCCCTCCTGGGGTTTCAGACAGTATTATCCTTCTGCCTTCCCTGTCTTGAAGGGTCTCTTGACACCTTCTTCCTGTTCTCTGGGTAGTGAGCCTGGATGGTAAAAGTGCTCCAGGAAAAGGAGAGGAAAATGTAGGTTACAAAGAGGTAAAATATACCAGCATTACCCATCATAAGTGTGGGTAGGATGATTTCTTTGTGGATTTTGCTCTTTTGTCTGTTCTTGGTCAAGTTCCTTTTGAAAAGATTCCAGAACATCTCTGCCAAAGCCAGCAGTAAAGGGAAGAGTTTCCTACATAGGCCTCAGCTGGCAGAGGGATGGAGTGGGCCCAGGAGACTGGGGATAGGGTCATAGGTAAGCTTCTGGAGGGCCCCACAGGGATCCCCTGTGTCTGCAGGAGGAAGGGGCAGCCAGGCTCTGGCCCCAGGCTGATGGTGGAAACATGCAAAACCGGCCAAGCTGGGGCAGCATCCAGCCCCTCTGCACAGGAGCTGAACCAGCCATGGCCCCCAACTCCACCCCACCCCCAAACACACTCAAGCTAGCCCTGCAGAGCCAAGGGAAAACATGGAACCGGGTGATCGATGGAGCCTACCATGAACTACTGTGTTATGAGGGAAATGTGACATGAGGCTTCCCCAACTGGATTTGGGGGGACCAGCTCAGGGGGCTTGTCTCTCTCTTCCTCCCATATTCTGTTTCTAATCGAATAAGTCTGGGAGCCAGTGCCGGTGGGGGGAAGGGGTGGTTAGAAGGGAGCCAGCTCTGGCCCCTGGTGGAATGACAAGCCAGCTGAGGAAATGCTCCAGCAGTTGCGTGAGGTTCTGGTCTCTTTCCTGTCCCCGTTGCCTGCCACAGTCATCTGTCTCTGTCTCTGTCCCTCACCATGAATCTGTGTCTCTCTACATCTGTCTCATCTGTTGTCTCTCTTTTACACACACACACAGACCATGAAAAACTGAGACCAAAACAAAGGCAGAGAAATGGTATGAAACCCACATTGGGCCAAGCCACAGGGAATAGGAGCTGCAGCTGGTTGTCCTGGAGGAAGGAACAACAGCAAATGGGGAAAGAAGGGAGAGGAAGTTCCCACCTGTCATGTCAGTATCTCAGCCACCATTTAAGGACAAGCACATCAGGCTGAACCCTGGCCCTTACCCTGTTCTCTTCAGCAAGCAGGAAACATTGCCTGGGCTGTCCCCGTGTCCCTGTCAGGGGATGCCCACCTGGCTCCTCTGGAAATCCCATAATCCTACATTTATGAAACACGTGGAGAGAGGATTGAGACAAGTTTGAGTTCCCTGGAGGTGGAGGCAAAATGGGGAGGGGTGTGTGGGCCCAGGGGCAGGCCAGGGCTGTGCTTCTAGCTCTTTCTGTCTGTCCAACCTCCCTGTCACCCTTCCTGGGCTGTCCACGTAGCCCTAGAAAGGGAAGAGAAAATGGTGTGTGTGAGCACACACACATATGTGTGCATCTGTGCACACAGAACATCTCTCTCTAAAACACTAACAGAGAAAGTAAAGGCAGGGAACCGAGTATCCTGGATACAAAGGGCTTATCAAGTTCTACTGAACCATTTTTTGTAATGTTTATTTTGAGAGAGAGACAGAGAGACAGAGACCAGGGGAGGAGCACAGAGAGACGGAGGCATAGAATCCGAAGCAGGCTCCAGGCTCTGAGCTGTCAACACAGAGCCCCACGTGGGGCTCGAACTCACAGACCGTGAGATCATGACCTGAGCCGAAGTTGGAAGCTTAACTGAGCCACCCAGATGCCCCTTTACTGAACCATTTTTTAACAGATGAGAGTTATTCTCCACCTTGCAGCAAGAGTGGGTCTCAAATGTTGAGAACTACCTGAATTTCATTTAGAACATAAAGATCCCTTTTGAAATGGCTCTGAGAGCCTGGCTATTTAAAGAGAACTTTCAGTGAAATAGTCAAGTCCCTTTAGTGAAGGAAGCAGACATCTCATTAAGGTCTGTGATGCGATTTCAGCCCTGGAGGCACAGACTGATGGTGGGAGAAGGCAGAGAGAATCATGTTTGCAGCGGTGGCTGCAGGTCAGAGGAAACACCCCGGAGGAAGGGCCAAGCAGAGACCTGAGGGATGGGCAAAGGCCAGGTCTGAAAATGGCTCAGCTCAGCAGAGCAGAGGGAAAGGCAACAACAGATGACACGAGAGAGGCAAGTGAGGAGTCGCCTCTGGAGGAGCCCTGCGCCACTGTGATTGACCTCCCTCCTGAGGATGGTAGAGAACCAGGCCAGGTTCAGTTTCACTGCTTGTGGACAGTGGGTCAGTGGAGAGGAGGTGGGCTGAAGAAATGATCCTCGGACTTCCATAATGTGGGCCCAGTGGTGGCCTCATTGCAAGTGGAGGTGGTGCCAATGGGAAGAGAAATAGCTTGATTCAGAGAGACTTGAGAGTCAGAATCTGGGATTCAGTGATGTCTTGGATAAGGGGTTAGGAGAAGTAAGACTCAAGGGTGCCTCCCACACGTCCAGCTCCAGTGACCAAGCATCTGGAGAGAACAACAGGGCAGCAATGGTTCTCATGGGGTGCAGAATGCAGTGCTGGGTGGGAGGTCTTGAGTTTGTGGAGCCTGTGAATGACCCTTGGGGAATTGCCCCTTGGGTAAGATGCTGGATAACATGGCTCCAGCACAGAGCGGGGGAGGGGGGGGGAGGGGGGGGGCGGAGGTAGAGGTAGGGATTCCAGGGTCAGTAGCCTCTGGAGCACAGTGGAAGCCATAGGAACATATGAGGCTGCAGAGGAGACGTACAGTGTAAAAAGAACAGGGGGCCAGGGCAAGAGCTTGGGGAACACTGTAGACCAACAGAGAAGGATGCCTAGAAAGAGAGGAGAAAAATCGGACAACTGTGATGTCACAGAAGCCAAAGACTGAGAGTGTATCACGAAGCAGAGCGATATTCGGTGCTGCCGGCTGCTGCCCAGACACGGGAAGGGTAAGTGGCCACAGACTGAACAGCCAGGGCTAGATGGGGCCCCAGTGTGAATTAGAAAAAGGTGCCCCTTCCTCAAGGTACTTTACTTCTATCGGCAAACTACTGTAACACACTGATTTTATTAGAACAAAACACTTTACTGCCATCTGTAGGAAAATTGTTATAATAAATAATAAATGTATGATGTCTCAGATGTGGTGCCTGTGCAGGGTAGCCCTAGTTATTGGCGATGCAGTAAAAATGGTGTTCAGGAAAGCACAATATTTGCCAGGGAGATTGTTGTGAGCTGTGGGTAGCACGCTACATCGTCAAAGATGGCTTAAACAATAAGGAATTTATGACCCCATGTAACAAGACGACTAGAAGTTAGGGCAGTTTCAGAATCGGTTCTTTCTCAACGGCTTCATGGAGAACCAGGTCCTTGCCATCCTGTGTGTGCTGGCTTTCTTCCTCAGGCTGGTCTCCTCATGATCACGAGGTGCCTGCCATAGCTCCGGTCATGACAAGATGAGAAGGCAGAAGATGAAGATGTATCTCCTTGTGTGTCCTTCGTTATTGGGGATAAAACTTTCCTAGAAACTTTCCCAGCTGCTTCCCATCCCCCATAACCACCACCACCACTTCCCTTCAAGTCTCACTGGTCATAAATGAGTCACATGCCTCCTCCTAAGCCAATCGCCAGCTAGGGGAATAGCATCAGTGTGATGGTTTGAGCTAATAAGACCCTTCCGGCTAGGGCTAGGGCGGGGCTCCTTTCTCAGCACTTGGCCGTGGAGAAAGCTGAACAGTATGAGGATTCTTTCAACAAGGAGGCAAAGAGAGGAGTGTGCCACAGGCATAAAGTCAGGCCACAGCGGGTGGAGTGCAAGGTGTGGACAGGGAGACACAAATGCAGAGGATGCTTTCTAGACCTTTGTGAAGGGAGAGGAGATACCATAACTGCAGGGACACGTGACTCTGTCCTAAACACGTCTGAAGTTTCTTGTCCAAAATTGACTTCATGAATGGTACCAACCCTCATAAAGCCAGAAAATTGAGATTTATCCCATTTGGAATTTATCTCCTATCATACCTCACCCCACTCCCAGTCCTAACCAGTCAATCCTCTGGGCCTATCAAGTCTAATTTTGTTATTTCTGGAATCCACTATCTCTACACCAAAGTTTCTCAACAGCAAAAGAAACGGCCGATTTGGACTCGATAGTGATTTGGGGTAGGGGGTGGGGGCTGTTCTATATGTTGAAGGATGTTTAGCAGCTACTGGATGCTGGCAGCACCCTCACCCCACCCCACTCTCCAGTCGTGACAATCAAAGACATCTCCAGGCACTGCCAAATATGCCTGGAGGGGTAAGACCACCCCTAGATGAGAACCACTGCTCTGTGCCTACATGGAAATTCGTATAGATCTTTGAGCTAGTTTCTGGCTATGGCTAGTCTTCACACACTCTGTTCCCTCTATTGTCTTTTCTACTTTCTGCCCTTGACCCTGTAACCCCTGCTCATCCATCAGTGCACTATAATTGCCTATCTATTTATCTTCTCCTACTCAATGGTGAGATGTGGGAGGACAGGAACCACCTTTATAAACCAATGTTTATCTTGATCAATGTTGCATTTCTAGAGCCTAGCCCTTTGCCTGGTGCACAGATGGCCACACATAGATACACACACACACACACACACACACACACACACACACACACACACATATTTCTTTAATGAATGAATGAAAGGCATGAATGAATTAATGAGTGATTGACTCCTGCCTGAACTTTCAGAGCCTCCCTAGCTGGATGTTGAAGACTACTTCCAGCCTGAACCTCTCCTGAAGAGAGAATTACTCAGTGTTTGACATATAGTTCACCCAGAAGGGTCCAGGACATCAGCCCTGTGCCAATCAGGTGGGACAAGGCAGAGCCTCAGTCTGGGTCCCAGAGTGAAGAGCAATGAAGAGCCAAGTGCCCTGGAAGGATCACTGTGGGGCCTCAGCGCCCGGGCCAGGGGAGCAGGCTCACAGCAGGAAACAGGAGAAGCCCTCCTCGGTAACAGAAAGGGAGGCAGCCAGGCCAGCCGCTGTGCTCCAGAGTTCCAGCCCCTCAGGCGAGAGAGGCAGAGGCCTCTATTTTGGAAACACAATGTTTTCAAGCGCTTTGCTTTTTCTCTAAGTGTGTTTCTGCTGCCCCCATAGATTAAGCCTGATTCCTGCAGGAGACGACAGACACGCAGCTTCAGACCACAAGAAAAAGGTGTGTTTGTGCAGACCCGATCTCTTAAGCAGAGTAAGGAAGCAGAGGGACGGAGTCACAAGAAATCCCAAATGTGTAAAAGATAAGGTCACAGCTAAAGGTCCAGGAGCCCTCCCTACCTGGAGAGTTTCTGACCCAACCCTTTCCATGGTGACCCACTTGTATAAAGTGCATCCTCTTCCAGGGCGTGGTCAAAGAAACTAGAAGGTACAGGTAACGGCCCACCTAAGCAGAGCACAACCTGGGAAAGGAGGAGGAGAAGCCTCAGTGAGGATGGGCAGGGGGTAAGGGGAAAGTCCTGGAGAACCAGAACAGCAAGCCTCAAAACTCACCCACCTCCGACCAGTCTTGTCAAAGGATAAAGCTCCACTCAGAATGCAGAGCCAGAGATGGCCCACACCCCACTCACACCCCACCCACCCAGACACATCCTCTACATGGTCACACCTCATTCAGCGACTATAGGGACACACATGCCAGCATGGCCCTGTGGTTCAAACTGTTTTATACTGAAATACATATGGGCTGATCCAAAAAGGGCTGGGTTGAGGGGAAGAAAGAAATGATGAAGGTGTGGGGGGGGGGGGTGATCCCAGGGCTCGATGTCACCAACGCTTGCAGCATGTGCCAGTCTGTCTGTCTGTCTCCCCTGGCAGGCCGGCCAGGCCTAGAGTTCTGGAGGAGCTCAGCTAAGCTGGGTGGATAAGGCAGCCAGTCCTGGGCCAGAGTCCTCAGCTGAAGGGCTTCACCAGCTTCATGGCAGCATAGTTCTGGAGGGAGGGAAGAAGCAGGGACATGTGACAACAGCTGCCAGAGGGGCCAGAGCTGGGAAAGGAGGCTCACCTACTCAACCACCTGCCTATACCTTACCCTCACCACCCCCCATGCCATACTCAGCTCAACACCCCACCTCCTGGCCCTCTGGCCAATCACACAAGCCCATCCCCCTCCAAAATTCTTGCACCCTCCAACCTGCGGCCGCAGCTACCCAAATTGCTGTCTTCTCCCCCACCAACCCAAGGCCCACTCCCATGTTCTAACCACCTGTCAAAAAGATTCTGATCATCCAGGGCCTGGTCAGGGCAGGCCTGCCCTGGCCACTTCCATCAGACAGGTGGCCTGAAGGCATGGCCATAATTCTCCCCATCCCCCTCCCATACACCCCCGACATGGGAACCCACACGGGCTCATTGGCCACCACACTTCTGTCCAGAAAACAGAGAAAGAGGGTTGGGGGTGGGGTGTACGGGGACGATCTACCATGCAGGTCAGCACCAGAGATGGGTCACCCCTGATTAAGCCCTGCCTGATGTAGGACTGACAGGAATCTCCCCTCCCCGCTTCTCCCCCCAAAAAACCATGAAAACACATACAACACAACACAAGACTCCTAATTGGGACAGTATGTTCCCCAGCGCCGGCCCGGGAAAGCCAACTCTGGAAACAAAGCCGCCGCTCCTTCCCCGCCAGATCGCCTCCTGCCTCCCTATGCTGGCCCTGCTCCCGGCTGGCTCTGGTGGGGGGGTGGGGGGTGGTGAGGGGGGTGGAGCTGGTAGGAATCAGAAAGGCTGCCCTCCATGTCCCCCTCCCAGGGCAATTTCCAAGAGCGTGGGAAGTTAGGCCAATTGGAGGAGAGCAGCGGTGGCTTTGGGCCCCTCTCTACCAGGCCCTCTGCCCCCAAGGCCTAAAGGCCAGGTGAGGGTCTGGGACCCACCAGCTGATTGAGCGACTTGGCTGGAGGAAAGCAGGATTTACCCAGGTGGTAGACCTACAGACAAAAACAGTGTGCAGCCTCAGGCCTAGGCTGCCCAGACCCCTCACCTAGGATCTGACCCTCACAGAGGGTCAGAGTTGGTATTTTAAAGAGGGCAATTCCCAGCAGGGCTCAAGGAGAGTGAGGCCATAGCTGGGGGACGAGACTGGGGAGGGGCTCTGACCAGGGCTACTGGCCAAAGTGCTTCTCTGCTCCTGCCCACAGGGCCTGGGGCTAAGTCTGCCCCAGAGACGAGGAAGGACCACAGGCTAACACTGACACTCTCCCTCTCCTGGCCAGGTAGTAGGCCTTCTTTCCCCAGGCCCCTGAAGTGCCACCCAAGTGCCTGGCAGGACAGGGCCCAGCTGGCCAGGGGCTGGAGCTAGTCACACAATGGGCAGTGATGACACTTTGGACTCGCCCCTGCTGGATTGACGTGCAACACCCTCAGAGAAGGCAAAAGAGCTCCCCTAAGCACAGTGCTGTCACAGCAGGACAGAGCAGTCCTAGCCCAGCCTCCTCCTCATGAAGAGAGACTTGCCAAAGCCAAAGTCACACAGGAAGTCACTGGCAGAGCCAAAATCTAGCCAACATCTGACTCTAGGCACAGAGCTCTGTCCTGCACAGCAGTGAGTCACAAACCTCAGTATGTCCAGGGCAGATTCCCCTCCACAGACCCAGGGCCAGTCCAGGCCTCTGCATTTCTAACCAGCTCCCTGGAGCTGTTGCTCCTCCTCAGACCACCTCCTTGAGGAGCAGGGGTCTGCACCAGCTCTCCTTTGCCTGAACTCCCCTGGCCTGAGCCTCAGGATAGAGGTACCTGAACAGTACCCTGTCCCTTGTTCATGGGCTTCATTGTGTCTCCCAGAGAGCCACAGAGCTCCCCAGCAGCACAGAGCTCATCTCCTTCTCCTTCATCCCCACAACACTCCCTCACCTCCTGGACACACACCCTGTGCTTAGTGAGCTCTTCACCTGAACTGGGTAGCATCGGATATACCCAAAACGAAAGGAAGTGAGCCTGAGGACAGGTGGGCAAGAGGAACCATGCCTCCCTGACTTGGCAACCTGGGCCTGCCCAAATAGGGGGAAAACACTGAGGCAGAGTCCTGGGCCTGACTCCTGATGCCAGGCCACCACATTCGCATGTGCCCTTCCATGGTCTGTGATTTTGTGATTTTGTCTTCCTTTGCTTCAAAAGGGCCCCCAAAACTGCACATGTTTCAGGGCCCTACAGCCTGGACCCTCCCCTAGACCACGGCCATATTTAGCCAATTGGCCATGACTCTTCCTGGAACACGTTTTAGCCTGGTGCTCCAGGTGAGCACAGCCAGCTTAGAGGGCCTGGCCTGCAGCCCGACACATCAGCCATTCTGGCTCTAGACCCTTCTTTGTCACTTATGGCCCAGAGAGTAGAGGGAGCCTGGACGTCCAGACCAGACAAAACCCCTGCTATTCCTCACAGTCCATGATATTAGGAACTGAAGCAGATGGCTTTGTGGTTTTAACTGTCTTCCTGGAGGAAGGTGTGTGCTGCTCACATAAGGCCTCGCCAACCACAGAGGGAGAGAGCTCTCCATTCTCCTTCTCCTCCTAGAGGATTCACAAAGCAAAGAGCACACAGACAAGTAATTCCCAGAGCAGACTGCCCACTGTGGGGACACTGCCCTTAGCTGGCAGCTTGGTGCTGACCAGGACTGAGGTGCATGGTGGCCGGCACTGTGGACTCGGAGCTGTCTACAGATTGCTGTGCAGACCTGAGCCAGTCCCTTCCCTTCACTGGCTGTCTGTTTCTTTGCATTAGAATCAGGGTGGCATGGGATTGATTATGCCATTCTCTCTACTTTTATATCAGTTTGAAATTTTCATATGAGAATTTTTTTTTAATTTAAAGAACATTAAAAATCAGGAATTAGCTAGGGGCACCTGGCTGGCTCAGTCGGTTTAGTGTCCTACTTTGGCTCGGGTCATGATCTTGCAGTTTGTGAGTTCGAGCCCCACTTCGGGCTCTGTGCTGGCAGCTCAGCGCCTGGAGCCTACTTTGGGTTCCATGTCTCCCTCTCTCTCTCTGCCCATCCCTCACTAGTACTCTGTCTCTTTCTCTCTCAAAAATAAATAAAAACATTTTTAAAAAATCAGGAATTAGCCTGAGAACACTTCAAGGTCTGACGTTCCAGAGACACAGTGGGATGGGGGGGCTGGAGCATCTTTGGGGCTCCCCTGATGAGCTGTGAGGTTGGGGAGCACAGACAGGGAACACAGCCCCTGATACTTCTCCCTGGAAGGGGCCCAGTGAAGCTGGGGGTACATCAGCCTCACAAGAGTGGCCCCTGCAGCTCTTTGCCAGGCATCAGCTGGCTTCTTACCAGTGCCACCAACGTTGCCCTGGTGAGGAGCTCCTGGGCCAGCCTCCTGCCAGCCCACACCTTCTCCCAAACCCAGCTCTCGGCAGGAGGCAGGACACACTCTATCAAGGTCCTCAGGTGGACACTAAGAGCCTCTCCCAGCCCTAGGGCCTCCCTTCCTCTGGACCTCAGCAGGTGCCATTCTTACAAACAGAGCGGCCTTCACCTTTGCCCTGCCATCCACATACCCACTTACACACACTCCTTCAACAAGGTTCCCCTGCCCACCCCTGCCCAAGGTGCCTCACCTTCTGCCAACATTGACTACAGATTCTACGGGCTTGCTTAGGACAGCTGTATCTCCCCATTGAGGGCAAAAACTCAGTTTCTCTCACTGGACTAAGAGAAGGACTTTGTCCCAAGGGTAGGACTTTGTCTCTACCAGATTGAGGACTCCTCAGAGTAGGGGCTATGTGTCCCTTATCAGGCCAGGGGCTCCTCCAAGGCAGTGTCTGGCCCTCCCCTGAGGCCTACTCACCGGGAAGGCATAGACGAAGATGCCCAGGAACAGCAGTAGGATGAAGAGAATGATGAAGAGAATAATGGCACACCGGAAGCGCCGCCATAGGATGAACTTCATAGTCTTGTACGGAGAGGTGAACCAGAGGAAGGAGGTATCAGGGCGCCTGGTAGGAAGACCCGAGAGGTCAGCAGAGCACCCCCCTACCAAGGCTGCCTTCTCCAAACCCTGCTCCCAGATCACCCTGGCCCTCCACCATTGGTCCCCAGAACCCACCCAGCCTCAGGGCCCCTAGCCCTCTGAGCCTTTGTCACAGCATGAGCCTCCCCATGCTCCCCTCCTCTTCTTGGTGCCGCCAAGCCCTATGCACCCTCAGAGACCCAGTTCTCAGCCACCAGCTCCCCTTCCTGACCCGGAACTTAATCACAGACTAGAGATTTGGGAGCCGGGCAGAGCCTCAAAGGGCTGCCGCATTAGGTGAGCTATAGCCCAGTGAGCCCCAGCTAAGCCAAACTACCTGCCTAGATGCACATGGCTGGTCCATGGTCAGGGAAGGATGGTGGGACATGAACCCAGAAAGCTGATTTTCTCTCACTCACAGCCAAGAACCTCAACACCTTCCCCTAGGTCATCGTCCAACTTAAAGAGCATGCAAGATGCTGTGTCTCAATACTGGCTGTTTTAACATCACAGTGCACACCACAGGGTATACCAGGTCTCTCTCGCTTTCCACCCAGATCCCAACATCCTAGGGCAGGGACACCTCCCACAGCTCTGCCGGCCCCATGGACTAGGGATAGCACTGAAATCAAGTGGTCCATCTGTGCCTAGTCTGACCTGAGCTGGGCTGTGGGGAGGGACCCAGCAAATGCAGCTGTCTCCACTGCCCCCACAGCCGTCCTCCTGCCCCTAATAACCGCTTTCAAGCCTTCCACATCCACTGGGTTGGTCTACATCCTTAGGGGCCTATGAAGTAGGGAAGGCAGGGATTCACAGATGAGAAAATTAAGATTGAAAGGCCATTTGAAAGCCACATTGACATCACAGGTGAGCCACAGAAGGCAGCTTGGTCAAGGTAAAAACCTTGATTGGGCTCCAGAGCCAATCAGAACAGGTGTGAGAATTTTGGCTTCACCACTTTCCTAGTGTAATGACCGCTATTTAACTTTGTCAACATGATTTCCTCATCTATAAGATGGGAATAGTAACAACCCAGCAGGGAAGGTTCCATTCTACGCCATATACATACCATGTGACCGCATGCTCGGCACACAACCAACAGCTACCCAACAGTCTCTGCTTCCTGAAAGAGCTGAGGAGCCTGGTGTGCCCTTGAATGATGCCTGTCATCTGCCCCTAACTTACCGTGTGGCTTGAGACAAGTCACGCCCCGCTCTGAGCCATGTGGGCCTTGTGACCTCTGCATGGCTATGCAGTGGTTGTCTCCTGGACCACACCTCCCAGCCCCCAAGCCATCAGGGGTAAGGAGTGGGCACTAACCTTGGGTCCTCAAGCTTAGGGTTCATGTTGGGTTCATCCCGGCCCTGGCCAGCAGGCCGCTCCTCATGCTCACTCTCTGCTACGATCTCCAAGGTCATTTCCAGTTTGCCCTGAGGAGACAGAAGGGACCTGGTCAGGGGCACAAAGGCTCTGCCCCATGGCTTGGAGAGGAACCTGGCCAGAACAGACATAAGAGCCACTGTATTATTTTAAAAAAGAAAGAAAGAAAGAAAGAAAGAAAGAAAGAAAGAAAGAAAGAAAGAAAGAAAGAAAGAAAGAAAGAAAGAAAGAAAGAAAGAGAGAGAGAGAGAGAGAGAGAAAGAAAGAAAGGAAGGAAGGAAGGAAGGAAGGAAGGAAGGAAGGAAGGAAGGAAGGAAGGAAGGAAGGAAGAAAGAGGGAGGAAGGAAGGAAGGAAGGAAGGAAGGAAGGAAGGAAGGAAGGAAGGAAGGAAGGAAGGAAGGAAGGAAGAAAAATGATATAGGGTTGATCTGATCACAAAAGTGCTACTGCTCCTTGCAGAACATTTAGAAACTACAGAAATGTATAAAGGAGAACATCACCCATACTTCCACTATGTGGAGATGAGCACCGTTCGTATTTTTATGCATCACAACTATTTTCCTCTGCAAGTATATGAAATACCTCACTGTGTATATAGAGTTCTAGAGCTTGCTTCTTTCACTTAGAAATATATTATGTTTCACTATATAATTATATATTCTTTAAAGTTTGCTTTTTAATGGCTATAAAAACATTCTATGGGATGGTTGACCACAATTTATTTAGTAAACCACTTATTTTGGTTCATTTAGGTTGTTTCCAACTCTTTGATGTTATAAATAATGCTGCAAGAAAACACCCCAGAGCCTACATTTTTAATTGTGTCTGTTTATTTCTTTAGGAGAGATTTTTAAAAGTGGGATGACAGAGTCCAAGGGCATAAATATTGTTAAATCCCTGGCTATATATTACCAAATTGTTTCCCTAAATGGTAAAACCATTAGCCCTCCCAGCAGAAGTACATGAGGGGTCTGTCTCTGCATCTTCACTAGCAATGAGCATTTAGATTTTTTAAATGTCTAATTTAATAGGCAAAAAAATGTTTTCACATTTAAAATTATTCCTTTAACTACTAGGGGGAAATGAACCTTTTTTTTAATGTTTAATGGCCATTTATACTTCTTTTGTGCATTATCTACGTATGCATGCCCTTTGCTCATTTTTCTTTTGAGGTGCTAATATTTCTTAATAAGTGTTCCAATTCCTTCTTCAACAAGAGTATTTTACTTCAAGGTCCACTTTAGAGGTTGGCTGGCTGCCTGTGGTTTCTCAGTAAGCTGTCAGGGATTCACTTCCTCTCCAGAGGAAGGACTGTTCTCCAGGGTGTCACAGCATCCCTGAGCAGACCTCTGGGCCAGGAGAGTAGTACAAGGATGGTCCCTGGTAGAATCCTGCTCAAATGGGAGAGGCACTCCCTTGGTTCTCCACAGGATGCCCAGGCCACAGGGGAACCCAGGACACAGATCCCCAGACACCAAAGAGCAGAGTATAAATTAAACGGGATCTGCGGGAGGTAAGGGTATCTTTCCATTTAAATAGGCTTCCTGGGATGCAAGCCTCAAGGAGAGGAAGGCTGGGAACTGGAAGAGAAGAGGGACAGTGCCTCGAAAGACAGAGAGAGGCAGAGCAACACGTATGTGCCCAGTGATATCTACAGAGGAAGCTACTTGGGCACCTGCCCTAAGCCGGAGGGAGCCGACTTACCGCCAGGATCTTCTTCTCGCCCTCTTCTGCCACACAGGGCCACCAGCCCTTCACAGTTTTCTGTTCAAAAAGGGACACAAACCACTCTGGGTGGAAGGTGCCATCCAGCTGGTCCAAGGAGCATTTCTCAGCTGTCTTGGCAGGTTTGGGCATGTGGTTGAGGTCCAGCTGCAAGGAGCCTGAAGCAGAGAGAGGTTCTTTGGCCAACGGTTTCTCAATCACTGCCAGCCTAGGGCTCCCCTGGGGCTGGGCAGTTTCAAGAAAAACTGCCACCTCCTTCATTTTGATCCATGGGCTTGGCCACGGGTCACATCCCACAAACTCTCCATTTCCCCACCCATTGCCTCTCATTCCACATACACAGCTTCCCATTCAACTACTCACATATCCATATGCTCATTAATCCACCCTTACTGGTTCACCCTTTACGGGGCTTCCCACATGCTCCATTTCAGCTTACGTTGTACAGATCCATTCATTCACCCATTGTCTCTATCCATCCATCCATCCATCCATCCATCCATCTTTTAAATTGCTTTTATTGTGGTAAAATATATACAAAGTTTGTCACTTTAGCCATTTTTCAATGTATAACGGAATGGTGTTAATCACATTCACAACATCGTGCAACCAATCACTACTTATTTCTAAAACTTTTTCGTTCTCCCAAACAGAAACTCCGTACCCATTAAGCAATATCTCCCCATACTCCCCTCCTCTCAGCCCCTGATATTCTCTAATCTCCTTTTTGTCTCTATGAATTTGCCTATTCTAGATACTTCATGTAAGTCGGATCATAAAATATTTGTCCTTTTGTGTCTGGCCTATTTCACATAGCAGGCTTTCCAGGTTCATCCATGTCGAAGTATGTTCTAGTACTTCATTCCTTTTTATAGCTCAACAGTGTTCCATGGTGTGGATGGACCACACTCAGTTTATCCATTCGTCTGTCAGTGGGACCCTTGGGTTGTTTCCACCTTTGGCTGTTGTGAATAGAGCTGCTCTGAACTTTGGCATACAAGTGCCTCAGTCTGGGTTTTCAATTTTGGGGGGGTATATAACTAGGAATAGAATGCTAGGTCATATGGTAATCTCTGTGTTTGGTTTTTTGAGGACCTGTCAAACTGTTTTCCACAGCAGCTGCACCATTGTACATTCACACCAGCATGTCTGAGCCTTTCCAATTTCTCCACATCCTCTCCAACACGTTGTTTTCCACTTTTCGTTTGTGTTTTTTTTTTTAATTTTTTTTTTCAACGTTTATTTATTTTTGGGACAGAGAGAGACAGAGCATGAACGGGGGAGGGGCAGAGAGAGAGGGAGACACAGAATCGGAAACAGGCTCCAGGCTCTGAGCCATCAGCCCAGAGCCCGACGCGGGGCTCGAACTCACGGACTGCGAGATCGTGACCTGGCTGAAGTCGGACACTTAACCGACTGTGCCACCCAGGCGCCCCTTGTTTGTGTTTTTTTTATAGCCGTCCTGGTAGATGTGAAGTGGTATCTCACTGTGGTTCATCCATCAGTTTTTTCACCTGCCAACTGATTTATCCAAGCTTCTTTATCCATCTTCCTATACTGTTTATCTATTATTTTAATCCATCAGCTCCCCGTATAGCTCCATCTGTTTGGTTACACCATATGAAAATGGTATTCAACCATCTTTGACCTTTAAAAGCAGCAATTTCATGTGGTTTCACCTAATCCAATCATAACAACACGGATGAAGTCAATCGGATTGGAGCATAAATTGCTGAAGCGATTGAGAGACAAATCTAAAAAATGTTTTCTGAGGCCAAATTAAAGAAATTCTTGAATACCATGCAAAACAGATTAGGACTTTTCAGTGTGGAATGTTCAGTTATTGTAAGTATCCACTGATTGGATCTATTGTTCTAGTTTTCTTTCTTTCCACTCATCCATTTATCCCTCCACCCACCCATTTGCTTTGATTTAACTATCTCCATCCCTCTATAGCTACCATTTGTTGAGCATTACATCTACCCATTAATCAGGCTATTATTCTATCCATTCACTTGTTCAATTCTGTACCAGCGTTCATATATCTATCAACCCACCCACATGTCTCTCCATCTTTCAAGCGTAGATGAATGTTCATTTCCCATTTTAAATATGGTCCTAATATAATATTAAGAAAAATCAGGATATTAAACCATACGTGTGTGTGTGTGTGTGTGTGTGTGTGTGTGTGTGTATGTATGCATACACGAAATTATCCCAGCATGATCCACATATAAGACTCTAAGGAATCACAGTATTATCTCTGGATGGCTAGATTATGGATCTTAGCTATTACTTTTTTTTCAAAGTAGTATTTTTAAAAAGCAAAATATGTAACTAGAAACACATTATGAAGGAGAAAAAAAGTGCTAGTTTTAATAGTTTTATTTTTATTTTTAAAAACAAAAGATGAGCCCATTTAGTTTTATTTGAACACCATTTTCTCATTCAGTAAAAATGCAGCTTTCTTTGTTTTTCTTTTTAAAACTAATTCTCTAAAGCCTCATCTCATAAAGGAAAGATTGATAGAATGATGCCAAAAGAATTTTTAAGTCTGTAAGCAAAAAAGACTCCATAAAAAAATTAAAAAGCAGCTGAAAAACTAGGAGAAATTATTTGGAATGTGTCCTTACTATATAAAAAGCTCTGAAAATCAAAAATGAAAGATTAACAAGTTGAACAATACCATGAAGAATAAAATCCCACCAGTAATATGGAAAATAAATACATTTTAAAGTTCTACCTTACAAGTAATGAAGAAATGCAAGTAAAAAATTAAAACAAGGTGTTAGATTGGCAATTAAAAAAAATTTTTTTTTGGTAGCAAAAGTTTGGAGAAAATGGCAACCTTATCCAAAAAGGACACAGGTGGGAGTAAAATATAAACATAAAAATGTAAAAATATTCTAGAGAGCATTTGAACAAAGTATTTCAAAAATCACAAAAGTGTATAAAGACCCTAACAATCTACTTCTTACAGTTCGGGAAAAATATGTACAAAGCCTTCAGAGATGTGTGCTGGCGGGTGTCACTCACACTGTTAGATCTAAAGATGAGCTGAGTACCCACCAAGAGAAAATAGGCAGAAGAGGGTCCACCAACAGGCAGGAATTAAGCACGATGATGCAGATATAAATGTAGGCAGAAAACTGCTAACAGAAAGGATGTTCTTGAAATATTAAGTTTTCCCCAAAAAACCAGGATATAAAGCATATGTGTGATAAAAACTCATTTTGCTCTTTCTATATGCCATGTATGATTACACATATGTATGTATAAATACACATATACATATATGTGTTTGCTTATATATGAAATAATATATGCCAAAATATTAGTGGAGGTTATTTCTGGGTAGAGAAATTTTAATACATAAGTAAAGGGAGACATTGTTGATCTACATTTTCTGTTTTTTCTACAGGAATTATGTATGGCAGGAGAATTAATAAAATAACAGAAGTCCCATCGATGCCCTGATTTCGACAGGCTGACTCTTTTACAGTGAAGTTTTGCAAAAGTCCCCCCATCCTCTGAGGGCAGGTGACCAGGCCGGGAGTGACAGGGGTGGGGTGGGGAGTGGAGAAAACAGCCCTCCTCCTCACCCCTGCTGGGGCTGCTCCTCAGAACGTCCCTGCAGGGGCTCAAGGGTTCAGCAAAGACCAACTCACCTTCCTGCAATCAAGGGCCACCCAAGAAGGGCTCCAGTGATCCATCCAAAGCTGCCCTGTTCCCAAGTGGCAGAGTGGAACAGGAACCCAGGACTGCCTTTCTCACAAGGCTCACTTCTTTTTTTTTTTTTTTTAACGTTTATTTATTTTTGAGACAGAGAGAGACAGAGCATGAACGGGGGAGGGTCAGAGAGAGGGGGAGACACAGAATCCGAAACAGGCTCCAGGCTCTGAGCTGTCAGCACAGAGCCCGACGCGGGGCTTGAACTGACGGACCGCGAGATCATGACCTGAGCCGAAGTCAGCCGCTTAACCGACTGAGCCACCCAGGCGCCCCTCACTTCTTTTTTTTAATTGAGTTAAAACTCACATAACATCAAATGTACCATTTTAATCATTTTTGTGTGTAAAACTCAGTGGCTTTAGGATATTCAGAGTTGTACCGCCACCAGCACTATCTAAGTCCAGAACATTGTCATCACTCCCAAAAGAAACCCCATCCCCATCGGCAGTCACCCTTAATCCCCTCCTCCCAATCCCTGGCAAGCACGAGGCTACTTGCTGTCTCTGGATTCGCCTACTGCAGACGATTCATATAAATGCAATCATACAATATTAGTCCTTTTGTGACTGGCTTCCTTTGCTTAGCATGTTTTCAGGGTTCATCCGTGTTATAGCATAGATCCGTATTTCATTTCTTTCTATGGCTGAATAATATCCAATTGTATGGCCAGACCACACTTTCCGGGTAACTCTTACGGTTGTGACAGGGCTGTTACTCACAGTCCCACCTGCTGGCCCGGTACAGCCATCCTCCTCGCCCCACATCTCACCCTGTCTTTACCACATCCTTCAGCCCAGCTCAGGTTTCTGCACTCTTCTCCCCCACCGGAATCCTGCCTGGGGGCTTGGAGGATGGAGCCGCGGTGGCTCATTCACTCATCACTCAGGCACAAGGGTGAAGACTGACTTGAGCCCCCCACTACTTGGGCCCAGTCTGCCCAGTCTAGACAGGGGTTGAGGTGGGGGCATCCTGTCAAGTGTGAGGCCAGACAGCCGGCGACAGCCAGCTTATGCTTGCGCTGCCTTCAAACCTGTGCTTTTCCTCTCTTCCTTACCTACTGACTCATACCATCCAACGTAGCCCAGCGTTCAAGGCCACCTCTGCAGACAGGCAGCTCTGACCACTCAGGCACTGCTCTGTGTCACAGACTTTACTCAGCACCAGGGAGCAGTGACCCTGAGCAACCTGAGGACAGAAAGTAGGACCACTCCTCCTGCCAGCCTCCCAAGAGTGGCAAGCACACACACACACACACACACACACACACACACACACACACACAACGGGGGTTCTGGGTCAACTCCCAATGTGCAGGATGGTGCTGACCAGAGACGGTGCTCACCTAGAAAGTCGTCAAAGGAGAACTTGTCATTGTCCCAGATCTGAAATACGACTCGTGCTGGGATTTTGCTCTCAGTCTTGTCCAGCCTCCAGAAAGCATCCTGGCCCCGAGGAGGAAGCAGGGAAGCAAGATTAGAGAGAAACAGTGGTCCCTTCCAGCCTGGAAGGCTTCCTAGAGGAGGCAGTGAATGGGACATCTCTTAGGGATTTGCCAGAACCAGATCTTGGTGGGAAGATTGCTAAGATCCCAGCCGACAGTATTCAAGGACCCAGGAAGGACCCATGCAGGCTGACTTCACATGAGGTGGCTCCTTTAAGTCTCCCAAGTCCACGGGCAGAGGCTTTGCTCCCATTTTACAGATGATGAAGTGCAGACTTGGAGAAGTTAAGAATTTGCCCAAGGTCTGACAGCTAATAATAATAATATTAATCTGCACTTCCTATGTGCCAGCCTTTTACCACTATGAGCTCATTTATCCTTCCAACGAGCTATATGGGACATGCTGCTGGCCTTACAGCTGTCAAAACCAGAGCAAGTAGCTTGCCTGCGTCACACCGCTAAGCATTGAGCCGGGATTCAAACCCAGGCAGTCAGGTTCCAGTCCTGCTCTTGCCTCTAAATCCTGCTTTGCCCATGTGCTCTTAGGGACAGGGTTGGCTGGCTGGGAACCTGGGGCCCCCCACCCAACCCTTGCTGTCACCAGAAGGATCCCCCTGACACACTGGTGGAAGGAGCTGACACCAGGGGACGGTAACCCCAGCTCCTCCCTCAGCACGGCCACCCACCCCATCTTTACCTCCAAGAGCTTGCCCTGGAGCAAATCAAAAGCCCCAGGTGCTGGCAAGTTCAACACCTTCCTGCTCTTCCCACTCCACCTCCCTCAGACCACTCAGCCTGGACCAGTGTTATCCTGGGTTTCGTCCCACAGAGGCCTTGCAGAGCAGCTGAGGGGTAAAGACGGGCATGCTGAGGCCTGAGTTCACCCCTGAATCCAGCCACGCTTAACCCAAAGGACTGTCACTGGGGCTTTCCTGCTCCCGCTTGTCCTCTGTCCTCTTGCTGGAACTTCTGCTGAGTGAGTGGCAAGGACAGGAAACATTGTGACGATCCTACAGGCAATGGACATAGGATCTTCAGACATCCTGAGTGCCGGGTCACAGTAGGGGCCTGGACAGAGTCCCGGGGGACACACTATGGGGAGTCGGGGAGCACTTACTGATACAGAGGCTTTGCCTGCCCCTGGGCGCCCTGTACACACAGGCTTGTACCAGCCAGGGCTCTGCCTGCTGTGTGGCCACCCCAGGTCACGTAGACCCATGGGGCTCCTGAACCAAAATCCATGCCCTGTGAGGAATGGTCACCTTGCAAAGCACACGACTGCAGCTTGGACTGCTGCCTGATTTGGCGAGGGGCTCAGGCCCCCAGCTGGCCCCTGTCTGGTGCCTCCCCTCTTCCGGGCCCCAGCCCTCCTGCAGGTGCCTCCCTTCTCTGGCGGGGCTTTTATGGCCAGCTCCGCAGGCCCGCCTGCACAGGCCGCCAGCATCCTCCATTCCTCCGGCCGGCCTGGTTTATGGGCTCAGTAATGAGCCAGAGGTTCAAACGGCCCCTGGTGGGAGCAGCTGGGCTGGGGCTCCAGCCTGGGGAATGGCCCCCCAGGTCCCAGGCGCTCATTACGCTCCCGGTCTGGGCCCTTTTACTAGCTGTTTATTTGCAGGGTGGGTGCCTGACGCGCAGGCAGGCCCCAGTGGGTGTGCTGGGCTCCAGGTGGGGAGCCAGGCCGGGGCAACCAGCGGTGGTTCAAAGCAGCCGGATGAAAGGAGACCTTGTGCTTTACGACAGTCTCGTCTGGTTAATGGGGTCCCCGGAGGGCCTGCCTGCCAGAGGCCCCGAACCCCTCGGCAGAGGGCTGGCTCTGCAGCAGAACTGGGGAGCCCAGAGGCTGTGCGGTACCTCCACACTGTCCCACCCCCAGACTCAGTCCTTTGGCCCAGGCCAGCTCATTGGTGCCTTGATATGGGCACAGCTCCACCTGCCTCCTGGGTCCCACAAAGGGACCAGCTAGCTCTTCCTGGGTCAAGCCAGTTCCTCCCTCACTCTCCTGGTTGACTTCAGAGCCCCCTGGAGTCTGTTTCTCAACCTCCTCTTCTGACCTCCTCCACCCCTACCTCCAGCTACCCTCTCTTGGAGTATGGTACCCCCCAGAATTCCATTCCTCTTGCTACCCTGGGGGCCTCTCCTGGACTCCCTGACCCCTCTTCCTTCTCTCTACCCCAGCAGCCCTGGTGGCCTTCTCGTTCTTCCAGGACTAGCCCAAGCCTATGGGTTGTGCCATGGTGGGTCAGCCCAATTCTCTCCTTCCTCGCCAGTGCCTGTAATACCGAGATGAAACTCCATCATTGCCAGAATGGAGCCACCTCAGGTTCGTAACCAGCAACTCCAGCTGGGCCCTCAGAACTTCCAGGTAACTATCTCAGCATCACAATGAGCTCTCTCTCCATCTCTCTCTCCCTGTCTCTCCCTCTCTCTCTCTCTGCTCCCTCCCTCTCTCAGCACAATGGCTACTTCAAGCCTTTTTCACCTATCTCAAGTCACCTGCCTCAGTGCCAGGAGATTATCTCTCCTCCTACTTTGTAGCAAAAATAGAACCTCTGCTTCCTGTGACTCCTTGCCCATATCTCCACCTGTCACAATGAAGGGGGTGGTCCCACCTCCCATTTAAACAGGCCACTCTGCATCTCTCAGCCTCAGTTTCCCATCCACACCTGGCCGCTTGTATGCCATGCTGAGCACTGGAGATGGCATGCAGGATGCCTGAGCCCTCCCTTCCCCTTTCCTGGCCCCCACTCTCCCTCTGCCCACAGCAAAGAGAGGCAGCGTGTGTTTGATTTGGAGCTCTTCCCCAACAAATGCAGCATTTGCTTTGTTATGGAAACAACTTGTGCTAGACAAACACACTGAGCAAAGGCAAACGAGATTAAACCTACAAACAGGCTAGGCTTTCCTTGACGGCACAGAACCCAAGGCTGTTGCTAAATTCTGCCTGCTGGCAGGCACTATGCAGCAATCCCTGGGTGAAAGCATTCATTTAACCTTGTTTAACCCCCTTTGCTTTTCTGCGATGGTTTCAGAATGTTCCGTGGACCGTTTTGGTTTCTCTAAAATGCAGATGATCCCGTGTGTCAGGCTGGGAAGGGGTCATGGGGAAAGGATGAAGTGAACAGAGCTAAAAAGACCTAAGCAGCACGTAAGAAGTACATTCTGTATTTCCCTCCCTTAAGTCACTCAAGCATTCAGGAAAGAAATTGGCATCACAGAAGCTTTGTGGCTTGAAGCCTTAAGCCACCTCAGGAAGGAAATCGGACCAGTGGAACCTCAACACCAGAGCGGCATTCATTTAGTTGAATAGAGAACACCTCAAGATGGATTGGTTCTAGGTGGGATGCAGGTGATCAGAAGCCCCAACAGGGGTGCCCCCTGCCTCCACTCAGCCCGTGCTCTGTGGATGCTCCCCAAGGGCAAGTGCAGTGCCACCAGAAAAGAGGCTGTGTGCCTCGGGATCTGCCTACTTTAGGAAAAATGAATTTGTTGCCCAGATAAGACCTAAATGGAGAGGTGCTGAGACACAGAACTTGAAGTCCCAGAACCCACCTCTGCCCTCTGGCTGATGCACCAGGTCCGCCAGGTGCCTTCAGCCTGCAGTGAGGTCAGGGAGGAGGGCAACGGCTTCCGGCCTAGAAGACCACAGCTGCTCCCAGTAACTTTCCAGCTTGGACAGTGATCACAGGCACCAGACACAGAAAGGTGGGGGACAAGGCAGCAGGAGGGACTTATGTAAGCAATCCCCAGTCCTATGGAGAACCCAATCCATAGGCAAAGCCCTGGACTAGCACCACGGCGGATGGGAACGATGCTCACCTTCTTAGAGACAGTGCAGACTTGCTCAGCTGGCAGGTAGTCAAAGGGGAAAATGAACCTCCAGTTAAAGTTGCCTTCACCTCCCAGGGAGCGATAATGCACATCTGTCTTTTGCTTGTGTTCTTCAAAGCCAACCATCCAACTAGACAATGTTTTAGAGAACATTTCTAATTAAGGCTTCCACCACACTCTGCATCCTCAACTTAGGCAGTTAAGAAGGTAAATGAACTTGGTAAAGGATAAAGCAAAAATAATTCCCAAGAAATCTCCATGAAGTACCAAATGTGCCATAAATTTTAAAGCCTTCCAACTTCTCTCTTGAGGGACATCCTCAAACTTTATACGTTCAACACAGAGATTTTTGCAAAAGAAGAAATATGGTAGGAAAACAACTCTGCAAGGGCAGAGACCACCCTCTTTCCACCACCCCAGAGGGAGCAGGGCAGCACCATGGGGCCAGGGACAGGCAGGAAGGGGCATGACTCCCCACCCTTTCACGTAAATATCGCTCATCTTCTCCCCCGTGATGCTGAGGTCGTCCAGGATCACGTCCTTTGTGTTCCAGATAATACAGCGCAGGAAAAACCTGTGGAGAAGAATGGCTCAAGTCCACACGGGGTTCCCACCAAAGGGTGTGCAGTCCTTGACTGAGAAGCCAAGAAGCCAGCTCACCCAACAAGACCCCGATGCTTGCCTCCACCTGGGCACTTGGCCAAACACACACAAGAGCGGTACCCCGTGGCCCAAGTGGCCCCCCACCCGGCCTAAGAGTGACCTCCAGGTCCCACCCACAGCTGGCTGCAACCATTCTGCCACTCTGCTCAGCTCCAAGCCGATGGCTGGGGTAAGTCACCTTCTGGCTCTCCGTGGGGTGATGTTGAAGGGAGGTCCAGGCCTCCCCAGGGCCTTTGGAAATAGGTCGATCCACATCTGCAGCTTCCCCTACGGAGACATAACTCTGTTCTCTCCCCACCTTTTTCACTCCACCAAACCTACCAACCACCTGCTCTGTGCCAGATAGGCGGGGCACAGAACAGAGAACATCCAGGCCCTGCCATGGAGAGGCTCACCAGCACCCCGAAGAGGAGGTGCCCTACATGGAACTACAAGGCCGACTGCAGCAGTGAGCCCCCTGCAGCACAGGCTGCTGACGTGGACCTGTGCCTTAGGGATCGGGGGTCAGGGCAGGCTTCTCAGAGACGATGATGTTTGGGTTGAGTCTCAGCATGCCAGATGGAAAAGGGGTGAGGGGCATTTCCAGCTGAGAGAATGACACACACAAAGTCATGGAGGGTCAGAGATCACAGTTTAGTCAGAGGGGGTCCAGAGGATTTCCGCTACAGGAAACCACGCTACCTGCCACCCCTCGGCTCCTTTCCTCTCTGCAAGCTGGGTATTACTTCTGTCCCCATCTCATAGAGAAAGAGAAGGATTGAAGTAACTTCTCCAGGGTACATAGCTAGAGAATGAAAGCTCACATTTCAACACCTGCTGTGCCATTCTGGGGTGTCGGCAGCCCCATACCAAGGAAGAGAGCTCAGTTCCAAACAGCAGAGATGACGTCCCCTGCATGTCTACGAAGGCACCTTCATTGCTACCTTGGCTTGTCTCTGCCCGTAATCTTTTCTCTCCTCCTCCTCCTCCAAAACCTAGCCCCGACCTCACTTCCTCCAGGAAGCCTCCCAGTCTCAGCCCTGGGCCTGCTGCCCCTCTGCTCACCCTCCCTCTGCACGGAGGATGCCCTTGGCCCTCCTGGTGACTGCTCTCAGTGACAGCTCTGCCATTCTGTCATAGGGTGCCAGTATCCCTGTCTGAATTCCCCACTGCAGCCCAACCCAAGGCCAGCCACCTGGATGTCACTGACCAATGGTAGGGGAGCGCATCCTGGGGCCAGGCTGAAACAGAGAGGCTTTTGAATGCCTCATGGAAAGTCAGAGGTCTATCCATGGGGATAAAGGAGGTGACTCAGGTTCTTCCCCAGGTCCTGAGGGCTGTAGATATCTGGGGGCAGGCGGGGGCAGGTCTAAGAGCTCCCCTCATGGGCTAACAGCAGTCACCACCCAGACTGTGGAAAAACACGTAAAGGAGGAACTGGCCAAATATTGAGCTTCCCCATTGGTGCCTCTGGCATATCCATGCTGTCCTTGGGACAGGGCTGGCTGGGGGGCAGGGCTCAGGGGCCCAAGGTTCACTGTCCTACCTGCTCAATGTCTGGCTGCAGGGGGCTGTAGAGGGGCCGGGACTCCACATGCTCAGGGACCAGGCCCTGCTGCTGGAGGACATACAAGGCCAGACGCTCTTCCACTGGGCCCAGGTGTGGGTTCGGGACCTTGCCAGCCTCTGCTCCAGAGAGAAGACAAAAAAGTTGCCGGAGCTGAGCGAGCAAGGGCTGGTGGGGCTGCCTGGAGGCCTCGGGAAGCCCCTGACCATCCCCCTCCCCCTCCCCTCCAGCCAAGACATACTTCTGATCCACAGGTCTCACTCTCTGTAAGGGAAGCCTTGCTGTCCACTGGCTCCAGGCTTAAAATCCAGATTCCTCATCGCCATCATTTCTACCAAGCTTCTTCTGTAAAGCTCTTCCTCTTTTCCACCAATACAAACCCTCCCTGCCCACCAAAGCTCACCCCTTCCAGGAAGCCGTCCCCGACTGCTCCAAATTCTGAGCCTCAGCAACCTATACTTCCAGATTGGGCATCTAAGTGCTTTTAGTACTACCATTCTCTACTTCACACAATCTGTTCTATTACCAGTAGTAGCTAAAATAATTGCAGTAATAGTGAACTGGAACAGGAATCAGGCACTGTTCTTCAGAGATATTAAGTTATTAAGTTCTATCCTTACAATAACCCTATAAGGTAAATGCTATTAGGCCCATTTTACAGATGACAGAAATGAAACACAGAGCAGTTACACAGCTGGTCAGCAGGACAGCTGAGATGCCACCCTCATTTAGGAAGGTGCATGACTGGATGTGAACACCCTTCCCTATCCCCTCGTGCTTCCCAGGTACAGCTCCTCCCTGCCAGGCAGTGGGTTGAGCGCTGGTGCTGTGGATGAGATGAGGACACAGGGGTGGTTCTGACCCAAACAAGCCTGGCCAATCAGCCAGCAACATGAACTTGGAGCCCCCATGACAGAAGTTTTGACTGGAGGTAGGTGGATCCACATTTGTCCAAACACACATGTACACACATAGGTGTGTGCACCATGGTGTGCCCATGTTCACCAGCACAGATTCTCATGCACACACCACACACACACACACACACACACACACACACACACACACACCCCTATCAAGCCTGCTCTGCCCACTTCAATAGATGCCACAAAGGAAGCGGCACAGCACTGCAGAAGGAACACTGGGCCAGGAATCCGGTTCTGCCCCTAACTGTCTGGGTGACTTTGGGCAGGTCGTTAGCCATTCTTGGGCTCAGTGGCCTCATCTACAAAAATAGGCAGATGTCCGACCACACCATCAAGAGCTTTCTGGCTTTCCTTTCTTATGAATTTATGACCATGAGCCCTGGTCCCTGTGCTAAAGCTGCTCACAGACTAGCAGAAGGAAATGAGACCACCCCGAAAACAGATGCACATTCTATGGGAAAGGAGAATGGGGGTTGGGTTAAGGGCTAATGGAGAGGAGCTGGCTCAGCCACGACCTAAAAGAGTCAGAAAAACAGAACGAGAAGGAGGAGGGGGTTGGGATGAAGGAATCAAAGCCGCCTTTCCCCTTTTATAACCTCAGCACCAGCTCTGACATCAAATGTCCCTGAAACCAGCAGGAAGTGAGGGGCCCCCTGGGCCTGTAAACACCTCCGGGGAGTCTGAGCTGCTCCTGGTGGGCAGCATAGGCCTGTGGACATCCCAGACACACAGGGAGCATGTGGTGGAGTTCTCAGGTGTGAGCACGAGGCAGATCCAGGGGCGAGGGTGGAGGCTTCAGGCTCTCTGGCCGCCCTTTGCCTGCTATGAGTGTTGGGGATGGAAGGAGGGATGGGTGGGGCGGGGCTCGGAAGATACCACGAAGGCCAAGCTGGCAACCTAGTGCAATTCACGTAGAAAACCGTTTCACAGAAGTAGTCTGCACCCCAAACTCCAATTACAGTCTGAGCAGCCAAAGCCAGAAGCAAACGAATCCTAACCACGACCTGGCCCCTGGCCCCGCCCTGATCCCTGACGTAGAGGGAGAGCCCACCGTGGTTCTGGGGTCACGTGGCAGCTCACCTATTTCCTCAATGGCGTATTCTTTATCCTGAAACACCACGCGGTCTGTGTGGTACACAGGAGCCTTGACTCTGCGCTGCTGGCAGAAGAGGTGGAGGAGCTGGGAGGGGCGGAGCTGGTCCCTCCACTGGTTAGGTCCAGAGCTGAGGCCCAAACACAAGGCAAAGAAGAGACACTCCAGGGCACCGCCGAGGGCAGAGTGATGTGCACTGCCCTGCGTACCACATGCACAGCATCACCCACCCTTCACTTTGACATGGGCGCCCTCACTCGCTGTGTCTGGGGCGCCCACTTTACACACAGAGAAACCGAGGTCCAGAGACGACGGGACTTACTTAAATACTTACTGAGTTGGGGGCGGGGGGCGGCGTGTGGGTGGCTCAGTCGGGTAAGCATCCAACTCTTGGTTTCAGCTCAAGGCATGATTTCACGGTTTTGGGGTTTGAGCCCCATGTCAGGCTCCACACTGACAGCACAGAGCCTGCTTGGGATTCTCTCTCTCTCTCTCTCTCTCTCTCTCTCTCCCCTTCCCCTTCTCTCTCTCTCTCAAAGTAATTAAATAAACTTTAAAAAATAAATACTGAGTTGGAATCTAAATGTTTCTCATTTCCAGATTTAGAGAATCAGACCCCAACGAGACCCAAATTGGCAAGAAGTGGACAGGGGCTGTCCATACATGAGTTCACCTGACATTAACCCCCTCAGGCTCAACTGGCACCCATGTGCCCCACTGTCTGTCTCCCTTCACCTTTCTCTTCTTCTTTTTTTTTTAGTTTTTTTCATGTTTATTTATTTTTGAGAGAGACACAACATGAGTGGGGGAGAGGGGGGCAGAGAGAGAGAGAGGGAGAAACAGAATTCAAAGCAGGCTCCAGGCTCTGAGCTTTCAGCACACAGCCTGATGCAGGGCTTGAACCCATGAACTGTGAGATCACAACCTGAGCCAAAACCAGACGTTTAACCGACTAAGCCACCCATGTGCCCCTGCCTTTCCCTTCTTGATTCTTCCCTCTACAAGGCTCGGTAATGTCTTAAGGAGAAGTGGATTACAACAATATGATGAAGAGCCAGGTTCTTAGAGTCAGACAAACAGGTTCAAATCCTAACCCCACCATTTGCAAGCCATAATATTTCTGGGCCTCAGTTTCCTTATCTGTACAATAGAGATAAGACCCTAATTGGATTGAGCAAGAGAACACCTATAAAGTGCTAAGCACAGGGCTGGCACACAGTAAGTGCTCCACATTTGGGGGCAGGACTGTTGGCAGGGAAGCAACCAGCTCCCATACACCTACACACAGTAGGTCTGTGGGAGTCCACAGCGAGCTCCAAACTTGGACAGCAGCCTATTCTCCAGGTCGATGACTGTCTCCCCAATCTTTTCATCTTTGGAGAGGAGGTCATAGTCATAGAGAGTGATCTTCAGGTCCTTCTCCAGAGGCAGAGTGCAGGTCAGCTCGAACATCCTGCAGGGAGCCCAGGACAGATGTCAGAATGCTGTAGGCTCCCTGATATTGTTGGACACAGCGGGTACTCAAGGGAGGGAGAGCAGGACAAGAGCAGGGGCTTGAAAGCCTTCCTTGGCCCCTTTCTCCCCTCCCAAGAGTGGTCCTGGGGTCCACCCTCCTGGGTCTCCTATATATCTTAAATTATTACCCCCAATGCTCTACTGATGCTGGGCTTTTCAGGGAGAGAGACAGAGAGAGAGAGAGAGAAAGAGAGAGAGAGAGTGTGTGTGTGTGTGTGTGTGTGTGCACATGCACACGTGTATCAGATGCTCCCAAATCATCTGGGCTGAGCATATGGTATGTACCTGCCTGATAAACCACAAAATGAACCAATGAATTGGAACAGAAAGTTAAAACTGAAGCTTCTACCAGGACAACCGGAAGCAAGAGGTGTGAAAGTGCCAGTGCTCTGGAATTTACCAAGGGGATGGCCCAGAATCCACTTTGGGGACACTTAGGGCTTCACACCTGCTTGCAGGGTGGGAAGAAGGAGGATCTGTAAAGAGACTTCTTGGGAGAGAGTTCCTGCTATGCTCTGAGATCCCCATCCCTCACCCTGGTCAAATGTAGATGTAAAGCCCCTTTCCCCCTGAAATAGTTCCCTGCAGGCGGGAGGCAGAAGCCTGGCACCCGACTCCTACTCAAGGAAGAAAAGCAGCTGGCAGCTGAGAGGAGGAGGAGAGAGAGGCTATACACTGCTCCCATCCTGGCTGGGCCACCATGATGCCCAAACGGAGCCACCCTGAATCCTACCCCACGGGACCTGGAGCTCCAGCAGTGAGATTCCAGGCCCATCTGAAAAGGGCCACCAGTAAAAGGACATAGCATCTGCCACATCGTGGGAGCTTCAGTGGGTGGGTTCAGAGGAGACTTTTGGAAAGCACTCACAAGAAAATAAATCAGCTTTAACATCTGCCACCCAGAGAGTGCCCAGAAAACAGGGGCAGTGAGCACATGGGGCTCTCCTCTTGCAGAGGCTCCCCTAGTCCTGTCCCTGCACGAACCAGAACCTCGGCAGCTAGTCTGGGATTGGCAGGAGACGTTAGACAGGACAGGGCGAGAGGCAAAGCCCCCTCCTTCCCTTCACACACACACCTACATGCTGCATGCATCTGTACCCAAAGTAGTACAGCTATACCCAGGTGGGAGAGGGGACAACTACCCTAGAGCCAGTCAGGTTCCTGATGGCACACGGAGGGACATTCTGGTTACCACCTTGACACTGTGGGTTTAGAACAAAGCGACTGTGTACAAGTAAGCAGAAGAGTCACCTGCCTGCCCTGTTTCCACTCAGGAAATGAGGAAGGTAACCCCCATGAATAAATGTTTACAGGATATTGGCAGACAAAAACAAAGCTGTGTTTTCATTCAATTCCGTGAGTTGTGCTTGTTCACCACGTGAGTTATACAAAGAGTTTCTGCACTCACTCTCCCACCTCGCCCTGGGCCCTGACACTCACCCCCGCACCACTTGTGGAACCGGCCACATCTTCTGCCCGGTCACCATTAGCCTGTGGTTCACGCAGGCCACTGGACCTCACCAAATAGAGCTCCTCCCACCTCCTTCCCTGTAGCCCCTCCCTCCCAGTCCAGCTTGCTGCTGGCTCATGACTGGCAGGACCGATTCACCTTCAAAACCAGCAATTCTCCAGGCTGACTAGGCCCTCGCTGCAGAGCTCAGTGACCATAGCTAAATCTATAGATACGCGTTTATGAATTCAATGCGTCATCTGACAACATCAAAACAACACATCTTCTCCTACCGATGCCAGAGAACTAGCCACCAACTTCCCTCTGTAACTCTTTCTCCAGCCTAAACAAGCTCACATCCAAACAGCAAGAAATTCAGGATGCCTGGGAGCTACTCCCATGCAGTGGGCGCGCATCCTTCCTTTCCCTGTTCTTAGATTTCAAGAAGCATTTTACTACCTTGCTCTATCTATCCGCTAGAGACGAACATGCAACAAAGAAGAGAACAATTAGTAAATGCAACATGGGATCCTGGATTAGATCCTAGAACAATAAAAAGACATTATGGGAAAACTGGCCAAATCTTAATAAAGTCTAGAGTTTAGTAAACAGGAATGCACCACTATCGATTTGTTTTAAAGTTTTGACAAATAAGGCAGGGTTAGGTTTAATGGTGAGGGAAATTGAGTATAAAGGGTATGCAAAAATTGTACTATCTTTGCAACTTTTCTGTAAATCTAAACTTACTCGAAAGTAAAAACTAATCTAAGAAAAAGAATAATTAGCCAGTGCGCTCTGAGTTTCCATTCAGATTTCTGATCTTTGAGGTAACTGTTTATGTGGTCAACTAGGAGCTTCTGCCAGGACTCATGTCTTCAGCACATAGTGAAAAGCTAGCTGAGGTTACATCCCTGTAGACACACAAGATCATCAGAGCACAGCTTTGCTGCAGGACCTGGGGACTTCCCAGAGGCGGCCACATCTCCACGCTGAGGTGGAGGGGGGAGGTGGGGAGGGGGGAGGCGGGAAGGGGGGCAGGGAGAAGGGGTGGCGGGGCAGGCGTTATCCAGATTGGTACCTCCACCCCAGCACCAAAGCTGCCCCCAACTTACTTTCCAAACACAGGCTCCAGAGTACAAGGAATGTAGTTATCCTGGTCACTCACTGATTTCTTCCCTATGGAGATCTTGATGTAAGGATCACACTGAAGGAAGAGACAGAAAGACTTCAGTGAATTCACTTTCCCAGCACATCTCTAAGGCCTCTTCAGTCCTCTGCCTCCCGATGGGGTTAGGAGGCCAGCCATCAAGAAGCTGCCATCCTGCCATCATGCCAGGCCAAGGGCCCCGTCCTGTGCACCGCCACACCGGTTGGCCCTGACATGGACTTCTAGTCACGGACCGGCAGTGGCAATGGGGTACCTGAGTCCTCCACACTCCCAAACCACTGCCCCATTGGGAGACGGTGGGTGAGGGCAAGGCTCATATCCTCAGAAACACAACGGCTGGTATTACACATGTGACTGAGCTAGCTGGGGTCCTCTCTGTGACCTCTGCTTCAACAGATCGAAGGGAAAGAGATGGCCAGACTTGATCAGCCCAGCCCAGCCAGCCTGGCCTTCCCCATGCCTCCTGCAAGCACTAGCTCCCGGGAGCAGCTGCGGCCACAGAATGCCCAGGGTCAGAGGTGGCATAAAGAAAGCTTGAAGTGTATGAACTGAACACTGGCCACGGTCACATCTTGGAGGCCGCTGGTGGTGCCTGGGCTGGAGATGGCTCTATTCTGTCTGCGCTTTGACTTCCCAGCAGGGCAAGGGCAGCTGTGACTTCTCACCTTGAAAGGCAGGGCTCCAGGGATAGGACACCAGACCTCCACCCACAGCCTCAAGGACATACGCTAGGCCTGCACCCATCTAAGGGGATGAGAGAGCACCTCCGAACTCCAATCATCCCTGCCTGGTCCACTTCTTTCCTCTTTCTCTCTTCCCAAGTTTTCTCTACCCCTCCCCCACCACCTCCCCAGAGCTCCAGACTCCTTCCTGACCGCCCTCAGGCCCAGGAGCAGAGCGAGGGGATGAGATACTTGCCTCAGACACAACATTTGAGTGAGTGCCAAAAACACTCAGTAATCAAGATAAACACATTTTGATGCAATATTCAAAAAGCTAAAATCAATGCCAACAGGCCATGATGAACAAAATACTAAATTTTAAATAAAGACAGGATCGGTATTACTGATTTTTCCTTTTGCCTCAGGCTCCACCCTGGCTAGGCACTGCACAGTTACTGAGCCCTTTCTCTCCTCCCCATACCCCCACCACCTGAAGCCCCACAGACTCCAATCCCAGCCACACCTTCCACGTGGCCTCCTCCTGTGCCTCAGCCTCGTGCTGAACAGACACTAAGCATTCTTCTAACAAACTCTTGCCGAGTTTTTTGGCCCGTGCTAAAATACTTTCTTCTTCCTCCCAGCCTATCAAAACCCCATTGATCCTTAAGAATCCTATTCCTTCCATGAAGCCTTCCTCATTATTCCCAAGTCTTATGCTGCCTGGCCTTTTCGGACCTCCTGGAGCACTTGGCCCTCGACAGAACTCCATCCCGTCACCTCTCAGCGCTGTGTGTGCTCGGCTGGTTTCCACAGCTTACTGTGAACTCCCCAGGACAGAGTTGTTTCAAGATTCCGCAGTCCATTTGTACCCCTGCCTGCCGTTCGGGAAGAGGTGAGAGTCCCAGGAATGTTACCTTCCCATTGGGGTCCTTGGGCTGCAGGCCGAATGCTTGGATGATGTAGATGCGGACCAGGCACTCCTGAGGCCCCTGGGCAGCCAGCTGGTGGAACTGTCTTGGGGGCATGGGAATGGCAGGGTCCTCTGGGAGGGGATAGATTTTGAAGAGGCCCTGAAAAGAATGAGGGGCCAACTCATTCATCATCACTGTCACCAACATAAACACCATCATGACCATTAATTACCCTCATCTCTGTCAGAGTTGTCTCACCAGGGACCACCAAGCCCACCGCCATCCCTAAAGGGATGCATCAACAGCATCAACCGTGTCAACAGCATCAACAGCATCACCCGCACTGTGACCACCTGTCACCTACACAGTCACCAACATCAACACCACAGTCATTACTGTAGTTACTACGGTATTGCTGCTCCTGCCCCCTTCACTTACTTCACAGTCTTAGGCCTCCCAGTTTGGGACAAGTCCTCAAGGACTTACCTTGAACTCCCCAATTACAGATGGGTCTTCGGTCTCCTCCTGAGTCTTGCCCCGGTAGAGCTTGAAGGTGTTACAAAAGTCAGACAGGCCCTCGAAGGCTTCCACATTCTCCAGTTGTGTGTCATAGACCTGCCACATGTGGGGACAAGAGGAGGAGACAAAGGAAAGAGAAAAAAGAGGGTCAGCAAAGAAAGAGGAAACATGACAGTATTCAAGTGAAGAAGCATGAGAAGGCACGGAGAAGAAAATGAAGGAAAAAGGCCATTTGCAAATTCAGGAAGCAAAGGCAGGCAGGAGAGGTGAAGGTCAGAGGCCAAGAACAAAGAGGGCAGAGAAGGAAAGCACAAAGGCAGAGGTTAAAGAATGCAAATAGTGGAGAGTAAAGAGAGAAAGGTGAGGGACAGAAGTGACAGGAGAAGGGAGGAAGAGGGGAAGGCTCTGTTCAGCACCACTAGGGAACAGTTTTCTGTTTAATCCAATGTTCTAGGTATCTAGGAGTCATCATGTACATAGAGTGGTGTGTTTTTTTAAGAGAATAAAATCAAACAAATAAATGAAAAGCTAACTTGAATGTTATCTGAAGATCGCAACAGAACTCTAGAAAGTTTACAGGTCTGCATTTTAAGCCACAAAGGCTCACTGTCCAGGATGCCCGGATGGCAGTGGTACCAGATACCTGGCCAAGGATGACTTTTGAACACTACTTTAAATTTGTGAACCTGATTTATCGATTTCATTCCCCTTGAATTCCCACTCACTTTTACATGCTAGTGTTTTGGAATTGCTTAGGTTTAAATGAAGCAAGAGTTTCCTATTATAGATGATTAAATGTACCTAACAGTTAAGGCTATTAAAAACTTAATATACAGGGGTGCCTGGGTGGCTTAAGCGATTAAGCATCCGACTCTTGATTTCAGCTCAGGTCGTGATCTTGCAGTCATTGAGATCAAGCCCCGCGCAGGACTCCGTGCTGAATGCGGAGCCTGCTTGGGATTCTCGCTCTCCCTTTCTCTCTCTCTGCCCCTCCCCTGCTCGCTCTCAAAATAAATATACAAATATTCAAAACAGAAAACCTTAACATACATGCTAAGTTGGTTATACCTGAAACTGATAGACAAGACACTTCAGGTAAATTCCTTTCTCATATTGCTGAGTTTTATTTCTCATTTAGGCCTGGACCGAGTTCTGTTCCTTCCAAGAAATCTTTAATGATGCAAGTGGAGGCGGATTCATTGTTAAAAATTAGTCATATGAGTAAATATAAAGTAAATATTATTATCGCCTTACGTTTTGATTCTCAAAAATAACAACCAGTTATTTGGTTAATATTTGACATGTGTCGTTTTGAGTGTGCTCTTGACCCATTTACATAGTTTATTTCTTTCAAAGGACAGTTCTTTAATTTGTCGATTCTACCATATCCTCTGTTCCAGTTCCTTATTTCTGCTTTTATTTTTATTATTTTGTTCTTCCTACTATTCTCAGGGTGTTTTTTTTTTTCTTTCTGTTCTTTGTAACTTGATCGGTTGAAGCTTTCTTTACTTGGCTCCCTCTGTCCTGATAAGGAAAATGCTTAATGCTATGAAATTGCCTCTGCTCACTACTGCCTTGGCATTTATCCATTTGTTTTGATTATAACATTATCATATTCATTTTCTTGGCATGCCATAATTACAGTTTTCTTTTTATTATTTGATCCAAGAGCTAGATGGTTTTTTTTCATTCTTTTGTTTTAATTAAGCTTTTAAGGCTATAAATTTCCTCTGAATGCTGCTTTAGCTATAACCAGCAAGTTCTAATAGGTAGCATTTTATCATCATTTCCTAGATAATCTGCCAGGGTGGGTTTATATTTTCTCTTCTACCAAGAACTGTTAAAACAGAGGTGTGTGTGTGTGTGTGTGTGTGTGTGTGTGTGTGTGTGTGTTTTAATTGTCTAGATAGAAGAGAACTTTTGGGCTTTTGATTTTGTTATTATAAAATTCTCATTTGGGGCACCTTGGTGGCTCATGAGGTGTCCAACTCTTGGTTTTGGCTCAGGTCATGATCTCACGGTTCATGAGTTTGAACCCCACATTGGGCTCTGCACTGACAGCACAGAGCCTGCTTGGGATTCTCTCTGTCTCTCTCTCTTTCTCTCTCTCTCTCTCTCTCTCTCTCTGCCCCTCCCCCGCTTGTTCTGTCTCTCCCTCAAAATAAATACATAAACTTAAAAAAAATAAGTTCTCATTTTGTGGCATTATAATCAAAAACATTGTCAGTGGTACGCCACTTTTTGAACTTTATTAAAGTTTTCTTCATGGCCTGTTACACGGTCAATCTTTGTAACTGTGCCAAAGGCATAGTCCCTATTTTCAGGCTACGGGGTTCAATCAGGTGAACGACTAGGCCGGTTCTCTATATCCTCTTATGTTTGGGCCCCCTTGACCTGACATGAACCAAGAGGAGAGAAAAATAAATCTCTCCCTACCTACTATTTCTTCCTTTGTCTCCTGTAACTTCTGTTTTGTAAATATTGATATTGTGTTATTTAGCACATACGCATTTTCATAGCTGTCACCTCTTGCAATGGCGCCATTTAATGTTATTCTTTGTCTCGTTCATTTGGGGGACCTGAATCTGCTCTCATCTAATAGTAAAACTGTGACTTCTGCTTTTTTTTCATTTGCATTTGCCAGGCACACATTTTCACAATCTTTTATTTTCAACCTTCATGAATCTCTTGAGATCGGATTTAAATTTTGTAATTAATGATTGATATGATATGCACTGATATGATAGATATGTTTGATCTGGGTTTATATTTATATTTATGTAGTCATATAATATGTTTATGTTACATTTCCCAATTTCATCAATTTTTTAAAAATCTTTGCCTGCATGGTCTAGTGTGTGTGTGTGTGTGTGTGTGTGTGTGTGTGTGTGTGTGTTTCTGACATCTAGGATGGGCTGCGCTTATATTCTAATATTATTATAGATTTACATATACTAGTAATTCTCTAAGTATTTATGTCTTTAGGGGCAGTATTTATGAGTTCCCTACTATAGCAATAGTAAAATAATGGAATTTTATCTCCCTCCCCCTCCCTCTCCCTCACTCAGATTCAGGCAGTATTGTCTTCCTTAGTATTTACTCTGTACTATTTGCTTATAATTTGCTTATGCTCCTGTTATTTTATTTGCCAGTTTTAAATACAATCTGTCAACTCTATTTATTCTACAACATGACAATCCATGTCCTTACTCTGTATGCCATCATCTCTCCTCCTTCTGTGCCTAAGTTTTGTCAGTTTTGTCACTTCCATAACTTCACCATACATATTTATATTCTGTCCTGTTACCCTAATACTGCCATTTATTTTCAGTATAGGTCAAAGGTAAAATATGATCACAACCTGTCCCTTCGTTCTGGCTTTCCCCATTATCTCCCAACAGAGTTCATTCCCTAGAATTTCCTCAAGATGGGGGCATGAGACCCATATCCCCAGTTTCTGAATATGCCACTTGGGTGTCTGTAGCCGTTGTGCCTGAAGTGCAGCTTGGCTGAATGTAAATCCTGGGCCACCCTTTCTTTCCTTGATGATTTTACACATGGTGTTTTACTGTCATTGACTATTAAATGTTGTTGTGGAGAAACTGAAGCCACCTTGATTTATTTCCTACTTTAAAATGACTTAATTTAAAGTCATTTAAAGAGAGAAAAGAAGAGAAAAAGGTATGACTACCACAAAAATTCTTTATCTCCAAAGTCCAATAACATATACCAGGATACATCTCAGGGTTGACCGATCTGGGTTGATTTTTCCTGACACACAGTGGACCTTAAGAGTATGTATATTCAGGTATTCCTTCACTCCAGTGACATTCTATACACTCTTAAGTGTCTTTTGTTTTAGTTCACTGTTTTGGTTGTCTTTCTCCGAGACTCCAATTATGCAAGTGTTGGATCTCTTTTCCCTGACTTCTATATCTGTTATTTTCTCTTTATTGTTTTATAGTTCTGTTTTTTATTTCCATATCCTTTTGCTGACTTCCATCATTTTTGTCCTCTGCCCCTTCCTGTGTGCCTATGCCCCTTCCAAACTGCTGTGTTCTCCTTTCCTGAATCCTACCAGTTCACATATCAGGTCTCCTCCTCGCACCATCCCTTGAGTTCTTTCATCTCTGCTTTGGATTCTGACTGTCCTACTTCTGAAAAGTTCACAGCAAAATATTTCATTTCATCTGCTCCCTGGAAAAATTTGCCGGGTGGGTATATACCCTCTTCTCTAAGTTTTGATTTGTATTTTCTCTTTTTCATAGTATTTTTTAATTAATGCCCTGAGAGTTCTTTTATTATTACTCATCATGAAAGGTGTTGGATTTTTCTAGCCTGATTATTTCTTTTGCTCCTCTCAAAGAGGCAGACTGCTTCCCGCAAATATGGCTCATCTGTGTGATTCTTGGGTTGCTCCAACTTCTCTGCTTCTCTGAACCAGACCAGGTCTAAGGAGCATTTATCTTCAGCCTGAACCTTACTCCAAAGTTCCCATATCCATTACTGCGAACAAAGGGGGTTAACTTTTATATTCCATAGTGAAATCTCTGCTTCAGGAACTATATTTTTTAACTACTTATTATGAAAGTTTTTAAGGACACACAAAAGTAAAGATAACAGATAATAAGCACCCATGTGCCTATAACCTGTCTTAATTAATTCTCAACATTCTTTTATTGGGAAGGATGGGGCTTTCTGAGACCTGCTACCACTATGACCTTTCATCGTTTTCTCTTCATCTACTGCCTACTGGCTTCTACCCAATCTTGGTTGCCTTTGGACAGCCCTTACATGTATTTTGGAGTCTGCGGGTTTTATTTGTTTCCAACTTTTACTGAAAATGGAGTTTGTGGGTTTGAATGATTTCCAGAAGAAAAGGGGGAAAATGCTGACTTATGCAGCCATGTTCATACTGGAAGTCTCAATAAAATACTTTTTAAATTTCCAAGTGGTTGGTCTTTTTGCTTAAACTTTTGTTATTAACTTCTCATTTTATTGCATTTTAATCTGTCTTGTATGATTTCTGCTTTTGGTAATTTATTGCTAAACTAATATGTGATCAGGTTTTGTAAATATTCTCTGAGCATTAGGAAAAAAGTATTCTCTATTTTTTTATTATTTTTCATTCCTTATTTTAAAGCTAGTTTTTATGTAGCTTAAAAAATATTTTACCTTGTTATTCAGACCTCTTATTTACTTATTTATTTACTTGTTGCTTCATCTGCCTGGGAGAGAGATGCATTAAAATTCCCACTGCAACTTTAATTTCTCTCATTTCATATATATATTCCTACCATTTTTGCTTTAAATATGTCTAAGCTCTACTGTCCTGTACATAAATGTTTGGGTGTTTTCTCACTAAGATGTGTATTTTTTATTTATATAAAACACCCATTTTGTTTCCTTTGCTTTTTACTTTAAATTCTGTTTCTCTTTTATCTGCACTTACCTTATTTTGTTTGTCATAACATTTATTTTTTAGCCAATCTAAGTTGTACTGTTTTAGACATACCTCCTAAGGACAGTCTAATGAGTTTTGAATTTGATATAGTCTGAAAGTCCTTATCGCTTAATAGAGGAGTTTAATCCATTTTCATTTATTAGGAAAACAAATATGTTTTATTCTTTTTCTGTTGTGTTTTTCTACGATTTCTGGTTTTTGTGCTTTCTTGTTTGTATCTTTTGTTTTCTATCTTTTGCTACTGAGATTATGGGTTGTATTTTCCCCCATGCTAGTAATTTCTAAAATATGGGTTTTTTTTTTTCTCTACCCATTGTGTTCTCCATTCTCTCCAGAATGCTACAGGCTATTTTTCAAAAACTCATGGTGGTGGTGGTGGTGGTGGTGGTGGTGGTGGTGGTGGTAGTGGTGGTGGTTTTTTCTATTTACTTATCCTTAAAGGACAAGTTTTCCTTCCAGGTCTGGTTCCAACCATCCCCCCCACCCCACCCGAAACAGGTTGAATGCCTATTGTTTTGGATGGTCCATGTTCACTTGGACACTGTCAGAGATCTCCTCGGAGAGGTCAGGCTGGAGGGCTGAGTGCCAATTCTATGTCCAGCATCTGAGGGAGCAGCAAAGGGGCCAGGGCCATGGGCCACACTGGCAGGAGTCCTCATTCTTGGTTTCTCTCATTTTCTGGCAAGGCCACAGTACCACATGCCAGACCCAATGTGCCGGACCTTCTTCCTGGTACACAAATAGTTCAGTCTCTTTGCCCAACCTCACACACCCAACTGCAAGTCAACGAAGAATTTGCTGCCTCAGGAAGACTATGTCTTCAGAGCCACTGCCACTGCCTGAGGCTTCATCTCTGCACATCCAGGCTTCCCGGCACCATTCACTCAGAGGCCCCCAATCTATCAGAGACAATTCTTGCCACCTTGTGGAATCATCCTCCAGAGTGGCCACCAAAGGCTTTTAGCCAGCAGAACTACCTGGAAGCCCAGACCACCCACCACTCGAACTGGCCTCAAATCCTGTTCATCTGGTCCCCTTCCGGGTGCTCCTCAGGGCACCTCCCTGCATCTAACAGTCCTTGCATACCTTCTCTAAGGAGGCTTGCCAGACAGAGCATAGCAAAATACAGAACACCCACTCAAATTTGAATTTCAAATAAATAACAAATAATTTTGTTAGATAAGTATGTCTCATGTAATATTTGAGGCATAAGACATATTTATCTAACCATTATACAAGATACTTACAATAAATTATTATTCATTATTTTTCTGCAATTCAGGTGTAACTGAGCATCCTGAATTTATTTGGCAACCCTCTCCAGGACCCTCTACAATTCCTTTGGGGTGTAACTTTGAGTCACCTCTGGTTATCTTTTTTGAAAGCAGTCTACTTTTAAAAAGCATAATTGTATTTGTGGAATTTCCTCAAAATACCAGAATTTGACTGACTCATCCCTGGCTGTTTTTGTTTGGTTGGATTGTTTTGGGGGCTTTTCTTTGCTTTTTTTTTTTCACAGAAATGAAGTTTACCATATTTTTATATTTGCTAAGCAATTTCTGTTCCAATTGTAGGGGTGAAGGAATCAGAGCTCCATTCTCAAGCTGACTTTCCTCTTATTTTAATACAATTTTTTTATTATAGAAATGTTCAAATAACTTTAAAAAACAGAATAGTATAACAAATCCCTAAGTATCCATCCTCAAGTTTTAACAATTTTAAATATTTTGCAATTTCAACAATTTTTAATATTTTGAAAATCTACCGGAGGGCCACTCACATCATCTATCTTCCCCTTTCTTTTCCTTTCCTTCCTTTCCTTCCTTCCTCTCTTTCTTTTTTTTTTTTTTTTTTTTTCTTTAGCATTGTAAAACAAATCCCAGGCCAGGCATGATTTCATCCATAAATACTTCAGTATTTTTCAACATTCTTCCAAAAGTACTTTCTTCATTGTTCCAGCCCACACTGACTTCTTGCTCTAAATCAGGGGGTGACCTCTGTCACCTCAATTAGCTCATCAGGATTCATTAGCCCTCATGCACCAAATGAGGAGATCCTTTGGATACATGTGTTCAAAGGAGGTGACACACATGCATATGTATTGTCTTCCTGTGCCCCTCCCCCCCTCCACTGCGTATGCCCAGGGGCTGTTAGACTGAAGAGCACACTGTGGAAAGGCCTCACCTTTAGAGTATCAAAGCCCTTCTCCAAGTACTGGCCACACTTTTCCCTCTCCCCTGTGGAGGCAAAGAATTTGCTCCACCAGTCGATGAACTCCTCCTCCTGAGTGGGGAGAAAGAAAGAGATCACTTCAGACACAGAACTTGCCAAGCATGGTCCTTCTGGACCAGACACCTAGCAAGGCTGATGGGCTGGTGTGCACTTCCAAGCTCTCCTGCTGGGTTGAGTTCAGGGGAGCAGAGAGCCGCAACTCCCCACCTCTCCGGGGACAGACTGCACAGATCAGACCACAGCACCTGCGCGGCATTCAGAGGCAGAGGCTCCAGCCCTGCTCTGCCCCCCATTCACTGTGTAATTCTGTTAAGCTCCCCGGCCTCCCTTCTCCTCTCTGTGATGTGGACGTTATCATCACGGTGCCCCCTCCATTCCAGGGACAGACCGAGGCTGAAATCAGAAGGTACATACAGTAACTCTTTGGAGGAAAATGTCAACAATGTGTCATTTATGAATAAAATGACCCAGGGATGTAGACCCAGGGAAAACTCAGACCTCAAAGAGTTGTCCTGCCTCCCCAACCCCAGAAAAAGAAAAAGCATCGGAAATCAGAACTTAGCCCTCCCAAGGTCAAATCAAGACAGAGTCCCTAAAAGCCAACAAATGCTTACTAAGTACCTATTATTCAAATGGAACACTATCTAAAAGAAAAGAAGTTTGTGACAACCCACTCTCTGCCCTGTCCTTCTCTGCTTACTCATATTTGTAGGAAAAGATGGACAGGTCTGTTGTGGCACACACTGGTCTCCTCACCTGCACATGGTGGGTCTACAGGTCCTCTCAGCTCTGTGTCTAGAATGCTCCTCCAGCCGTGTCCTACCTGTGTGTCCTATCACCCAGGGAGTCAGCAAGCTTCCTGAAGCTGGGATGGTCACTCTTCCTCAGGTCTCTCTCCAAACCCTGCCTGGAGCTGGGCGCTCAGTCTGTGCCCGTCAATACCATTAAAACTCACCCAGTTCAGTGGGCAGGGCCAAGGATGAGGTGTTAGGAGAGCGTATCTGGAGCTTGCTTTTCCTCCTCTGTATGAGGGAATATGCTAAATCTCCCAAAAGTCTGCTCTGATTCTATAAAGTCAACTGAATGTCTATCACTGAGTTTCTGGAAATGGCCGTGGCTCCCCTTAATGCTCAGTCCTTTGAGTTCTGGCTTATTAAGGGTGAGAACAGGCTGGAACCAGGCCAAGGGTACCTGAACAGGCACCATGGGGAGAGGATAGGATGAAGTTCTCAAAGTCTCCACCCATCCTGACAGTGTGGCCCTAATACCACTGTGTGGCCAAAATGTGATCCCCAGACACACAGAACAGAGAGTAGGTATCAGAGCAAGGCTGAGTCTACAGAGTCACTGTTAGACCCACTTACCAGGAGGGGCTTCTGCAGCCAGGAGAGAGGAAAAGCCATTCAGATGGGTTAAGGTACAGTGTAGCAGAGCTTTCTGGCTTGTAACCACTCTAGAAAAAGCCAGCATAGAACAAGGCCAACCCTAGCCCTGATATTTTAAGTTCAATTTAAAGAAAGATATGCCATGGGTGAATAAACATATGCAGACATATATATCAAGCTCATAACACAGAAAAATATATTTATACAGACATGCCCAAGAGACATGTATATACTGCAATGAACATACACCCCCACAAAAATACACACACTAACACACAGGCATATATATGTGCATACAGGTAGAAAGAGTTAGACTGGAAGTCAGTTTAGCTGTCTGATTCCTCCTAAGTCTTTATTTTCTTCCCCAGCACGGATACTTAAAGATTTGAGTGTATGATTCAGGGTCAGAGTCAGGCACAAATAGGCAACCGACCAGTGTGTTCTGTACAATGAAATAACAGAAGCACTAACAGAAGGACAGTAGTTGTGGGAAAGTTGTTACATTTCCCGCGGTCTTGAAAAACCAAGTAAATTAAAAAAAAAAAAAATAGTATGGAGACAGAGAATCTGAACAATACCATTAACAATGTCAATTAAGAAGACAACATTATGGGATCTAAAAATAGAAAATATACCTTCTTTTCCGGCACCACTGGAGCACTTAGAAAAAATTAAAAGCCACAAGCAAAGCTCAATAAAGTCTCTTTGACCATAATGCATAAAACTGAAAACTAATGAGAAATTTAAGAATTAAAAATCTGAACCTTTTAAAAATTTAGAGCCACACTCTTACAACCTTCCTGGGTCAAAGAGAAAACCAAACCTAAAATCATAGATACTTAGAAAATACCAATAGTGAGAGGGTTATGCCCCCAAATTTGTGGATTATAGCTAAGTCTGTCTCAAATTCAGTCTCAAATGCTCTTGCATTTATAGAAAGAGAATGAAAATAACTCATCTGATAGCTCAAGAAATTAGAAAATGAAAAATAGGAAGACCAAAATTTGAAAATGATAGGTAGAAATTAATATATTAAAAAAGGACAATATTATAATTTATAATTAAATCTCAGAGCAAACTTTCAAAAGGCCAATAAAATAAACATTTATCAAATCTAATGTTTAGAAGTAGGTACACCATTAGGAATGAGAAAGATCAAATAAAATGATATTATGGGGAGAATGAAAATATTAAAAGATTTACCATAACCAGTGACAAAATGAAAAATGCAGATGAAGCAGAAAATCTTCTAGAAGAATATAAATTCCTGAAATTGATTCAAAAGTAATAGAATACATGAAGAGATCAGTAACTCTAAAAGCTCTCAAAGAACTACCCTAAAAGAGATATCAGGTCAAGTTGGTTCCTTTGGGATAAAGTTCTATCAGTCTTCCAAAGAATAAATCAGGGACACCTGGGTGGCTCAAGTCAGTTAAGTGTCAGACTTCAGCTCAGGTCATGATCTCAAGGTTCATAAGTTTGAGCCCCACGTGAGGCTCTGTGCTGACAGCTCAGAGCCTGGAGCCTGCTTCGGATTCTGTGTCTCCCTCTTTCTCTGCCCCTCCCCCTGCCCCGCACTCTATCTGTCTCTCTATCTCTCTCTCTCAAAAATAAATAAACATTAAAAAAATGTTTTTTAAACAAAGAATAAATCATGGTTTACACACACACACACACACACACACACACACACACACACACACATTAATCCCATTCCTGAACAGTCATTAAGATATTAATAGATTACAGGATGTGAGGGCGATCTGGCTGCAACACCTGTCACCCCACTGATCACCAGGGTTGATTCGGCTGATCTGGCTGGCTAGGCGGGTGTCCCCTTCCTCCCTCACTGCTCTATGTGTGTCCCTCCTGAAGCTGTGCGCTCCGCTCGGTCGAAGATGACAACCTTCCCTGATAGAGGAGGACCGTTCTTCGATCAAGGGTATACGAGTTGCTGTGCTCCCCTGCTAGAACCTCCAAACAAGCTCTCAAGATAATAATAGATCACAGCAGTAGATCTGCCATGGTCAAGCTGGATTATTCCAGGATGCAGGAGTGGTTCAATGTCACTGAATAACAAGGAGAGAAAACCCACAGGATCATCTATAACAGAAATTCGCAAACTATTGCCCACTCACCAGCCACCTGCTTTTGTAATTTAAATACTGTCTGTGGTCGCTTTTTAGTTACAACAGCTGAGTTGAGTAGTTGAGACAGACACCTTAAGTCCCCTAAACCTAAAATATTTACTCAATGGGTCTTTAGGAAAAAGTTTGCCAATCCCTGATCTATAACGTGCAAATATGAAATGGGGAGAAAGGAATGAGAAAACTTTTCAGTTATTCCTAAAGGAAACTCTCAGTTCATTCACCCTCATTCACTCGTTTTCATTCAATTAAGAAGAAAAGGAAGCTTTCTATCTTAAAGCAATGGCCAAAAATAGTGCCAGAAATTCTCCCTTCTGGGCTTCTGTAAATAGGGCTGCCTCTGCCGATAATTCTCATTGATGTGGGTGTAAAAAATCACTTGAGGGGCACCTGGGCGGCTCAGTCAGTTAAGTGTCCGACTTCAGCTCAGGTCGTGATCTTGCGATTCATGAGTTCAAGCCCCACGTTGGGCTCTGCACTGACAGCTTGGAGCTTAGAGCCTGCTTCAGATTCTGTGTCTCCCCCGTCTCTCTCTCCTTCCCCTGCTTGTGCTTCTCTCCCTCCCTCCTTCTCTCTGTCTCTGTCTCTCTCTCTCTCAAAGATAAATAAAACATTTAAAAATTTTTTTAAAAAGTTGAAAATCAGGGTGGTTTGGGAACCAGGAACTTGGGAGCCAGACTAGCAGAGTTCAAATCCTGCCATCCCTACCTGTGTGACCTTGGATAACTACTTAACCTCTTTGTGCCTTAATAATCTATAAAATGAACAAATAATAGTACCAATTTGGTAGAGTTATGGCAAGCAATAAATGAGTCAATTGGTATAAGGACCTTAGAACAGTGCCTAGCATGTAAGTGCAATGTCTGTGTTTATTGCTATCGCTGATCATGGTATTGTTGTTTCTTTGGTGCAGACCGGGTTAGCTTCTTGGCCAAGTACTGGCTATCTCACAAACTGCCAGCAGGCACATAGCTAAGCACAGTCTTTCCAGAAGGCAATTTGGCTGCAGGTCTCTACAGCCTTAAAAGTGTGCATACACTTTGACCCAACAAGCTGTTCTAGAAATCTATATACACAATGGAACACTATGTGGCAATGAGACAGAATGAAATATGGCCTTTTGTGGCAACATGGATGGAACTGGAGAGTGTTATACTAAGTCAAATAAGTCATACAGAGGAAGACAGATATCGATATGTTTTAATTCTTATGTGGATCCTGAGAAACTTAACAGAAGACCATGGGGGAGGGGAAGGAAAAAAAAAGTTAGGGAGGGAGCCAAACCATAAGAGACTCCTAAAAACTGAGAACAATCTGAGGGTTGATGGGGAGTGGGAGGGAGGGGAGGATGGGTGATGGGTATTGAGGAGGGCACCTTCTGGGATGAGCACTGGGTGTTGTATGGAAACCAATTTGACAATAAATTTCATATTAAACTAACTAAATAAATAAATAAATAATAAACTTTTAAAAAAGAACAAAGAAAGTAATCATAGGCATAAAGATCTAACTTCATTTATAATAGTGAAAAATTGAAAACAACTTAAGCATCCATCAATAAGGAACTGTTTGGGTAAACTGAACATCCACATGATTAGATGTTATGCGACATAAAAAATTATGCTGTTGAAATAGCTTTATTGATATGGAAAGCTATTCACAACTGATGAGATTGATACAAGGTTAAAAAATGAATAACATGATTTCATTTTAATAAAAGGACCAGAGCCTAAATGTTCATAGCAGTTACCTCTGAATGATAACATTATGGATATTTTGTTTATTCCTTTTATTTTTGTGCATCACTCAGAATTTTCTAATTCTTCACTGTGTGCATGTATTCCTTACACAACTTTAAAAATTAAATATTTTTAAAGTAAAGAGCAATAGCAGGATGCTTTAAAAAAATCACCAAGAAAATGAAAATATAATTCACAGAACAGGGGGAAATATTTACCAATTATCTATCTGATAAGAGATGTGTCACCAAAATACATAGAGAACTCGCACAATTCAATAATAAAAAGACAAATAACCCAATAAAAAAGGAGCCGTGCATTTAAACAGACATTCCTCCAAAGTTGATAAGCACATAATAAGCACGGGAGAAGGTGTTCATCATTAGCCAAAAGGGAAATGCAAATCAAAACCCCCATGAGAAAACACTTCACACCCACTAGGATGGCAATCATAAAAGAGTCAGAACAAGTGTTGGTGAAGATGTGGATAAATTGGAACACTGCTGATGAGAACATAAAATGGTACAGTCACTTTGGAAAACAATCCGGCAGTTCTTCAAAAGGTTAAACAGAGAGCTATCCTACGACCCAGCAGTTGGACTTCTAGTTATATATCTAACAGAAAGGAAAACTTACATCCCCACCAAACTTGTACAGGAATGTCTGTGGCAGCGTTATTCGTAACAGGCAAACAGCAGAATCCAGATGCCCATCAATTGATGAATGGATAAAGAAAATGAGATCTATCCATACAACGGCATATTATTTGACAATAAAAAGCAGTGACGAATTGATGCACAGCATGGATGAACCTCAAAAACATGATGCTGAGTGAAAGAAGTTAAACAAAAAGACCATACATTGTATGATTCTATTTACATGAAATGTCCAGAATAGGCAAATCTGAGGCAAAAAGTAGATGAGTTGTTGCCTGGGGCTGCAAGTGGCTGGGAGGAAATGGCAGATGACTGCTCTTGGGTACAGGGTCTCTTTGGAGAGATAAAAAAAAGTTCTAAAATTGATTATGGTGATGGCTGCACAACTCCGCGAATATACTAAAAAACATTGAATTGTACACTAAATAGGAACTTTTATTACGTGGATTATCTCAATAAAACCATTCAAATAAAAAAGAACAAATGACCAAATACGAGCTTATAACCTTTAAAATGACAGCAAAAGTGGCAATCTCAAGCATGTACTCTAAGGAGATAAGAGTTAAATTTTTTTTCAGAAGAACAATCAAACGATCACCAAAAAAAGACCTAAATCTTCGCACACCCACTTTTCCTCGAGAAGCTCTCTCAGCTGCAATTCCGTCATCCCTCAAAGTTCCAGGCAGTGTCCAGTGGCTGAGTTTCCCCAGCAGACCCATGGCTGGTGAGGAACACAGCCCAGGGCGCCTTCCTAACTCCCGGTTGCACCAGCTGTCCTGCCGCTCAGTGGCTCTTGTCTCCCCTTCTCTTCCTGCATCCCACAGGCTAACCTCTTCTAACTCTACCCCCTTGGCAGAAATTGTATGTGCAGCAGAATCACAATTTGTGCATTAACTTGTTTATTTTTTGCCTCTACAATCCTGTTTGCCCCTTTGATCTTCCCTGTGTCTACTCCCTTGCCCCTCTCTGGGGCACTATCATACTTCCAGCCTGCCCAACCTGCCGTTAACCCTACTGCGCATCTGCCCCAATGTGGCTGAGGGAAAGAGCAAACCAGGGGCTCCGAGTTCATGTCACTGCTTCAAGTGGGTCTCAGGGCTGTCCATCCGCCCACCTCAGTTTCCCACTCCTGGAACTCTCCTGTCCCCTAACACCACCATCCGGTACTTTCTGCTTTGTCCTCAGACCCCGGGCACCTCCTCCCTCTGCTCACTCTTGGCCAGTGACCCTCCTTCCCTTGGAAAGCAGAAGCAATCAGAAAAGAACTGCCACGAGCCCTCACCAGCATCTGTACCATATTCTGCCTTCCATCCTGTCACCATGCTCTGTTTGCACCCCAACACAAGGCCAACTCCTGCACTCATGCCCTGGGTCCTGTGCCCTCTGCCTGCTCAAGGACACCACTCCACGATCCTCCTCACCCTCGCCCAGGCCATCCCACTCGCATCTCTACTGGGCCATTCCATCAGCATTCAAACATGTGACACTAGTTCCCTGTCATTCAAAGAAAACTCTCTGACTTTCTCCTTTGGCTCCCAGCTCATTTCTTTCTCCCTTTTACAGAAAAACTTACAGAAAGAGTAATCTACACTTGTGTCTAGTTCCTGCTTCTCCATTGTCTCTGCTCAACCAAAACTTGTCAAGGTCACCAGTGACTTCAGTGATCAATCCAGCAGCAGTATTTGATACAGGCAGCCACTCCTCTGCCCTTGAAACATCCCCCTTGCCTGGCAGAGGACCAGGGTGGTGTCCTCCCCTGTCACCGGCCAAGCCTTCTCAATCTCTGCTGATTCTTCCTGGTCACTCACCCTTTGGTCATCTGAGTGCCCTGGGGCTCTGTGCTTAGATCTCTTCTCCTCTCCATCCACTCTCACTCCCCGGGGTTCCCCTTGAGACTTACATCTTTAAATGGCAAAGATGCTAATGAATCCCACGCGGAGCTCTCTGCAGCCTGGATGACTTCTCTGAACTCCAGCCCCCCCGTTTCACCTGTCCCACTGACATCTAATAAGTGTCTCAAATGCACCACATCCAGAAGCCAATTCCTGACCATCCTCCACCCACCTGCTCCTTCTAGTCTTCCTCGGATAAGTCAGTGACACACCTTCCTTCCAGATGCTCAAGCCAAAATCCCTGCAATCACCTTTTGAGTCCTTTCCTCATGTCGCATGTTCAGTCTAACAGCAAACCCGTTGGTGCCACCTTCAGTACATATTCAGAATCAGACGCTTCTCCCAAATAACTACCACCCTGTTCTCTGTTATCTGAAATATTACACCAGTCTCCCAACTGGCCTCCCTGCTTTCACCCTTGCCCTCAAATCTATCCTCAACACAACAGCGCGCTACCCCCCCCCCACCCCCGCCCCATGCCGGAACACATCAGCCCTCAGTGCAATCCCTTCAGTGATTCACCAACTCAACTCAGGACAAAGCTAAGCCTCCTGGGATGCAGTCCCCTCACCTCCCTGACCTCATGCCCTTTGTTTTTCCTCCTCATTCATGCTCGTCCAGCCACAGTGGCCTGCTTGGCCCCTGAGCACTTCCAACACCTTCATGCTCTTGCCAGGAGCTCTATTCCTCCTGTAGATCCATGGGTCACTTCTTCACCTCCTTCAAGTCTTGACTCAAATGCAATCTGCTTTATCCACCACCACCATATTTTAAATGACCACCTCTTCCCCCAGCAAATCTTATCCCCTCTTCCTTGCTTTTTCTCCCCAGCAACCATCACCATCTGACATTACATATATTTTACTTAGGTATTAGTTTGTTGTGTCTCCTTCCCCATGAGGGCAGAGATCTTTAGCTTTTTTAACACTATATCCCCAGTACTTAGAACACTGCTTGGCACATATTTTGAGTTCAGTAAATATTTGACGAATATGTGAATGCCTGAACAGCGGGAATGAAGGAGGATCTTTGGCTTTTAAATTTCCAAAGGAAGATAACATTGTTATTAAAAAAAAAATAGGTTTAAGAGGATGTTTTGTCCAGCCAGTTTTCCCATACTCTGCAGAGGAGATGAAAGTGTAGAGGAGGAGTGGAAGAAAGAACTAGAGATTTGTGATAGTTTCGATAAGGCATCCCCACACCTGGACCCCAGGTTAGCTCTGAAGTTTATATGGAAGAGACCCCTCCTTAACTTCAGGGATCTGGTAAAGGGAGGCCCAGAAGTTTCCAGAAGCATTGGAACATGAGGCACTTGGCGGAGATGGCTGCATGGGCGTCATGGGAGAGAGAGGCACGGAGCCCTCAGCATTTCCTGTAGACCCCAGAGTGTCACGAAACAGCTACCAAATTGTAACGTGTCCCCCAGAAGGGCTTGAAAATTGGTCGAGAGAGAGAGCCAGGGGATCTGAAAGGGTCTTGTGCCCAAGAGAATAAGCTATTGTCTGTGTGGTCCATGCACCCAGAAATCAGTGGGCCTATAGATACAGGGCAGACACATACTGGTGACCAGGGGACCCTGTCTATGGAGGCCATGACATTATGGAAGCTCAACCCAGAATGTAGCTGCCTCCAAGGGTAAGGACAAGGAGGAAAAACCCAAAACTGACTCAGCTTAAACCTGAACTATTGAAGGACACCAGGGCTTTTCTGCCATCAGGAAAAATATGGGCTTAAAAAGGAGATTACATTGAATTACAGAAAAACAAAGTTATGTTTTTAAACACACTCACAGACGTGACTTGAAAATACCATTCCTGCTATTTCACTAATTTGTCTTCTGATAGAGTTATTTCAAGTCCACTTCTTCCTTCTCTTCCAGCCTTTACCCTGATGTGTCAAAGCCAACCAACCCTCTGATGTCAGTGGAATCCCATAATCCAAAACTCCAAAAGAGTAACCGCCATATGTTCTCAGATTCCAAGTGTGCTCTTGACCTCATTTTGCAACAGCTAAGCATCCCGTCTTGGAACATGGCAAACAGGAGAAACAAATGCAAAAGGCTTGATTGCTAAGTGTCATCTCAGGCTTTTGCAAGCAGTCTGGCCGTTAAAACTTTATATCCCCATGCCCAAGGTTCAAGGCCCCTCATCATTCAGCCAGCCAAGCAAGTAAGTCTGATCAAGGCACGGACTGGCAGTCTCTCCAATTTCAGCTAATAGCCAGCATTCAGTTCCTGAGCCACCAGAGCTTTGTAACAAAGACATGCTTCTCTGGGCTTGATCCAGTGTAATGGGTACCCTAATCCCTCTGAAGACCCAAATCAGCACAGCACATTCTGAACATTTAACCTCCCATTTTCATTCAGTGGGCCGAACACATTTCATGAATATAGACAGCAAAATTGACAACAATAATTCTAAGCCTGCCTTTCTGTGAAGTGAGGAAAACTGAACGGGGGAGGGGGAGGTCTCACTGGTGTTCTCTCCCAGGATGACCAGTTGAGTCAAACAGAAAAATTCCTGGTCAAATCCATTTATCACCAAAGTTGTAATGTTAACCTTTGCTTGGGTCACTATATGGAACTACCCATACCCACCTCTAAAACAGAAGTCTTTTTTTTTTTTAATAGTTTTAAGCAGGCCTTCATTGCCTATGGTTGACCCCTAGACTGGGTTGAAAGTGATTTCTCTCTTAGCATAGATCATTATCATCAAGATGGTAATAATGGAACCCAACACTGGGGTTACTGCGAGGCTGTGAGTCAAAGTCTGCAAAGAGACTTTATGACCTATAAAGTTTACCATGAAAAACATCCTTGTTGATACAGCCAACATCCCCAATACCACTGCCCCAAAACTCAACATCTGCATCACTAGAATAATGATACGATGCCTCTAATTCTTTAATTAATGTCCTAAGTTTTGAGCAACTGAGACTATTTTCTCATGCACACACAAATACAAACACAGACGTAACACACAACCACTTATGTACATATAGACAGACAAACCCCCAGACATGCAAGCACCCTGATTTCAAACCTGCCACACCCCATACATACTAAACCTCTCATGCCCCCCCAAACCACACAAACATATGCCCACAGCCAGCTACCATGTTGATTCAGCAGAACTCTACATACTCATCACAAAATCACTTAATTATTTCCACAAGTGGAACACTAGGCTTTCAACCTCTTGTTCACACTCCCTGTAGTCCTGCCTCTGTGTCTGTCGTAGAGATCATTATTCCACTTATTCTCACTTCAAGCTGGACCAGCAGAGGTGGGAGGGAAGGGAAGACTTTTAACCAAAATGCTGAATTGTTTCCAAAAGGCCCAGTGAGTAAGTGTGCCTGAAATCTAGCAAAGTCAAGCAGATGGTGAGCAGAGAAGGGTCAGGGCCTGATAATTTGACTATTGGCCTGTTCCAGATGGGAGACACAAGTGGAATGGAAAACCTCTGGGGAATTCTAGCTTACTAGCCCTCTCCCGACCCTGGAGTCTACGGTAGATAAGATACATGAGCTCATGACTTGGTCCTCCAGGGACAGTATGACCACATATACCCATGCAGGAAGCCTAGAGGAATGGGGATCTATCCAGCAGGGTGAATAAAAGAAGGTCCCATCAGAGTCCTCTAACCTCTGAAGAAAGCAATGAGACATCACTAATTCAGGATTTGTGATGATTCCAATAGGGCCTGGGCAAAAGCTTTCCCTATCTTCTTCATTCTGCTTATGTAGATGGTTTTGCTTAGCAAGAGTTCCAACAATCTACTTAAGAGAAAAACTATTTTTGAAGGCTTTCCCAGGACTGCTGAAGCATTCATCAAACTACAGACACTAATCTTAGCTATCTTAAATTCAATTTTAAAAGTATTTTGGGGGAGCCTACTATGTGCCAAAGTCAACCTACTTTCTAGTTACTGTGTGCATTTTCATACACAAAATCACATTACTTTTCAAATATTTCCTATTTTGAACTTGCTGCTACTTCAGTCTGGTTTCCCCAGCCCTCGGTCAATGTAAGAGAGGTGTTAAAGACCCTGGATTGGTTAATAAGCTTCAGTGAGTATACTTGGGGGATTTTTACTCAGCCATGATCACTGTACCAAGTTCTAAGCACTGTCCTGACCCAGACTAGGGGGCAGGAGGGGACAGGGACAGGACAGTCAGGGGTAGGAAAGCATATAATTAGACCTCATAGAGAACTTCTTGTCCTGCAGATTTCCACAGAAAGCTGAGCATTTTTTCTCTGAGAAGCGATGAACCCCTTTTCTCTGGATGGGAAAACAGGTCCCCCATGGACCAGGGGAAAGACCTTTTGGGAAAAGAGGAGTATGGTGGGGTGGAGGCAGAGACAAGGAGGGCTGGTTGAAGGGGCTGGGGCCTCCTCCTGCCTGATGAGGCCCTGGAGTTTGCCAGACAAGTTTCACCCCGGGCTGTCCCCCCTGCAGTGTGCATCGAGGGAGGAGGGGCGCACCCCCGAGGAGACCACAGGAATGCCAAGCAGGGGAAAGGCGCCCGGAGCCAAGGGCTCCGGCAACGAGGATCCAATATCGGCGGGTGACTCCAGCCCCCGTAACAGGAGAGACCGTAAAGTATGTGCTCTGCTTCCCAACCAGCAAACACAGCAAATAACCAATTACTCCAAATAGCTAACAGATTTCGGCTCTGATTTCCCTCCCCTTGCCTCCCCTGTGCCTTCACTTGTCATTTGATGGGCGATTTGTATTTGCTCTGAGAAAATGAGAGAAGGAATGACTCACAAAGGAAGGTCCAGATTACACGCAGTGACAGGCATCAAACCTCCCTCATCAGAACTAATGGGAGTGGGGGGAGGCCAGGCTGCACTGGCAACACATCTGAACCGGAGATATTTTTAAAGAAGTACAGTTTTGTACTTTCGAGCACATACAGTAATTCTTGCTAAACCAATATTGCCAAATACGTGTCCTCAGGAAACCTACTTTAAAGAGAGGAGAAGTATCTTCCTAATTAGCACATCTGCTAGATACCAAAGTATAGGTAAAACCATTCGTGTTATTAAAGTTAAAATACTCCCCCTCGAACTCTCAAGTTCAAAGGTGCAACCGTGAGGTTCTGAGACAAACTGCCTCGGATGCCTTCTGGAAATGCTTCCTCACTTGGGAGCCACACCCTGTAATTGATTCCTTTGCTCAGAAAACCTTTGCTTCAAAGTCTTTGGATAAATTGTTGTCAGTATTCATGAGCTGCAATGAGGCATTCCCCCAAAACTTGGAATTAAGGGAAATAGGGCTGCCCTCGGAGAATTAGACCGTGAAATCAATGCATAGTGGTTCAGAGCAAGGACAGGCAAAATCACCTCAAAGCAGAAGAGTGGCTCTTACACTAAGCCTTAACCCTAAATGGGTAGGCTGTATTAATACAACCCGAGAAAGAAAGTGAAAACAAGGAATTGGCCAGGCCTGGAAGTACAAGAGAACGAAGGGTTGGCTGTTGACAGTTGTTCACATCAGCACCCTCAGGGGATGGTCCCGACCTTTGGAGATAGATGGATCTGTCCATCTTGGTCAGCTGCTGCTAAATTGCAAGTCACAGAACCCATCTCTCCTCATTCTAATTCTTTACTCATCTCCAATCACAATTTGGCTTCCCAACTGCTGAACCTATAAGATACCACAGGCTGGACCACAATCCAAGGTCATGTCCCATGGGCAGAAGTATTTCTCACTATAAACTCATAAACTGGCAACCTCAGTTTGAGGCTTGAATAATAAGTATCCAGCCCAAAGAAAATGGGCTCATCAGGTGTCTGAACCACAAGGTTGAGGATCCACTCACAAGACTGTTGACACCTCCCTAAAGAACACCCCTGTCTTGTGGGCCTGGCGGGAGAGGGTCAGCTCTCCTTTACTTCAGAAACTCCTTACGGTAGGAGGTAGGAGCCGACAGGCAAGGACCTTGGCCCTGACCTAGCTAGTTAACACCTCGCTGCCACAACAAACATAGAAAACAAGCCCTTCAGTCCCATGGAAAAGCCTCTGATCCTGCTTTCCTTCTTGCTTCTCCTATCCTGCTGGATTCCTAATTGGCAAGGTAAAGATACAGCAACCTTAGACTGTTCTCTTCTCCCTTTTATAAAAGTTTGAAATTAGAAATGGGGCCCATGCACTAATGGACAGAACCATCTGGGCTCCCAGTGAAGCAAGGACTTCTCTCTGTCAGGACAGATAGAAAGAAGAGGATAAGGTTCAAAGGAAGGGGAGCAACATGAGGACTAAGGCAAGGGTTATCTTAATGAATTGAGTAAAAAGACAGAAGGAAACCAAAGACTACCTTATGTTCATAGAAAGTCTCAAGAGGATACAAGAAGTTAGAGCATGCAGTCCTGAAGGAAATATAACCTGCATGGAGACAAATAGGACTGTCAAAAATAAAACTATAATAAAGACATTGATTTCTAGCAAAATGACAACAAGAAGGCCAGAGAAACTCACTAAGTAAGAACACCTAAATTAACAGATAAGAAATCTTTAAAATCCTTTTTAAATGCATGCTAGAGCTGATGGGAATGTAAAGAAAATCCATGGGGGCAAATGAGGAAGCAAAACCACAGAGAAATAAGGAGCCAAAATGCAAACTAACTGTGGGGCTCAAAAAGCCCAAGCTGAACATTTAGTTTTAGTGACTCTGGGTTTGTCACATTTTCAGGCATCTGGTAAAGTAAATGCATACCCTCTGCAAAAGAATGTTAACTTTCATCCAGGCCTCAAAGAACTCTCAGATAAAGTTCCAAGGAACATGAGTTCACAATCAAAAATAGTACAACATGTAAGGAATAAGGCACCATGAGCAAGAGTCAGCTAGAAACACCAACTGCATATCAGACCTAATGTTACAGATACAGAAAACAGAATTGTCAGAAATAGGACTTTAAAAAAAAACAACACTGTTTACAAAAACAAAAGACATTAAAAATTGTGGCAAAAGAATAAGAGACTCAAAAATAAACAAGCCAGTTGCAGGGGGTGGCAGGGGGAAGAACTTCTTGAGATAAAATGTAATACTTAAAATTAGAAACTCAATAGATACGGTTAAAATAAGGCTTTAAAATTTTTTTTTAATGTTATGTATTCTTGAGAGAGAGACAGAGCATGAGCGGGGGAGGGGCAGAGACAGAGAGGGAGACATAGAATCTGAAACAGGCTCCAGGCTCTGAGCTGTCAGCACAGAGCCTGATGCTGGGCTCGAACTCAGGAATGGTAAGATCATGACCTGAGCTGAAGTCAAGACACTTAACCAACTGAGCCACCCAGGTGCCCCTAAACATGAGCCTTTAAAAGTAGCTAAAGACTTAGTGAACTTGAAGATCTATCTTCAGAAATTAGCCAGAGGGCAACACAAGAAAAAAGTGATATGAAAGAAAGTTGAACTAACATGGAGAACAGAGAAGGTCCATTGTAGATCTAATCAGAGTTCCAGAAGGAAATGATAGAGAAAATGGGAAATACGTAACATTTAAAGAGATAGTGATTGAAAACTATATAGAACTAATTAAAACAAAACAAAACAAAAAACATTTCTCAGATTTAGATTTAGGAAGAAAACAGAAAAATGGAAGCAAAAAGATAATAGTATCTTCAAAGTGCTGACAGAAAATAAGTGTCAGTAAAACCAGTATTTCCAAAATAAGGATGAAATAAAAATATTTTCAAGCAATAATTTAAAAGTGAGAACATTTACAATGAACTAATCCTAATTATAAGAATTTCTATAAGCTCTACTTTAGGTAGAAAGATGATCCCAAAAGGAAGAAGACTGACCTACAAAACAAAGTAGTAAATATGGGTATAACTAAAATGAAATAGGTTACTTTTAAAACTGATATTGTTTTGGGGCACCTGGGTGGCTCAGTCAGTTAAGCATCCAACATCAGCTCAGGTCATGATCTCGTGGTTTGTGAGTTCAAGCCCCGTCTATGCTGACAGCTAACAGCCTGGAACCTGCTTCGAATTCTGTGTCTCCCAATCTCTCTCTGCCCCTCCCCTGCTCACGCACTCTCTCTCTCAAAAATAAATATTTTTAAAAATAATAAAATAAAAATAAAAATGGTATTATTTTTAAAATGTAATTTACAGTTAGAACTAAAATATTGAACAGAAGTTTGTAAATTTGTGTGTGACTGGAATTAAAGCATTCTAAGTTCCTTGTAATATTCTGGCAGAAGCTATAAATATTAATTAGACTTAGAATTTGCTACGTTGACTATGCATGATAAAGTTTCTATACTAATCACGAAAGGAATAGAAACAGTGTATTGTTTTGAAACTGAAAAGGGAAGAAAGAATGTGGGGTGGGGAAGTAATCTTTCAATCCAAAAAAGAAAAAAAAAAATGAGGGGGAAAACGGGCAGGATGAATAAAGACAAAAAATAAGATGGCAGAAATAAATCCAAATATATCAATAAACACAATTAATAATTGGACTCAACTCACCAGTTAAGAAAACATATTGCCAGAACACACGAAAGAAAAAACAGAATCCATCTATTTCCTGTTTACCAAAGAGACAGCTAAAAGATAACGTCACAGAAGAGTTGAAAGTAAAACAATAGAAAAAGGTATACTAGGAAAATACTGGCCAAAAGGAAGCTGGTGTGGCCTATATTAACATGAAAAAAACACTCTCATTAGGAGATATTTTAAAAGGCAAAGGGCCAGAGGTTCACTAGGTATTATTAAAAGATTCAATTTGTGGTGCCTGGGTGGCTCAGTTGGTTAAGCGTCCGACTTCGGCTCAGGTCATGATCTCACTGTTTGTGAGTTTGAGCCCTGCATGGGGCTCTGTGCTGACAGCTCAGAGCCTGGAGCCTGCTTTGGATTCTGTCTCCTTCTCTCTCTGCCCCTCCCCACGTGTGCTCTGTTTCTCTGTCTCTCAAAAATAAATAAATGTAAAAAAAAAAAAAAATTTTTTTTAAGATTCAATTTTCTAGTAAGATATAAGAATTCTACCTGTTTGTGGCTAATAACACAGCATCAAATATATAAAGGAAAAGTAGGCAGGATCATAAGGAGAAAATGAGAAATATCAAATCAAAGCAGGCTGTTCAATTATACCTCTCTCAGAAATTAATGAATGACACATATAAAACTCAGAATAAAAATAGATTTAAATAACACAATTAACAATGGTGCCTGGGTGACTCAGTCGGTTAAGCGTTTGACTGGGTTTCAGCTCTGGTAATGATCTCACGGTTTCATGAGTTTGGGCCCCACGTCGGGCTCTGTGCTGGCAACACGGAGCTTGCTTGTGATCCTCTCTCTCTCCCTCTCTCTCTGTCCCTCCCCAACTCACACTGTCTCTGCCTCCCTCAAATAAAGAAATAAACTTAAAAAAAAAAAAACCACACAATTAACAAGTCTGATCCAAATGGACATGTTATATGTAAAACACATTTATAGAATAGACATTCTTTCCACACACACACAGGACAATTACCAAAAAATGATCTTGTAATAGACCACAAAGTAAGTATCAAGAAACATAACATACAGACCCCATTCTCTGAACCATAGCACAGGTAAACTGAAACCAGCAACAAAGAGATAACTTAAAACATAAGCTAGGAACTTCTACTTTTAAGCAATGCAGGTGTCAAAAATAAATATAGCGAAAATCAGTAAACACTGAACTGGAAAACTAGAAAATAACAACAACAACAACAACAAAAAACAGTCATCAAAACCTGTGGGATGCATAAAACAGTACTTAGAGGGAATTTTATAGTCTCAAATGTTTATATTAGAAAAGAAGAAAGTTTAAAAATCGATGAACTAGACATAGCACTTAAGAGGTTAAGAATAAAATAACCCTCTCCCAAAAATAAAAGGAAGGAAATGATAAAGAAATTAATAAACTAGAAAACAAGGAAACAATAGAATATCAACAGAGCTAAAAATTGGTTCTTTGAAAAGATTTTTTAAAAATCTGACAAATTCTGGCAAGAATAATAAAATAAAACCTTAGGAATTAAAAGGAACATAAATAAAAGAAGGAAAAAATTGAAAAAGTAAAAGGTTATTGTGAGAAATGGTATGTCGATAATTTTTAGGAGGAAATGGATAAATTCCTATAAAATATAAATCACCAAAAGTGACTCACATAGAAAAAGAAAACCTCAAAGGTCCTATAAACATTTCTTCACATTCTATCAGCAATTTAAAATATCCCCAGGAAAAATACTTAGTCTAGACAGCTTTAGAAATGCATCTACCAAACATTTAGGCAACAGATAATGTCAGTCTTTGTCAAGAAACTAGAAAAAGAGCATGTATGCCCCCAAGTCATTTTTTAAGATTAGTATTATGTAGCTGCCAAAACCTGAAAAAAACAGTATCAGAAAAAGAAACTTCAAGCCATTATCACTCACAATAATTAATGCAAGAAAATTTCCTAAATATTTGCAAACTGAACCAGCAATGCACAAACAAAATAATAACGCTAATGATAATGATAATAATAATAATAATGTATTGTGACCAGGATAGATTGTTTCAGAAATGCAAAGTTGTTTCAGCAATTAAAAAAAAATCCTATTAATGTAATTCACCACATTAATAGATTAAAGGAACACCACATTTACAGATCAAACAAATTATATAAACACCTCAACAGATACATAAAGAACATGCAATAATGTTTCACATCATTCATGATAAAAACTCTTAGCTAACTGGTAATCATTCACCTGAAACACCAGTGGTGTAACATAAAAATATTCACTTTTAAATTAGAGCAGATAAGAATACTCTCTATTATCAGTTACATAGAATATTGAATTGAATGTCCTCACCAGTGCAATAAGGAAATAATAAAGAGAAAAAGAAATTGAAAGTACACAGAAGAATAAAAACTGTGATTAATCACACATTATATGACCAACTACACAGAAAACCCAGAAAAATTATCCAATCAGTGGGATTAATAAGAGAATTTAGCAAAGTTTCTGAATATAATGTCAGCATATGAGAATAAATTTCATTTATATACAAGCAAAAAATTATTAGATAATATACCTTTAAAATCCAAGTAAAAATACAATCAAGCATACAATTACTAGAACTAAAATCTAATAAAAGTTGTACCACACTTTTTTGGGAAAAAAATATAAAATTTATAGAAAAACATTAAAGAATACCTAAATAAATGGAGAGAGATCATATCCATGTTTAAAAGACATTATAAAAATGCTTTCCCCAAATTGATCCAAAAATTCACTCAATCACAAATCACAACAGAAGCCGACAAGCTGATTGTAAAATTGACATGGAAAAAAATAATAATAAAATAAAATAAAGAAAATTGAGATGGAAAAAGCAAAGGACAAGAATAGCAACGACACTCTTAAAAATGAGTGAGGTAGAATATTTCCTTTACCAGGTATGAAGCCTTGTTATAAAGCTATAGTAAATAAGACAGTGGAGTATTAGTGCAGGGAAAGACCAATGGAACAGAATAGATAGCCACAAACCAACCCACACTTTTATGGAAACCTGATATATGACACAATTGTCATTACAGATCAAGAAAGGATAGGTCATTCTGTGATGACACGAATTCACCGGTTATCTACATGGGAAAAAATAAAAAGAAATCCAATCTCTACTTCACACTTTGCACATAACACAAATCAATGCCAGATGGAATAAGGACTTAAGTATGAAATAAGCAAGATTTCAGAATTTTAGAATTGTGAGGACAAAATGCAGACTAATATCCCCTTTTGAAAAGAAAATTTAACCAAGGCAGAGAGGGAAGGAAGGAGGGAGCAAGGGAAAGATGAAGTAATAGCCCAAGAGATCCAAAATATAAATGACAGGAATTTCAGAGGAAGAGGGCTTAAAAATGACTAGAAATTAAGGAAACTAACCGAATAGCAGAATTTTTGAAGAGCTGATTCTTTGGATGAAAAACAACCATAAAAGTAAAAAAGATAAGTAACATAAATCACAAAATTAGGAATGAAGATGAAAACGGGACAGATACAGAAATGTTTTTTCTTTTATTGTAGTAATAAATACAAAGCCACGGTAATGTAATAAGCAATATCTGGGGACATCAAGCTACCAAACTGACAGAAGTAGAGAGTGATCAAAAACTCCCCTTCCCAAAAAGGTCCTGGGCCCAGTTTTATAAAGAAGTGCAGGGTAGTAGATGCATCTTACAATTATATAAGGTATGCATTCCTGAAAATCTAGAATGCAAAATTCACGTAACAGCACCATTTTCAAGAAGAAATAAGTATCCTACCTATCAGCTATACCATAAATACAATTTGCTTGGCTGCCACCTTTTAAATTACATGACTGTTAGTCATTTTTCACGTTTAGGTTGATTCATATTACTAGACATTTTGTACATAAAACAAGACTATTAAATGTTTACATCATGAAATTGCCAACATGCATAATTCAGATTCATAGAGTGGCTTTAGTGTATTTTCAAACCTTTAAGAAACAGTAATTCCCATGCCATAGAAACTGTTCAAGAGCACAGAAAATGAGAACACCTCAAAAAAGTATTTATGAAACTTATAATTCTGATGTCAAAACCTAACAAAGACCACTTAAAAGTAACACTTATTGGGGCGCCTGGGTGGCTCAGTCGGTTAAGCGTCCCATGTCGGCTCAGGTCATGATCTCACGGTCCGTGAGTTCGAGCCCCGCGACGGGCTCTGTGCTGACAGCTCAGAGCCTGGAGCCTGTTTCACATTCTGTGTCTCCCTTTCTCTCTGACCCTCCCCCGTTCATGCTCTGTCTCTCTCTGTCTCAAGAATAAATAAACGTTAAAAAAAAATTAAAAGTAACACTTATTAATAGACATACAAAAATACTAAATAAGTAAGAGCAAATCTAACTCATAATATAGACTAGAAGTTCTTTCAAACTTGCCCTTACCGAGGATCAACAAACACTATGCTTTCCCCCTGCTAACAGTGTAAGGTGCAAAGCCAGCTCAGAGCCTGCAGCTAACCTAGTATGCCCACTACAGCACCCACCGGGGCGCTGCGTGCTTAAGAGTCACTGTGCTGGTTCCCAAACCTGTTTATGCCGTTGTACTAACAGGGTAATTAGATCAGTAAGTCAATATTACAAAAACATATAAAAATTGAATTTAAGGGGCATGTGGGTGGTTCAGTCAGTTAGGTGTCCAGCTTCAGCTCAGGTCATGATCTCAAGGTTTGTGGGTTCAAACCCCACATTGGGCTCTGTGCCGACAGCTCAGAGCTTGGAGCCTGCTTCAGATTCTGTGTCTCCCTCTCTCTCTGCCCCTCCCTGCTCACACTCTGTCTCTTTCTCTCTCTCTCTCAAAAACAAATATTTAAAAAAAAAATCCTTTTTAAGAAAAGCCATCTATTCTAGAATATGAGTTTAATGATTTTTTAACTCATGAAAATTAAGTATGAGTGAGATTCTTTTTGAAGTTTTTATTCAAATTCCAGTTAGTAAATATACAGTAAAATATTAGTTTCAGGTGCACAATACAGTGATTCAATCAGTGAATTTAATTAAATAGGTGGTGGGGGGTAAGGAGTACACCTGTTGTGATGAGCACTCAATGTCGTATGAAAGTGTTGAATCATTAGTGGGATTTTTTTAAGGGAAGGTATGGGAAGGAGGAATCTTAAATTTTTAGAAGGACTCCACAGTCTGGTTTTTCTGCAGGTATCATTAAAATCTCACCAAACTTTAATAAACCTACAGGAAAAATCATAGATAATGCATTTTGAATGTGGCTTATACCAGGAGGATGACAGGACGACACTCTAATAGCAGATCCAGATGGAAGGAGGCCTTGGCACATGTCAAATGATTAGCATGGGAAGATACACAGATAGGGTCAGAAATAAAATGTTTATGGTGTGTATGCATGAATTTTAATCAGTCCCATTCAATCACCTTTTTCAATTAGCCAACCAACTACCTGTCGTGATTGCATCGGATCAGAGAACTTCAATTATAGGAAATTATAATACCATGACCAACTGACCGATTCAGATTTATCCCAGGAATGCACGAAAATTATACATCATATTACTGGAACAATATGCAACAAAATAATCATCTTGATAAATGCCAAACAGCAGTGGATAAAGTTAAACTCCTATACCTAATTTTTAAACTATTAACAAACTAATAGTAAAGGGCACAACCTTGGCAAAATCAAGAATATCTATCTTAAATTGCCAATCATTATCATGACTAATGGAAAAATGGTAGAAGCTTTTCATTAGAATCAGTAACTACATATGTTTGCTCACTAGCATCGCAATTATCAAATGTTATTCTGGAAACAGGAAGAAGGTATACTTATTAGAGAGATAGTGACATATTTATTCCTGTTTGAAGAAAACAATCTTACCTGCCTGGAAAATCCAACAGAATCAACGAACAACTCTCAGGATTGATAAAGGAGCTCACTAAAGAGCATGTTTCAAAGTATACATGCAAAATATTGTTTCCCTACATTCCAATAATAAATAGCTAGACCCAATCATTTTTTTTAAAAAGATATTCCCTGTAGGGAATAAACAAAGGCTATAAAATGCCAAGGATTAAATGTAACACAAAATGGGCTAAAACTATCTAAACAAAAATAACTCCTCTAAGAAACAAAATATAATACACAAGTGGAAATTAAAACTAAAATTAAATGGGGTGACTGGGTGGCTCAGTCGGTTGAACATCCAACTTTGGTTCGTCATGATCTCTCACTTCGTGGGTTCAAGCCCCTCGTGGGGCTCTGTGCTGACAGCTCAGAGTCTGCAGCCTGCTTTGGATTCTATGTCTCCCTCTCCCTCTGCCCCTCCCCTGCTCGCTCTCTCTTGCTCTCTCTCTCTTAAAAATAAATAAATGTTAAAAAAATTTTTAATTAAAAAAATTAAATGTCCAATGATATGGGAGTGGTAAAACTTTATGGATGGCTATATAATGGGATTACATGAGCCATGTTTTTAAAGAATATAAAGATATGGAAAAACATTCATGATATACTTTTAAGTAAAAGAAAGTGCAGATTACAATATGATTCCAAATTTGTTTTTAGACAAAAGTATGCACACATGCATAAAAGATATCTAAAAACGTGAGCACATCAAAATCTTTTTTTGTAATTTTTTTGAAGTTTATTTATTTATTTTGAGAGAGAAAGAGAGTGGGGGGGCAGAGAGAGAGAGAATTCCAGCAGGTTCCGCACTGTCAGTGTGAAGCCCCGTGAGGGGCTCGAACTCCCGAACCGTGAGATTATGACCTGAGCCAAAACCAAGAACTGGACGCTTAACCAACTGAGCTACCCAGGTGCCCCATGAGCACATCAAAATCTTAACTGTGATTATCTCCAACTGGTAGGAATACAGGTGGTTTTCACTTTCTGCTTTGCACTCTTGTTTTCTATATTTTCTACAATGGGTACATCAGAAAAAATTTAAAAAATATATTGCCTCTTCCTAGAAATCCATAAGACGCCTACTACAGGAATCCCTCCCCCTGAGAGCATGAACAGAATTTAACGATGGGCGGGTTCCATCTCTTAGGGCTCCCCAGCAGCTCAGGAGCTGCTCTGGCCCTCAGCATGGGACTTCATGAGTGCAGGGTGAAGGCTAAACGCCCAAGTCATCTTCCTGGAGGGACCCATGACCCCCCAAGATGACACCAAGGAAATCAGCCCAGCTGTAGACTGTGGGCCCCAGCATACTTCTTAGAATCTGCTCAAGACAACCAGGGTTCCTCAGTCACACTTTCATGCCTCTGGGAGGGGCAGAGAAAATCAACCTGCCATTGCCCACAGAAGCTTCTCGTGTCCTGTTTTCCGGAAGTCAGGATCTAATTTGGAGACTTCCCTGTTTCCACTGGCCCATGTGATCCCAACCAACCCTCTAGCCCTCATGCAGGTAAACAGGATTAAGGTAAATCCCAAGATGCACTAAGAGATAACTCAGGGATGTCTGTTTCTGAGAACCTTCCCTGAGCTTGCCCCCCACCCTCCACCACTACACAAGGCAGGTAACTGTTTTCTGCTGGGTCTCAGGAAATACAGTCGACACTTGACCAACATGGGCTTGAACTATATGGGTCCACCAACACACAGATTTTTTTCAATGAATACAGTACATATAGTACTGTAAATGTATTTTCTCTCCCTTATGATTTTTCTAACATCATTTTCTTTTCTCTAGCTTAGTTTATTGTAAGATATATGTACAATAATATACAGTATATAATACATTTAACATACAAAATATGTTATGTTATGACTATGTTATCAGTAAGGCTTCTGGTCAACAGTAGGCTATTAGTTCAGGTTTTTGAGGGGTTAAAAGTTACCGAATTTTCTACTGTGTGGGGGCTGGTGTCCCTAACCCCCACATTGTGCAAGGGTCAAATGTACTTCCTTTCTTCCCTTCCCACTCTCCTTCCTCTGTTCCCTTCCTTAACTCCCTACCCCTGCCCCCAGCCCCCCAGGGAAATCAAAGAGCCCACAAATAGGTAAACAATACATACATGAGGACTGGATGGAGAGGATGCCATGTTAGTGGGGGCAGAGCCCGACAGACCATCTGCAAGCTACAAATTAAACACTCTGGTTAGCAACAGGGTTAGAGAAACCACCTCAGGGAAGACTGGACAGCCCCCAAGGACGTAGAGCTCTCCAACCAGGGAGGCTGCAAAAGTTGTGGAAGGAACATGTGTTTTGGAGTTGGATAAGACTGGGTCCAAATCCTGGCCCCATTGCTTTATCAGCTGCATGACCCTGGTCAAGCCCCCTGACCTCTCTGAGTCGGCATCTCCATCCAGAGAATGGGCACAAAGCCCAGCTCATAGGGCAGCAACGAGTATGGAGGAGATGCAGGCCGCACACACCCAGCACAGGTGAGGCACTCGGAAGGGGCTCAGCCAATGCCTGTCTCTTGCCCGCATTCTCACTACCCTTGGCACCACTGACTCAATGCCTTCCCTGCCTTTCAAACTTCCCCATCTCATACGTACTCCAAGCTCCCCATCATCCCTGGTGGTTTCTTCTAACAGCTGAACTACACCAACCCCTGCTTGGGCATGGTTCCTAAGCTAGTACCTGTTTCTGAGTCTTTTCTATTCAAGGACAAGAACCAGGGCATCATACGGCTTCCCCGAAGCCTATATAAGGGGGGGCTTTATGAGTCTTATAGTCCAACATGCCATTGTTATATTAAAGAGAACTTTCTGCATCCTCTTCTGGCTTTGGATCCTTGTCTGGAATCTTCTGGTACTGTGACTCAATACTTTATTGTGTGAATCCGTGCGTTACAGGGCCCAGAGGGCCTCAGGGGTCAGGACTAGAGACAAGTGACCACTACAATGGTCCCAGAGAAGGTGATGGGGCTCTGGGTGGATGAGTATTAGTCTAGGTAGACAAAGATAGGAGATGCTTTTCAAGCAGAGAGGATAACAAGTGCAAAGGAGCACGGGCGCCTGGGTGGCTCAGTTGGTTAAGCATCTGACTCTTGATTCCGGCTTAGGTCATGATCTCTCAGTTCATGAGTTCGAGCCCTGCATTGGACTCTGCACTGACAACACAGAGCCTGCTTGGGATTCTCTCTTTACCTCTCTCTCTGCCCTATCCCCACTTGCACTAGCTCTCTCTATCTATCTCAAAATAAATAAATAAACTTTTTTTTTTCAAGTGCAAAGGGATAAATGAATAAAATACAGCACATTCAAGAAAGCAAATGGCTCAGCTTTGGAAGGCAGGCACTGGGCAGTGGGCAAATAAGGCTGAGGGGCTCAGGAGACCAGCAGGGACGCAGACACCCACGGTTAAGCCCTCTCTGCCTTTGAGCCCTGAATAGGGGGCTCTGAGAGACGCCACAGGAGGCTGAGCTCCAGGCAGCCCTCCCCTCCTTGGCAGAAAAAGCCTGGGAGACACATTCACCTGGGGGTCAGAAAGGGCTCAGGAAGGACAGGATGAAGACAGCTGAGACCTGGAGGGGAGTCTTGGAACCACAGACCCGTCCCTGCTTTGTGAAGAAGGCATCACCAAGGGGACCCTAGCCTCCCCTAAACTAGTCTCATGGCTGTTCAGAGCCAGAAGCACAGGCAGGAGGGCAGAATGGCCGGTGGGCACCAGGCCAGGCCGCTGGATGGTGCTGGGGTGCTGGCCACATGTTGGTGGATGCGGTGTGACCCCTGGCATAGACTGGATGAACTCCACACAACCCGCCCCCCACCCCGGCCGCCTCTGCCCCTCCTGCTCTCATCCTGAGCCTCACAGAAGCCTTATTGTTATTTTTAATACAGTTTGTTTTTAGAAAGGTGAGAGGGAAACCGGCAGTTCACCAGAGCAAGAGGGAGAAAAAATAAAGCTAAACATAGTGCTCCAAAGATCTGGTCCAGCTTCCGAAATTACACGTTCTCCTTTGGGACGTGGGCATAATTTGCCGCTCCAGTTCTGGGAGCACGTTGCCACCTTCACAGCATCCCAGAGACTATAACTGGAGCGGCAGGCTCAAAATGAGCCCAAGCTAGGAAGCCAGGGAGCGGCCAGCCTCAGCACCCCACCCCACAGCATGGGGAGCAGGTCTTCAAACCTTCTGATGCCTTCTCCACACCAGCCTCCAATACCTGCCCACCTCACACACACACACACACACACACACACACACACACACACACACACACTCACACACATGCAGTCCCACTGCCAAGCCTCTGCTCCCACTCCTCTGCCCACCAGGAAAGTCCTCCTCTCCCCTCTGCTGTTCTAACTCCACCAGCCTTCACAGTCTTTGTCTCATCTGGCCACCCCCTCCCCAGAAGCTTTCCTGATCACTTAGCCCATGCCGACCCACAGGGCCAAGAGAGTCCACAATCTTCGTCCCTTGCTGATAAAGCATCTCACTGGAGACCAGCTACACACGTCTCATCTCTCCCAACTAGTGTGAAAGTTTCAAGGTGTTCTTTCTTTATGCCTCTTCAACCTGCGCGTAGTCCCCATACCCACGCCCAGAAATTCTCCTTCTCTGGAGACACAGAGGAGCCCCCCTACCCAGGGTGGGCTCTCAGAATGATGGGCAAGAGTCACCCCTGACCGGGCGACTCCAGGGGCATCTCAGTGCCTGCAAGGTGGGTGATGTGTGGGGTAGGCAGGGGCACCACCTCTACTCTGAGCTTCAAGACCCTCTGTAGGTGATGGGGGGGTGCTCTGGGTGTGTCCCGCACAGCCTTTCTCACCCCCTCTTCTTAATCAGAACCCCAAGAACCATCTTCATGAAAAAGCAGGTTAGCAAACAGAGACCCCAATTTTGTTTTCAGGAGAGAAATGGGATCTGATTCAGAATCAGAGACAAAAAGAGAAGCCCAGGGGGAAAGGAAAGGATGGGAAGGATATGTTGGTAGCTGTTCATTCAGACTGTGCCTTGGTTGGAGATGATGCCTGTTTGCTCATAATTATCCTATATTTTCCAAATTTTATGTAATTAACATGTATTTGTAACCAGAGAAAATTAAGAGATCCTTTTTAATTTTTTTTTAACATTTTATTTTTGAGAGACAGAGTGTGAGTGGGGGAGGGGCAGAGAGTGCCGGAGACAGAATCGGAAGCAGGCTCCAGGCTCTGAGCTGTCAGCACAGAGCCCGACGTGGGGCTCGAACTCAAAAACCGTGAGATCACGACCTGAGCCAAAGTCGGAGGCTTAACCGACTGAGCCACCCAACTGCCCCAATATATAAAAGCAGAGCACTAAATGGAATGAAATAACCTCTGTGCCCCCTCTTTGAGGATATACCCAGCCCTGCCCTCAGAATGTTAAAAGTCAGGGCCATGATTCCTGCAAAACCACTCCTGAGTCTAGACACACTCTCAGGAGCTTGCACACACAGCTGCTCCCAGCCTTCCCCACCTCTCACACACACTCATGTGTACACACCACACACACATGCACACACACTACCCCATCCCCAGGCTATGGATCTAAAACCTACACAAAGGATAGGCACACAAACCAAGAATAAACCGTGGAACTAATTCACAGGAGCCTATCTCCTCCTCGCCTGGATCACCAGAGAGGAGTTCAAGAGGCCAGGCACATGCTCACATGGGACCCTCCTCACCCCGAGATGGTGCTGACCTAGGAGCCCTACGAGGCCGAGTGGACAGACCTGCTTATGTATACATTTTGGACCATCTCTAGAATTGGCCACTCCTGACAGAAACCAAACATTTCTAGAACCCTGAAAAACTCTCCGCCGTGAGTTTCAGCCCAATGACAACATCAGAACGAGTGTGAGATGACATTTCTAATGTGTGGCAGACTCATACCAGGAAATGAGCCAATGATGGTAAGCAGGTTCATCATGTACAACTAAGGAAGGGGATGGAAGGGACCAAGGCAGAAGCCGGATCTCACAAGAGTGGATTTGAAACTGGGGAGGAGGCCTCAGCTGGGTCCAAAGTCAGGACCTAGTGAGCTCCGCAGTGGGGACCATGTCACCATGAGCACGAAACAGTCTGCTGAGAAACATGGGTTGGACAAAGAGGAGCCAGGAAAAATCCAAATTCTGCCAGACTTCTTGTCCCTCCAGCCCCCAGAGGGCAGAGACTTCTACTCATCTGGGGAAGGGGAGAAGGGATGTGAGCCCAGCCAGAATTATCTGGCACACCATTTGGAACTCGTATCCATTGCCTCCTGGATATGCCTCAGCATGCCTTGTCCTCTCAAGTGCCAAGGGGTATGCAGGAAGGACGGAGGGAGCAAAAGATTTCCTGATCAACCAAGTATGATCAATGGATCTCAGAGAAAAACACAATACAAAATTGGTTTTCCCCAAGTCCCCCATCAGACACCATCAGACCCGGGCTTCCTGGAGACCAGGACTGGTCTCCCTGCTGGCCTCAAGGTTCCTTGAGAGTAGGACAATGTCTTCTCAATCAGACAGGGAGCTCAATGAGGGCAAGGTCCATGCCTCCTCCATCAAAGCAAGCAGGTCTCACTTCTTCCTTCTCCCGGCCCACCTCTGAGGCCCTGACAGCCCAGGCCCTCCTCGTGTGGACACGCCTCCAGGAGCCCAGATTCCAGCTTCCCACCCTTTGCCTGGCCAGCAGCTCTAGCCAGAGTGGCCACGTGCTCCCACAAAGAGCGCAGACCCTGCACTGGCTCAGACCCCAGCCCCGGTTCACTCGTGTCAACGCCGGGAGGACGTCCAGACTGGGCCTCCTCACCGTCTGCCTCTGGCTGTGCTTGTAGCCAGCAGGACTCAAAATAGTCCCTCCCCATCTGAGTCTGTAGACATTTTGAGGGCAGCACACACAGAACGGAAATCCTGCTGGGCAAGCCCTGCACTTCCCTGCACAGACTCAGACAGCCCACTGAGGGGGCGGAAAACAGGAGCCAGGATTGGGTAGCCTGGAGTTTGGGGCTAATTATCTGCCTAATTCAGCTACAAACACCCACCCAGGCCAGAAGGCACTAGTACTAAACGTAGTTGAATCTTGGATAGGGCCATCCAAAATTTCCACTTGGGTTTTCCCAGTCTAGAGAAGCTCCTTCTTAGACCCATTCAGAGAGTAGGCAGGCCATCCATCCATCCATCCACCCACACATCCACCCATCCAGGTAGCCTTCACGGAACACCTCCTTTAAGCCAGTCCTGTGCTGGGCATTGATGTCACACAAGAAATGCGCCCCAGTGACTGCCCTGAACCTGGTCTGGGGAAGGTGCTGACACTTGCAGAGACAATCAGGACCTAAAGAAAAGGCAGGGACCAAGATGCAGACAAGACTTGCAGGCAGAGGCGGTGGGGAGGGAGCCAGGGATGAATCCTGGAAGGAAGTGACCACACCTAAGCTGAGTCTTAAAGGATGACCAGGAGAAGAACAGAAGGTATCCCCAGTGGAGAGGATGGTAGGAAGAACCCTAGAGAGTCACAGAGGTGGGAGAAACAGAGATCACGGTACCGGTGAGGATTCTTAGCATCAGAGAAACCATAGAGCAAGACCTCGTCTCAGCTCAGCAGCAGCTAGTCCCAGGCTCACAGCAGAGATATTCCCGTGGAAGTGGCAAAGGTAAAAGGTGCGCGAGTGAAAAAGAAGCAGAAATCAGCCCCACGTGTCAGAGGGAAGACCCGTGACAGGGCAGCTTGGAGGATCCTGAGCCCACCTTAGCACCCCACCCAGTGTGTTCTCTTGCTCCCAAGGCCAGTATTTGTTTGGTGGTTTAAAGAAATGAGACCATCCCAAAAAGGGATGCCATCTCTGGGTGAATAAACAGGCCAAGAGCCCGAGGACACAAGTACTGTCTACACAGGCTGGAGGCTCTGCCTCTGGGCAGCTGGGAAGCTCTGGGAAGCCAGCCCCAGATGCCAGGGGAGTGACCAGCATCATGCAAAGCCGGGAGAGGGGTGACAACCTGGAACAGATGCAGGTCAAGGCTGGTGCTCACGGTGAGGCCTTTCTTCATCTCCACTGTGGGAAGGACTGGGTGACCTTGGCCCTACAGGAACTAGAGCAGCCCAGGGCCCAAGGTGGGGAGAAGGCCTCTTGCTCAGTAAGAGATGCCACAGACCTCCTGCCATTCTGTTTGGCACTGGAGTCTGGGTCACCAGCTGGCCCCTAAGTTGCTGAGTACCTGGCAAAAGGATGCCTCTTACCTGCCCACGGGGTTGGATTCCCTTGGAATAAGATTCCCCTCCTGCCCCTTTCTCTCTCTTTTCCTAGAGTTGGGAGGAGGGGGATGGGGCAAGAGGGACCATTGGCTTGAACACAGACCCTTCTTCTTCAGCTGCCTCCAAGGTGCCACCAAGCATGAGCCCATAGATGAATCTACCCATAAGGAGGGTTGTGGCTGAGGTAAGACAATGGGGCTGGAGCACCCCTAAAACTGCCTGGTCACTCCCTCCCCTGTCTTCCTTCTCTCTTATTTGCTGCCCCCACCATGATTTCCTGAGTAATCTGCAGGGAGAGCCCTCAACACAGCCCTCTAGGTAGAGGGACCATTTTTTTTTTCATGCTTTGTGGAAAATGATTGGGTCTTACCCAGGAGATCACACACACAGACTTCCCCAACCCCTCCACCCCACTCCTGACCAGAATGAAAAGTTCGCATCTGGGTTCCTCCACCTATACAGTGTCTAGCCACCAGGGAGAGAGATGTCCAATAGAGGCTATGTGATAAGGAAGGGAGGGGGAAGGGCAGCCAAGGCCAATGGAGCTAGCATCTCTCCCAGGGGGCCCAGTTCTCATCTTACCTGGATGGGGATGAGGGGCTCCTTATCATCAATGTCAATGAGCACGTCTTCCCCAGGACTGAGTAAACTCACGTCATCTGTAGGGAAGATCAGTGTCCAGGCCCGGAAGGGGCTGGCTCTCTCAGGGGGCTCGCCCCTCTCCAGCCACAAGACTCAGCCAGGATACTGAGCCAAAAGGCCCTCAGTCTTCCACACTTCTCAATCTGTGTCTTTCTCCTCCTCCCACCCAATTCTTCCCTCTCCTGTCTCTGTCTCTCCCACCTTCCCTCACATTCTCTGTCTTCCCAGTTCTCTCTCTCCCTCATCATCCCATGGAATCCATGCCTTTCTCTCTCCCTCAACTCTTCCCCTACCTCCTCCCTTTGCAGCCCTGGCCTCTCAGTAGCCCAGACCTAGGAGATGCCCCGAGGAAAGCAAGATGTCCACCCTTCTGGTCAGCTGAGCAGAAATGACTTCTCACTCACATCCTGCTAAGAGGAGGGCCTCAGGACACATCTCACCTGGGAAGCCCCACCTGCCCCAGCCCCTCTGCCCTGCCCTCTCCATCAACAGCCTCACCCCTACCTGGGCCGCCCTGTGGGGACGGACTCTCTTCAGAGTACTGGTCACACATGAAGCTCTCCAGGGAGCGGACGGTACACTGGCCCACCACAGGCCGGCGGCCAAACTGGCGGTTATCAATGACCTTGATCACGATGGGGGGACAGTAGAGCTCCTCCCTGGGCAGCATCTGGGCAGAGCAGGAGGGAAGCGCTGGACAATGGCCTGAACCCACCTCTGGGAGGTTTCGGAGGAGGGGGGGGCTCTCCTTCACAGGACAAGCTCAAAGAGCAGAGAATGACCATAAACCCACTCATAACCCCCAACAGCCATAAATCCAAAGTGGTGGTTGGCCAAGCCCAGGAGCTGGCCAGGGGACCAGAAGCCACACACCTTTTCTGTCTGCCTCCTGAATGCTGTATGCAGAGGCTGACTTTCCCCCACAGCCTTACCTTCCAAACACATCTAGCTCAGCCCAAAGTTACAACAAGTCTACTTTCCCTGAACCTTCACTGGCTGGGGAGGGGAAGAGGGGAGAAGTTGGCCCAGGACTCAACATTTCTTGCAGACAGTCCCCCCCAAGTGGATACTCAAGAGTTGGCTTACAGACCCAGATTCTTCCCCCTCCCAACCCCAGCCCCAAAAGCACTTTGAACACAACTTGAAATAATTTATATGCTCTCCTTCGGTGGCGGCTTTGGCTCAGCCAAGAGGAGGCTCCTGTTGACAGCCACTGGGCCTGGAATTTCTACAGTGCTTTCATCTTGTAAACCATTTTCCTTTCCTCAGGCTTGCCTTACTCCGGCCACTAGGCCCAGGCAGCCCGGGGAGCTGCAGAGGACTGGGGGCCTGAGGGCCATGGGGGTGAGCCCACAGCACGGCTGGGGGAGGACCCAGTCAGGGAGGGTTTGGAGGAACCATGGAAGGTCAGTCCTGGCAGGCCCCTGGGGGGAGCTCCAGCGGGCTGAGACCCGCCCTGAAAGGGAACAGTGGGTCCCTCTGTGCACTCGGGATCTGGGCAGGAAGGAGCGAGCTGACCCCATCTGTGCTGCTCAGAGGCTTCCACTCTTCCAGTGAGGAGAGTGTGAGCTCTGCTTCCCCATTTTCACAGACGAATGAGGTGGGAAAGATGCCATGACCTACCCAGGATCCCACAGGGAGTCAGAGCAGACACCCGAGCTGCCCAGGGCCCTGAGGAAAAGTCTAGGCATCGGGACTCAGGAAGGAGATAATAGGGAGGCCAGGCTTACCACTTCCATGAAGAGGGTACAGATGTCAAAGTTGGGGTTCTTCCGAAGGTTCTTGATGACACAGGACTGCACGGTCTGGCCTCCACACTCCACCACAAGGCTGGGAGAGGAGATACTGGCCAGCTGGTAACTCTTCATGTTCCGCAGGCCCCATGCCAGGATCTGGGGACACAGAGCGAGGAGAGCAGCTGGAAAAGGCCCAGGAGAAGCTGGGGGCAGGAAGGGAAAGGGCCAGGCTGCCTCCCCACCCCCCACCCCAGAGCCAGGCTCACCTCTATGGCGGTACGCTGGAGCACTGGCTTGATGTTCTGGGGAACCATGTAGATGTTGGCCTCCCTCTGAGGCGGTGGGTACGGCAGGTCTGTGTCCTCCGACTGCAGGGGACGGCAGGTAGAACAGAGACAACAGTGGGAAGAAGGCCAGGGCAGAGAGATAAAAAAAGGGAAGGACAGTCGGGGCCGAAAGAAGGACATGCACGGACAGACAGAAACAGAGAGGCAAAGGCACACAAGTAGGCCAACGGGCAGGCAAAAATGAGAACACTGAGTCAGTTTTTGCCAGACGCCATATTCTCCAGGATCACAATTTGAGCAGCCTGGCCCAGGATTCAGGTGACCTTGTTTCAAATGAACCCCAGGCCACCCCTCCTCCATAATGCAGGCTCTGATGCATCAGTGAGCTGCTCAGGGTCTCCCCATCCCTGACACACACGACCATGCATGCACACACGCACACATGCATACACACACACACACACACACACACACACACACACACACTGCCCACTTTCATCCTGGCACGTCCACGCCAGCCCCTCTTAATCCCAGAGAGGACCACATATCCTCCTGCTAGCCTGGTTGTCTTGCCTCCAGGCTCAGACCCTCCCGACATACCATCCACCCTGGTGTCCCATCTCTGTCTCCATCCCCCACACCACACCCTCCAGACACCTGCCAGCTCCACACCCCCACCTCTCGCCTCCAGCCACCATCAGGACAGAACACTTGCTCTGTGAGCCAGAAAGACAATTCACAAACAGGAGAAGGGGACAGAAGTGGCCATCATCCACAGGCACTGAAGGGAGCTGCTGGGGAGGCTCCTTCACCACTATAGACCAGAGATGAAAACAGCATGTGTCAACTCTGCCTATTAAGGGTTTGCCAGAGAGACTTGGGCAAGAATCCTCAGTGATCACGAAGAAATACAGGAGGAAGCAGCTGGGGCCAGGCAGGCACGCATATACCGCTGTGGATTAAACAACTACCAAGTCTCACAATGGTTAGGAACACAGGTTCTACTCCACCAACTACCGAGCTAGCTAAGTTATTTCATCTCTCTCTGTGGCTCAATTTTTTCATCTATAAAATGGCTATTAAAGTTGCCAACCTCTAAAGATTAGTGTGAGGCCTGAAGAAGTTAACACAACCCTTAGAAGAATGGGTTCAGGCGAACCCTCAACAGGTCTACTAGCCCACGTGGCACCTTTGTGACAATTAAAGAAAGATGTCCCTTTCTTAAGACTCTTTACTTCCATGTCAGAAAATCGTCATATTTTCCTGGTTTATTAGAACAAGACACTTTACTGCCACCTACTGGAAAATTGTTATAATAAATACAAACACATGATAATCTGCCCTGGAAACTGTCTCTCTTTAGACACAGTGCCCTTGTGCAGTGCACAACCTACACGTCCATACAAGAAGGCCTTGACACTCAGGAGATGTTAACCATAAATAAAAGGACTATGCCGGATACTTTAGAGCTTGCCTTGTGTAATCTCATTTAACAAACAATAGAATCACTAGATTAATCCGCTAAGACTCTTGCTTTGGGCTCCTTCTCAAAGGATGGTGCATCCACGTACAAATGCCCTAACGTAGATGGTGGGAGCAGCTGGAGCACTGAAACACATTGGCTTCCTCCTGCCACAACCAACCCCAGCTGTCACTCTTGCCTGGTGACACACTGATGACACTACACTTCCCTGACCTGCAGCAGTAAGAAGGTCATTTCTAGAATCAGACAGACCTCAGTTCTGGTTCCAGCCCTGCTGCTTTCTAGCTGTTTGACCTTGGGCAAATTACTCAACGTCTGTGACTCATTACTCTCATATGAAGATCTGGGATAACAATACCCTTACGAGCTTGCTCCAACAATTCAATAAGAGAACAAACATAAAGTGTCTGGCACCCAGGAGCTGCTTAGTAAACTGCAGTGCCTGTAAGGATTACATTATTGTGGTCGGTACCATTGTGTTTACCATTAGTGTTCTCGATCTCCCAGGGTGACTCGAGGAGAACCAAGCCACCAGAAGCATCTCTCAGAATGACACTGGCTTCCTATGTATCCCTATGTCATGGGGCATAAAGTGAAGGAATTCACAGTCTTGCTCCAAACCTTCAGTGCAGGTGGCGTGACGTAGGAAGCACCTACATTTGTAGACTGGCTGAGAGATGAATGCTGTCGGGAGGAGGGGTGATGTGTGCTTCACCCTGGAGGCAGGGCCCTTTAAAAGAAGGGTTTTTCCTGAAGGCCTGCTCATGGTCTGTTCGTGGCCTGCTGAAGGCTGATGCCCACTCCAGTGTGGGAGGGGGGCGCCCAGGGGTAAAAACCCAAGGACAAAAGGAGCAAAAAGAAGGGATCAGGGAGGCAGAAAAGAGCAAACCTTTCTCACGTGCTTGTAACATTCTCCTGAATCACCAGGAAAACTCATTAATATATTTCCCTGCCCAGAGCATTCCTCTCCAGGCCCCCAAACTCTGGGCAGTGTCCCTCCGATTCCTGTTTATCCTTCATTTCCATATGCCCTCTTTCCTCCCGGCTCTGTTGAGCTCTGTGGTGATGCTCCTCTCTACAGGCTGAGACCAGGATCCCCATTTTCAGGAACCTGTTTACGAGGAGGACAGGAAACAAGAACCTCCAGGAGGCTAGGCTCCAGTACCGTTTGGAGGAGGCCCTGGAGGAAGAAGGCAGGTGCACACAGCTGTGGAGCGCCAGGCCCGGCGGAAGCAGGAGGGAGAAACAAGCAGAGACAGTGGTTAGAGGTGTGTCCGCGGGCAGCTCCTTCGGCATGGCGTGAGGCCACCGTTCTCATCCCAATGCTATCCCCGTCCACCTCACTGTCCCCGGGGGTCCAGGGACATCTTTGCTCCCTGCCATTTGTCACCAGGATCCCTGCCTCTGCAGCCCATCCTCCACCCCCCGCCCGGCCTGCATGCCGCCACCACGGTCTTCTGCCCCCTCCGCCCTGTGCACACTTCACTGCCCATCCCCGCCCTGTGGAGTTATCCCTGTACATGTACACCTAAAGGCTCTCTTGTTCCCCGACCCTGTCCCATCCTGTCCCCCACAATTCTTCACACTATCTGCTGGATCCTTCCCTTCCCCATTTAAAGATGGTCTCCCAGATCCAGCCCCAGTAGCTCTCTGCATCTTCAGGCAGCCTCCCTCCCTCTCCTCTCTCTCTCTGGAAAGTTCTGCCTCCATCCACTCCCTCTCAAGTTCGATTCCACGAGGCCCTCTGCCCAGTGCACTCAGCTCTGCCCCCTGCACCCCTGCCTTGGAAACTTCTCTGTCCAAAGTCAACAACAACCTGCTTGTAGCTCAGCCCAAAAGGCCACTGGCAGGCTCCTGTCCTTCCCACTCCCTCAGCAGCATCCTGCCAGCTGACCTCAGCCTTCTTCCTGAAGCCATCCCTCTGGTGCCTTTACACTGCCCCTTCACCTTCTCCACCCTCACCCTCTGCTGGCTGAGTCTCCTCCTGTGCCCAGCCCTCTCCTGGGCTTTCTGCCCCCGGGCATCTCCCCTAAGCCCAGGACCCATATCCCCAACCTCTTAGAGCTCAGTTCACCTGTGCACCCTACTGGCCCCTAATGCTGAACTGGTCACAAACTGGATTCTCTAACTTTCCCCTCAAAACCTGCTCTCTCAGAAACCAGTCCCACCATCCACTTTGACAACCAACCAAAAAGCCCCATGCCACCTTGGCTGTCTTCCCCCACATCACGGTGCCCAACTGACCGCCTGGGGCCTTGGGGATTCTGTCTCCCAAACTTCTCGCATACTCATCCACCTGTCTCCTTCCCTTGGTTTGCACCCTCACCCTCTCTTGCCTGGATTCACTAGCATCCCCCTAAGTGGTCTCCTTGCATCTGGTTTTGCAAATCCCTCCCAAGAGCCAATGCATGCTGTACTCTGCAGCCAGCGGGAACTTTCTAAGAATGGCATTCTGTTTAAAACCCGTCCAATATTCCCCAGCCACTCAGGATGAAGCCCATACTCCTCGGCATGGCCTCCAAGACCCTCATCTTCTAGTTCCTTCTGACTTCCTTGGTCTTGCCTCCCACTAGATAACCTTCCCTTCCGGGGTCCCGGACAGTGATGAGCCACTTCCCCGTACATGCTCAACCCGGCCCTTCTGAACACTAGCAGGTTGCAGGAGGCAGCACGCTCTCTTTACCTTTGAGGCTTGGAGTTGCTGGTCCCTCTGTCTGAAATGCTCTTCTGCCCACTTCATGTGGCTACATCCTACTCAGACTTCAGATCTCCATTTAAATCTTCCCTGGTGTCTTGAGCTCAAGGTAAGCTTCCACAGCAACGTGACTCACTCCCATTGAAAGACCACCACCCTGTGCCATCTCTGTGTTAAACCAGCAATTCTACACACAGGGACCACAGCTGAAATCTCCATCCCATAACTGCAGGACTATGAATGGGTAATTGAGAGGAGGGAGGGCGGGCAGAGGGGCGAATGGGTGGGTGGGTGGTTGGATAAAGAAAGGACTCTGGCACACTCTCCCCTCCTTCCCAGCACTCCTATCTGCACCAGCCTGCTTCATGGGTCCTCACCAACCCCCTCCCCAGTGCCTGCGTGTGGCTCCCTCTGAACGGCTTCCCATACCACCCACCTTCCTGAATCTAACACATCTTTCAGGGCCTCGTTCAAGTTCTCCGTCCTCCAGAAAATCTCCCAACCACTCCGGAAACTTCTTACCACCCTACTCTCTGACTTCTTTTACCTCTAAGTGACAGTGTGGCCCGGTTTCCCAAGGCCCTGGCTGGTCTCTGACACCTCACTGTGAGAGAGTCCTATGGCCCTGGCCAGACGGTCAACTCCTGAGCCTACGTTTCCCAACCTTCTCCTGGTCCGGCTGACTTGAGGGGTTCGACACCTCCTTCCAGGAAAGTGATTCTCAATGTGGCTGGGCTTCAGTGATCCTTACCACATCTGGGGAAGCATATCAGCACTGCCAGGCAGGGATAGATGTAGACTTAAAGTGTTACCAGGACATCCTAATTCACTGTCCTAGGTGAGACAGGGACTCTGAGGACCACAGACCTCAAGGGCAGGCATTCAAAGCCTAATTAGACAAAGCCACATCTGACCAATCCCTTCCTTGCTTACCCTCCCCACCCACCCTGAATGCAGGGCAGCCCCAGGACTGCCCCACGGATGGGTGTGCAGGGAGGGTGTTTACCGAGCTGCCTCAGATCAAGAGGACAAGGACCCAAGGATAGGTGAGGCTCACTCCCCCATCAGAGCAAAATCTACCCTTAAGCCCCCTTCAGTCTATCTGTCCAGCAGGCCAGCTCAGGACAGAGAGCTGAGGACAAGCCATGAGGGGGACTTCGTCTCCCAGGTCCTAGGGCCACCACACTAGACAGACATTCATTTCCAGGGCGGGGTTGAGGGAGGGGTTGAGCTCCCCCAGCCACCTAGGTTGTCCTGTTACCAGTAGCCCATAGACCGCCCCCCCACCTGACCCAGCAGGGTACAGTCAGAGGACCCTCTGGACATTCAGATCCCAGTTCCTCGCGGAGGGGAGCCCCAGGCGGGGGCAGTCAGGCATGCTGGGAGGGCTCCATTGTCTGCCTGCCCCACCCAGCTCGTTAGGAACAACATGTTGCTCTAATTACACTTCCCAGGAAAAACAGTGTTTTAAATTAAGGCCTTGGGGGAGGGAAAGGGGGATGGGGACCACTGGGTTTATTTTCCTGATTGCAAAACACCAAAATTTTCCTTCTAGTGGATTTGGGGGTGCGGGAGAGTACCTCATATACATCTCAGATTAAAAGCCATACCCGGGATTTGGAAGGGGATACAGTGACATCTGGTTGGCCCCCTGAGCCTTCAGTGAAAACATCCACAGAGCATGCAGTCCCTTCTCCCAGGGCATCCCCTGCCACAGAGCAGGACAGAAGAAGCAGAACCAAGCGTTCTGAACCACGCCCCCTTCAATGGTCAAGTCTGCAAGCCCCAGCTCACCCCAGGTGGGATCTCTCTCTCTCTGCACATGCTACACATCCTTGGGGCCCCTGGTTGCTAAGGAAACCGCCACCTCTTCTGCTGCCCGTGCGTGCACGTGTGTATTCTTGCGCGTGTACACACTCGTACACACTCACACGTGCATGTGCACGCTCTCCAGTTCTCAGGAAATCTAAAATTGCAGTTTCTTTGAACTCATTCCCCTTGGCAGCATGGACCGCCTTTGTTCTCCAGACGAAAAGGAAAAGAAACGAGACAGAGGGCTCAGAAGAGGCGGGGAAAAGGAGGGAGACAGGGAGCCAGAGGCCAAGGAGCAAACAGAGGAAGAGGGAAACAGGAAGGGAGAGCAGGAAGAGGGGAAAGTGGGCAAGGCTCAGGAAGAGGGAGGATTCTTACTCTACTCTGGCAGAGAGACAGGGGAGCTGGGGAAGGAAGTCCTCCCCTCACCCAAGCTCTCTGCAAGGACCCAGGTCTCCCAGACATCACCACAGCCTCAAAGACACAAGACAAGAGACCCACTTCCCCACCAGAGCCCCCCAGAGAGGGCTGCTCCAGATGGGCATAAAGCCTGGGGGAGGGGAAATCATGTCAGCCAACAAACCGGCCCCAGGCAGGGCCAGGCCCCCAGTTTAAGACACCGCCACCTAGCCCCCTTCCCCAATCCCTTCTGCCAATCCTTGCTTCTGATGCTAGCTCAGCATCACCTCCTCCAGGAAGCCATCCCCACTGTCCTCCATCTGCTCTGGGAGCCATCGGCATAGCACGGACACATGTCGTTCCCAGACACTCCCACACAGGCATGGGATGCACTGGCCAGAAGCACTCCCCACCAGAAAGGCCATCCTTAAACCATCCTTCAGAGTCACAAAAGCTTTCGAGGGCTCCCGTGGCCAGTGGCCCAGAATCTAAGCTGCCAGTGGGCCTTTTCACAACCCTCAGGGAAAGCAGGAACACTCTTCACAGGGATCAGGCCGGGAGCCTGGAGGGTGCTGAATAGGGGGATACAGGCAGAAGCTCGGCCACCGCAAAGACGAAAAGCCTGCTAAAGCGTCAGGCTTCCTGTAGGACAGCAGCAGCAGCCGAACTCACCTGGCTACCCCATCCCTGGGGACCCTTAAAACGAAATAGGACCCAAGACCTTGGCATGAGGCTTAGCCTATAAGTGCAGGCAAAGTGGCTGAGCTATGGAGCCCCCACGTTGGGGTAGGGGCCCCTGAGAATGAGGGGATCCACGAGATCATCTTCAGGAATTGTTCCCTGGACCAGCTGATACTCCAGTCATCCTACTGGGCCTCAGACCCTTTGAACCTGCCGACTCAGCCCAGTCCTGTGCCGAGCAGACCCCCAAGATTTGCTCTCCTCTGGCCCTGCTGACCCACACCCCGCCTCAGTCTGTGGCCTGGCTGGCTCTGCAGCAGGACACTTGGCTCTCTTCGGGGTCTGGCCCAAAAGCGGCAAATTTTGATTTGCTTCCTGACAGTGAGACCACAGCCAGATCCCTGCTCTCGGAATCTGAGCCTTCACTGTTACATATTACAAATCCAGTTATTAAGGACTTTAACTTTTTTTTAATAACTCATCCCTGGGCTGGGTCTTCTTCAGAGCAGGCTGTGGGTTTTGGCCACAAAGTGCTCTCAATCAAGAGAAAGGGCTCCGTGCTGCTTCCCTGGACAGGACTCTGCTCCCCTTTCCAAATCGGCAGTCTTTCGCAACTCCAGCCAGAAGCAGGAGGCTGCCTGTCAGGCCTAATTACGGCCAGCTCACTTGGCGGACCCCACCTTGGTCTGGGAGCAAAAGGAAGTGAGGTAAGGGGCGCGGGGCCTGCGGATCCCACATCCTGACCCTGCACTTCAAGTCCAAATTGCACTGAAAATGTCAAATGGTGTCCGCTCCCAGCCTGGGGATTCCCTGATGGCAGGAAGTGGCTGCCCTTTACCCAGTCCGTCTGACCAGGGCTCTCCTTCCTGTCTTCCTGCCCAGGCCTCTGCCCCTACTCACCCCTAGGACCCGCTCACAGATGTGTAGGAGGCTGTAAGGGAACGTGCTCCTCATCCCTCATGGCAAAGGATAGAGCCTTGCTTCCTCTGGAGGCAAACCTCCATCTTCTTCCAGAACCTAGGAATCCCCAACCCCACCAGCCCCTAAAGCAGCCAGGTCCTAAACTGGTGCTTGGCCCCTTGGGCCAAAGGCACGTTTCCTGTCTTCCTGCAACAATGTCTGGCTAATGCTACCTTCACCAGAAAGGCTTCCTTGACGACTCTGGCCCCTTATGAACATTTTATTCTTGAAAACACGCCATCTGGTACTCAGCCAGATGAGACTCTGTATTTCTGCCAGGAGGTCTGGGTGAATCCAGCCTCCAACAGGGCAGCAAGCCTCCTGGGGCCAAAATCATACCAGGACACAACCCAGGCAGCTGTGGATCCACAGTGTGGGGAAGAAAACCCAGTCAGATCTCTGAATGGCAGACGCCCACTGGGGCACCAGGAACCCAGAAGGCTCTGGGGTACTTGTCCAGGGGCAGTCCTTCTCCTTCCCTCTGTCCCTGCCCACCTACTCCCAGCTACAGGCCACAGCTGTGAGGGTTCAGCTCACCTCTTCCAGGATTCCTGATGTATCCTGCACCTGGGCCACACCATGGGATAGTCCGCATCCAGAAGATTGGGGGGGGGGGGGGGGGGGAGGGAGGGTAAAAGTTTACCATTAGTGATGAGGAGCACTAGCCTGGGGCAGAGATCCTCAAACCAGATGTCATCCTAAGAGAAGCCAACAGAACCCACTTCCCATCAAGGGTAAGGGTGATATGCTTCCAGCCATGCCCTCCACATGGTCCCTGAGAAAGAAGGGGTGATGGGTGTCGATGCAGAGACTGGTGCGAGAGGCCAAAGCATAAACCTCCAGCTCAGGCATCTCTAGAAGGGACAGGAGAAAGGAAAATAACAGATGGTGGGAAGGGTCCCAGACCCTGTGCAGCAGCCCCAGGAAGCAGACAGGCTGGACACCCTGGAGCTGCTGTTTCTACTGGAGCATGTGGACTTGGAGAGGCAAGAAGAAACAGCCCAGATCCCCAGGGACTGGCAGGCCTGAGGGCGGGAGCTTGGACTGGACAGGAGAGGGAGAAGGAAAAAGACTAGAGGGGTGGGGGGCAGAAGCAGAGGGTAGAGTTGGGGGCAGGGGGCAAAGGACAGCCTGCAGGGTAAGAACTGTCTGCAAATCGCACAGGCTACCTCATAAGCAGAAAGGCATCCAAACGGGGCCTGCTTCTCAAAGCCGCAGCTGAGCCTGGCGGAGAATAGTACTTCCTGAATCGCATAAGCAGGGGTACCAGTAAAGGGTCTGCATTTTCTACCACGACCCCCAGAAGAAGAAGGGGGAGCAGGAATGAACTCGCCACCACTAGCAGAGGGAGGAAAACTGCATCATGGTGGAAATGAGGAGTTGGGGAAGAGTCTAAATCACAGCTTCAGGAACTCAAGCGTGCATCGGAATCCCTTGGGGGCTTATTCACACACAGGTTCCTGCGCTGCACCCTCAGGGTTCCCTTTAGTAGGTTTGAAGTGGGACCCAAGAATCGGCATTTCTTACATTATGCCTGGTGAGACTGCGGTGAACACCACTGGGCTGAGCCGACAGTTTTCAGCCCTGGCTGCACATTAAAATCCCCTGGACAGCATGGAAGGATACCGGTGCCTGGGCCACTCCCCCAAGAGATTGTATTCTGTTTGGTCTGGGGTGCAGCCTGAGCATTGCTGATTTCTAAAGCTGCCCAAGGGAGTCTTTGTTTGTTTGTTTGTTTAATGTTTATTTATTTTGAGAGACAGAATGAGCATGAGTGGGGGAGGGGCAGAGGGAGAGAGGGAGAGAGAATCCCAAGCAGGCTCCGTGCTGTCAGCACAGAGCCTGACGCAGGATTTAAACCCAGGAACTGCTAGATCATGACACAAGCTGAAATCAGGAGTCAGATGCTCAACCAACTGAGCCACCCACACCCCCCAGAAGGGGGTTTTGCTTCCCCATCAGGAAATCGAACCCTGGTCTCCCACGTGATAGACAGGGATACTCAACACTCTACTAATGAAGATGTTTATTTTTGAGAGAGAGAGAGCACGTGCTCAAGTGGTGGCGGGCAGAGAAGGAGGGAGACAAAGGATCTGAAGCAGGTTGTCTGCCAATGTCAGTGCACCGCCTGATGCAGGGCTCGATGCAGGGCTCAAACTCACAAACCGTGAGATCATGACCTGAGCCAAAGTCGGATGCTTAACTGACTGGGCCACCCAGGCACCGTATCTAAAGCTGCCCAAGGGATCCTAATATGCCTACTGCTGAGAGCCACTGGGCTGGGTGACCGTGAGGTCATTTCATTCAGAGAGTCTGTGATTCTTGGACTTCTCAGGGAAGAAGGGCAAGAAAGGCCAGAGCTGGGCAGGGACCCCACCCCCTGCCCACCTTGCCCCTGTGGTCCCACCAGGGCCTTCCCCTGCTTGAAGGCAGGACCGTAATCGTGTATGCCTGATAGCACTTCCTGACCCAGCAGGGACTGCAAACCAGGAGGCTGGCAGTCAGTTAAAGAAGAAAAGGTAAGGGGCATCTGGGTGGCTCGGTCGGTTAAGCATCCGATTTCGGCTCAGGTCATGATCTCGCGTTCTGTGGGTTCAAGCCCCGTGTTGGGCTCTGTGCTGACAGTTGGAGCCTGGAGCCTGCTCTGGATTCTGTCTCCCTCTCTCTCTGCCCCTCTCCTGCTCATGCTCACTCTCTCTCTCTCAAAAATAAACATTCAAAAAAAATTAAAAAATAAAATAAAAAAGAAGAAGAAGAAGAAAGGGTAAAAGCAAGACTTACCTCAAAACCAGGAATATGGTGGATGGCCGGCTAGGGTACAGAAAAAAGAGAGCTTTTAGTCAGGTGCCTTTCACCCAAGGCCCCATCACCCCCTCCTTTCTGCCCTGGCCAGGCAGACACATTTCCAACTGCAAAATGACACTCGTGGAATAGGTCAGTGATAAGGCAGCACAGGGGTTTGCAGACTTATTTGGAGGACTAGGGACTCCTCAGAGGAAGCTGGAAGTGATGGGCGACTGCACGGGGAAGCCAGACGCCTCACCCAGAGTAGCCCGATTTCTCTCTGGCTGACACAGGGAGGTTCACATTGCAGTCAGAGCAAGTTTAGAGATATGGCTCTAAACCAAATGCCCTATTTCACAGCAGGGAAGTGGCCGGCCCTGGGTCACACAGCGAGGCCCTGGACGAGGCAGCACTAGAACAGAAGTCCTGCCCGGACCCTTCCATGGAGATGCCCCCATCACAATTAAGCTTCCCCAAACCAGATCACAGAGGTCCTACTCCCAGAAACCACATCGACTTATGACCCAGGGAAAAATATATCCAATGGCCAGAAGATTCAAACATTCGAACACAGTCCAGGTTCCAACATTCTCCCCAATAGTTAGATCATGTCATGCTTTGGGGTTTGGAAAAGATGGGCAAAACCCATCCTCAGCAGGTGGCCTGACAGCAGGTGGCTGTTGGGTGTTCCCCGCTGAGTTCAGGCCCCTGGTCGGGGAAGAAGGATGTATTGCAGCCCCCTCTCCTCCACTGGGGCATCCTCTCCCTGTGCCCCCCAACATTCCCCCACTAGGTACTCCCTGCCTGGGCCTCCTGGATCCAGGCACGAACCAGCCTCACCTTCTCTCTCTGGATGAGCTCAAAAGAGGCCAGCAGCTCACCCGCTGGCTGGCTGCCCCTAATCAACGGGAACCAGGCCAGCCGGGGCATCCGTTCCAGACTTGGCTGACAGATGCAGCGTCCCATGAACTCGTCGGCACCCTAAACCCGGCATGGAGAAAGAAGAGTCAGCATCTCCCAGTCCGGGGCTCTGGGTGGCCTCAGAGCAATCACCAGACCTACATCTGGCCTCCTGAACTAGAAAGGGACTCAGGAGTCAGGGCAGCCCCCTGGTGCAGAATGGTGAGCTCTGCCCTCCTTAAAAGAATGTGGGGACAGTATGCAAGTGGCCTCCTGCCACTGTTGCTAGATTTGAATTCCCATCACGGTCGAATATCCCTCTGTCTAACTAGCCTTCACCTTGATTTCATTTAATCAAGCTCTGAGCCCATTAGAGACCAGGGTGGCACTAGCATTTCTCCAATGCCCTCAGCAGAGTAGGGATTCGACATTTCCAAGGGCTTTTGCCTCTCCTTTAAGTTCCCCATTTCCAGCTGGGGAAACTGTGATCACTCATCAAGTTAAATGAGTCTTATTAAAATGATGTTTTCATCTTATCATCCCTCTGCTCAGGCACCTTCCATGGCTCCCACTCCCTACAGAATAGAGCCCACATCTCCTCCCGGCATGGAAGGCTCCTCATGGAGTCTGCTTGCCTCTGCTGCCCTGCCTCGTTCTCTCTGCACATCCCCCACTCCAGTCTGCTGGCCTCTGCTGCCCTCTCAGCCCCTGGCCTTCACATGGGCCATCTCCCCTGGCCGTACTGCCCTCTGCCCTTCTAAGCCGTCACCCACAGCCCTGCCCAAGCTTGGCCCTCTGGCGTGGTCCTCTGTGACCTCACTGGCCTGTGATTCTGGCCTTGTGATCAGCTTCCCCAAGGGGACAGTGGCAGGACCTGGGTCTTGGCCAGATGGTGTGGCAGCTCTCACAAGCCCTAGTGCCTTGCCCAAGGCCCTCATCTGGAAAGACCCAGAGTGGAATTGGAAGCCACTGCCTACAGTCACACCACTGCTGGGGACGTCCCGAAGAGCCATACCAGAGTGGCCACCAGCTCCTGCATGGACGCCCACACAGCAGGTGATAGCCCAGCACCAACCTCTCAGCATGAACAGCAGCCAAATGCTGGGAGTGGTCCTGGAGGCCCCTCTGGCCCTGGTGTTGCCCGTTAGTTTCTGGGTCATGGAGAGGTTGTGGGGAGGGGATCCGGGGCAGCCAGGCCAGCAGGAGCTCGAGGCAATGGGTATTCACCAACAGGTACGGAGTTATTTGACTATGTTAACAATGCACACAGCCTCTGCTCTCCCCCAGGACCCTGGAGCCCCACACCCAGAAGCCATGGCTCTTCTCCCCCGGTGAGATCCCTCCCAGGCACTGGCCTGCAGGGGAGAGGCAGGGTCAGAGTAACATTGTAAAAGAGGAGGTGGGATGCTATTGGAAGAAAGTGTCTGTGTGCTGCCGGCCTCCTGGCCAGCCCTGCTCTAGCACTTGCACCTGCTCCTCTGCCTAGTCCTCCTGCCCAGCACATCCCGGTCCTCCTCCCTCCCTCCTCTCCCTGCCCCAAAGGTGCCAGGCCCTGTGCTCTTTCCCAAACAGTCCCAAACAGACTCTTCCTCCAATTGCTCATTCCCCTCCCTGAGCCAAGGGAAGTGCTCGCAGGTGGGCTTCCCCAGCCCAGGCCCGAGTTGCCCACTGCGAGTGGGCCCCCTCCACCTGGTGGGACACCTTAAACAGCATCACCTTGCCCCACCCCTGCTGACCACACCCTCCCAGAGCATCTGACATCCAGCCATGGCAACTCTTTCTGGAAACATCTTCCGAACCCTTCCCCTTCCCTTTTATCCGCGGCCACCCCACCAACCCAGGCCGGACCTCTCTGCTACGCACGCTGTCAGCCAGCCCAGTCTCTCCCTTTTCTCTTTTTTTTAAAATGTTGCTCGGCCCCGTCACTCCCTGCCTACCCTGGCCTCATACTCCTTTCTCCTTCCTCCCAGCCTGCCCTCTGCTCTCCTCAGTCTCCCCCTGCCCCACACCGTGCTGCAATGCCCCTGTGCCTTGCCCCAACACCCCAATCACATTTCCTTCAGGGCCTAGGTCTGCCCCACGGCCTTCCCTCACATTCCAGCCCAGGGCTGCCTCTCCCTCCCGGGAACCTTCTAGAGCTGCACTGCCCAGTACCTGTGGCTACTTAAATTTGAAGCTTAATTAATTAAAACTGAAAGTTAAAATTCAGTTTCTCAGTTGCACTAGTCACTTTCACTGCTCGATCACCATGGGCGTCGAGGGGCTCGCATTCTGAATGGACAGCCGTAGAACATTCCCAGCATCGCAGGAGGTTCTGTTGGACAGCTCTGGAGGGCCCTGCCTGTGCTACTGGAGGATTCCTTGCTCTGTGGGTGATTCTCGGCTCCCACCTAGACTGGGAACCCCAAGTGCAGAGCCACTCAGCCTAGCACACAAATGCCTGATAAACGTTTGTGGAGTCAATGCAGCTCTCAGATGGGGACAAGGAACTGGCCTGGGATCTTTCAAGCAGGTTAGAGGCAGAGAAAGCCTGACCCCCAGCCAAACACCCTTTCCAGTTCCATCCCCTGTGTCTGCCACCGGCACAGCACATGTGTGAGCAATCCAATTTTAATTACTCTAGAATAGTTTTAACTGCCCTGTAGGCTGTGGGGTCAGGGAAGAGGCCACCTGGCTGGGTAGCCCTCACAGTGGTGTCTCCCCCTGACTCCTGCAGGGCGTGGGCAGTGAGGCGACGAGGGAGGAAGGCAAGCAGACTCACGTAGGTGTCATGGTCATACAGCTCCACCACAATGCTGGGCGGTTGCTCGGCGATGCTGGCTGGCTCACCAAAGATCTCAATCTCATAGAAGATGAGTGTCTGGTCCCAGGTGGGGTTCAGAGTGTTCTTTGCCACCACGGTCTTCTGGCTCTGGTGCAGGAAGGAGACGATGGCGTAGGGATCTGTGTGGGCCGGGCACAGGGAAGGGAGGCAGGACACAGCAGAGACCGTGAGAGTTGCCCGCTCAGGAGTCACGTGGACCACAAAGCTGGAGCAGAGTCATGGCCGCCGTGCTGCAGCAAAAACCTACAGGTGGGAGCCCGCTTCCCCAGGGCCCCTCACCTAGGTCTCTGTAAGGCCAGCTGGTGGGCCACAATGGGGAAATAGAGACAAGGTCCAGGAGAGCAGGCCAGAGATCCAAAGAACTCCCCTACTGGACTCCTCCCTGGGCTGGCTGCCGGAGGCCAGGCCCAGCTAGAGGAAGCAAGTGCCCAGATGTTGCATTCATTCCTTCATCCAGCAAGCATTTATTGAATGGCTTCTACATGCCAGGCCAGGAACTAGGTGCTAGGGGCTGAGAATACATACAATTGAAGCAAAAACATAATCCATGCAAGCAACCATAAAACCACAATCCTGGTCAGCACTTTGAAGAGTACATATAAGGTGCGGGGGCATGTGTGAGACAGTGTGAGAGAAGGGCCTATCTTCCTCAAGAAAGGGAGAGCAGACCAGAGATGTCGGTGCCATCAGACCGGGGTGCCTAGGCCTGCATTTCAGCAAGCCCCCTCTGGCGGCCACACAGCCTGGAGGGAGCAGGGACATCAGTTATGAGGTCTCTGTGAGCATGGGTGATAGTGATGCTTAGATGGGCAAGGACACCAGAGGGAAGCACATGGGCTCATAAGCTGTTTAGCAGTAGGTGGGGTTCAGAGGAGCCCTGAGATCCCTGCAGCTCCCTGCTGCCCCAGACTATTTTGCAGTCTTCCAGCCCCAGGCATGCTGGCTGGGGGCCCGTGTGCTGGCAATTCCCCCAGCCTGCTTCCAAAGGGAAGTTGGTGTTACTAGAAAAGATCCTACGGCAGTGGCTCTAAAATGTGAGCATACAGCAGAATTACCCGGAAGGCTTCCCCAGACTGCTGGGCCCCACCCCCAGAGATGTATTCCTCAGGTCTGGGGTGGGGCCTGAGAATTTGCATTTCTAACAAGTTCCCAGGAGTACTGATGTGGTCTTCCAGGGCCACACTTTGGAAACCAGTGAAGGAGAAAGTCCTACGGAACTGAATGCATGTAATTTGGGACAGGGGCAGAGGGCCCAGAGGTGGGGCTCCTCCAACTTCTCCAATTAGGATGTCAGACTTGGTGCAGGGTCCAGTTTGCTGCCATTTTGTAAGACCCAGAGTACCAGGCATTTGCACAGGAAAGTCTGGAGATGCAGGAAGCTGGCAGTTGGATGCTAGATGTCTGGGAGGGCTGAGCCCAAACGCTCTCACACATGCCTTATACCCTTGGCACCTGCTCCAGCCTGCAGCATCCTGCATCCTCTGAGCCTCACAGTTTAGCCCCAGCGGTGCTCTAACCCCCCATGTGACCTCAAGAGACCCTCAGCACTAGAGGTCCGGTGCTGGGAGGTCCAGCTATAATGCTGGGGCTGAGATGGGGAGAAAGCACTTCCTCACAAAGGGAAGGGAAGCAGGATAGGTTCCTTGGCCATAAGGAGTCCAAGTGGCATACTATGGCCATTGTGCAGGAGGTGACAGAGAGTGACTGTAGAAGAGATGAAAGACTGGGATGGAGAGTGGGAGGGCTCCCATCAAGAGATGAGGAGAGTAGGATCCAAGATTCTGGCTGTTGGCTGATGGGCTAGTTTTAAGGGTGGGGGAGATCCAACTTAGGAGGCAGAAGCCATGGGCACTCATTGGCTGAATAATGCTGGGTTGGGCTAACAGGAGGGAGCCACCCACACGGAACCAGACTTTAAGCACAAAATCACAGTGCAGTCAAGCCTGGAGGGCTTCCCGAAGGAAACTGGTTTTGAACTTGATCCTGTGGGTAGAAGAGGGCAATGCAAGGCCCTTGACAGGGGAAGGGACAGAGGAGACATGCCCACCCATCCTGCCACCGCTACCTGGTGGAAGCCTCCCTGGCTTGGGGCTCCCCCTTCCGTGCACCGGCCCTGGCAGGGTGGGCCCCAAGCACTTCCCCTCCTGCCCCTGGCAGGGCCCAGCGGCGTCTGTGCATTTAATGAAACCGTCTGGCTGTGATACCATCAGTTCCAAGCTCGGCAGAGAACCTCTCCCTGGTTCCAGTAAGGGAAAGAGGGCACGTTCTGATAAATAAAACCATATTAGAGAGCCGGCGAAAAAGCCCCTTTTGTTCCCACCCCCCGTGCTTCCCAACGCTTTATTTTTATAAGCGCGAGGGCCCCAGACCGACCGCGTTTACACAAAGATCACAATTGCACATTGTAGCGGCTGTGCACGCTGTGTTGGTGTTGCCAGCACCCCCCACGCTGCCCCCCCCCCCCAGCAGGCCGACTCCTTCCAGCAGCCCCAGCAGCGCAAGCAATGAGCTCAGCTCTGGGGGAACAGGGAGGGGGTGGCTTTCAAACAAAAATCACCCAGACCCACACACGCGCCCCACCCGCCCATGGGAGGAAAAAACACACAACAAAGGCATTGTAAAGAGCAGGCCTGGAGGCCTGGGGCCTCAGACACTGGGCTACTGTGTGCTGGGGCCTGGCTTCTCCCCCCACAGGGCCCAGCCCCTCCAAGAAAAAGAAACAAGGCAGGCGGGGGTGTTGCTGAAGCAAGGTGGTCAGATGAGGGAAGGCCAGACAACCGCACAGACACATCCCTCTTCCAGGAAAGCCAAGAGGAAGGAGAAGCAGATCCCCAAGGGGAGGTGGAAGGGAAGATAAGGGGCTGGTTCTTCTCTGTCGACCCCAGCCTAGCCCTCTCCCCAGGGCCACTCCCATAAAAGAGGGGCGGCATTGGCCCCCAGTCCTCACCCCCCAACCCACACGGAGCTGAAATGGAAAGTGGCTGGATCCGAGCTCTCTAAGCACCATTAACTGTCCCAGGAAGCTCCAGCCATGAACACACATGGTTCTACTGGGCACCATCACCTAGAGAGGCCCCAGGCAGGTGGTTCTTTTGCTGGGCCTAGAGCCCTGCACCTGAGCTCTGCTGCTCAGACCTTCCTAGAGCCTTCCTAAACCTTTACAGTACACTAAGCTTTCCTCATAGGCCCTGCCACCTTCCCAGCTCAGATCACCAGAATGGGGGACAGGGCAGGTGGCATCATCCTACTTGTCCCCATGAAGACTAGGTTACTAGCCCATGCTCAAATGTGACGAGGGCTAGACCCCCTGACTCCTAGTCTAGTGCTCCTTCCACCATGCCATGCTTTTAGGAAAAGAACCCTTAAGAGAGAGGGGAGTAGATCACAAATAAAGCAGTGCAAATGAAAACTATAGTATAGCAATATTTTCCCTATTAAGTTAGAAAAATTGTTCAGAATTATAAAACCCAGTGCTAGCAAATATTTGATGAAATAGGTACTCTCCTTTACTGCTGGAAGCAATTCAGGAAAGCAACTGGGCATTATGCCCTAAAACACATAAAACTGTTTATATTTTGTTTCCTATATTCCTGGGAATCATCCAAATTAACCAAAAAGCTATATGTATAGAGATGTTCATTCCAGCATTATTTGCAATCCATCATTCATACAATATACAATTTCTGACTGCCCAGCACGTGGTAGGTAAGCACAGCACTAGGAAAACGAACATAAATGAGATGCAATCTAGGCTCTTAGGATCATGACTATGGTTGGAAATGGTGACCACACAACAGAATCCAAGGTGATGTGCAACTTAATAGGGGAATGTATAAGGTGCTGCTGGTGGGGGACAGCCCATGTAGCCTGGTGGCATCAGGTCAGTCTTCTCAAAGGAGGTCTCCCACCACGAGTCTCAAGAAGGAAGAGTAACCACGGCAGACCAAGGAAGAGGGGGCATTCTAGACATCCAGCGTGGCATACGCAAAGACACCAAAGAGCATGGGCATTTGGGAAACAACAGGAGCTGGTCTGGCTGAGGAGGGGAAGCCCAGGGCAGTGGGGATAAAAGAGGGAGGAGGAAGCGAGGCAGCTCACAAAGGTCCCAGATCCAAGCTGAGCAATTTGGACTGAATCCTGTAGATCAGGGTTTCCCAAAATGTGTTCTTCGTAAATGCGAGTTCCCTGGGGAGCTAATGAGTGCTTAAACAAGTCAAACAGGCTCCTTTCCTGCAGCCATTTCAGGGCCTCTCAATGCCACTGTGCATCATAAATCTTCAAGTGTGTAGTGTTTCCCAGTCTCCCTTGCTCAGGGACCCTTTTTAAGTGGAGCATTTCACAAGCCTCCAATGCACTTTGGAAAACAGCTCCGTAAGCTCAACGGGAGAATTCCCCTAGCCGGAGCCAACCTGACAGAAAGCTGTGCTTCAGGAGGAGGTGGGCCGTGACTGGGGTCCAGACACAGTAGGCCCCAAAGCAAGAGCTCTCCAGCCCCACCCAAGACAGAGTCTGGATCTGGGTGAAAACTAAGCACCGGTCCCCACGGAGGTGAACTCAGCTGTGGGGCAGCCATGGATCTTCAGACCTCATTGCGGCCTGCCCTGGAGCAGCACCTCTCAGGACCACCTGCCTGCCACACATCTTTGATCTACCAGGAGCCATGAGGCCAACAAGGAGGGCACAGGACCTTCTGCTTTCTTAAGAAACCCCACTCTGGTAAATTAATAACTTGGCATCTGGTCTACCTACCCTCCCTGATTTGCTTGATTAAAACCAAGTCAGGCCGCCTCAGCCCAGTGACCAGTGAGATCCTCAAAGAGGAGTGTCTGATTCCCCCATGCTAAGGACCATCTTCTGATACGTGGTGACCTCACAACAGAGCTGCCCACGGGGTGTCTGTCTTGGCGGGAGATCTGTAAGCAGAGCTTATGGCTCGCTCAAACCCCAGCCGAGGTGCCCAGCTGGAGGAGAGAGCAAATCAGAATTCCCTGGGGAACAGTTTGGCAAATGAGACAGCTTCTGTCCTGATTCCTTTTGAGAAACACCATTCTACACTGAAGAGCAGTTCCGTTCAGGCTGCAGAGTAAGGAAGCGATGCTGCCCGCTAGATACAGCGTTGAGGACATGTGATTTCTAAGTCCTCCAGAGTCATATCTTTCCCAGTCAAACTGAATTCAGTGCACAGTATAGATGCTCACCAAGCAGGGGCGATCCCAACCCAATCAAAGCGAAGTCACTTGAGTTAAGCATCATTTTACATTTTTTAATGCCTAATTGCTACACAGGTCACACACGCTCACAACCACAAGCCACACACGTCCTTCTAGTGCCTGGAGAATCAATGCTGGCTATATATTCAAACCCCACCAGAGGTGGAATCCTCATGCAGCCTGGGCAGAACATCACAAGCCTCCCTTTCCTGCCTGGGTTTAATATTATTCAACAAGTATTTCCTGGGCAGTTCCTGTGTGCCCCCCAAACCCCTCGGCCAGGGAGAGAAGAAAGCAGACACAGCGCCCCCCCCCCCTGCTTTGGGCAGCCCCAAGGCCCACCCCTCAGGGCACAAGCAGAGAGTACAGCTCAGGGCCATGGGAGCCCGGCAGTGCAGGAAAGGCCTAGAGCACCACAGGTCACAGTCGATGGAGTACTTCTGGAGGAGAGCCCTCTCTGCCCCAGACACATGGCAGGCAGGCTGAGGGTGATACCGGTGACAGACACTGCGCTAGACCCTCCCCTGGCCCCAGACATTCTGGATTCACACATGAGTTTCCTCCACGAAATGCCAGCCGGTGGCCACGCACAGCCTCCGGCCGCCAGCCGCCCCAGGGTCAGTGCCAGGGGAGAAATTGCTTTGGTTTAGGGTTTGGGAGTGAAAATAAACACTCTGGGTTTTATAGGTTCACCCATGTTGGCTGCTGTTTTCCTTTCCAGCAGCTGGTCAATCAGGCCTTTCATTCAGAAGCCAGCGGCCTCTGAGGAAGCCCTGGGCAGTGCCCTCAAAGCTCAAGGGATGTTTATTTGGGGGAGGGGGTGGGACTGGGATGGAAAGTGTGACATCTCCCACAGACCAGCACCAGGCTGACCTGCCTATGGTCCCCAGGGTGCATGCTGCCTCCTAGTGGGTTCCTTAGGAGGGGCTCCCTCCCTGCAGGGGCCTCGGCCAGCCTAACCCACAGAGGACGAGGGCTCCCCCTCCTTGCCACATGCCCACACAAGCCTGCCGCCTGCACCCCCATCTCTCATGCCCCCCTCAAGGAGGAAGAAGCAAGACTGTAGATTAGTCCACCTCTTTTCTCTGGGCTACATTCCAATTGTCAGCAAGCATCCTGGCAGGTTCCCAACAAGGGGCCATCACATATCTGCCCCTAGCCCACCAGTCCCTGCGTGTTAGTTTTGCATGTGCTTTTCAGAGGGCACCCTCAGGACCCCGGGCCCAAAGCACAGAAGAGAAATTGCCCCATCCACCGTGTGCCTGGCTGCACAGGGCTGGAAAACAGGTCACCGAGAGGACAAAATGCGAGGGAACACAGCTGCTAGGGGTGAGGGATGAGAGTGGGCCCCCATGGGGGGAGGAGCAGGGCCAGGAGGAGGACAGGCAGGTGGCTATAGGCTGCAGTGCCTTTCTAGGAACAGAGAGTCACTCTCATAGAAGAACTCAGTTCTACTCAATTAAGCGGTAAGCTTTTGGAGGGTGGTAAGTCACTTGTCAGCTATTTTCACTCAAGCAATTTAGTTAAGCATCTGAGTCTCAGTTTTCCTCATCTATAAAATGGAGATATGAAATACCCGCTTCAGAGGAGAGTTGTAAGGGTTACATGAAATAATGCCAGTAAAATGCCTAGGCTTGTCGTGAGCACTCAGTAAGTATTCACTCTTTAGCTACCAATGCTGCAGGTTCAAAGGCAAAGATAAAGCCCCTTCCTAGAGGTGTTCACAATCATAGTGACAAAGACAGATGTCAGCTGATCTATGCAATGGTCAGGGCTCTGAGAAATGTGTTGGTGGGGAGCTGGCCAAGTGTTGAGGAAGGAACAACCAGCTCAGCTCAGGGAAAAGTCAGAGCATCTGGGCTGCGTCTTAAAGAATGAGTAGGTGTTTGCAGGGTTCAAGATAGAGGGAATACATCTAGACAGAGAGAACACTGAGTACAAAGGTCAGGAACGTGGAAAAGCTCAACAAATGTTGACAAAAGCTGGCGAGGCCAGAACTAGTGGTTAAAGGTAAAATAGGGAAAGGTTAAAGGCAAGGTCCACAGGGGTCAGGTCAACAAAGGAGCTGTCTGCCAGGCTAAGAGCTGGGGATTTCTCTCTCAGTGTCTAGAGTTGAAATCAGAGCAGTGACATGACCAGATCTGTCTGAGGCAGTGTGGAAAGTGGCAGGGAGACCATGAGTTGACCAGCGTGTCCAGAGAAGAAGGGGCGAGGCCAGTCCTCAGGAACATCTCCAAGAGAAATTCAGAAGCCAGAATCAACAGGACCGGATGACTGATGGTTTCCAAACTGATGGATAATAGACACATGCTGATGTGATGCCAGGACCAAGATAGGCAACAAAGGGGCCCCTGGATCAGGGGAGGAGGCACACGGAGTTCAGTTTGGACAGGATGAACTGAGGAGCTGCTGAGGCATCCAGGGGGAGATACTTAAGATGTGACTGGACATCAGGGGCACCTATCAACTAAAAGCCTAGAAGCTTCCCTGACATGAGTGGCCCATGAAGCCAGGGAAGGTGAGGGGACCCCAGTACCCAGAGAAGAGGACACAGACCATCAGGACCATCAGACTGAGAGGGCCATGAAGCTGAGGAGGAGCAGGTAGAGTAGTAAGAGGCTGCAGAAGACCTAGGAGAAAGAAGTATCCCTGGGGGTCAAGGCCAGAGGAACTTCCAGAAGGAAATGATGGTCAATAAATCCAAACCCTGCAGAAGGGTCAAGCAGGCCACCTGACAACCAGAAAGCCATAGTGACCCTGGCAGCCACCTCCACAAATCCAACAAACACAGCTAAAGCCCCCACCCATAGACGAAGCCCCGGGGCCATGTTTCCTATGGTCCAAAGGTCTGATGGCTCAGCTCCCAACCCTCAATCCCTGGTCCCTGGCTCCCCTCCCACCTACCAGAAAAAGAGTCCTTGTCCATCGAGGGCAGGTCCCGGGCCTGGTACATGTAGCAGCGTAGGTGGTAGCGGTTCCCATCTGCACCAAGGAAAAACCAGAGATGCCAAGTGAGGGGCTAGGAGTGGCTAAGAGGGGGAGCTGGGGCGAGGGTAGAGTCTACCCCTAGGAGGGGTCACAGATGAAAGGTCTGAGCAATAGAAATGACACACGTCACACTATGCGGGAGTGAGCCCCCCACAGGATCAGAACAGACTACAGCTCAAAGGTAGACACCTAAGTGCCATGTTCTTGGGCCTAGCGAGAAGTGGTGAGGGGGGATGGAGGAGAAGGAGGAGGAAAGGCCAAATAAATGATGGGGGCAGCCAGAATGCACAGGGCCTTGAATGCCTGATTCCAAGCTTTGAGTTGATGCACACGCCACACGTAGATAGATGTGTGCATGTGCTCACAGATGCCTGCACACACACCCCCCCCAAAAGATACTGACCCACCACAGAGCACATAGACTCGATTCTCCCTAGCCCCCCATATACACTGGACCATATAACCCCATACAAACAAGCACAAGGTTACACATCCATCCATATCACCCCTGTAGACACCCCCAAGCATCACTTACAATCAAAGATGCAGGAAATCGTGGGTCTGTTCACACCAAAGCTCAAGGTGGACACGGACATGGAATCTTCACTCTTGTCGTCCACCACGCCGCCCTGGAGACACAGAGCTGGTCATGGCTGATTCTGACCCCAGAGCCTGGGAGTGGCAGGGAGACTGGCCCGGGTCAGGAGACCTCTAGCCACTCTTCGGATGCTGAGAGCTGGGCCATCAGCCTCTAATTTTACTCTAGGGTAGCACATCCTCCTACAGCATCCCCAGACTCCAATGTCAAGTCCACAGGGAAATTGTTCTCTCTCTCTCTCTCTCTCTCTCTCTCTCTCTCTTCAATGGAGACTAGACTCAGAATGGAATTTTGAGTTATTCCAACCCAAAAGGTTAGAGTCTGATAGAAGGAAGGACTCCAAGGGAGAGAATCCAGTGGGGATTTCCCCAATGGGATGAGTTAAGAGAAGCCAAAGTCTGGAGGGCCTGGTCCACCATCTCTGTCCACCCCCTACATATTTGGACACCAGGTCCTGGCTCTGGGAGAGGCTATACCGCATCATCACCACCTCTCAACCAGCTCCCCCTGAGCCGAGGGTGAAAGAGAGTGCAGGTTGAGGCCAGGACAGGCACAGGAGCAGGAGGCTGACTCAGAAGCCAGTCTGCAGTTTACTGTACATAAAGTTAGTCAGTCAGCCCCTCACTTTGTCCTTGTTAGCACTGGGCTCTAACCACTGGGCCACGCACCAGCTTCCTTGGACCAGATGCCCACCTCCCTGATGCATCCAGGGCCACCTCTGCCACCCTGCAGCCTCTCACTGGGGTCCTGAATGGTTTGGGGAACTCGGAGACCAAGCAGGACCTCCCCCTCAGTGACAGAGAGATACAGTGGCCTGCTTCCTGTGATCACAACTTCAACACAAGCTCTAGAACCAGACTGCTGGAGCTCCAATTCTGGTCCTGTCACTTATCGGCTGTTTGACTTTGGGCAGCTTGCTTAATCTCTCTGAACCAGTCTCTCCGTAAATTTGGAATAATTCTACAGTATCTAGCTCAGAGAGCTGCTGTCATTGTTAAGGAAATACATTACATATTGTTCTTAGCACAGCTCCTGGCACATAATAAATGCTCAACCGATGTTTGCCATTAATGATCTTATGAGAGAAATGAGGCACAGGTGGGACAAAGGCAGAAATGAGGCACAGGTGGGACAAAGGCAGGGTAGGTCATAAACTATAAAGTTTGCAATTATACTCGGGGGTGGTTCATATACCTCATATTTGTTCAAAATTATTCCAGGAGCTGGAAAAGTGGACATTTCAGGAGCCACAGCCCTGGGTAGAAATCAAAAGCAATCAATCAAGCAATCAATCTCTCAACACACACACACACACACACACACTCGCACGCACGCACACACACACACACACACACACACACACACAGGAGAGCAGGATAACAGGGAGGGGTGTCATACTACAGACAGGGAAAGACCCAAAGGCCACCATGCCTGAATCCTTCCCTCCTGAGCAGGTGTGGACCCCAGGCATCCTGGGCTCCCAACAGAAAAGGCATTTGGCCTGGCCACGTTACACTGGCCTCCCGCCAGGGCATGTACCAAGTCCAGCAACTAGTGGCTCCCAGTTTCAGGATCTGCAAGGCCGCACACAGGGCTGGACCTGGGCGGAGGGGGGGGCCGGCAGGCCACCCCGGGCGTGAGGTGTGGGATGCCAAGGAAAGCAGTTCAGAACAGGGCTTGGCCAGCCCCCCGTGCAATAGCCATAGTCCGTGCCACCCAGGGCACCTTGGTGGGGCGAGAGGGGGTTCAGCTGGAGGCAGGGTGGAAGGCCCAGACCCCTGTAGCCCCTCCACCTCAGCCTGCAATACACTGTGCCCCCCACGGGTAGGATGCTAAGGTGAGTGAAGGGAGGGAGGCTGGCTCTGACCCCGCCCCCCCCCAGCCCTATAATTTCTTCACTCCCTCTCAGTACCTACAGGGACCTCCGTGCTCGCGGATCGCTGCCAGTGCACATCCCCACTCACCTCACGCCTCCTCCAGATGGCTCCCCTAGCCTCCCCTCAGCATCACTCCCACCAAGAGGCCTCTGTCTGGGGCTTTGGCAGCAATTTCTGGGTCTCTGTCCAAGGGCAGTCTGCCCTCCTGTGATCAGAAAAGGTGTCCCCCTCCCTGGGATTTCCACGTGGGCGGGCGCCAGGTAGCTCAGGCCTAGCTCAGTGTTTGGCCCACAGCAGGCCCTGGCCCTGAGAAATAATGTCCTTCAGAGGGAGGAACCAGTGTCCCCTTGGGGCATACCCCTCACACTGCCTGGGCTTCTCCACCTGTCCTGCCTCCAGAGTGGGGATCCACAGGGTCCTCGGCCACCCCCAACCCTTTAACCTACCTCCCAAGTGCAGACCTGCCTCTTCCTTCCCTTCCCCCCCAGCTCAAAACGACAGATAGGGATTGCTGAGAAGAAGCTGGGAGAATGAGGAGCCAGGCTGAGGGACACCCAGTAAGTTCAGTCCCTCCCAGCAGAGTGCTGGCCCTGCAGCCACCCTGGTTCCCAGCCTGGGCAGAATTCTACCCATCCCACTGGCCAACGTCTTTACATCCTCTGGCCCACTGACCTTCCCAGGGTGCTCTGCACGCATCCTCTTCAGGCCCTGGGAGCAGAGAGAGGCCAACTTTCCCCCAGCCAGCCCAGACGTGGCCTCTGAATTGAGTCTCCAGCAGTCTGGACGCTCCCAGACGCCCCCATCCCTGATGATTTCCACGCTCAAACCAGCTGAGACCCTCTGGGGGCCCCTTCCTTGTCCCAGGCCTCTTGCACATAAGTCTTTCTGCCCCTTTCTTTTCCTTCTTTTTCCTTGGGTGGCCAGCCTCATCCTCAAGGTCACCCTGCCAGGATGAGTCAAGCACCCCTCCCATGTGCTTCCATGGCACCCTGGATCTAGCACCCCCCATCTACCCATCTCCTCCCACTGAGACCTCTGTGAGGATTCTGTCATACGCCCGGCACACCTCACACACAGCAGGTGCTCAAGACAGACCTGGAGAGCGAGTGAGTAAGTGAACACATGAATGTGGACACCTCAGGAGACAGAGCATGAGCTCTGGAGAGAGCTTAAGAAGAAGGCCGGCCTGTCACCCGGGCTCAGTCTATATGCACATTAACAGATAATCCAATGTCACACTTCCTTCACTCCGAAGTATTTTTTGGTTTTCACGCGTGGGCATACAGGGCTCACGCTCCAGGAATTTCTCTCAAAGCAAACAATGAAGCCTCAAGAAAACCCGATGTGGGAGCTTCTGGGAAGCACCACCTTCCCGTCAGTCCTTCCCTCTGCCTGTCTTGTGCATTGCTGGATGTTCAGCAGCATCCCTGGCCTGTACCCATGAGACCAACACAGCTTCCTGACCCCTCAGTTGTGACGACCAAAAATATCTTCAGACATTGTCGAATGTCCCCTGAGGGATGGGGTGGGGGTAGAAATCGCCCCCAGCTGGGAACCACTGGTGGAAAGGGAATGCAGTGGAACATCCACAGCCCATGGAAGGTTCCTAGCACACAAGCAGCACTCAGCAAATGGTGCGAGTGAGGTCAGTTTAAATCTTTCAACTCTCCAGTCTCGTGCTAAACAATACCTTCCTGCTTTAATCTGTTTTCTTTCAATTTGGAATCCATCGTCTTCTCTCTGCCATAGGACCTTTGCACGGGCTGTTCTCTCGATCTTGAATGTCCTCCCATGTGAGCTAACTTGAGCTCTTCCCTCAGCTCAGTCATCACTGAGGCCTGGATACTGCTGTGGTGGACATGTCTTCAGCCTCTCCTCACTTCTCTCCTGTATCCGTCTCTCCGTGTGTCCAGGCAAGGCACACACGCTCCTTTATCCCCAGCACCCAGCCTGGCATCAGGCACTTAATAGTCACCCAGTGAAGATTTGTCACATAAAATGAATCATCGGCATTCCCTGTCCTAAGCCACGTGGGCAGCATTTAGGCCCTAGGTTCCAGGGGAAGGGTCTGGAAAGCGTACATCAGCTAGCACCCTGCTTCCCTCGGAAGGCTCAGAGTAAGATGCCACCACAGAAAGAGCAAACGATAGGGACTCACCCCCCCCGAGGACGGAGCCATCTCTGGGGTGGAACAGAATGGAGTGAACCCTTGGAAGGCCCCATTCAGGAAAGCTTCCTGGAGGAGGGGAAAGAGAAGAGGTGCTGACTCAAGGGGAGCAGCAGTATGCTGGATGTGTGCCCCCCGCCACCCCCACCCCAGAGCTTAGAGGAAGCCTCAGCTAAAGGGCGAAGCTGGGGCCGGGCAAGGAAGGAGAGAAAGGCTGGCTGACTCCTGCTCCTGCTCAGAGCCCTGGGTGGAGAGAGCCAGGCTGCAGTGGCGGCTGTCACTCCGCTTTCTGTCCACCCACCCTTCACCCCCACTCCATGCACTCGCTCTTCCCCAGCCTCCAGGGCTGGGCCCTGGGCATTGGGTTTCCCACAGCCACATTCCTGCCTCCATAGCTCATGCCGATGCGACTCCCAGACTGTGGTCTGTGGCCACGCACTCCATCTTGGGGCTAGCTGTGTAAGGGATCCTACTGCTCGCCCAGGGGACTGGGTAGCATCCAACCCGCTGCTGCCCGGCTGGCGGCCACGGATCTCTGGAGGAGCCCAAGCTTAGGACCGTGAGGAGCTGCCCCCGGGGGTCGCCAGAGGCAGCGGCCAAACCCACTTTACCTGCTGAGGACTCCTGCCCTAGGACCCTAGTGCGGCCACCACACCAGGAGGAGGCGGACAGGTTCTGGGAAAATAAGCAGCCTATGAAGGGGACCCCTCAGCCCACCTAAATTGGATATGAGATCAAGCGCCAGACCGCTAGTGTGTCTGGAATTCCTCCTGCGCTGCTGCTTGTCTGTCACACACACACCTCCTCCCTTTGCCAGTGGTTCGATGCCTCATCCATACAGGGCCTAGACATCCAGCTCAGGAGCTCTAACACGGGGGCAGGACGGAGGGGCAAGAGCAGTGGTAGATGCAGCGGAAAGGCTGAGCAGAGGGCCTCTGGGGCTGAGCAGGCAGAGGGCGGAGCCACCGCAGCCACACCATGGCAGTCAGGAAGCAAACAACAGAGCCTCGGTGGTACCTCAAGGGGGCTACAAGGGTACCCTCTACCCCATCAGAGTCAAGCAGGTGGGTTTCGGGGACCAGCTGCTCTCCTGGCTTCATGAGGAGGACCCAATCCCAATGCCTGATGGACCCAAAGAGCACAGGGACAGAGCTGTCAGGAAGGCTGCTACGATCGGATCGGGGCCCTTATCTCTTATGTAAACAGGATCAGGGGACCCCCCCCAGAGCAGCAAGTGCTGGAGATGGCCTGCATAGATCATAAGAGCAGATTCTTAAATCTTCAGGTGTATTGCAAGCCAGCCGTTAAACACAGCCATTTGTAACCATTACACCACATGCATTTATAACTACAGACATTTTTTTAGAAACAAAGATGATACTCAAACTCATCACTTCCTGATGATTTTATGACCTTTGACTACTGTCCTGCTCCTGAGGTTACTTGCGCCCAGTGTATCTGTGGGCTGGAAATACTATCTAACCATCTGCTACTGCTCATCTCTTCCCGTCTCCACTCTCAGTGATGCCACATTGCTAGCTTGAAATCGGCCACAGCGGGGGTATGTACACCACGGAAACCAGCAAGTACTACAAACCAGGCTGAGTTTGTTTTTTGGATGTTTTTTCTGGAGAGCCAGCTGTTTAACACTGACCAGCACGCGCTACGGTGAAGTGCCAGGATCTCTTCTCCACTACTGGCTTTGCTAGGACATCCAAATAACAAACAGCAGCATAGGAGCAGTATGCTATAAACGCTGCATGACCCCACCATTATCCACAAAATTTTTCGTAACACTCATGTGAGGAAACGCCGCTAGGACAATTATGACTTGCCTTCGCTGTACCTCAACTTGCCTATCCGTAAAATGGGAGTGATGATAAAACCTATCTCTTAGGACTGCTGGGAGGGTTAAAGGAGATGATGCACCAACAGGGCGGGGAGGCAATGCCTGCTCTAGAACAGGTGGCAAACGTTGTTCGGAAAGGGCCAGAGAGTAAATACACCTCTGCAGGACATATGGTCTCAACAGCCACACACCATGCATACACAAATGAGCACGGCCGTGTGCCAGTAAACCCCATCTATACAAGCCGGCAGAGGCCACACTTGGCTCGTAGGCTATCGTTTGCCAACGCCTGTTCTGTAAGGAGAGATGCTTATTTTTGCTGTGTTGTTCTTACCCCCATCTAGAAAGTGAAAAAGCTGGGGCCCAGAGAGGGTCAGGTCTTCCCTAGGATTGTACAGCAAATTAACTGGCAGAGCCAGGGCATCTCCCGGCAGCCTCTCGGGGCTCTTCCCAGTTTCTGCTTCCCCATCAGAACTCGGCACCAGAGCAGGGCTCAGGGACAGGACAGGGCTGAGCGCCAAGTCAGGGCCTTGGGGAGCCCAGGGCCCACGTCACTGCCCTGGCTGCCCAGCCTCAGCTTCCAGGGAAACCCCACACAGGCTAGCAGGCCAGGCCAAAGGAGGGGAACGCTTTAAAAGAGGGAACTCGGGAACACAGACCTCCCTTCCTAATCAGGGCTGATTGCAACCTTAAGTAGAATAGCAGGCAAGGGTGCACCCCCGTTTAATTTACAGCTGGAGCCGAGGCTTGGAAGCAGCTGCAAAAATCCTTGCAAAACTACTGGCCGGCCCCTGGGGAGTTTGGGAATGGAATCAGGAAACCTGGAGAATCCACGATGCCACGTGTGGGCTGGCGCAAGCGTCTGCGTGTATGTGTGTGTGCGCGCGTATACGTCCCTCTAGGCTTTCCGTGTCTCCCAACGTGGAGGCTGCAGAGAACGCTCAAGCAGGTTTTACCCAATGCCAGGGTGCCTCCGTAATCAGGGCCATAATCAGGTTCCAGTCTGTCTGGGATGGCCCTCCCTTATCCTCTTTCCCAGCATGATTACACATAGTATAGGCAATAAATTATAAGGTCACCCTAGCAATTGTGGCTGCAGACCCCAGCACATGGACCGTGACACGCATGGGGCACCAGACACATCTGCCCAGCTGTGACACTCACACCCCTCAGCACCCATGCATGCCTGTGTGCTGGCATTTTGTCTCAGGTACCCAAACATGCAATTGGACCCTCAAGACTTCAGCATCCACATCTGGAGTGAGACTGATCCAAGGGTCCACCCATTTAAAGGAATTACCCAAATGGTCCTTCTGTGTGGGGCAGCAGAAGGCTCTTGAGCGGCTGGCCAGCCTTCCGTTAGCTCCCGCTAGCACAAAGCCAGGTAGAGAACAGGTGCTCAGCTACCATACTCAAAACATAGAATCCAGGGAAACCTGCAGCCACCTCCCCCGCCTGTGTAGACCAGTGGGGATTTTGATTACTTAATGAGGCAAACCCCTCTCACCTCCCAGACGCTGCCCCTGGTCAAAGCGCCCGCTCTGGGAACCGGGCCTGCATGCTCTGCGTATGGCATGGGCTTCATCCAGGTACAGAGACGGCCCCTCCCCTCCCCACTCACATCTGACCTCCTTCTCAGCCAGCTCAAAACCCACATTGCTCCTCTCTGGCACCAGCCTTTCCCCAAGCTCGCCCACCCCCACCCCCAGCACTTCCAAGTCCCAGCTGCTCTTCTCTGCCCCTAGGCTTGTTCTGGGAATGCCTGTCTCTGTAGATCCTCTCCACTTCAGGTCAAGACTCAGGCTTCTGACAACCAACTGGAGGCTTTCAGGGCTGACGGCAGTTTTGCCAACTCCCCTCTAACTGCCCCAGGGAAGCCAAGCCACATGGCTACACAACAGCCAAGAGCTCTAGCCAGCAGCCCAGGACCCTCCCTAGGACCCCACTCAAGGGCCCTCTCTAGGGGGAGGACATTACGCCTTAATAGGAATGGAGATACACACTTGGGGAGAGAGGACAGAAGAGCCCGTTGTCTGGCCTTGATTCTAGAACTGACTCACGCTGGGCCACTAGGCAAACCCCTTCTCAGGTGTTTCTTCTGGAGTAATATGAGGGGCTCAGAGTTGTTCTAGAACAGCACTACTGTCCAACAGAACTTTCTGCAACGATGAAACTGTTCTAGAGCTACACTGTCCAAAATGGTAGCCACGAGCCGGGTGGGGCTATTGAGCACTTGACATGTGGTTGGTGTGACTGGAGAACTAAATTGTCTTATTTTAATTACTTTAAATGTAAATTTAAATACTCACATGTGGCTAGTGGCTACTGTATTAGACAGTGCAGTTCTGGAACCTCAGTCTCCCCAACTGGAAAATGGGTATAATAATAGAATCCAGTCTTCTGGAGTTACTGTGAGGATAAAATGAGACAATGTATATAAAGCTTTCAGCCTGATCTTTAGCACACGGCAAAATGGGTTTTAGCAATTCTTATCCTCTTTGGGGTCCTAAATTCCCTTGAGAATTGGAGGAAACCGTGAACCTTATGTCAGAATTTACACACCACAGACACACATGTGCACATACATGCACATCACACACATGTACACACATACGTGCACATACATATCACACACAAGCACATTGCGCACATATTGTTATGTGCACACACATCATCCATGTGCTTACACATCACATCCGCACACCCACAACCATGCATCCAATTTCAAAGGGACCCAAAGCCAGGTGGAGAGTGCCTTTCGAACATGAAAGCTCCTTCCAGCTCTAAAAATCTCCAAGGCTGTGAGCACATGTTGCCGAGTCCCCATCTCCTTCCCTCCTGCCCAGGCTCAGGCATTTCAGAAAACCCTTCCTAACCCTCGGGGCCAAGCACAGAGGCAGGGCTCTGGAAAAATCCTTGCACATGGAGGGCAGGCCCAGGGCAAGGGCGACAGGATGAATTCCGTGAGCTCATCCCAGCAGCCGTCACCAGAGTTCCCAGAGAGGCTGGTGGCGTCGGGAAGGGGTGCCTGGGTGGGAGCCGGCGGTGGCGGCAGCAAGGGGTGTGGGGTGAGGAGAGGGAGGCTGGATGGAACGCGTTATAATAGCAGCTTTGTGCTCTGCTTCCCAGCTCCCTGGGAACGCCAGGAAGATTATGAAACCGGTGTCTTTGGGAATGCCAGGATATTAGCTGGAAAAAGAATAATACGAAAATAAAATAATGCTCGGGATGGAGACAGCAGACGATTAGCAGACGGAGCCAGGGCCTCCCGCTCCATGGAGGGAGCCAGGCTTGGCCCCAGCAGAAGGTTTCAGGGAAAGGCTGCCCGTGCTAATGAGCAGACAGGGCCTGCCTTCCAGCAAGATGTCTTCAGGAGGGAAACTGGCAGGCAAGGCTCGGCCTTCTGGTGGACCTGTGGGCCAGGAGAAGGATGGTAGGAGGCAAGGGGGCGCCACAGGCCTGGTGCTCGGGCCCAGACAGCCAGAAATGTCAGATTACCAGGGAGTCCACCTGGCCACCACCCACAGCTCTTCCCTGGACTCCTTCAAGGTCTGCCTCCCAATGTCCTTCCCTAAGAAGCCTCCCTCCCTAGACACCACCATTCTGGAATGACTCTCATTCTGCCCTCCAGCACGTCAAAGATGCAGATCCTATGGGGTTTATTTGTACTCACATGTGAATGCCTCTCTTCCTAATCAGACAAGAGTCCCCCGTAAGCCAGGCCTCCACCATCAGATCAGGGGATCATTAGAAGTAAAAATCACTTTTCTCCCACCAAAGAGCAAGGAGAACATGTCATCATACCCTGTCTCCCTCTCTAGGACCCTGGCCACACACCTTCCCCAAATAATGGATACACTCCGCCTCTCTCTGAAAGGCATCTAAAGGGGCACCTGGGTGGCTCAGTCGGCTAAGCATCTGACTCTTGATTTTGGCTCAGGTCATGATCTCGCTATTCGTGAATTGGAGCCCCACCTGGAGTCCTGTGTCCACCCCACTACCAGTGCAGAGCCTGCCTGAGAGTCTCTCTCTCCCTCTCTTTCTCTGCCCCTCCCCACTCTCTCTCCCTCTCTCTCTCTCTCTCTCTCTCTCAAAATAAATAAATTTTTAAAAAACATGAAGGAAAAAAAAAGCCATCCAAGTAGGGAAGGAGGGCGATGTGACCACCCCCCTCATCTTCCTCAGGCACGATGTACTTCACATCTTCACTACTCAGAGATGGTCCTTGGACCCACAGCACTGGCATCACCCAGAGTCCTCTTAGAAATGTAGACTCTAGGTTCACCCAGACATGTAATCAAGAGTGTGCAACAAAGCTGCCATATTGCTCCTACATTGACTAAGGCTGAGAAGCACTAAAGACGTGCCATGTGGTTTTTCCTTACAACGACTCTAGGATGCAGTGACTTTCACAGGTGAGGTAACAGAGTCGCTAAGGGGATAAGTAACCTGTCCACAGCTAGGAAGCAGAGAAGGCAGAATCCAAACCAAACCTGCTCCCCTGAGAAGCCTCACCTATCCCACCATGCTCTCACCAGGCGAATCAGCAGACAAAAGTAACCAGCAGGTAAGGGCAGCACCCAGGACAGTAGCTGGGTCCTGGCACCCAGAGATCCCTACCATCTGCTCCCATGATGCAGGGTGGACTTTAGCTCCCATGCCTTGCTGGAGCATCAGTATGTCCCAGGACAAAAGACAGCAGGTTCAGGGCAGGAGCACATAAAAGTGGCCATGGAGGAGTGTGTGTGTGTGTGTGTGTGTGTGTGTGTGTGTGTGTGTGAGAGAGAGAGAGTGTTTGTGTGCATGTATGAGTATGCGTGCGCATGTGTGTGTGTGCATGTGTGAGTGTGTGTTGTGTGCTGATGGAGGTTCGATTCACTAAAGTAGAGTAGTCTAGATAGTTACCATCAAATGGGCCTGTGGCCCTGTCCAAATGCTGGCCACACCTAAAGACTTTCCAAAACTGTGTCCTCCAACTCCAGGTCTGTGGGATCCAGCCTCTCCAACCACTGTCTGCCTCTGGTTCTCTATGTCAGCCAAGTTCCCCCAGGATTCAGAGGACTTCACTATGTTGGTTTCTTCTGCATATCACAGGCAGGTCACATCTGCTTCACAATCAACCACCTCCCCATGTCTGTTGCCTTGACATTTGATTTCAATGCTCCCTCACATTTTCTCCCACATAAAGAATAAACGGATTGGTTTCTCCATGTCTGGGAAGTACCCCCCTTCATTCTCCCAGTCACCAAGCCATGAAAGCTTGGCAGTGGGTCCCCAGCCTTGTTCCTCTTCTTCCCCCAGATCCTGGCCAGCCCCGGAACCCATCCACACTTCCGTCCATGTGTCTCTGGCTACCTCTGGCCTTGCGTTCTCTCTCCCACGGCCCTGGCCTTCCTGCCCTAAGCGGCCCGGCAAGCGGCTGCCAGGTCCGCCTTCTTCACACAGCACTTAACCGTGTGTGTCAGACTTGCCAGGGCCAGCCATGAACTCATCGCAGCCCCAGGCCCACCACACCCGCCCCATGGCCCAGCAATGGGAGAGGCCCTACCACGCACCCAGCAGAGACTCTGGGCCCATCTGACCCTCTCCAAACTCTGCCACTATACTGCCCTCTACTGCCTCCCCTAGCTCCCACCCCAGATGGTCGCCTCATCCCAGATCACTAATCAAGGTTCCTGATGGTCTCTACTCTTCCACCCCCAATCATCCTCCGTGACTACTTGATTAATGGCCCTGAAGCCCAGCTCTGACCAGAGCACTCCTCTGCTCAACAATCCACACTGGTTCCCTACTGCTCATTGAACAGCGTCCTGTGGCCATCATCAAAAGCTCTTTGCCCAGCACCGTTTGGGTTTTTTTTTTTCCTTTCCAGGTGCTCTTCTCCCCATCCTGGTGGTGCTGTCGACTACAGAAAAGGGGCATGACCGAAGTGGCCAATCAGGACATTCCATTCTTCACCTTCAGGCTGGCATGGGCACATGACCAAGACAGCTAGTTAGTCACCCACGAGACTGTCACAGCATTATGGTGAAAATAGCACTCTCCTCTCTGGGGCTTCCAACTGTGAGGAAAACAGAGGATGCCAGGTGGGCTGTGCTATTTTACCTACCAGGACTTTGCCGGCTATAAAGTTGGTGTCAGTCTTTTTTTGGGGGCACCATCTTTGTTACCACACAGAGTGAGGCAGTGTGAGAATGAGGCCAAGACAGAGGCAGATGTCAGAAACAGAGTCCTGCCAGGCTTAATGCCTGTTTGGCCTCTTGGGCTCTCCCATCAATCTGAGCCCTTAAACTCCTCTTCTCTCTTTAACCCATTTCATTGAGTTTCTGTTCACCTTAGGGTGCCCGCCCAGCCTTCTCAGACATGGCCCTGACTCAGTTCTGCCACAGAGGCCTTTATCCTCCCACCCCTCAGCTGGAGCCACAAGACCACCCCCAGGCCCTGCCTTGCGCCCACGCCAGGCCCTTTCTGACAGGACAAAGAGAGTCAATGGACACCAGCCCTGCCCTACAAGCCCTCCAGCTGTGGCTGCTCCAGCTGGGGCAGCAGTTTCCTCCCACCCAGGCTGAGCACGAGCCCAGCAGCCCAGAGCTCTGCCGTCTCCTTTCAGCCTCCCCACAACTTGGCCCCAAGACATCATCAGATATCCAGCATTATCCGGCCCCCAGAGGGTTTCCTCTCCCATACTGCCACCTGGCCCACCATCAAGGCCCAAGAGGGCTGTAACCCCTCTCGGGACACTGCCAACTTCACCTCCTCTCCCTGATTCCATCCCATCAGATCCTGGGCCTGTCCTCTGTACTCTCTGGTTCAAGGCAAAGACCCACTGCTCCTCACTCAGACCAAATCCTCATGTACATGCGCACATGCACACACACACACACACACACACACACACGCACACACACACAACTGGTGCACATGTCAGTTATAGAAGCTGGTGGGAACTGCTCCCTGAGTCACAGCCCAAAGCCCCAGGGGATGGGCAGTCCTGGCTAGATTTCAGAAGAAGGGTCTCTGACTCTGTATCTCCTCCCACCTCCAGAAATCCCCAGGCCAAAACAGAGCGGAGAATGGCCCTACTCAGACTAGCCAGGAAGGGTCTGCTCATCTTTTGGGGGAACACATCAACCAGACCCCAGGTAACCTTGAGCTGCCCCAATGTGACCTGCTCCAGAAAGTGTGCTCTAAGGCAGAAAGCCAGCCTGCGGACTCAGTTTCTGAGGTACATCTCTCCCCCAGAATTCCCAGGGATGCCGTGACACGGCTTCTGTCCAGCCAAGGAGCACTTGTGTCCAACCAAGGACATTCAGGGGTTATTAGACCTCTCTGGCTACTCCCTGGGGTGAGGCCAAAGCCTCCGAGACCCACCCTGCAGCAGCCAGCCTCTTCAAGAAGAGCCAGGTCCCTCGGCTCTAGCCATAGGTCAGACCGAGACCCTCTCTGCCTGCTCCCAACTTGACTACACAAAGCAGCAGTGGATGTCCCAGTGCCAAGAAGGGAGCCATTTTATTTTAGGAGCACACCCAGACTGCCATCTACTTTCCCCACAGGCAACCCTAAAGGAACTGTGTAGCCAAGGTGACCAGCCGCTGTTCCATCTGAAGTGCTATCCCGCGGGCTCCTACTTCAGCCCTGAACAGCCCTGGAAAGCAAGTTGCACCCCGCTGACCCACCACAGGCCCAGGGACAACGTACCAGAGCTCCCTCGAGGGCAAACACGGCCGCAGGCCCTGTCTTCTCCAGGGGCTCCATGCGGCGGCGCCAGCGGCGGCGGCGGAAGGCATCCGTCTTGCGGTACTCCAGGTGGAACTTCCAGCCAAAGAGCGAGGCGTACTCCCAGCCCTCGCCCTCCGCCTCTGCCTGCCTGTGCTGCATGGGAGAGAACAGGGCAGGCTCAGGCACTGCTTGGAGGCTTGCAAGGAGTCCTTGGGCTGGACTCCTGCTGTGCCTCTCTGGCTTGCCCTCCAGGAGTCCCCACCCGCTTCACACCAGCACCCTCCAGGTGGGAAAACCTGGGAGGGCTACCTGGAGGAGGGGGGCTCTGAGCAGCTTCTGCAATGACAAGAAGGAGCCCGAGTCAGAAAATCAGGAGGGGAAGAGGCTTCCCGGGTTGTGGGGACCCAAGGAGCCAGAAAGGGAAGGTCGACTAAAGCAGGGCTGAAAACACTCGGCTTTGGGTTTGTTTGTTTACTCAGATTAAGAATGGATTTCATGGATCCAAGGTTTTCTTGTCATTTCCTTTTTCTTCTTCACCTCCCAGCTTATAAAAATAGAAGAGGGTAAATGAAGATTCTGTTTCCCGACTCCAGGCTCTTTTTCCTTAGGCTAGACCTAGGTCAGCTGTGGAGGTACCCCGCCCCCACATTTCCTCGAGGGGACCCTTTCCCAGACCTGGAGAGAGACCTGGAAGTCCCTTCCTATTCAGCTGGTGACCTGAGAGACTGTCCTCGGGTACGCCTCAGTCTCAGGCTATGAACTAAGCAGTAAGTGCCTGTCCTAGAGGGAAGCTGGACTGGGCAAGCCACGCTGCCTGACACGGTTCACCTCTGTCCCCTGGGTGCTCCTGCAGGGAGAGCTGAGTCTGTCTGGTTCATGGCACCAAAAATGGTTTGTTGCCTCAAAACCTTGCTTCTCCCTGGACCCAGTGACATACTTGTCTAGATTCTCTGTGCCCAAAGAGAAAGGAAGAAATTTGGGTGATGCCAAAGGCTACTTTTGGACTGGGGGAGGCCTGGTTCTTGGACCAAAATTCAACTGCGTGCTTGGGAAGGAAGAACACAGAGCAAGAGGCCCCAGGGAAGACAGGCACTGAGGCTGTGCAGCACCTGGGCATCTGCAGGACTCTAGGAGCAGGTGCATGTGCTGTGTGCACTCATGTGTCCACTCTACGCCTCTGTGCTGTGGGTATACGGGCATGCCTGTGGGCATGTGTACTTGCACTGTGTACACATCCCCTGGTAAATGCTGAGGGAGCCCACCGAGGCCACTCTCCCAGCTGGCAAACTCACACGATACATACGTCCTCACCTACCAGCTCCAGCGGACCCCTTCTCCAGGGAACTGCCCATGCTGAAGGAAGCAAGCCCCATGGGGAGGGTGCGTCCCTCAGCCCAGCCCCAGCAGCCCCAGCCGATGACACAGCTAAGAGGGTACAAACCCCAGCCCCCTTGCCTCCAGGTGAGAATGATTTTCTGCTGCTCCAAGGGGCACCCCTCCCCAAGCCACAGCTCAGACCAAATTTGACTTGGCCTAAGACCACATCTTTGCTCCCAGCACTCCTGAGAGCACTGCTTCCGTAAACTACCTGCAGCCAAAGCCGTGCTCAGACCCTGCCTCTAGGACACGCAGCCACAGCCAGAGTCTGGCTATGTCTTTGTACCTCCAGGTCTTGTGCAGTTCCAAGTGCATCTCCTTGCGTAGTCATGGGCATCTGGCTGTGAGCATCTGGACAAGCATGGGAAGATCTGCGTGTGCACTGTGCACATGCTGAGTGTGATCTGTGAGCATCTCGAGGGAGCTCATGTGCCTTATACGTGTCCTGAGCACACACGCGTGTGTCTGTGCACACATGTGCCCAGCTGGCCTCCCCCAGCCAGGGCTTCATCCCACCCACCACCTAGTGGGCTCACCCTCTTCAGTGCCTCCATCTGGCTGAGGTCCCTCCTGCGCAGGCGGACCCAGCGCCGTCGACGGTGCGTGTAGTACATCTTCTCAGCAGGAACCCAGTGCTTTGGCTTCCGATCCGGGGGGATGGGGATACTGTACTCCCAGCCTGGGGGAAGGGCACCTGTCAGTCATTGCCCGGCCATTCCCCATCTTTCCAGAGGCTCTCTCTCCCTCTGGAGCACACTCACAGGCTCATGACTGACCACCGACTCTTAATTTATAGCTACAAGTATGGGCTGATCTAAGAAGTCCCCTGGATGAAGCAGCCCATTGAAGGCCGGTGCCCCGGGGCAAAAGGCCCTGCACTCAGCTGTCCCACCAGCACACCTCTTGATCTTGCTGGGGTGGGTCCCATCGGGCCCCATGTGCTGCCCACCTTGCTCATCAACGGCCCGATTGAGGTCCGTGGACCACTCTTCATCTTCCCACTTCCAGCCCAGGGGGCACTCAATGTCATCCTTGGGAAGCACCTTCTCCCCATTCTAGGACAGGCAAGTGTGAGAAGAGACAGGTATCAGCAGGGAAGCAGAAAAAATGCAACTTAACAACATATATCCCTGAAGCCCCAGGTGCCACTCCAGATCAGCATCCTACCCACACTGGTTCTCACACTGTTTCTCTGGAAACCAGAGCATGAAGCTGGGGACTTGGGAACGGGAGAGAAAATGTCCCATCTCCTCTGAGCCACAGGACCCTCCTGAGCCCAAATATCCAGGACCCCAGGAAAGCAAATGCCACCTGCCCCTGGAGCACCCACTTACCACATCCGTGTAGTTGTCACTCATGTAGATCCACTGGCCACCAGGGAGCCGGGTCTGGTTCTCAAACACCTCCTCCACAAAACTCAGGTGGCCCGCGTCAATGTCATGGAGCAGGCTGGAGGAGGGGAAGGGTCAGAACCTCCCCACCTATCCCCACCTCCAGCAGAGTACCCCAAGGCCTTGGCCAAGCTTCCTGCATCAGCCTCACCCCACCAACAACAGGGTAAAGAGAAGAGGGAAAGGAGGGGCAGAGGGTCAAGGGGAGAGAGAAAAGGGGACACAGGGACACCTAGAGACACTCATAGACAAAAGAATATACCACCACCCAAGATAAAGAAAAAGACATCAACGAGAGAGAGGGCTGAAGACACCAAAAGCCTGGTGGGTGTTGAAGCTCAATAGATAGATAGATAGTTGTTGAAATGGAAAATGTCATCAAGCTGTATGCTTAAGAATTGCATGCTTGAGATAATATATATTATACTTCAATTTTTTTAAAAAAAGCAAAAAAGAAAGAAAGAAAGAAAGAAAGAAAGAAAGAAAGAAAGAAAGAAATCCAGTTGTTGAACGTCAAACAGGAAAAGAGAAAGGAGAAAGAGAGAAAGGACGGTGATACAGATAGACCGCCTTGTTCTGAGAGCCACTTAAGAGAGAGAGGAGGGGCCTCAGGCATGGGAAGGGTTAACACAGAGAGGAAGAAACAGGCTGTGACCTCTTGGAGAAGAAGGTTGCAACCAATGGATGCAAATTCAAATGGAGGCCAACTTTAGTTTAATAATAAAGGACTTTCTTGGGTCGCCTGGGTGGCTCAGTCGGGTAAGCGTCCGACTTTGGCTCAGGTCATGATTTTGCGGTCTGTAGGTTTGAGCCCCACATCGGGTTCCATGCTGACAGCTCAGAGCCTGGAGCCTGCTTCATATTCTGTGTCTCCCTTTCTCTCTGCCCTCCCCCCAGCTCTCTCTTTCTCTCTCACTCTCTCTCTCTCTCTCTCAAAATCAAATACACATTAAAAAATAATAATAATAAACAATAAAGGACTTTCCAATTGTTAGAGCCCTTCCAGAAAAGAACGGCGCCTCGCCAGCACCTGGTCCTGGAAGAGTTCAAGTGGAAGTTCCCATTGCCAGCATAGGGGTGGTAGAGCAATTAATAGCACTGTAGCCTTTCAGAGGAAGGACCAGAGCAGAGGGGTCCCCCAGCCTCCCTGCCCGTGACTCACGTCTTCTCTGGACACACGAACCAGTCTCCAGCCCAGGTCCAGCCGGCCGAGGGGCGGAAGCTATCTTTGGGTAGCTTAATCTTTCCCGTGACATCAGAAAACTTGGGGTAGGTGAGGCCTGTTGTGCCCCAGTTCCCAACCAGGGCCAGTTTGGTCTGGTTCTCATACTGGAGAGCAAGCAATAAAGAGAAGTGAGGGGGTCCAGCACAGCTTGGGGCACGGAGGGCAGGCAGGGCAGGCCAGCAGCACTCACCGTTTCAGCAAAGACGGACAGCTTTCCCTCAGCAAACTGGTTGAACTCCTTCTCATCCACAGAAAGCCCAAACCAGAGCTTCACCCGTATCTGCACTGGCATCCGGGCTCCAGGAACGCCCTCCATTGGATACTAGGTACCAGAGAAGGACAGAAACCCATGATTCCCTTTAGGATCAGGATGTCTCAACTGAGACAGGGATTGGGGGTAAGGGGGGAGGGGTCCTCCAGGACTGGATATATTGGCCTGACACCCACTAGACATATGTCCTGTTGGAGGAATTACCAGAATTTCACAGAAAGAGAAGATATAAATTTTTTTTAAAAATTCTTAATGTTTATCTATTTTTGAGAGAGACAGACAAAGCACGAGTCAGGGGAGGGGCAGAGAGAGAGGGAGACACAGACCCCGAAGCAGGCTCCAGGCTCTGAGCTGTCAGCACACAGCCCTACACGGGGCTCAAACCCACAGACCGCAAAATCATGACCTGAGCCGAAGTTGGACCCTCAACCGACTGAGCCACCAGGTGCCCCAGGAATGTATAATTAAGAAGGCTTCTCCCCACCTGCCAAGATTCCTCCCCGCCAAAGAAGACTGTATCATCCGCACCTAGGCGATCTCTGCTAAAATTAGCCATGCCTAGATAGACCAGGGTCCCCCATTCTCCCCTCTCCCACCACATCCCATTTCTGTTTCTTCTAGAGTAGCACTGCCCAATGGAACATATAACATTTCCGTCGCAATGAAAATGGTTTATACCCACATGGTCTAGTCTGGTAGCACTAGCCCCTTGTGGCTGGTGACTGAACACTTGAAACGTAGCTGCTGTGGCCGAGGAACCGAATTTTTGGTTTTATTTCATTTTAATTAACTTAAATAGCACCTTATGGCCACCATATTGGAGAGTGCAGTCCTACTACGTATCTCTAAAGGAGATAACAACGATCCAGGTCTGGGAGGGGAAGAGGTTAAAGCTTCCTCCTTAATTTTCAGTTTGTTTGGGATGGGGGGGTTGTGTTTTTGTTATTTTTGTCTTGGCTCGATGTCAGTGTATCATCTGATAGCCCTATCCTTTCAAGCGCTTATCAGCATGTTAACCACTAGGCACTGGTCCTCAATTGCTTATTATCCTGAAACTTTCAGAAGCTCTGCCAAAATGGAATAACCACAACGACCCAGCATAAAACATTTATTCTCCACAACTACTTCCCTGTTTGATTGAAATCAACGGTCAGATATGGCCTGAGGAACAGAAGTTCTCACTCTTAGAACAACACCCTGTCTCTTATAGGAAGTAGCACATTAAGTACCTAGGTTTCGTGAGCATGAGCCTGGAGGGGTATCTCCTCCTCTGCAATGGGGTGGGGGCTGAATGAGAGGAGAAGGGAGTTTTGATGGGTTCAGAAGAGGAAAGGGGGGGCCGAGGTAAGAGGTCCTCAACAGGTAGAGGAGGCCTACACCCCAGGAAGGAGAGCCCAGGCCATGGAAAGGGATCAGAAAGGGGCGCAGGGCATGCCACGACAATGATGGTCTCACCCTTCACCCGGTCTCTCTGCTTTTGGTTCATCCGTGGTAAAGCCTGGAGGAGGGCCTGACCCCACATGTCACCCCCTGGAAACCTCCCATGACTGTTGGCTTCAGCTGTCCCCTCCCTGGGGTGGTTAGTGGCCTTTTTCCCTCCAAACCACGAGCCCCAGGGAGATGGCAGGAATGCCTGACCCTCCCTTCCCCCTTCCAACCCCAGTCTCTCCCCTGCCCTCCCCTAGACGGGGCCAGCCTGCCGGACCCAAAATAGCAACAGCAAATAAAGAAATGTCTAGTTTGGGGCTCCTCTCCCTCTCTACTGGTGCTCATTTTTTCCAACTTTGGTTTAAGTTAAGAAACACCAATGTTTTCTTGGTCTCTGCTTGCTGCCAACATTTTTGTAGAGCTTGCTCAGGAGCTACTGGCGGGGCTCATAAACTCAGTGGGGAAGACTTCGAGAAACAATTCTATATCTTTTTTTTTTTCCTTCCTTTCTTTTTTTTTTTTTTTTTTTGCTTGGAATCAGGGAAAAATTTTCGGTTTGTGTTTCCCCAAAGACGCAGGGCCGAGAGGTCAGAGCCTGAAGCTCATCCTGTTCAAGTACATCCCCACCTGCACTCTAGCCAGACAACCTTTCCTGGTTAGCCCCGCTCCGATGCGGCAGCTCCTTCACTTCCTTTCCCTTCTGTCCTGCTAGGGGAGAAGCTGGCTTAGGAGGGATGTAAAGCAGGATGCTAGGAGGTTAGGACAGCACAGGGAACATGCCCCAGGTGGCACGTATGCAGGTGAGAGGGGGCAGCCCACTGCCTGACACCTGCCCACTCTCTCTAGGCAAAGCTGGCCTCCCCAGTGACCCCAAGTCCAGGTATCTGCTCATCTCTGCCTTTATGTCGGCCTGCAGTCGTGCTGGTGGAGCCTCCTCTCCCCAGGGAGCAAGGGAGCTCCACAGGGGAGAAAGGGGAGAAGAGCGGAGAGAAACGGACATTCATGGATCACCTCGTTCCAGCAGGACCTATGGCCTGCGTCACCTAACTGAATCCTGAAAACCTGTGAAGTGGGCAGCCTCCTGCTCATTTTACAGGTCAGAAGACCCGCCAACAGTTCAGGGAGGTTAGGCAACACAGGATTCCAGCCAACCCCGTAACCTGTCCACACACACTGTGCCGTTGAAGCCTGTCCTCTCTATCGACCCCAGGGGGTGACAGGAATGACTGGCCAATACGTGAATGGGTTGACCAACAGCCACTGAGAGGTTTGAGGCTAAGGCTAACCAACAATGAGTGGCTGGAAGAGGCGAGGCAGGTGCTGGTCCTAGTGTGGATAGAAGGAGGGGTGGGGGAAAGAAGGCTGAGAGCAAGGGGCTGGGGCAGATGGGCCAGGCTGGGAAGAAGGCCAGATGGCTTATAATTCCAACAGAACCATCTGGAGTGAGCAGTGAGTGGCAAGGGGCAGGCCTGCCTTCCAGGGCTACTCTTCCTCCGGCAGGACAGCCTCAGTGACAGCCCTTCTAACAGGGACTCTCCCCTCAGACCCGGGCAGTCACGGCACAGGAAGGGATTTCCCTGAATTGTGTCCTGGCCACCAGGCCACAGTATATCCCAACCAAAGCAGCCTCGGCTCTCTGTTCCCACATTAACCTAGAGAGGAGGATGGGGTCCTCAGGCACCTGCTCACATCCCTGTCACTCAGCCCAAGGCTGGCCAGTCAAGAAGACGGACAGGGTGCAAGGATGGGGGTTGGAGGAGGAGGAAGGGGAGGAGAGGTGCAGGCAGGACAACATGAAGGGTACTGGATTACTCGCCCCAGCTCCCTGAGGGGCCAGAGCCTTAGGCACACTCGATGCCCAAACACCAGCCTTCCCACAGGGAAGAACTTGAATCTGAGCATGATCCCAGCTGGAGTCAAAGCACTCGGGCAGAGCATTGAGGTCTCTACCAAGGCTCTTACAGGTTGGGGTGGGGGCTGAGAGCTGAACCCCTCTCCCAGAGATCTGGCTGGGGAGATCGAGAACAGCCTTGGGAGTCAGCCCCTCCCAGACAGCCAGGGGGCGGAGGGGCACAGACCCTGTCTCACTCATTCCTAGCACCTCCGATTCCAGCTCCCACCTGCCAACTTTCTAGACCAGGTGTGTGGGGTCTAGGGACTTGGTAGGGGAGAGACAACAGAAAATGGTTTTACACAAAGCCCTCGGCCCCTTCTGAGACTCAAGCCTAAAGACTCAGATGGAGAACAGGAGGGGACATGGAACAGGGAGGGGACAACCTGGGAGAAAATACGGTCACGACTTGAGAAAAAAGAACCCACTTTCAGAAATATCGTCTGCAGCTTCCCACAATTCTTGCCACAGTAGTTGGGACCCCGCCGGGAGAAGAGGATCTCGTGGGCGGGCACCCGCTGGTACGCCACTCGCTTGTCTCCCTGCAGCATCCAGATGATGATGTCAGGCAGGCTGTTCTGGGGCTGGAGAGAGGACGGCAGTCAGGGTGGGGAAGACCCACGCCCCACAGTCCACCCTGAGACACCCAAGCCTCTCCTCCCAGCTTCCAGCTCTCCCACCACCCACCCTCAAGAGTGGCCCACCCCTTGACCTCCCAGGGCCAGCTGGGCACCTCTGTCTTCAGCAGCTATGAGCCCCCAGGGACAGGGCATGAGGCTGCGTCCGCTCACATCAGAAGCCTGCCAAAAATTCACTGAGCTGAGTCCACATTTTCCGGGAAGAGACACTCCTGCCTGGAGCCGAGAGCTTATGTTCTTAGATCTCCCTCCCCTGGGTAGATAGATGCTTCTTGGCGGGGGCAGAGATTGGAGGATTTGATTTGACTCGAGAAATGACATCATACTTAAGATGCTACCCTTCTTCCTCACCCCCGAGAATAGCAGCAAATCCATAGATGTGCCCCTTCCCCGAGGACACTCCCACCCTCCTCTCTCTAATAGCAGGGACTTGTGGGGTCTGGTCCTTTTCTGGGCTTAGTGACATTGGGCTCTGAAAATGGTGACTAGCCCGGAACAAAACTGCAAGGCCCTGAGCCCCTCGGAGCCACTAACTATGAGTGAGAACCACTGGGCACAGCCCATCTGCTTCCAAGGTTGGTGAGCAAAGTGTGCTCAGTGAGGTGGCGCTGGGCCTCTAACCAGGGCCACGGCTGACAGCTGATGCTCCTAGAGCCTCGCTGGGCATTTCCCAGCTGCACTCCCTCCCTGCAGCAGAGATAGGCAGCCCCACTTGCCAGGTGAGGAAATTCAAGCTCAAAGAGGGTAGGAGCCAACCAGGTTCCTCTGACTCCAAATAATGGTTCCTAACCACTCTCCCAGCGTGGTGCCAACAGAGCGGCAGCTGCAGTGCTCCTGGGAACTTGCTAGAAATGCAAATTCTCAGGCTCCACCCCAGACATGCAGGATCAGACAGGGTTTACAACCTGTTTTAACAAGCCCTTCAGAGGATTCTGATGCACACTCAAACCTGAGAAAGACTCTCTCTGGGTTCCCTTGCAGTCAATAGTACACACTTGACCTTAACCCCTCCCAGCCATATCACAATCGGTGCTGAGAGTTCCAGGGTCAATCTGGGCCAAGATTATGGAAGGCAGCCTTTGTCCAGCCCAAGAGATTGGTCTGTGGCCACTGCATGGGGACAGCCTGTGGCTGGGCAATACAGTGTTTGCCCAGGTAGCTGGCCACATGCCCAAGGCCTTGCTCAGGGACGAGTCCAAGGCTCACTCTCAGGGACCAACTCTTTGGGCTGCCTTCTGCGCAGCCTCCTACCTCCTGGACCCCCTCTCCCCTTCCACAACTCGCCTCTCCAGAAGCCCCTCTCAGGCCCCGCCCTTTCTTACATTCCTTCTGGGGAGGTCCCTCCTCATCACCCCCACCCCCTCCATAGGGGGACCACACACCTCTGGTCGGAATGGGCAACAGCTAGTCTACCCGTAACATCTGAGCAGAACTTTGTCCTCATTCTGGACAAATCTGTAGGATGCTTGCTTGCCCTAGGAACTGGGTGGGTACATCTGACCTGGGGCGGGGAAGGGGGTGCTATGCAGGTGGGGACAAACTGCAGCCACCACTCTCTGATTCAATATAACAAAGTTCAGAGTTACTATAAATGCAGCCTCCTCAGGCCTGGGGCTCGGAGGCATTTGGGAGAGCAGGAAATGCAGGGCCACCAGAGAGGCAGGTTCAAGGCCAGGTGCAGAAAGGTACTAGTTGGCAGGAAGGAGTCAGGTCCCCGGGGAAGCAGGCCCCAGCACTGAACCTGGAGCCAGGCATCCTGGGTTCCGGTCCCAGCTCTGTCTCTGGCACACTTTGGTGACATTTATTGAGCACATTGGGGGCACCGTGCGAACACTACCGCACAACAGGCTCTGAGCTAGGCCCCGTAACGCCCAGGATCCAATTGCAACCTCTCTCCTCCTGCTGGGGACATTGAGGATCAGAAAAATTGAGTCACCGGACCAAACCCACCCAGAAATGGAGCCAGAGCTGGATCACAGTCCAGACAAGTGCCCACATCCCTCCCGGTTCTGATGCTCTCAGGGAGGAAGAAAGACGCCTTCCAGGGATTGACTACCTCATCTGCCAGGGCCCGGACACGCAGCAGCCAGTCTTCCGCCTGCTCCAGGGCAGCAGGGAGCTCGCTGCGGCCAAGTTTCAGTGCCAGGGCCGCCTCAGTGATCTGGCCTAGGTGACGGGTACGCAGCCTGTACAGGTACTGGTCCAGGTGGGTGGCAGAGGGTATCTCTTGGACATCGCCTAGGGGCTGGCTGTGAGGGAGAGACAGATGAGATGAACCCGGCAGTCGTCCAGGCCCAGGTACACATGCTGTACACACACATGCACACGGACACCCCCCCCCCCCCGCCAAAATAGGCCCCACACCCTCCGCCTGCCTGTTGGGTACTCCGTGTGCCCCAAGTGCCTTCTCCAGCCTGACCCACATGCACAGTCATCTCCATGTGACCGGCTCCATCGTCACCTCCTCCAGGAAGCCTTCCCTAACTACACTGGTCTGTGTGCCTCCTGTTCTGAAGTCCCTCCGCCCGTTATTCCAGAGCTGCCTGTTTGGAACTTAGGAGTTCTTTTGTATGTATGTGAGTTCTGTTGCATGTGTGTCTCCTCTGCCCAACTGACTGCAAGCCCTCAGAGGGCCCAGCAGGTCCCTCGGTGCCCTGCACCTTCCTAGAGCAGAGGCCGGAGTGCTAAGTTGCCCTTGGCTGAAATGAATCCATTCTGTTGTATGCACACTTTCTTCAGGAAGGAAATTTATGGACCCCTGACAAGCCACTGCAGACACTGTGGGGAGGCCGGCAGCCAGCAATACAGATGTGTCGACCTGGGGCAGCCCCATGACACCCCTCCCAGAAGCCTTTGGAGAGGAGGTGCGGGGTACATACAGCCCCAGAAATACAACCCTAGGCCCCAAGTGGGGGTTGGGTTTAAACTCAATCCTATTTGGAGGCAAAGAACTCTGACCCTCCCCATCCCTCTGGGCTCCCTGGAAGTCTTTCTTCACGTGGCCCTTCCCGACCATACTAAGCCTCTGGGGTCAGTCCATACACACACAAGGGTCATGCAGGGAGCATGGGGTGGGGGCCTCTGTGCTCTCCCTCAGCAGGCAGGAGCCCTCTGGATTACCCCTGCTTGGGGGTCTGGGGGCTGCTCCACCCCTGCCCCACCCCCACTGAGCCCTTGACTCCCAAGCAGGACATCAGTCAAACCCGCTCCACCAGTCCTGCCCCCAGCACTTGCAGCCCCCCCTCCCACCTCACACTCCCCTCCCCGCAGCGTCTCGACTCCGGCTCCCGGCTGATTTATTTTTCTGCCAATTTCCCCGAGCTATGCAGAACCAATTACCGCCGGAGCGCAGCGGCACTGCGGCCGCCAGATACACCACTCTGGCAGGCCCTCGGCGCACTACATTTTTCCTGTTATTTTTTTTAATTGAATTTTTAGGGTGGGGGGAGCGGTACGCAAACTCCATCTCGGGGAAACTTAAGCCCCGGGGCCTGTCTCAGGTCACGTACTGCACACCCTGTAGTAATATAATATTTACTGCCCCGAGGGTGCCGCGGATGGGGCTGCCCCAGGCCAGGAGAGGGGCGGCCTCCATCCCCAGCCCACTCGATTGGGGTGGAGGGGCATGCCGGGTGGGTAAAGGGGGGCCTGGGCCAGAGTCCTGGCTGGGGCCTGCCTGGGAAGGAGGCCTGAGTGGGCCTGAGGGTGGGGGCAGGCAGATCTGGAGTTGGATATGGAGAGCTGAGCCAACGAGGCTGATTTACGCTCCCAGCCTAGGTCGGGAGCTGGGAGGGACTGCCATACAGACCACCAGAGGGAGATTTTCACGGAGGCCACCAGTCCAGCCAAGACTCCCTCAGAAACAGCCAGGACCCATGACTGCCACCAGCAAGATATCCTGGACCTTTCCCACCCCAGGAAAGCCCAAGGCAAGAGGTACCAAAGGACAGGGAGACTGGAAAATGAAGGTCAGATGATATTGGGGTGCCCCCAACCTCAAACAGGGACTGTTGCCCTGCCAAACCTGGCTGATTCGGAAATGGTGGGCAGGCCCAGGGCAGGGCTCAGTGCAGGCTGAGAACAGAGCTGGACCGCTCAAAGTCACCGCCGTCCCCTGCAGTGAATGGGTGTCTTTGTCAAGAATAGCCATCTGGAAGGGACAGTGTCCAGCCTGAAAGATGAGCTGGTCCAGGGGTCATTCACTTCATTCCTCATGAGCTGGTCCTGATTGGGGGGGGGGGGGGGGGGGCTGGGTTTGGAGACCCCGGCTTGCCCACAGGGAACACCCAGAACAGAGAGGCTAACAGGCTAGGTCCACTGAGCAGCCTCAGAGGCAGAAGTACTTCCTGGAGGAAACTAGTCAGGCCAAGAAGAGCCAGATGGCATTCTGGCCGGAGGAACAGCATGTGCACAAGTCGAAGGCTCAGGGCAGGAGGGAGCACATGTGGGGTGGTGAGAGGCTCCAAAGGGCCGGAAGGTAGGACTTCTGAGGTCCATGAGGCAGAGAGGGAGTGGGGACAGAGAGGCCCCTCCACCAGGATGAGAGCTGGGACTTTTCCTGAAGGCAGTTGGGAGCCACTGAGGGCTGAAGCCAAGGTGGCACGACAGTTTTAGGAAGACTCCCGAGAGGGAACTGGATGTGCTGACAGAACATCCAGGTAGAGATATGTAGCAAGCAGATGGGTCCGTAGGTCTGAGGACGAGAGGAGAAGGCTGGGCTGGAAGAACAGAGGGGGCATCACTGGCAGGGGCAGACCAGCTACCAGGGAAAAGGGTGGATGGGAAACGAAGGACACTGATTTCGGAGGCAGGACGGGGCTGGCTGAAGGAACGGTGAGCAGCCAGGGGTCGGCTCTGGTGCACTGGCTTGGGGCCCCAACGCTTGTCAGCATAGAGTCAGAGGTGAAGGCAGCCCTCTTGCTGCTGTCCCAGGGCTATCGGTGGCCTCGAGCGGTGCCTGAAGGAATTGGTTCTGATGCTTAGTATTCCTCCCTGGAGAGCCATTTGTGCATTCCAAGAAGATGGGAACCTTCCCCCCAACTCCTGACCTGGGATCAGTGTCCCTAGGGGGCCCCCAGGCACCTTCTATCCCCAGGAGAGGGACTCAAAGGGGACCAGGCTTGGGCAGAAGTATGAGAACAGAGTCCTGAGAGGGCCAGTGAGGGCAGCCCAGGACTTGGGTCCCACCTGTCTCTGATGTTTCAGGCACCTGAGACCCGCCAAGGTCCACATGACCCATGATTCAGGAGCAGTGCTGCGGGTAGAGCCCAGAGCCCTGGCCCACCCTCCACACCCGGGCTCTCAGGCTCCGAGCCCCTCCCTGTGCTGACTGTGCCCCATGTGCCCCTCCAGCCTCACTCTGTCCTCCAAACTCCAGACCACAGCTGTCGTCAGGTACCTCCCACCCAACACGGCCAGTCCTAAGCTCCTCGTCTTCCCCTAAAGCTGCTCTTCTCCCACTGATCCCCTCTAAGAATAGCCCTATGTCTACCCAGCTGCTCTGGCCAGAGCTGGGGAATCATTTGAGACCTTCCTTGAGCCCCCATATCTAATCAGGCCCAGCCACTTACTAGAGGTATGAATCCTAGCACAAAAAGCGTTCATGACGAGGCTGTTGTCATTATGATGCCTCCTCAGGAGTCCACACTGCCCTGTGTCTCTCTCTGTCCCCATCCCTCCCCATGTCCCTGGCTTGGGTAACATCTTCGTCCAATGTCCGCTCACCACCCCACCAACCCCCTGGCTCACACTATAGCCAGGGCGAGCATCTGAACCACGAGGACCCCCGTGGCCCCACCTAAAGCCTCTCAGAGCCAAGCTCACTTTGGTGGACCCCTGGGTCTGTCCCATTTGGGTTTCAGCTTCCCCTACCAATCCAGGAAGGAAGCAGGCATTTCAGGCTTCCGCACCCTTACCTGGACAGTCCCCTCTCCAAAGGCTGGCTCCCACTCCTCCTTCAGAACTCACATTGGGGACATCCCCTACTCCACGAAGCTTCCCTGAATTCAACTTGAGCTTGATGTACCTGCTCTGAGCTCCTATGGCACACGCCTCTAACTCCCCAACGTATGTCATTTGCTCACTTTTGCATCTGTCACCTCAGGAAGGCTGAAGCTGCAGGCTTCAGAAAGATTCAGGGAATGGGTGAATGATCTGCCTGAAATTCCACCACTGTGGGGCAGGGGAGTTTCTCTGGGGTAATGTTTTGTTGGATAAAGATGCACTTCCCAACTGGGGCACAAAGGACGAGAAGGCCCTGTGTCAGGCGGCCACGGTTACCCATTTCTGAATGCGAAGGCACTTCTCAGACATTCAGCAGAAGGGGAATGGTAAGATTGAGAGGGGCACAGAATACAGTTTCATACATTTACGCTTAACCCCGCAGACAGTAGAAAAACAACTGTTTATCATTAAGTCCATTTAACAGCTGAGAAAATGGAGGTCCAGAGAAATGAAGCTGCCCAAAGCCACAATGCCGGTTAAAGGGACAAGAAGCTAGGTCTTCTGACATTTTTTCTTAATAGTAATTATAGCTACCATTTATCAAATACTTCCTAAAAGACCAAGCATTTTGCTTACATGCTATCATAAGCAGTTATTCTTAATATGTGGTTGAAGATGAGGAAAGGGAGGCTCAGAGCAGGTGGGTGGTGAGCCCCAAATCACCCAGCAGTGGAGGGGAGGCCGAGATGCTTCCCCTTCTGCTGGGCCTCTAAACACCCGCACTTTCCATCACCCCCAGAGCCCTCTTTTCCTGAAGCTGATGATCAGCCGTGTCAATAGAAGGTTAAATAGAAACCGGGGTCCCCGACATGGCCTTGGGGAGGAGGGGCACTGTCACCCCCACCAGCCAGCTCCTCCTGGAGATTCCATCAGGGAAATAGGAGGTCGGGGATCAGAGACACAATGCTCCCCATTCAGGTGAGCCGGGCCGCCCCAGGCCCGCAGCTGCCGCTGCTGCCGGGAGATTTATGACCTGCTCTAAATGTCACCTTTTCAACTCCCCACGCTGGCTCCACCACCTTTGGACTCAGCACGGGCTGGACTGCTGGCCAAGCGTGGCTGGGGAGACGTGCCGCCACTCACTGCCACACACGAACACTCCTAGGGAAAGGGCCTGGCTGAGCCAGGAGCGGGCGGGGGGCGGGGGGGGGTGGCGCGTGGGTGCCAGGCACCCCCTACCTGCAGTCGGAGATGAGCTCATCCATCAGCTGAGCCAACAGGGAGTCCACGTCCTCGAGGCTGCACTGAGCCTTCAGGGCCAAGTGGACTTGCTCCAGGCCAGCTTCCTGCGGAACAGGCAGGCGAGGGTTGGGAGCAGCACTGCAGGGCGGCAGGTACGCACCAGACCCCCAACCCCCAGGCCCCGTCACCGAAATCTGAGTCCGTCACCCTGAACCAAAGGAGAGAACAGGTAGAGCAGAGAAGGCGGAGCCCAGACCCAACAAACCAGAGTCTGTCTCGCCTCGAGAACCTTCCGGGGCTCCCCACACCAAACAGATCCAAATTCCCAGCCTGGGACCCCAGCCGCCGGCCTGGTCACGGGACTTGAGGCCATGCGCAGGCTCCCACAGAACTCCGCTGCATTTGGCTCCTCACCGGGCCCCCTCAAGCTGGTCTGATAACTCACAGCCGAGGGACCTGCTGAGTCCACACCAGTCCCCACCTGGAAGGGCCCATCCCTTCCCAATCTGCCCGCCCTTTCTTCAGGAACACTCAGACAACCTCCAATAGCAGGGAGTTCCCTCTCCAAACTCACGGCCCAGTCCCTCCCAGGTCACATCCGTCTCCTCCTGGGGTTCCTCTGCAGCCATCTCCACGGGCCTCAGCCCTGAGTTGTGAGACAGAGACCTCTCACAGAATACCTGTCAGATCAAGGGCTCACCCCTGAGTCCTCTCAGGTCCTGTCCCCACCTGTCAGCCTCCCTGAGCACATGCCATTCTGAGGACAGGCCTTGGGAAGGACACCCAGTCCAGGCCCTCAGGGAGCATCTTGTGGGAGAACAGCTGACCCCCAAGGAGTCTGGACCTGTAGAACATGGACACCAAGCCCTGAAGAACTTGGGCGCTGGCTGGTCTCCTCCTTCCCCGAGAGCTGCCAGTCTCAGGAAGGCTGGCCACCATGCCTTCACATAGGCCTGTATCCCCTCCCTGCCCCTTCAAGACCCCAATTGCCCCCCACACCGCTCCCCCATCCTCCTCACTGTGCTCACCTCCACACCCACAGACATGCCCAAGCCTCTGCAACCCCCTCCCTCCACCCCGCTGACCCGGGCTTGCTCCAGCAGCGTGGCCGCACCTGCTTCCCCGAGGTTCCCATGGGCCACCCTCCTTGTGGATGAGCCTCCATGCACGCACAGAAACAGCCTGTGGCCACCACCAGGATCACCAGCTGCACGCCCTTGACCTCTACACCTGTGTCCACTTTGATGTCCTCCACTCTCTGGCCAAATGCCAGGCCCTCAGCTCTCAGCATCCACAGGGAGACCCCCAGAGGGCCCCCTGGTCACATCCAAAGCAGGACTCACTGCCTGACATCATACACACTGCTTCTCCCTGCCTTTCCAAGTCCCCAGCCACCAAGTCCTTCTAGCCCAAGTCCTGCAGCTTTGCTCCTGAGGTCCCTCCTGCCTGGCGCCTCGTCACCGTTCCCGGACTACCTCAATGGCATCCTAACAGGGCTCCTGCCTCCCATCTCCTCGTGGCCTCTGCAATGCCCCCCTGTGAGTCAAAGGCAGTTGGTGAATGAATGAATGAATGAATGGGTGCAAGGCTCCATCCTGTTGCTTCAGCGTGGCTCCACTCAGCTCCTTCTCTGCATCGTCTCCTACCTCAGTCTGGGATCCTCAGATCATTCTCACTCCCTCTCCCTGATCCACAGGCCCCCACAAGGACAGAGGGCATGCACAAGGGTGTGTGCAGGTGTGAGGCAATTTCTACTCACCAGCCGGTCAGCGATCCTGAGCAGCTGGTTCTGAGCCTCGACTCGGTGGCTGATGTCCTCCCAGTAAGATGACAGCACCACCACGGGCTTCACGTTGCCCCAGGGCAAGTAGTAGTAGTGGCACCCTGGAAGGATGCAAAGGGCCTGGTACTGAGCCAGGAGCACAGGGGTGGGTAGGAAAGAGACCCAGGGTGGGACACATTCAGGCACCTGTTCCTTCCCCCTGAGAACTCCCTTGGACATACACATGTGGTTCATATTCCCCAAGGTTCAAACAAGGGGTCTGAGCTCCCTTCGTGTGCGGAACAAACAGCAGCTGCTCTCATTAGGGCTCTTTAGCTCATCCAAACAAAGGGGTTGTTAGAAGGACCCTGGGAAACCCACGCTCTCCAAAACCTCAACACCAAGCCTGCATGAAATTGACTACTGCCATAGGTCAGCATCAACGCCGACCACAGCCAGTTTTAGGAGCCCCATCTGTGGCCCAGGCAACAGGGACCCACCTGGAGGTGAGCGGGGAGTGGGGGGTAGCACAGGGAGACAGAGCTGGGAGTCACCCCAAATAGGTTTGCATGGGCCAGGGCCTTTGCGTGGGCCTCCGGCAGCTTTCCGTGAGAAACAGTATTGAGGGTTCAGCCCCTGCTCTGTGGTCTGGGTCCCAGCCGGGCGCACAGCCTCTGGCCTCACCGTCAAAGACTGCCCGGCTGTACTGGGTGGTGGAGGCCAGCGGCAGGCAGGTCGTGTCGAACTTGTTACCGTAGTTCCCGATGCTGACCTCAAACTGGATGGCATCATCAACATCCTGGAGCATGGAGGCCGAGTAGAAGGCAGCAAACAGGGAATACTTGCGCCTCCGGAGGTACTTCTGGGAACAGAAAGGGCAGCCGAAGGGTCATGAGGAGCAGGAAGGAAGACACTGGGGTGGGGAGGGATCACGTGTCTGGCAGGCCCTGGCCGTGACTGGCGCCCAATAAATCCTGGCTGGACAGATGGGCGGTGAATGGTCCAGCTAAGCAACAGTGCCCAGATTTGGTTACTAACTGAGCAAACTCATTCCAGGCCTGTGTATTTGGCCCCGTTCCTCTAATAAGGTCTGATCCTCCAAGGTCATGCTGCTCCTCAATCCAAACCGGCAGCAGTGGCCTTGCCACCACGGGGATGCCTGGTCGCCTGCATCTGCCACTCGAAAGGGGCCAAAGGGTCTAAACCACCATGCCTCTGCCCAAAGCTCCCAGCCCATGCCACTCAGAGTCTCCACCACACCATCCAGCCCTGCATTATATACAAGCTGCCATGTGTTTGGGACGAATGTCCCCTCTGGGCATCAGGCACAGGACTGAGGACATGGCAGGCATTCAATCACACATCCCAAGATGACTTTGCAATCCCCTTCATGGAAGGCAGAGAGAAGATGGTTACACAACTGGGTTTTTGAATCGTGTAAATAGAGGGGCGCCTGGGTGGCTCAGTCAGTTGAGCATCTGACTCTTGACTTTGGCTCAGGTCATGATCTCAGGGTTCATGAGACTGAGCCCCGCGTCAGGCTCCACACTGGCAGAGCTTGGGATTCTCTTTCTCCCTCTCTCTCTGCCCTCCCCTGTTCGCACTCTCTCTCTCTCTCTCTCTCTCTCTCTCTCTCTCTCCCCTTCAAAATGAATTTAAAAATTTAAAAACTAAGTACATAGTAATAATAGCTAACGCTTATTGACTGCTCACTGCATGCAGGTTTGAATTAATTTAATTCTCCCAACAATCTTATGAGGTTAAGTATAATCACTACCCCAACTTCACTGATATGGAAACTGATACAGAAGGATTCAAACCAGCGCTTTCTGACTACAGAGTCTGAAAGCTTAAAACACCACACAGACCCTATACAGCTGCCTCCTGGACACAAGGCTCAGCTATACCGCTTGCTGCTCTGGTACATATAAGCCTCAGTTTCCTCATCTGTAAAATGGAGATACTAACAGCAGCCACTTCACAGGTGCTGGGAGGACTCAGTGCCATCAAATGTCACTAGCGTAGCGTTTGACATACGGTGAGTGATTAATAAGCGTTAGCTATCTTTACATTATTGTTATAAAACACACTTCTCATTTTGCATCGAGCTCTAGACTTTTAAAATATTTTCATTTATTTTCTTTGAGCCTCTCAATATCCCTCAGGAAGGTAGGATAGCTGTGGGGTTACTCCCATTTCACTGCTTAGGTACTGAGGCCCAGAGGGGTGAAGGAACAGACTGTGGGTACAGCTGAGCCCTCCTTCACCATGACAATAGAAGCCAGCCCCATTTGGTCGCCACCTCCTTCGCTTCTTCCAGAGCCACACCCCTCACCTCCACCCGAAGGATGTCATCCGCAGGGAGGTCCTCCACCTTCTGCTCGCTGTGCTCCACCAGCTTGGTCTCCAGGGAGAGCAGAACCCGACCTCGGTAGGCCACACCTTCCCCCTAAGAGGGGAGGTTGGGTCACCAGAAGCAGAGAAGGGAGCGGTGGAGGGGAGGAGAGGAAGGAAAGGGGCCTGATCTGGCCCGGGCTCATCTCCCAGACAACCAAGAAGGCCCTGGGCTACCCCCATCACTCTGCAGATAAGGAAACGGTGGCCCAGAGAGTTCAGGGGACATGACAAGCCGCCCAGATGGTCAGTACCAGACTCCAACCCAGCCAGGGAAGGATGAAACCTGAGACAGATAAGGCCTGGGTCCCTCAGGGGGACCAGGAAAAAGGCGGCGGCGGGGGGCAGGGGGGTGGCTGTTAGGCCGGCGCTGAAGGGAAAGCAAAAGGCAGGGGAGTAAGAAGGAAGTAGAAGCCAGGAGGGGGCCAGGTGGAAAGAGGGTTCTCTGAGGGGACGCTGTCTGGCCCTGGGCTCCCATCGGGCTCTTGGAGTCCGGACTGGAGCAGACGCTGCCTAGGCTGGGAGAGCCCCGCATGCAGGCCTGGGGATGTGGGTTTGTGGGGGTGCTGGCTCACCTTGCCCATGTTCAGTTCTGCGTAGGGGTCCGGGAAGCCAGTGAACTCCCTGGGGCTGCCATAGAGGTTGACATAGCAGGGCCCAAAGGTGGGGAGGAAGCCCAGATGGTCGTCCACTGGGAGACATAGGTGAGGATCAGAAGAGCCAGCCCGGTGTGGCTTTCTAGTGCTCAGCCCAGCCAACCTCAGGCCTGAGCCCATCCCTGGCCCTGAGTTCCCTGAACATGCAGAGGATGCAACCCCCATAAGTGTATAAAGAATCATGACACTGACCATTGTCTCCCATAGGCCCTTTAATTCTCACCACTATGCTGAGATGTGGAGATGGTTATTACTTTTATTATCTCATTTTACAGATGAGGAAACTGAGGCTCAGAGATGCAAAGGAACACATCACTACAAAGTGGCACAGCCCAAAATGGTCTAACTTCAAATCCCATGCACTTTGGTCTAACCCCAAAGCCAGCACGCAAAGCTGGGGCCCAGGGCCCTCCGCTGCCCTGCCCCTCTCAGGCCACACCCCAGCCTGCATCCCCACTCCCTCTTTCACAGGAGCGTGGGGACACACAAAGGAGGCCCAAGAGTCTGGTGACCAGAGAAGCCATCACCCAGGAAGCCGGGGGTGGGGGGGAACCTGGCTAGATGTCCCAATCCACAGGGCACTCCTCTGGCACGTGTCCCCCATACCCACCACGTCATTATGAAGTCGAGACAGATCACCCAACAGCTCTGACTCACTCCAGCATTCTGTCTCCCTCCCCACATTGTACAAAGAACCACCTTTCAGTGGAACAGGTTGGAGGACAGTGCAAAGGAGAATCCCACCAGTGATGAGGGAAATCTTTTCTCTACATCACTGTCTCCTCAGAGGCTCTCTGTTGTTATGGCATGATTTTCCAGTCAACGGTCAAGTTTCCCAGGACAGGATGTCACTGGACAATATTCTGAGAACCCGGAAAAGCCAAGGTGTCTCTTCCAGAAGAAGGGGGGAGAGGCTGTTTCCAGAATGCCAACAATGGGAAGTGGGCCTGCGAGCAGGAGCCATCTGGGATGATCCAATCCTTATGAGCAAGGATGGGGCAAGGAAGGTACAAAATAAATGGCCTCAGCAGGAAAATGCTTGAGCCGGACCTAAGGACAGGAGCTGTGAAGCCCAAGTCCCACTGAGTGCCAAGACCCTGGGGTAAAGTGGGGTGGGCAGGGACAGAGCTTGAGCGCAGGAGCATGCCTCCCCACAGAGCCAGCTGCCGTGCGCCTGTCACCATTCTCCCTCCAGTCCCCAGCACAGACAGGGCTCTGGCATTGGGGACAGAGGTGGAGGCCCAGGCTAAGGAAACTAACATGAGCTTTACTAATTATTCGTACTAATCATCTCCATTATGATTTACCCTGTAAACTCCAACTTCAAGAGTTTTCCACTTACCCTGGCCTCCTCCTGGTCCCCAAGATGCCTTGCCCAGGGCCCTGCCCCACCCCCTCCCTGCCTGCAAGAGTGGACTCATTTGAGCCTGAGCCGGAGCCTAGCAGATTCAGGAAGGGGTTGCATGGGGAATTGTCTTTAAAGCATTCCAAGCGATTTTCATATTCAACCGCGGTACAGAAGTAACAGCCAAAGGTAAGCTCAGGGACCGTGGTGGTGTACCTCAGTCCCATCTCAAGCAAATCAAATAATCCCCAGCAACCAGCACCCTCTGGCCTCCAGCTAAAAACCCGCAGCCCACCCCCTTGCCATCCCCAGGAAAGCACATACGGTCCATGGCTGGAGAAGGCTTGACCACACCTGCAGGCTCCTCTGAAGCGTAAAGAAATGGAAAAGGGGTTAAGATGGACATGACTGGGAGGATTGGTTACATGAACAGGCATGTGGATGGAGAGTTGGCAGACAGACAGATGGAAAGACGGCTCCTGTGTGGGAAATAGATGTGGCCCAAGGCCCCAACCCCCTCCCACCTGTGAATTTATCACAAATTAAGTCATTACTGCACCACCACCCCCAGCCAGACACAGCCCCCAGCAGCAAGATGAGCCTCCAGGTCCCTCCCCACCGGTGTCTGCCTACCTATGTCTGAGTGTTCTGTGTTTGCCAGTTGAAAATGGGACCCGAAACTTGACTCAATACATTCAAGTAACAACACAGAAAAGAAATTGTGCTTTTTTTTCCCCTGTATTATAGCCAAATAAGTGAGAGAAACAAAGCACAGGCACAAAGAAAGGTGGGGGGAACATGAAAGGCAGTGAGGCATACCCAGCACTCCACCTAACAGGCAGGTTAACAATTGGGACCAAGGTCCCTGAGCAATGGCATTTCAAGGTACGACATCTCCATCTAGTGGCCATTTTCAGTATTGCCAGCAAGAGCACCATGTTGCATTTTCACAACTGCAGGCACTGGCGTCTTGCTTCCGGCACCCACCACTCCAAGTGAAGCATAGTGCCAGACCCTGCCCATCAGCTGAAGGTTCTACACCCTGGGACATGCCCCTACATTCTGGTAAGGGGTCTCCATAAATGAGAGAAGCAAGGAAGGAGATGTTCTAGCACCCTTCTGGGCTCTTAGAATCTGTCCCTCACTTCTGAGGTAGATATAAGACACCCCCAAGGGAGTGGGCACCCTTCAGTCTCCTTCCATGGTCCTCTCTGATTTTAGCCTCTTCCTGCCCTCTGACCCTCCCTGTTTCCTCCTCCAACTAGCTAAGCATAACCAGGTCTGGGGGCATGACCAAGCCTGTGATATGGTGGTAAAATCTTTGATTATTTTCATTTGTTGGTCATCTTTGCCTACTTGTCTCCTCCTAAAATATATATCTATGCCTATTTTCCCACAGCTTCATGGCTATAGTTAAGAGCCAAGAGTTGAGCAAAATATCCTGAAGCAAGACTGAATAGAAGCAGAGAGAGAAACAGCGAAGACAAGAGAGAAGGGGAGCATGGAAGTCCAGAGACGAGGACAAGGCTGACCCACTGGTGCAGAAGGCAGCAGGAGGGTGAGCCCCTGGGACCCAGTCCCGCAGCTCTCTGCAGCCAGGCCTCAGCTAGGAATGCCGGCTGGCAGAAGTGAGGACTGCAGAAACCATAATTCACGGCCATTTCCATATCCACAGGAATAGGTCTTCCTCCATGGAGGAGCCAGGCCTCTGGTCTTAGGGGAGCTTTTAGCAACAGGGAGAGGACCCACATGGGTACAGCTGCAGCCCCGAGGAGAGCCGCGGCCAGGACCCACCGGAAGGAAACAGATTCCATTTTAAGCTCTTTTCAAATGATTACAAACAGACCCGGCCAGTTATCTCAGGCTAATGAGGCCGAGGTCATAGTTCTGACTGCCATGTGCTTCTTGCAGGGGCAAACTCCACTTCACATCCACAGACTGACTCTGAATCCTGGCTGTAAACCGGTGCCCCACCTAGACACCGAGGTCCCCCTATCCCCACCAGCCATCTGACCAACACATGCCTCTGGTGTCCAGGAGGACCAAGCGGTGGCTGCTGAGAAGCCTATTTCCCAATGGCACCTTTCATTAATTCCTTCATCTCTTCGTTCGTTCGTTCGTTCATTCAACAAACCTAATCAGGCACAGTGCTGGGCACCTAGTAAGACATGGTCCTGCTGACAATTTAGACCAACGATTCTTAATTTGGGGGCAGAATCCTAGGTCTCCAGGTGCCAAGGAGACCTATCCCAGGTTCTCTCCTCTGCGTCTGCAGGCAACTCATAAAGTCAAGGGCAGAGTGACCAGCGAAGCTACCTAAGACAAGGCTTCTATTTAGTCCTCATCACCCTTCTGCCAAAATCCAAGGGTTTTGCCGTGTTTTCCCTAAGCCCAGGGAACCGTGGCTGTAGAAGCCCCAAACACAGATGAATACTCCCAGTTTGGCGGCCTGAGCCACGCAGCCCACCTCCCTCACCTGGGGGAAGACCAAGGACAGGCCCTCCCGGCCTGGTGAGCCACACAGCACAGCTGTGCCCTGGGACACCCACGTCTTCTTCTGGAGAAGGCGAGGCCATTACCTGCCACCAGCCCCGCCAGCTCCTTCTCTCAGCAATCTCCCACGCCCACAGTTTGGCTGCCTGACACCAGCCCGTGCCAGACAGGAGGAGAAGCCGAGAACTGCTGGGAAATCATCATCTGTGCTCCAGAGACCAAAGGAAAAAAACAAAAACAAAAACAAAAAACTCTATGGATTTCTTAGCTGTGGAAAAAACTGTAGGACCCAAGTGCCGTCGATGTAGGATGATTTTCGTACGTATAAAATCATAAAAGAGTCTGTGTCGGTTTCACGGGCCTCATGTGCCCGTTACCTTTCGAAAGAGCTGCAGCTTCTTAAAGAAAAAAAAGAAGAAGAAGAAGAAGAAGAAGAAGAAGAAGAAGAAGAAGAACTGCAGCTTCTAAGGAAATCACTCCTTTTTAGAAAACAAAATTTTTACTAAATGCTTTGGAGCACAGGGTCCAAGGAATACTTAAGTGTGCCCAGGCAAACTTGTGGGCAGCAGTGCTTAAGAGGCTAGTGTTAGGTCCTGTCCTCACTGGAAATAAAAACGAAAACATGAAAACAAAAACTCCTGGTTGTGCCAGATAATCTGGTGAACCACGAGGGCAGAGGAATATGGAGAAACAACGCGTTTTTACAGTTTGGTTTAGTCGGGGTATTGAGAGCAGTGAGAAAACAGCGTGGAGCACCGCCCAGATGTGATAGAACCCCCTAAAGGGAAGAAAGAACACAAGCAGCTGAAAGGAAAACTGGAGTGACACGTTCTGAGATGTCCTCAGGACAAATGGGAGAAGCTGGGCAGGGAGCAAGGCAAATGCGAACTTTCAGGGTCTCAGTGACGCACCTCTGCCAGAAGGGACATTGGAGCAGTTGTGAAGAACAGCTCTATTTTGAGCAGTAAGTTAAACTCTTGTATTGTTTCAGAGATCAAGCTATTTAATAACGCATTTAAAACTGGTTAGCTAGTTGCAAGAAGAGTCTCATTTGCTCCCAAAACAATCTGCGGGAGAGGACTGAACCCACCTTGGAATGCCTCCCTGACCCATTCAGGGTTGCCCATGACCTGAGCGCCATCTAGTGGCCAAGTAAACCTCTTTCTCACATTCCCTTTAAAACCTTCATAGTGACCCTGAAAAAGATCAAGGCCAACATCACCAACAGAAAGGAAGACTGACTGAGGGGAGAGGGATCTAAACTCTCCCTCGGGCAGCTAATAGCAGGCCCAGGTGTAGCCTCATGAAATAGTAGCCATCAGGAAACAGTCAGAAGGTCATTTTGTGCTTCTACGAGGGTCTGCCCCTGGATTCTAAAGCCAGAGACAGCACCAATCAGAAAACTGGAGAAGATTCCTTCCATACCAGGAGTTTCGATCTGGAAGGGGTCCAGAATGCCCTCCCTTCCACCCCACCCTCATGATGCACTGACCCTCAAGTCTTTCTACCTGCACATCCAAAATAGCCATTCTCAAAAATTATCTGAACAGCATCAGAGAAGTGGGATGATTGTTTCCACAGTCAGTGGGGGTAGGAGGCTGGAGCAGGAAGGGCCCTCACAGCAGTGTCTTATGGATGGCAGTTTTTATGTGTTCCACCGATTAAAAGTACCAATGATGAAATCAGAATGCCAGAGAGCAATTGGATATTAAAGCTACCTGAGGACACCTGGAATTTCACTGCACAATTCTTTAGTTTCACGTGTGCTTGAATTTTCTATAATTAAAAGGTGGGGTTTTTTTTAATGTTTCAGAGAATGTAGAAGAAGGGGATTGCTCAACTTTAAGAGCACCAGATGGAATCTTCCAGAAACTAGACACATTAACCTGTGCTCCAAGTAAGGATTCGTCAAGGTGAATGGACAGAGAACAATGCACCCTGTCTGTAGAAAGGCACCAGCACTGACCAGGTCTTGCCAGAGAGTGAATAAAGGAGACAGGAAGAATCACAGAGTGCTGACCAAGGTAGAGAAGCAGCATCTGTAAGATTCCAGACAGCATTCACCTGAAGGTCTCCAGAAATGATTTGGAATTCTCAACAGAGTGCAAGAAGACATAGGTGTTGTGAAGCAAAACAAAACTTTTGGGAGAGAACCGACCAAAAAGAAAATGAAAAATATAAAAGGAATGACAGAGGGGAACGGAGGCGGGACAAGAAACTCAAAATGCGATGGCCAATTTTAAACTACATGGAAAGCAGTAAGGAGAACTGGTACAGGGGAGAAAGATCAGATTAGTGATGCAGAAAGCCAATAATAATGATACTACACAGCAAAGTTACTTTACTTTAGGTTTTCATGCATACCAGACACTCTAAGAATGTTACATTTATAATCTCACTGGATCTTTACAACAGCCTTATGAGGCCGGGCCTGGCAAGAGGGGAGGAGTGACTCACTCAGCTACAAAGAAGCAGAATTGGGACCCAAGCTGCCTGGTTCCAGAGTTCCTGCTCTTATCCCCTACCCCACCCTGCTTTCAGCTGCTCCTGTTCCAATGTTAGAATAAATTCCTCTTCAACTCAGATTTAAGAATTCACCACGACTCAGATAAAATTCACTGAAAAGAGTCCCGCACTGGGCTAGATCAAAGTAACTTAACTGTAAGAAAAAAAGATGCGTTCCTACAAGCAGCATCTAGTTAGAAAAATCAAATCAGGCTGCTCTCAGAAAGTGCACCTGAATAAATGCAAAATAGACTAAATATTTAAATGTAAAAAAAAATTAAAAATAGAGTTAAATATAACCTTGGGGTTTGCTGAAGGCCTTCCTAAGCTTGACATATGGGACAAAAACCGTATCATTATGTAGATAAGAGATTTTGAAAATAAGCGCAAGAAGTTAATTAGAAAGCTTTAAAAGGAAACAACAAAATAAGCTGAAGAGAGTTAAAGAGTAAAAAGATGAGAGAAGACAAAATTTAAAAAGAAAAAATTAGAAAATTAAGAAAAAATATTAGAATTGATAAATAAATCCAAAAGTTGATTCTTTGAAACAAAGTTCGGGGGTAGGGAACTTGTAACAAAGCTAAGCAAGAAAAAAAGAAAGAAAACTCAAACACATAACATTAGAAATAAGAAAAGGGAAAACACCCTTGGTAGAGAGAATTGTTTAAATTATAAAAGATTGCTCTATACAACACTATGTAAATAAATTAGAAGAGTTCGACATAGTGAACACTTTTCTATGGAAAAAAATTATCAAAATTGACTATAGTAAAAGTAAGAAGCTAAAAATAACAATGGTCACAGGAGAAACTGAGAAGTTTTTAAAGAGCTAGTACTATACCCACTCAAAAAGGGCACCTAGCCCATCTGGTTTTATGGGTGAATTCTTTCAAACCCTCAAAAGACTATATTCTTATGTTATATAAACTTCTCCAGATGTTAGAAAAGACTTTAAATCTTTCCAATTAATTTTATAGAGCCAGCATAACCCAGATACCAAAACCTAAGAAATAACAAGCAGACATACCAATTAAAGATAATAGAAAATCAAGAAACAGGCCCAAGAACACATTTAAGAATTTGGTAGTGGATAAAGGTGGCATTCCAAAATATAGGGAAAAGATTATTTAATATACAGTGTTGGTATTACCAAAGAACAACTGTGAAATAAGTAATGTTAGATCCTTGCCTTATTTGCTAAGGAAAAGGTTAACAGATTTAGCTACATAAGAATTTTAAATATCTACACATCAAATTCTATTACATGGTAAAATAAAACAGACAAGAATTATTTACCACATATACAACAGGGGAAAAGTTAACATCCATATATATACAGAACTCTTACAAAACAGTGAGAAAAAAACAAACATACTATCAGAAATATGAACCAAGACAATAAATAGGCAATTTATAATAGAATAAAATACATAATAAATACATAAGTAATATGTAAATATAAAACAACTATTAAAATATTTTTAAAGTTGCATTCATCAACTTAACCATCTATTGATGAAATGAAGATTAAGACAACGATGAAATTCAACCATCAAATTAACAAAGTTCTTTTTTAACATTATTTTATCCTGTGTTGGCAAAAGTAGAGCAAAATAAGCCTATGTGAGTGATTAGAGGGTACATTAGTTCGGTCTTTTGAAGGGCAATTTTGATATATACAAATAGCTTTAAAATGTACAAATCCTGGAACACCTGGGTGGCTCAGCTGGTTAAGGGTCCAACTCTTGATTTTGGCTCAGGTCATGATCTCACAGTTCGTGTGATTGAGCCCTGTGTTGGGCTCTGTGCTGACAGCATGGAGCCTGCTTGGGATTCTCATTCTCTCTCTCTCTCTCTCTCTCTCTCTCTCTCTCTCTCTCTTTCTCTCTTTCTCTCTCTCTCTGTCTCCCTCCCTCTCTATCCCTCCCCTGCTCACACACACACACTCTCTCTCTCAAATAATAAATAAATAAGCTTTTCAAAAAATTTACAAATCCTTTGATACAGCAATTCCACTTCTAGGTATTCATCCAAAAAAAATCATGAATTGTATAAAAGATTCATCTACAAAAATGTTCAATATAAAATTAGTTTTTTATAATGTAGAAAAATTAGAAAACCTGAATATTCATCATTAACTAGTTAATGTGAATTAAGATACATTCACACAGTGGAAAATGGGTATTCATTTAAAATGCTATTGTACAATATTTAATAACATGAATAAACATGTATGTTATATTGCCAAGTGACAAAAAAGCAGTTTTCAAAATAGTTGTTTCAAAACAGTTTTTAATGCACACACACCTGGGTATACATACAGACACATTCATGTACATATGCATACATACACACAAAAAACTCCCAGAATATTAATAATTAGCTCTTATCTGGGGGGTAAGCATATGGGTAATTTTACGGGCAAATTTTATATTCTTCTTCATTAATTATTTTTTAAATTTTACAAAATGATCATGGCCTACTTTTTCACTGACCAATGAAAGCTATTTCGAAATAGAAACTCCTAGAACACAGTTGGCCAACACAGAACCTGATGCACAGAATGGCCGCAGCCACCCATGTTATCGGCAGGAGGGAATTATCCTCTCTATACCATTCACTGATGTATCCCACCCGCCGAGGTGTAGAGAATCCTAAGTGTCTGTAAGGCCATCTTTCTCATTGGCCACAGCCCTTCTTCATGACAAATGGGCTGCAAAGTCCTCATAATTAATATTCCCTTTTCTGCACTCTCAAAACTACAGGTATAAGACAGGTAGGGGTAGATCAGGGGAGAGTGTGGAGGACCAGAGGACAGAACAAGGGAGGGAAACTTACCTTCTATTTCTCCTCCAGGGGCAGAGATTTTCGACATACTCAGGTAGGTGGTGGCCACGATGTCATTGTGGGTGAGGCGGTCCCTAGAATAAGAGGGCAGAGAGGGCCTGAACACAGGAGGGGGACTGCACGCCACAGCCCACCCAGGAAGGAGAGGGTTATACATCTTTATGGGTCTCAGTCCTCATACTGGGTATGTTACTGAGGCCTGGTAATCCTAGGGAAGAAGAGACTGGAAAGGAAGTGTTGCTCAAGACTCCTCTGAGGGAACTAGTCCATCTGGCCAACCACCAGCATCCCATCAGCCAACCAACACTGGGCTGCCAGCCTGGATGTCTGGGGAGACATCTGCAGGTTGAAAGGAAAGAGGCCAGAGGCAGGAGGGAGGGCAGGAGAGCAGGAGGCTGCTCTGGGAACCAGACCCCCAGACCCAGGTTGAGCAAGGTTCTAGAAGCTCAGGAAATATCCAGGCCAGGAGAAAATGGGGCATCCCAAGAAGAAGCTATCTCCAAGGCCACAGTCTTAAATTAGTTTATATTAGCTTATATTAAATTAGCTTATATTAGCTAATGCAGGATTACTTTTTGTATCTGACTTTATATGTGACGAGGCACTTTCAACCTCCTTTATCTCAAAGGATCCTCTCAGCAGCCTTGAAGAACTAGTACTTTTATTATCCTCTCCATTGCACAGATGAGAAAATTGAGGCTCAGAGGTGGAAGGTCCTTGCCCAAGGTCAGCCTGGGAGGGAGGGGCAGAGCCAGAACTCAAACCCTGGTGTCCTGACTCCTGATCCAGTGCTCCTGCCATGGTACATGCACAGGGGCCTGTCCCTGTCCTGCTTCCTCGGAGGAAGGCTTCTCCCTTCCCTAACCAGCATGGGGGACTACAGGCAGGAGTTTGAGCAAACTGACTATAATGAATCCATTAGCCAACAACGTCCCATGCAGACCCTCCCTCTGGGTCCCACCCCTGCCCCCTTGACAATAACATAGAGAATAGCTGGCATTTATCAAGCACCTACTGAAAGTCAAACATTGTGCTAACATCGTCATACGAATTAGCTCGAACCCTCGCTCAGTAGCTCAAACCCTCACTCAGCCCCATGAGGCAAGTACTCATGAGGATCTCAGTGAGGAAACTGAGGTTGCCAACATGGCAAAACTAGGATTTGAGCCAGATACACCTGACATGGGAAGCAGAGCTTTGATTGCAGTCACCCACTGCTTCCTTGTCAGGCTAGACCAAGAGTCCTCAATCCAGTGATTTTGACCCCCAGGGACATTTAGCAAGGTCTGGAGATAGTTTTGAATGGGGACAGGGAGCAAGAGAGAGATGCCATGGTTGCCACCAAACACCTTACAATGCATAGGACAGTCTTGTCCAGTACGGAATTTTTTGGCCCAAAACGCCATAGTGCTAAGTTGAGAAATGCTGGACTGGGCAAGACCTATCTCCTTCCTGAAATTTCCCGGGATCCATGTTCCTTGGAGCCCTGTAGGCTCTCTCTCCCTCCTATGGGTACCTAGGCCATAGACAGCTTCAGAAAATGACACACCCAAGCCCCATTGTGAAAGACCCGCTTGGGCAAGGCTATTATTCTATTTCTCTTTTCAGTGCTATACCCATCAGATACCTGATCTCTACTGCTCCTTTCCTTCCTCTTTGCACTTCCCAGATTGGTGATTAAGCTTTGATTTTAAAGTTTTCCACCCGGGTGGGGACTAACCAACAAGAATGGATTGTCAGCAGAGATCTTCATCATTTTTCCTGATGAAGGATGGTAATAAGCCCTGGGAAGTAAGAACTTCCTGACACATCTTACAGTGAGATCATCAACAGCAGATAACTGGTAACTGCCTTCATGACCGGCCCCTGGAAAAGACCAGCACTTAGAGAGGAGAATGAAATTTCTGACCTCTGGTCTTATCTGAACTGTGTGAGAATGGAGACAGATTCCGTTTTTATGGGGTAGAAGGAACTTCTTGAATTTTTGTTCTTTAACAAAAAAGAAAACATGAAAGGATTGAACAGAAGATTAAGTTACAAGGAAAAGGCCATGTGGACCATATCATATTTCCAGGGCTCAGGTGATAACAAAAGTTTATCTGAGTTTTCTGGGAAGAAAGCACTTTTCTGGACAGGAACTTGCAGCAGCAGAACACTTTCTGGCCAAGAGTTGGGTTTTGGGGCTTGGGGTTGCTTTTGGAAAATACAGCAAGTCTGAAAATAGACTCACAATAAAAATGCCGCTTCAACCCAAACCAGAGATGCAACCACCGGATTCCGTAATGTGTTTGGATTGTACAGTATGCTGATGCCTTCGACACAGCTCACACGGACCCCGGCAAGGCCCACCCACCACACACAACACAACCACACCCATGTGCACATGCACACAAGAGTCCACAGGCACAGACACACACAGATGCGTACAGCCAATCAGCCCCCATCACCACAACACACTCAGGTGCGCACACACATCGTGAGCGGAGATACAGAGGTGGTTCTGGGGACATGGAGCACATCTCTCCCCAAGACCACTTGCCCATGGAACATACCTGCGGTCAGGGCCCTAGAGGCCTCTCCCTCCTGGCCCTCCTGGCTGCTGCTTTCCTCTCTAATTCCCACAAGCTGTTTTCTCTAGGCCTAGGGAACTGGCGCACACTTTAATGGTTCTGTGGCCTGGGGGTTTTCCCTGGTCTCTCATTACCCTCCTGGCTGGGGGTACCATGGCCTGAGACCAAAGGAGAACACGCTGGGAACCGCACGGCCAAGACTTTTTGGGGGCAGAAAGAGGACAACTCTTTTTGGAAAGCCTCATGTCTGGAAGGTCCCGGAGCTCATGCATGTGGACCCCTAATAGCCCTCCAGGTGTGACAGAGATCACCTTAACACAGTGGGAAGCAGAGAGCCCAGTGGTTAAGAACACAGGCTTTGGGAGCAGCAGGCTTGGGTTCGATCCCAGCCTCAGCTGCTTCCCAGCTGTCACTTTAGATAGATCACCCCCTCATCTATAAAGTAACCAGGAATCGAGCTGAGGATCACATGATGTCACGCATGTAAAATACTTGCTGGGCACAGGACCTGGCACACAGTAAGTGCTCATTCCACATTAACAGCCCACAGCGGGCGTGGGGCGGGGGGGAGGTAGGCGGGTCACAGCCCATCCTCCCAGAAGCCCTACTCTTTCCACCTTCCTTGCCTTTGCTTATGATCCTCTTTGCACTGGAATGCCTTCACCCTGGACTTACCAAAATCCTACCTCCTCCAGAAAGTCTTCCTGACAACCCCCTGCCCTAGGGGACCTCAGGCTTCTGGAGATCTCTCTGCTCTACCTGGCTGCCCTCTGTACCTTGGAGTAGGGCTGTGAGTAAGCTTCCCAAGAACAGCCCATGACCTCTCCTTCTCTGGCCTCCCAGCAGAGGAAACTCCCCTACCTGAAAAAGACTCTCCCACTATGTGTTCTCAACTGAGGAAAACTGAAGGACCCAGTGAACCCTGACAATAGTCACCCCAAAGACTCCAAGACTCAGCACTCACCAGTCTATGACGCGAATCCTCATTTTTTCACACATAGAGGGAAACTGAGGAGGGAAGAGAGACATGGTGGAGTGGGATCCTTTTAAAGAACGGGAAGTCCAGGGGAGCCTGGCTAGTTCAGTCAGTAGAGCATGCAACTCTTGATCTCGGGGTTGTGAGTTCAAGCCCCATGTTGGGTATAGAGATTACTTAAAAATAAAATATTTTTTATAAAAGGGGGTGGGCATCTGGGTGGCTCAGTCAGTTAAGCATCTGACTCTTGATTTCCACTCAGGTCATGATCTCACAGTTGTGAGATCAAGCCCCGTGTAGGGCTCTGTGCTGGGCATGGAACCTGCTTAGGATTCTCACTCTCCCTCTCCTTCTGCCCCTCCCCTGCTTTCACTCTCTCTCTGTCTCTCAAAAATAAATAAATAAACATATAAGAAGAAGGAGGAGGAGGAGGAGAAGCAGAAGAAGAAGAAATAGAAGAAGCAGAAGCAGAAGCAGAAGAAGAAGAAGAAGAAGCAGAAGCAGGAAGAGGAGGAGAAGGAGAAGTCCAGGATATAAGCAGGATGCTGGGGAAGCCAGGAGCCCAGGGTCTGCTGGGATGGGCCCGAGGAAGCAAGGCTTACCATGGCAGGCAGGGTGATGCTCTGGTTCCACTGAGGGTTGGCTGTCTTCTCCAGGATCTTGCTGCAGAGCTAGAAGACAAAGAGGACAGGTGGATGGAGCTCCAAGGGTACTATGATCTCCTTGGGAGACCACCTCACCAGCCAGGGCTGCTCTCTACCATGTTGGCCACCCTTCAGGCTGGGCAGAAGATCCTAGGGACCTTAAAGGCTCAGACACAAGGAATTTGCAGAGACAAAGCTCAATGGTAAATCAGATCCAGAGCTGGAGAGTATGGGGTGGGGTAGCAAGAGAGTGCGTGGATGGGGTGGGAGTGGGGTGACAGATTGCCTGAATTCCACGGCCCTTCTACCCTTATCTCCTACCTTTGACTGGAAATCCTCCTGCCCCAACTCCCATATGTCCATGACCTTAGTGTGGGGGCCCTGAGTCTAGACTGGCTTTCCCAGGGGTCCTACAGCTAAACACACTAACCTCTACCAGTCAGCCCAGACCACCTGCCCCTTTGGAACACCATGAGCCCTAAGAGATTGAAGATGGGGGAAGGAAGTGGAGGCGAAGGGGAAAGGGGAGCTAGAGGGCCAGGGCTTGAGGGCCAGGCACCAGCATCTGAGAATGAGAGAAGAATGCAGCAAACACAAAAACCCCATAAGCCACAGTCTGCCTCAGATCAGCGCTGCTCTTAAGACTGGGCTTTCCACAATCAAGAAAACTGGCAGAGGTGGAATCCGGATCCAAACCAGTGACTTGTGTGCTCTACATGTGCTAAGAATGCCCTGGGAGGTGCCACACCCCATAGCCAGCTCCGGAGAATCACGTCCCTGCACAGGGACAGCAGGTAATCTATTTCAGATACATAGATCCTGGTAGGTTTACATGTCCTACAGGCTTTCTCAGAGCGTTTACTGTGGGCCCTGCACTGTGCTAAGCATTTATGTGCATTATCTCATTTAATGAACATCTGATCAGGGGCTTCCATTCTTCCATTAAATGAGGGTACAGCTTCCATGAAGGTCAGGACTTTGTCTCCACCCCTGATCCACCCAAAGTCAGCCCCTGTCCCCACCCTCCCCGCCTCCCTGTGAGAATAGCCCAGGCAAAGCTTGGAGGCAAGGATGGGTGCCAGGATTTGCTCCTTGTGTCAGCAAAGAAAGGAGTAAGGAAAGAAAAGAGACTGACAATTTCACGGGCAGAGGGTGAATGAAAGTTCAAAGGGTTGAACACATGGAAAGATACTCAACCTCCCTCATAAGAAAAGAAACACAAATAAAACCAAGACACCATTTGTCACCCATCAGATTCATAAAACTCTAAAATCCGACTGCCCTCTGGTGGCAAGGCTATGGGGAGACTCCTTTCTCATATTGTGCTGGCGGAAGAAAAAAATACCTCAACCCTCTAGAGGGCAACTGGCCACTATCCATCCAAATTGCAAGTGTAAAAACACTTTAACCTACCAGTTCTACCTCTAGACATTCATCGTACAGACATACTTGCATACGTGCAGAATGACATATGTAATGAAGTGATTCACTGCACACAGCTTGAAGTATCAAGGGTACGGAATAACCCACGTGTCCACCAACAGAGGGCGGGTTACCTAAACAGCAGTCCGTCCGCACAACGGGCTGCTGTGCAGCTCTGAAGAATGAGGACTGCTCTGTGATACGAAACAATTTCCAAGTTATATTATTAACTGAGAAAAGGTAAGTGCTGAGGATGTAATGCACTACATGATGACTATAGAAAACATGGCCGTATGGTATGTTTGGAAGTTGTTATGACAGTAGCTCCTAAGAGTTCTCATCACAAGGAAAAAACACTTTTTCTGTCTTTTTTTTTTTTTTGTATTTTGTATCTATATGAGAGATGGATGTTAACTAAACTTAGGATAATCACTTTGCAGTTTGTAACTCAAGTCATCATGCTGTACATTTTAAGTTTATACCGTGCTGTATGTCAATATCTTAGTAAAAGTTGGAGGGGGAGAAAAATTAAAAAGCAAAGTGCAGAGCAGTGAGTATAACATACAACCATCTGTGTTAAGAGAATAGCACGTAAGGATTTGTGGTCTGATTTGTTTGCACACGCATAACGAAACCAGAATGATGCAAAAGCATCTAACTGCAATGCTTCCCTCTGCCAGGGAGAGAGTGATGGGTGGATGGGTGTGGGGCAAGAGGAAGAGATTTCATGATGGCTGCTACATAGAGGATGATAGATAGGTAGATAGATAGATAGATAGATAGATAGATAGAGTCTCCACAATAAATATATTACCTAACCCAAATATTTGATAACCAAAATTTTTAAATAAAAGGAAAAGAAAGGACTCTAACCGGACACAGCTGAGAGATCCTGTCGATACCGTGCCTCAGCTCCCTGGTGTAAGAAGGCACAGGAGCGATGTGTGTGCTCCCCACACTCCCAGGAGCAATGCCCCCAGGGCCTGCTTCAGCTTTGGCCCCAAGTTGCTGAAGACACCCTCCACAGCAGGTGTTTCCACCTGGCCACCCTGGGCTGTGGGTCTGGGAGCCTGAACATAGCAGGTCTCCCCACCACACCCAGGCTGGCACTGCCTCTGGCCCTGGAAGACCCCAACAGCCTTCCTACACTCCCCACACACTCAGCCGAGCCAGCACTGAGCTTCCTCCCCCTCTTTCTTCCCCTCTTCCTCTTCCTCTTCCTTTGTCTCTAAGCCTTTTTTCTGTTTTACCCTCCTTCACTTCCTGATAGAGTGTAATTCATATGACCGTTCTGGAGGGCTATTTGGCCATCTGTATCAAATACTGAAAAATAAGCATGCCCTCTGCCCAGTTCTAGAAACTTCTCTATAGAAAAAGCAATCTGAGTATGAAGAAAGATTCCTGCACACTGATTTGTCACAGAGATGTTCATAAAAGATGAAACTAGCAACTACAACAAAAAAGTTATCCCAAAATAGGTTAAATGTTATGTCATAATCATCTAATGGAATATTATACAGTCTTCAAAAATTTATTTCAAAGGCTGTTTAATAGCCTAAGAAAATACTAGACTATAAAAATAGTTTACCAAGCTGAGTAGATAGAATTGATTCTTGTTGTTGATGGTAGTTACACATTCTATAAATCACCGAGAACATTGAATTTGTGAATATTAAACCACTGTTCTGGGGGAAATACAGGGTTAGGCTCCTATCAGCCTCTGTCACAACAGTTTTCTCAACTAATCAATACATAACCTTGTGTTATGTGTGTTTCTGTTTAAGGATTCTTACTTAATATATACTGTTGTGGGGCACCTGGGTGGCCCAATTGGTTAAGTGTCGAACATTGGCTCAGGTCATGATCTCGCAGTCCATGGGTTCGTGCGCTTAGTCAGGCTCTATGCTGACAGCTCAGAGCCTAGAGCCTGCTTCAAACTCTGTGTCTCCCGCTCTCTCTGCCTCTCCCCTGCTCACGCTCTGTCTCTCTCTCTCAAAAGTAAATAAAAGTTAAAAAAATTCATATATGGGAATGCAAGCTGGTGTAGCCACTCTGGAAAACAGTATAGAGGTTCCTCAAAAAACTAAAAATAGAACTACCCTACGACCCAGCAATTGCACTACTAGGTATTTATCCACGGGATACAGGTGCACTGTTTTGAAGGGACACATGCACCCCCATGTTTATAGCAGCACTATCAACAATAGCCAAAGTATGGAAATGTCCATCAATGGATGAATGGATAAAGAAGATGTGATATATATATATACATATATATATATAGATAGATAGATATAGATATATATAGATATACATAGATATATAGATAGATATATAGATAGATAGATATAGATATATATATACACAATGGGGTATTACTCAGCAATCAAAAAGAATGAAATCTTGCCATTTGCAACTACGTGGATGAAACTGGAGGGTATCATGCTAAGTGAAATTAGTCAGAGAAAGACATATCATATGACTTCACTTATATGAGGACTTTAAGAGACAAAACAGATGAACATAAGGAAAGGGAAACAAAAATAATATAAAAACAGGGAGGGGGACAAAACAGAAGAGACTCATAAATATGGAGAACAAACTGAGGGTTACTGGAGGGGTTGTGGGAGGGGGGATGGGCTAAATGGGTAAGGGGCATTAAGGAATCTACTCCTGAAATCACTGTTTCACTATATGTTAACTAATTTGGATGTAAATTTAAAAAAATTTTTTTAAAAAAGAGAAGTTGAAAAGAACATTTGTAACTTACTATAACCTAAAATTGTTTAATAGTTTCTCTGATATTATACAGCTTTTATATAGGAATTAGATAAGAACATAGCAATAAAATTGCTGGTAATATATAATATGAAGCAAATATCTAATAAACACTAAAAAAAGAAAAATATCACCTAATAATTTATGGGTGGTCTACCAAAGAATTTTACAAAATAGGGGCACCTGGGTGGCTCAGTCGGTTGGGCATCCGACTTCAGCTCAGGTCACGATCTCGTGGTTTGTGAGTTCGAGCCCCGCATCAGGCTCTGTGCACAGAGCCTGGAGCCTGCTTCGGATCCTGTGTCTCCCCGTCTCTCTGCCCCTCCCATGCTCATGCTCTGTCTCTCTCTGTCTCTCCATAATCAACATTAAAAAAAAGAATTTTACAAAATAGTGAGCTATCTGACACCAAAATTACACAGTCAGATGTGTTGTTTATTGATTTAATCAGAAAGCCATCCTGACATTTGTCAATAAAAAGCATGAATGGTCATTTAAAAAAAAATTCATATACACTGTTGATTCATTAACACTGAACTCACAAAAAAAAAATTGAACTCGCAGTCAGCATCACTGTAACTCATGCCTGAATGCAGCTTATCTAACATATCTTTACTCTATAAGGTACACCCAGCCTTTTTACACAGAGGAACACTTGAGCACTACACTACAGCACTACACTAGGGGAGCATTTTAAACAGTCAACTCACCAATAAAGCGCACAAAAATGTGAAAAACACAACACCAGGCAGACCAAGAAAAGGACACTTAATTACAGGATGAGAACTGAGACAAAAAGGCAGGGTCACATTGTTCCAAATCAGCTGGCAACGTGGGCCTCAGTCATACTGCACAGACCACAAATGATCATGAAGCAGCATGACTATAAATTTTAGGATTACAAAGAGGGGTACCTGGGTAGCTCAGTCGGTTAAACATCCACCTCTTGGTTCCAGCTCAGGTCATGATCTCACGGTTTGTGAGTTCGAGCCCCACGTCGGGCTCCACGCTGACAGGTCGGAGCCTGCCTGGGATTCTCTCTCTCCCTCTCTCTCTGCCCCTCCTCTGCTCTCTCTCTCAAAATAAATAAATTAAAAAAAATTTTTTTAGCGAGTAGGTGAATTTGCAAATATCCCCAAATAATGAAAATCAACTCTGAATCCAATTTTTTTCCAGTGGGGGAGTGGAGGTTTGGGAGTGAAAGCACTAGAGAGAAAAACACACTACAAGGAAATACCCACAAATGTTAACAGTGGTTATCTCCAGAGTGATGTGGGGTACAGAAATACGGTTAATTCTTTTCATTTTCTTTTATTTTCTCTGATTTTTTTTCAATTTTTTTATAATTGGTAGGTTTTTTTCTTGAGTTCAGAAAAAAAATTCCTTGAAACTCTCCCACCCTGCCCCCCAAGTACCTTTCCTTTCCTTCTCACATACTGCCAAGAATGTGTGTGTGTGTGTGTGTGTGTGTGTGTGTGTGTGTGTGTGTGTGTAAAATCAGGTATGGTTCACATCTTGAATAATAGTGCCGCCAAGTGTCCATAAGTGGAAGTGCAATGAGACCCAGACTGGGGTGAGTGGGCACACAGAGGGCAAAACTCCAGGACTCCAGATTAAGATGTAGTGAGAAAAAGTGACATACTGGCAGGCTAAGAGAGAGGGACAGAAAGAATGAGACAGGCAGTTCAGATAGCTGGAGGAGAGAGAGGGTGAGACAGAGGCCTGGGGACTGCCAGGGGTGTCCAACAGGATGAAGCTTTCAAAAGGGAGGGTCTCGAATGCCTCCGCCACAATAAGCCTCTTCCTTCTGGGGGCTTCTTGCAGAAGCCCAGTCACCAATCAGCTTTATATATAGCCCTTTGCTTTGGCCAGGTCCCCTACCTCCATCACATCCCACGAACATGTGCACCTACCTAGAAAAACCCAGGGCCAGCCAAGGGCATCTCAGGACAGAAGACCTTGGGAGGTCAAGGTGCCTGTGTGGACCCAGGAACAGCCAGGAGCCCCAGAACTCTGAAACTCAGCTCCAAAAAAAGCCATTAAATTTGAAGGCAGGTCAGTCTCGGTTCTCACCACCATCAAAGCACCCTACCATTTGGAGGAAAGTGGAATAAAAACAATCTTGAGATGTGACCTTCCTCATCTGTCAAATTCGGAAATTAATCCCAGTCTTTGGAAGAAATGTCCCACAGGCCTATCCAGCCACACCTTTCCCCTTCCTTCTTGCCTTCATTTATTCTGTTACAGTCCTTCCTGTGGCCAGGTACAGGGCATCAGACCCCGATCCCAAACCCACACTAACACAGCACTTGGGTGAGGACCCACAGTGAGCATTTACACCTCTGCGTGAAAGAGTTTAAAATCGGAGTTACCTCCCCCAAATACATTTTCATTGAGACCCTGAGTTAGGCTCAGGATGGAGGAGCCAGCTTGAAGGGGCCCCCAATGGCCAACTTGAGGACAGTTCATACAGCCAACACATACATGACTGATTTTAACACATTGAATTAATAAAAAGTATTGAGGTCTATAAGTAATGCTCAAAAGGGCCAAGGAGGAGGAAAGCTCTTCTTTCCAGAAAAACACTAGCTTGTAAAGAGAGAAGGAATGATAATGAGAAAATCACCACTTTGCAACCCCAAGTAAATGACTTATTCCGGCAAGGAGGTCAATGGCTGCATGGACCATTAGGTAAGAAGCTGCTGGGAAACAAGATACACAGTGCCAAGACATCGCCCACAGTTACTTGCAAAGTACAAAAGGGAGCATGTCATTTGACAAGAGGGTGTTCTGGAGACACTCTCTCAAGCAAATGATCAGACAATCATCACCAGTGGTGGGACAACCTCACCTCTCTTCCTGTTATGATGCAGTACGATGTACACAACATCACGTGTGACACATTCTTGCCGAAATACTGAATCTGAATCTAGTCTGGCCTCAACACCTAATTTCCAGTTTGTAGGAAATACAGGGCCAGAGGAACAAGTTAAACAACACCAGAAGGAAACAATCAGACAGATCCAGAACATGGACAAACGGCCTGGACTCTTCAAAAAAGTCAATATCATGGGGTAAGAAAAACTATGTTTGTCGGGGTGGGGGCGGGGGGATGGTTAGGGGAAGGGAGGCAGGAGGGGCTGTTACAGAAGAGACTAAAATAAAGAGGCCCAAGGACCAAATGCAGAGCGTAAATTACAGTTAGATCTTCAATCAGCACACTAAGCCAGCTCTAAAGGAAATTTGGGGGGATGATCAGAGTAAATTTATATGAGCCAGGATGGGATAATATTAGGGAATGATTGTTGATCTCATAGGTCTGATAATATTACTGTAGCTACAAAGAATTTTGTTACAAAGAATTTTCTTTTTCTCAGGAGATGCATGCTGAAGCCTTTAGGAGTACAGCCTGCAACTAGGTTTCAAATGATTGCCCAGGGGGAAAAAAAGTATCTATATACAGAAAGTAAATGTGACAAAATGTTAGCAAGTGCTTCATCTAAGTGGAAGTCATACCAGTGCATGGGTGTTCACTGAATAACTCTTCTAACTTGATATTTTAAAATATTCAAAGTAGGGGCGCCTAGGTGGCGCAGTCGGTTAAGCATCCGACTTCAGCCAGGTCACGAACTCGCGGTCCAGGAGTTCGAGCCCCGCGTCAGGCTCTGGGCTGATGGCTCAGAGCCTGGAGCCTGTTTCCCATTCTGTGTCTCCCTCTCTCTCTGCCCCTCCCCCGTTCATGCTCTGTCTCTCTCTGTCCCAAAAAAAATAAATAAACATTGAAAAAAAAATTAAAAAAAAAATAAAATATTCAAAGTAAAGAATCAGAAAAATGTCTATCATCAACACACAGGAAAATCACTGGAAAGATGGGCACCAAAAATGAACTTTGTGTGGTGCATTATGGGTCATTTTATTTACTTTTTTCTGTAATTTTCAAAATGCATTAGTAAACACATATGTCAGTAATAAAAAGAGAAAAGAAACAAAAGGTGGGGAGTGGATCTGGGCATCAGATAATAGGACACCTCCCTCTCCCTCCACCCCATCCCCATCCCAGGGCCTCCTTTTGTCCGTGGGATGGGCTGGCAGACCCTGCTCCTTTTCAAAATGAATCTAAGAAGAGATTACAAGAAAGGAAAATGGCAAAGTGCTGTGTGAATGGGAACCCACACCACCCTCACCTTTTGGTGTATATTATTTTTTAAAACTTCTCTGCAATTGTCCTGTGACACCCGTGGGTTGTCTCCCCCACTCCCCACCTCTGCCTAGGGAGGGAAGGGTAAGCCCACTGCCTCGCACCCACCCTCCTGCCACCCAGCTCAGACTCTCAGCCCTTCTTTTCTGCCTTGTTCCAATTTTCCCGCTAACATCCGAGCCATGTGACTCAACTCTCCCAACCCTGGTTCTACGGCAGGTGGCACTATCCACAAGGTTGGCACGACCTCAGAGGGCCATGACCCCACCCTTGCCAAACCCCTGTGGTTGGGACACAGAGGCTCCCTGCCAGGGCTTCTGAGAACGGGGGCAGTCTGCACCCACCTGATATGTCATTTTCCTACCATTTCCACCACAGTCTCTGCTTTGAGGTTATGGACTAAATACGATTGGGATCAGGCTCTTACCCACAAGTGGGAGAAACAGATGCTAACAACTACTGTAATGAAATGGAAAACCTGCTAAAAGAGGGCCCAGGGCACCCTAGAGCCCCGATGACTTAGCGCATCAGGCCTGGGACCTTAGGGAAGCTGAACATTAAAAGATGCTGGACTTGGGGCGGGGAGTGAAGGAAGGGCACAGCCATGTGCAAAGCCTAGAAGTGTGACCCTGAAGGGAAGGAAGAGGCAGGACAGATGAGAGGACACAAGGCCGCTGTGTGAGCAATGTAGTTTGTATGCACAGGAGGATGCAGGAAGGGAGCCCCTGGGGCTGAAATCCTGCGCAAGGCCACGCTCCAGCAGGGGCTGCAGAGCTGCATGTTCCCGGCAGGGGGCGCCATTCTCCCACTTGCACAGATACCATAGCAGCTGACTTAAGCCATGGAGACCAGGTGAGAAAGTTCAGATGCACAGCACCTGATCAGCCGGATTATACGTTTGAACTTCATTGCACACACAGGGCTGTTTTAGACTAATTATTCTGGTGGCTTTCTCTGGGGAGAACCCAGAGAAGAGAATGAAACCCAAAGCTGTTGTGTGGTCCTGGGAAGACGACAGTGGGCACAGGGGAAGGAAGGGCCTTGGGACACGTTTGAAATCAAAAGCTAGGGTGGCATGTTTAGCATAAGGAGGTTTAAAACGAAGGAAGAATCAAGGCCCACGTCTTCTCCCTTTGACGTCGGTACCTGCTTATGATGGAGGCTCCTGATAGAGGGCATATTGGGCAGAAGAGGACTCTTCTTCAGGGCCCAAGGGGCAGCAGATAGAGCTGTGCAGAGGCCTGTGGAGGTCTGGGGCTGAAGTGGGGGTCAGAGTTAAACAGAGCTGTGGGAGTCTTCTGTGGAGGGGTGAGGCTGAAGCCTGGGAGTGGCCCAGCTGCCAGGGAGAGCCCGCAGGATGGGCAGAGGAGGCCGCAAGAGTGCCCGCCTGCCTGGGGTGGGCTGGAGGGAGGGAGCCCGCAGCAACAGCCCTGCCGCTGGGCAGGAAGGTGGGCTGCGAGGAAGAAAGGTGCCAGTCATCCCTAGGGCCCCTACCAAAGTGGACTTTCTCCACTCAACTCCTGCCATGACTTTTTAAAAATAATCACTATGTGGGGCGCCTGGGTGGCTCGGTCGGTTAAGCGTCCGACTTCGGCTCAGGTCATGATCTCGCGGTCCGTGAGTTCGAGCCCCGCGTCGGGCTCTGTGCTGACCGCTCAGAGCCTGGAGCCTGTTTCAGATTCTGTGTCTCCCTCTCTCTCTGCCCCTCCCCTGTTCATGCTCTGTCTCTCTCTGTCTCAAAAATAAATAAATGTTAAAAAAAATTAAAAAAAATAATAATAATCACTATGTTTTTATTGCTTTTTAAGTTTCCCTACCTTTATGACTTCACATCTGGTTTCCATTCTATTGTTTCATTTTCTCCCAAATACTCCTCTATCTACCCACTGCCTGTCTGTCCTCGCCGTGTCTATCACCTATGTCTCCATCTCAGATACCCCAAGCAGACCCGCCCACGTGTGTGTGCCGGGCAGCCCCAGAAAGCCAGGCCGTGATGAGTGCCTCACCGTGCATCCTCCAATCAGTCGCCCCATGCACACCTTCTATGGGCAGCACCAAGGGCAGTGTGCCCCCTCACCTTGTCCTTTACTCTGCTCAGCACCCATCCGCAGACACACCCAGCCGTCACCCTCCGGAGAGACTCCTCCTGCTTCCTTGCTTCTTACCATTTTCCCTGCAAAGCTGACTTCCATGAAGGGATCCACCAAGTTCTTCTTGTTACTGTCAAAGCCAAAGATCTGCTTCACATTGTCCATCACGGCATCATCCACTAGGGAGAACACTCTGGTCACTGCCCGCCTGCTGTCCGACCACCAAAACCCCAGCATTCCACCTTACTGTCTCCAGACAGTCTTGGGACTCCCTGAGGGAGTGGCACCCCCTCAGCCCGGGGACTCCCGGAGCAGCAGCTCCTGAGGGCACACACTGCTTCTTCATCCTGCCCAAACAGCGTGTTCACTGGCCCCTGCTCTCAAGGGCTTTCTGTATAGACCCAAAAGATAACGGAGTGAGGACTGACTGATTGATTGATTGATTAGCAATCCACATCACTAAGGGCAATTAACAATCCAGAAAAAGACTGGAAGTTGTTATAATAATATCCCATAACTGGTGGCCTGTTTCACATTTTCCTTTATGTCTCTTAGCACAGTGATTTACCTGACCTTAACCAATAAGTCACTTCTGCTTTTTTAAAAAAACAATTTTTAGTCTATGCTACTCCAAATCAATAGTTTACTGAGTTAGTTATATTATTTGCAAATGTATACACAGATAAATAGGTATGTGCACATGTATACTTATGGCATGTATAGATGTCAGTGTGTATATGAATGAGGGGAAAGGCAGGTACAGATTACATACCAGCTGCTGTCTACATGAATACAACAGATAACAATTAGCAAGTACTCATGTCCTATGTACCCACTTACTTTGTTTTATTTACATTTAAACAAGACTGCAGAGAATTAAATATAAAGCACATTCACCTTGAACAAAGCCAACATTTCTATTTCCCCAGCCCCCTGCGGGAGCTCACCAATCTCACTTCTGCCTAGTTTCAACCAATCAATGCGGAATGTTTTGAAGCATGCATTTTAATGCCCATTTAAAACCCATTACTTGCTCAAAGGCTTTCTCCTTGATTTTGGTACAATTCAGTTTGTACAGAAAGAATGCATTTCTCTTTTTAAGTCATTAGTTAAAGTTTAAGCAAAACTTCAAATAATTAGCTTTATCCAAAACTTATAAACAGGGATCTCAGTTGCAAATGCTCTCAGTGACTCTTCTATGGACAGGAATTGGCTTGATTATGCTAACACATGCTTCAAAACAGTGAGCCGCTTTGAAAACGACCCGTGTGTGAGCCCTACTCCAAACCTAATCAATACAAAACACTGGAGGTGGGGCCCAGGTGTCTGTACACCTTTAAAGGTCCCAGGAGACTCTAACGTGCGGCCCGGATTGAAACCTATGGCTCTGAAATATTCAGCATAATTCCTCCAGCAGTTCCTGAGCACACAGGGTGGGCCCAGTGCAGGGCCAGTCACTGTGAGCAACCAGGCAGTGGCCACCCTGTCACTCTTTCTTGGAAAGATGAGGACACTTCCCCAGTTGGCCAGGGACTGAGGGGTTCCCCAGGCTGTGGGACTCTCCATGCCGAAACCAGTCCCACGCAAACGGCATGATGGGTCACCAAGTGGATGGATGCTTTTCATCTGTGGAGACACTGAGCCCTTCCAACATCTCAAAGACTGCTTCCCCAGCCCAAGGTCCCCCACTTACAATCTCTCAACCCAGGGAGGACACCAGACTCACTCTGTGGTAAGTCCTCAGCTCTGAAGACCTTCAGGCAGAAGTGGGCTCCTCGAAGGGCCACGCCAGTTGGCCTGAGCAGATTGTTTTCGATGTCCTCCTTGTCTTCAGAGGGGTCCTTTCTCTCCAGCTACAATGCAACCAAATACGCACTTGAGCACAGTATTTTCTCTCCTTCAACCAACACCCCTTAAATGGTGCGATTTGAACAAAGGTAGATCTCGCCCTGCTGCTTACTAACATGTGATCTCAGGCAGGTTCCTCCCTTGAGACTCTGCTTCCTCACCTGGACTGTGGAAACAGTAACACCGACCTTGCAGACTGCTAGGAAAATCAACTTCAGTAACGTGTAAATGCATGCGGCACACGGCGGGTATTCAAGAACTTCAGTCTCACTCCACCCATTAACAACAGTGCAGACGTGACAGGTCTAAGCTTCGTTCGTTCAGTCAACAAGTATTCAGTGAGTGGCTACTAGGTTGCGCTGAAGGGGGAGGGATGCAGCAGTGAACAAGGTAGTCAGAGGTCCCGCCTCCATGGAGCTCACCATCTCACAGGGAAAAAGCACCTTTAAGTAAGATCCTGCTCTTCCATTCCACTGACTGGAATACAGACATGATGACGGGAACTGAAGCAACCCTCTTGAACCATGAGATGGAAGCTTCATGATGAAGACAGCGGGGCAAAGACCAGGAGCCTGGGTCTCTGGTCACCGTGGAAGCACCAAGCCAATTCTGGACCGCCTACCCAGGCATTCATGACAGAAAGAAATTCACTTCTATCCTCCTTAACACCTATTATTTAGGGTGTCTTTGTTACAGCATCTGAACCTATATCTTAATTCACACAGGGGCCCAGGGGAGGCGTGAGGGGAGTGTGACCTCGGTCACTCTGGTCTTGGGATGGGAAAGAGAAGCATGCACTGAGGTTGTCACGCCAACAAAACTGACCAACCCCTTGCATGTGGATTGACTGAGGGATGAGAAATGAAATCAGGCCTCTGGCTTTTGGTGGAACTGAGTGGATGACAGCCATTTCCTAAGATGTCACCTCACATAGGATGGGAGCAGTTGTGAGGAGCGTGCAGCAGATAATCCTGGGTTTTTATATGTTAAGTTAGAGGGGCCTCAGGGACATGTTAATGTGGCTTTCTTACAAAGCAACTGAAACTGGGGCGCCTGGGTGGCTCAGTCGGTTAAGCATCTGACTCTTGATTTTGGCTCAGGTCATGATCTCACGGTTCATGAGAAAGAGCCCTGCATTGGGCTCTGCACTGTCAGTGCTTGGGATTCTCTCTCTCCCTCTCTCTGCTCCTCCCCTGCTTGTGCTCACTCTCGCCCTCTCTCAAAATAAACAAATAAACTTAAAAAAATAAAATAAAAGCAACTGAAACCGAGTGTCTGAAGTTCGGAAGATCCAAGCTGGAGATGAGCAACTTAGGAGTCTCAGGTGGAAAGAGATGGGCTCCTGGAAAGTGAGAGTCAAAGAGACAGCAAAGAGGCAGGCAAACGAATTTTACTGAGCCACTGAATTTGAAGGATCCATATTTTTATAAACTTTTTTAATGTTTATTTTTGAGAGAGAGAGCGCAAGCAGGGGAGGGGCAGAAAGAGAGGGAGACACAGAATCGGAAGCAGGCTCTGGGCTCTGAAATGTCAGCACAGAGCCCCACATAGGGCTCGAATCCAGGAACCATGGAATCATGACCTGAGCCGAAGCCAGACATTTAACTGACTGAGCTACTCAGGCGCCCCAAAGATCCATATTTTTAAAGGGGGGGAAGCATCAGGAGAATCACCGATGCTAAAGGAGAAGAGAGTTTGAAATAAGCCATGGGCTCTAGAATCAAACTCTGTGGAGGAACAGAGAGGATTAATAGCAGAGAAGAGCCCCTGGAGGTTGGCAACAGTGACCCTCCAGCACGTGGTTTCAGGGAAAGAAGGTGGCGGGAATCCTAGTGATGAGGAGGAGGAATGAGCAGTTGGGAGAGGAGTAGAGAACAACACAGCGTACTCCCTGAAGAAGTTGGCGATTCCTGGAAGCGAGCTGCAAGCACTTTGGAGAAGAGGGATGGGGAGCAATGAGTGAAAGTGAGGGTGTTCGAAGGTAGGGACATCTTGGGCCTGGTACAGACCAAAGGGCAGAAGAGGAGACACCAGGAGGAGCACATAGAACAAGATGGCAGAGGACGCAAGAACATGGCAAAGGAGGCGGGAAGATGGGGAAGGGAGGGAAGACAAATGAAGTCAGGAATGAGGAACCAGGGAGCTTCCAGGAGCTCACATCCTTCACCGCTGTGCAACCCTGCCTCTCCAAGGAGGCGGAGGTTGGGGCTTAGGAAAGACAGCAAAGTTTGGAAACAGCCACTGTGGAGAATGGAATGAGTAAACCACAGCCAAGTAAAAGAAGAGGCTGATAGCCCCCAGGTTCATCTAGCCAGCACCTCCAGGTGACCTCTGCCACCCAAACTGACCAAGGAGTGGTACAGACAATAGGGGATGGCTGAGTCATGAGGTGAGGCAGAACCCCCTATTGTGGGGCCAGTAAGCACATGGTGAGAACTGTGATGGAGGTGGGTGGGGTCCATCCAGCCTGGAGGAGGGGAAAGCATGGCAAGAGGACACTGATGGACTGGGAAATCCAAGAGGAGTCAGAGGGGGCTGTAATGCCGGGGAGGAAGGACTGTCATTCAGCAGGGGTGAGGGAGGAGAAAGGCAGAAAGAGAGCAGCAGAGAGAGGGATTTCAGAGCTCAGGGTCTTAAAGGAAATAAAATCAGATATTGGTGGCTCATCAGCGAGGACACGTCACACCTCGGGACAACGGCAAAGATGAGAATCCGCAAGCAGAGATGTCCTTGGACCAGCTCTGTCTGTGCCAGGGGTGAGTAACAGCCCAGAAGAGGGGGACTCAATCAGCGAGACAGCGTTTGAAGGAGGAGGCAGCACCAAAGTTGGGAAAGCTGCTGGCCGGGAAGCTGCAGTGGGAAGTGAAAGGTGGCTGTTCCTGACATTCCAGAACCCATGCAGAGTTGGAGCAGAAAGTGGGGGCTTCTGTCTGAGTTTCAAAAGAAGTGGCTTCATCAGGAAAAAGCAAGGTTACAATTAATAGGAAGAGGAGGAAGAAATGTTTTAGGAAAAGGTAGCAGACTCAGAGATGCCACAAGAAGAGCAAGATTGTACAATGTCTGGAGAGAGGTGCTACCGAAGGACAGGGCTGGACTGTGGGGTGAGAGGCAGGGACGGGTGCCTTTGGGAGGGCGGGGCTTGTCCACCTGAGCTCCATCAGCCCCCTGCACGGCACAGAACCCTGGGTTCCCCATCCCCTAGCCCTCCCCACTGTGGTCTCCTGAGCCTTTGTCATCAGCCAACCCCTATTCCTGACGTCCTCGTGGAACCTGCCCTCCGCCTCCATGATTAGTGGCTTTCCCTGGGCGACTCCACCTCCCACCGCTCTCGTCCCTAGAGATCCGCTTTCGCCACTCTCGCCTCTCCCTCTCCTGGCTGTCACAGGCTGGGAAGAGAAGGTCACACCTTGCACGTGCACCCACCACCACTCCACCATCTCTTTTATCTGCAAGTCCACACCACCACATGTGCCCCTCTCTCCCCTGGTTCCCACGGATACCGGCCACCAAGCTGAGGACGCGTGGTCACCTTTCCTTGATGACTCTAGTCCCTGCCTCATCGCTTGCCTATATGCCTTCCAATTCTCCCAGCAGATAACCAACATCCATGTGGACAAGTCAGTCACCAGCACAGCTCCCTTCCTCCACCAGCAGCACCTTAATCTCCCCTCCCCTTCAGCTGCTGGAGGCATGGCCATATCTCAACTTCCAGCCACTCAGGGCCCTTCTTCTAGCAAAACTGCGACCACTGAAACCTTTCTCTGAAGACAGCTTTCAACCCGTCTGCCTCCTCCAAACTCTCAGTCACAGTGTGAGGCAACCAACGCAGCCTGGCACACTGCAGGTGCTCAAAAATTGTGCGTTCCCTTCTCTCTGCCCGCCCCCCTCATCAGCTCTAAGCCTTGCACCCACCCCTGCATCCTCCCTGCCCGGCACCACCAGCCATGTCCCGATGCCCTGGCTCCCTCGGCCCAGTGCTTCCACTGCTCCTGCCTTGCCCACGCCATCTACCTTCCTCCCTCCTGCTTCCTGGCCACTGACTATTATGGGGCCCCACCACAAAGCTGCCAACCCAGAGTGGGCGCTCTTGTGTCTGCTCAGAAACCCTTCTGTTTACCTGGAATTAACCCCTCATTCCTCTCCCACAACTACTGCAAACTTTCTCTCTTCTGGCCAAACATGCAAAGATGCTGTTACCTCCCCAATTCCGCATGCCTCTCTTGTTCTTCCCACTCTCAACCTGTAACTTGACTTACTGGCGTGTAAAGAGGATAATGGTATATGCTCAGCCGATAAAATTCAAGGTGGAGTAGATACAGAGAATGATCTCACTTTTGCAAAAAAAGAAAAATATGCAATAGATGGGTGGTTGCCAGGGGGGCGGGGAGGCGGGGAACTGGACGAAGCATGTCAAATGGTACAACCTTGCAGTTATCAGATAAGTAAGTCACGAGGATGTAATGCACAGCATGGAGACTCTAGTTAATAATACTCTATTGTATATTTGAAAGTTACTGAGAGAATAGATCTTAAAATTTCTCATCATAAGAAAAAATATTTTTGTAACTATGTAAGGTGATGGGTGTTAACTTACTTATCATGATAATCAGTTCACAATGTATACAAATAATAAATTTTTTGTCATATGCCTGAAACAAATACAATGTTATGTCAATACCTCAATTTTTTAAAGTAATAAAAAAATAGAAAAATACACATGTAGATTCTTCTGGAAGGATATGCAACAAGATGTGAATCACAGCTGTCTCTGAGGGGTAGAATTATGAGTGATTCATTTTTTATTTATACTTCTCCACATGTTCTACAGTTCTCATAATTACCATGCATTCTTTTAAATCAGAAAAACCGGGCACCTGGGTGGCTCAGTCGGTGAAGCGTCCGACCTCCACTCAGGTCATGATCTTGAGGTACACGAGTTTGAGTCTTGCATCGGGCTCTGCACTGGGATTCTCTCCCACTCCCCCTCTCTCTCCGCCCCTTCCCCACTTGCGCTCTCTTTCTCTCTCTCTCTCTCATCCCTTCTCTAGTTGCACACACACACTCTCTTTCTCTCTCAAAAGAAATAAACTTTAATAAAGTAAATAAATAAATCAGAAACATCAAGTTGTGTTTCTGTTTGTTTGTTTGGTGCCTCTCCTGCCAGATGAGGGGCTGTGAGGACAACCCAGGCAACGTACTCACCGGCGCTTCGTCTCCGGGGCCCAGTACACAAAGGCTGGCTTTCAGGTAACCTCTGGCCCCAGCAGAGAAATCATCAGGGTCCGAGAGTAGCAGCCACTTCCTGAGATAGGCGTGTCCTAAGAGAGATGACGTCTGTTGGCGATGGCAGAATTAGAAGGGTCCAAGTCTGCAACCACATCTGGGAGCCCGGGGCCAACTACATTTGGGGGAGAGGAGGGATTTATTCATGCAGACCTAGGGGCCACACGTCGAACGTTCATGTGGGTCCAAGTCAGAAATGTCAACAGGAACAACTATAAGAGGCTACCAAAGCCAGACCCCCGGCCACTTTACCTCCCTCTCAGGAAGTGACCAGACCAGAACAGAAACCAGGGTGTGGAGAAATACTAGACTTGTTATCAAAATGGCCCACCCCTGTCGAAGGTGACACCAGCAACCCTTGCTTGGGGGCTTCCAGATTTAGCATCCCTGACTGGGCCAACCAAGACCCACATGGGGGCTTGTATCTCCCTGATGGCCTGTTTTACTTGGATGATGGAAGCCTGACTTCTCTCCATTCCTGCAGCTGTCATCTCCAGGATCAGAGTCTACATCTAGATTCTAAAACCCCGAAGGAAGAAAAGTGATTGTCCCAACTGGCTGTCCCCAACAGCCTCCAAAACCAAAATGCAAGGATATGGCCAAGGTGATGAGGATATGACTCACGGGGCTCTCTGTAGATGGTACCCACATCCATCTGAAATCAAACCAAGAAACACAAATCAAACTCTTGCCTCTGGAGTGTTAAATGAAGTGTGGTGCATTACGCCGTCACATTAAAAATCATGCTTTGAAAATCAGCGACATGGGGGTGCCTGGGTGGCTCAGTCAGTTAAGCGGCCGACTTCGGCTCAGGTCATGATATCACAGTCCGTGGGTTTCAGCCCCGCGTCGGGCTCTGTGCTGACAGCTCAGAGCCTGGAGCCTGTTTCAGATTCTGTGTCTCCCTCTCTCTGACCCTCCCCCGTTCATGCTCTGTCTCTCTCTGTCTCAAAAATAAATAAATGTTAAAAAAAAATTAAAAAAAAAAAAAAAGAAAATCGGCGACATGGGGAAATGTTCATAAGCTGACATTACATGGGGAAAAAAAGCAGAATACATTTTGATCAAAGCTTGGTAAAGCGTATCTATGCATAGGAAGAAAGAGCAAAAGAAACACAGCAAAATGGTAACTGTGCTCTCTGAGTGGTAGCTTCAGGTGGTAGATTGATTTTACTTTTTTATTTTGTCTTTCTTATATTTTATGATTTTTTATAAAAGTTCATAGATCAGCAGGACACTGATGGCTGGGGAGGCTATGCCTGGGGGCAGCCAGAGGTATGAGAACTCTGTCCTTTCCACTCAATTTTGCTATGAACCTAAAACTGCCCTAAAAAAAATTTTTTTTATCATGGATTACTTTTATAATTAGAAAAAAGAAAATAATTTTTTTACTTTAACCTCTGGGTTCTCAGAACAAGAATATACTTCAAAGATTAGAGACTCAATACATAAAACCCCATTTATTACAGAAGGACTCAGGATAGATCCCAGTCTTTTAAAACTGCCTCTCCAGGAAAACTGACTTAGTTTTCTATCTTGTGATTATTTCCCAGAGAAGGAGCCATATTTTACTTGGATAGCATGGAGAGGTTAAAATAAGCCTGTACCCCTTCCTTCCATTTGATAAATGCCTGAAGATTCAAAACTGCGAAAATCAGTAAGGACCCATCAAAACGCCATTCGCGAAGGTCTCCATTGCTAGTTGCTTTTGCTTTATGAGACCTGCTGATGCCTTCCTGCGAGCTGAATCATACTGTCAGTTCTTGGTTCTTTGCAGTGCACTCTTGGCTTCTGTGTGATCTGGAGCAAACGGAGGTGCAGGCTCCCCCCTCTCCCGTGTCGCACCCTGATCCCCTGGACTCCACATCTGGACCCAACTCCAAACCCAGAGCAAGGGCCTGGTCGGAATTAGGAGGGCCACCTAACAGCCAATTCCATGCTGTCTTCCCAGATGTAAGGACCAATACGAATCAGAAGAAGCTGAATTCCCCCTGTTGGACGTAAGGGAAGAGATTTCCCTCTCTTCCCTTTTTGTCAGGACATTAGAACATCATTTTGTTTTGTTTTTTTAACTATATTGGGGCAACCTGGGTGGCTCAGTCAGTAAAGTACCCGACTTTGGCTCAGGTCATGATCTCGCAGCTCATGAGTTCGAGCCCCGCATCGGGCTCTGTGCTGACGGCTCAGAGCCTAGAGCCTGCTTCAGATTCTGTGTCTCCCTCTCTCTCTGCCTCTCCCCAGCTCATGCTCTGTCTCTCTCTTCTTCAAAAATAAATAAATATTTTTAAAAAAATGTTAACTACATTTCTCCAACACAGACCAATAAGAACAGGACCCTTAAAGCACAAGCCTCTGCACATTATGTACAGAGTTTCTACTAACATGAATTAGCAAGAAGTAACCAATTTCAAGGAAAATAAATAATTACCCGGAATTCCCCAATGAGAGCATCTGTCCTGAGAGAACGGGAGTCTACCACCTGGGGGGAAAGATAAATTAAAACTCTCATTTACAAGTAAATATTGGCCCAGGAAGGACCAACACAACATCTCTTCCCTCCCAAGCAGTTAACAGCCAACACTTAGGTAGCACTTGCTCTGTTCCAGAGATTGTTCTAAGAGATGTTTAACACTCACATGAACCCCATGAGTAGGGAGTATTATTGCCCCCTTTTGACAAATGAAAAAACAGAGGCACAGAGACATTATAGGACTTGTACAGAAGCACAGAACCCCAAAACACACAGGCAGAACCAGAATACAGACAGTTTGGCTCCCGAGCCCACACGTTCAGCAACTAAACTACACTGCCTTCCAGAAGAAAGACCAAAAAAAAAAAAAAAAAAGCTAAGGCCCAAAAAAGAAAATCCTGGCCAGAAGCAGGCACATGGACAAACAAAATAAAATGAAAATAAGTGTCCACTGCAGGAATGATTTCAGGGCCCTGACCTACAGCGTCTGGGGGGTTCCTGAGCAGTGGGGGCTCCCCACCCCACTGCTGCCTCCATCTGAGCTTCCGAAGGCATTTCTGTGACCGGCAGAACTTCATGGTCTTGAACATCACCCATCCCCTGGGCTTCACGGCTTCTTTCTCGCAAATGCTGACACTCATGCCGACAGGCATACACGCCCATGCACGCTGAAACGCACATGTGCACACATGCACAGGGACATGCATGTGAGTGTACATGTAACAGAGAACACTGTTGCCTGAGACATACCGTGATGAAGATGGGCTCGTCAAACAGCTCCGAGGGAGAGTCAAACACATTGAAGAAAAGAGTCTGTGGTCCAGGGCAAAAGGGAAACAAATGAGTAACTGCTGACCACACGGCTAGACAGCGAGGGGTTCTCCACCACCCCTTGGACCACCACCCACAGCCTTGACGTCTGGTCCATACAGAAGTGTGGACTGAGCTCAGCCCAGCAACGAGCTCCGGGGATTGACAAGTTCTGGGGTATTCCACCCCTGACCTCACGGAGGCTGTCATCTCAGGGACAGGGTGGGTGGCTAGCCCTACAGCATGACAGAGATGTGGAGCATCGAGAGCCCAGTGCAGGAATAAGAGCTACAACCCTCCCTCCAGGTCCACAGATAACCTACTCAGAACCCAGCACATCTCTCCACACAAAGTTAGCACCATATACAAAAACAAGTGGTTGCCAGGTATCTGCTGTGCGCTCCCAGTTCAGAAGGGCCACCAAGGTCCTAGCCCTGCTAACCAGTGCCTCCCACCTCATTGAAGAGTGGGCCGTTTCCCTTTTGGATCCGTGTCCTCTTGGTCTGCCCGGCAGCAGTGACCTTGACCACAGGCTTGATGTTCACCCCTGGCAGCTGGCGCCCCTCGATCACTTGCACCCTGATCTGAAAGCCAGGAGAAAGTATGGGCAGCAGGAAGGGGGAAAGCAGTCAGGCCCCAAGGGAGTCAGAAATCACTGCTGGCTTCTCAGAGGGGTGTGAAGAAGGAATTAGGGGGAACCTGGGTGACTCGGTCGGTTCAGTGTCTGGCTCTTGCTTTTAGCTCAGGTCATGGTCTTGTGGCTGGTGGGATTAGCCAGTGCAAGGCCTGCTTGGGATATTCTCTCTCCCTCTCTTTCTGCCCCTCCCCCACTCACAATCTCTCCCTCTCTCTCTCTCTCTCTCTCCCCCTCTCTGTCTCCTCTCTCACTCAAAATAAAGAAATAAAGTTTAATAAATAAATAAATAAATAAATAAATAAATAAATAAGAATTAGGAAGAGCATTATAAGAACAATCGTATTTTCCTACCAAGGTCCCTTGTATCTATCAAATCCTATAGTTCCACACACGAGCTGCCAGGATGCCCCAGGGAACCTCCCAGAATTAAATTCCAGGGCTGGGCCAAGGACCCAGACCCCAGATCGTTTCATGCCGCCATTGGCACAAGCCCTCCCGCAGACACCTCGACACCAGCACATCTGAGTGGTTTGAACATTCTTCACTGACAATTCCCTCAGAGGCCAAGCTTACATAGTGGAGTAACCCCACTGTATCCTTTATAGGATGCAATGCTTTCTCATGTTCTGAGAAATAAATTAAGAGTTTTCTCCACTGAACTTTGAGTAATATAAGGTTTCAGGAATATCTGTGCTTCCACATTTAGGCAAGATATTTTAAAACATGAACTTTTAAAATATTAGAACAATTTTCAAGGAAAAATAAGATGTTTACTGGTTTTAAGTTTTAGGCAGCAGTTACTTATTGACAGATCAATCAATACTTTCTTTTTAAAAGCCATACTATAGGGGTGCCTGGGTGGGTTAGTCCATTAAGCGTCTGACTTCGGCTCAGATCATGATCTCAAGTTGGTGCGTTCGAGCCCCACGTTGGGCTCTGTGCTGACAGCTTGGAGCCTGGAGCCTACTTCAGATTCTGTGTCTTCCTCTCTCTCTCTGCCCCTCCCCTGCTCTCTCTCTCAATCTCTCTCTCTCAAAAATAAATAAACATTTAAAAAAAGTTAAAAAGCCATACTATAGAAGAATATATTATTAATAACAGTGGGAACGTAGAACCATGATTTTTATTCTCTTCATTTTCCTGTATTTTCTAAATTTTCTACAAAAAAAAAACCATACATCAATTTTCTAAAAAGAAAAAAAAAGCAGTAGGTACATGTCTTGGGAATAATAATAATGTTAGAATTTTGTCTCTCAGGCATAGATAGTGGTTACAGCCAGGACTTTCACCTAAATTACCACGATTTAGAACTAATATATTATTACAATTTGTTGCACTTAGTAAAGAGCTAAGTTTCCTGTTTTTAATTTGAAAAGTAATTCTAAGACTTAGTTCAATGTCACTAAATGTCACTATATCAAAATGGAAACATTTGTAGAAAAGAAAAAGCATAAGCAAAGGACCAAAATTAAAATGCAAATAAAATGGGATGAACTTGGGGATTAAAATATGTCAAAGGATTAATATTAACAGTTTTATTGTGTGAAGAGCTTGAACAAATTCAGATTCCACATGACTTTTCTGAAGAATCCATGGCTCTAAGGAAGGGAATGGATCGAGAGAGAAAAGAAGAGAGCTAGACAGAGCTTCCTAGGTTTGGGGATCTTGTTAAAATGCAGATTCTGATTCAGCAGGGCTGGGGGGGGGGGGTGGGGGTCTGCATTTCTAACCAGCTCCCAGGTGTTGCTCGTGCTGCTGGTCCAAGGACCATACCCTGAGTAGCAAAAGCTAGCTAGTTGGAAATCACAGAACAAATGTAAAGATACGCTACATCTCTGCAGCGACACTCCTGCCTCAGTTTTTTAAAGAGCAAAACCAGGGCTGTGTTCTGAAGCTCCAGCACATGAACTGCTCATTCAGCGTCTCTCGGGGGCCCGGGGAACCACAGACTCCCGCCTGGGAGAGCCCTTAGGACCCTGCCCAGCCTGGACAGAGGAGGCTGTGGTCGGACAGTCAGCCCATTACCTGGAAGTCCTGTGGTTTGTCTGACAGCAGCTTTCTGGACGTGGGAGCGCTTCTCTTCCTTTTGATCCCGGGGTGGTAGGGGGGTGGATGGGAAGGTGGCTTCCTCGGGGTGGCGGGAGCCCCAGGGCCTGGGGCCCCACTCTGATCCACTAATGGCTCTGCCTCATCTCCTGTGAGCCCCTGGTCTTCAGTGTCCTCCTCTCCTCCTGTGTCTGGGAGGAGAGGGTGATAATAAGGGCTGGTCCCTCTGGCCCTGGGCTTGGGACGCCCCCTGGCCAATGGAGGAGCCAAAGGGCATGGGCGCTGAGACCCACCACCCACCTCCCCTCCCCATCAGTGAGCCAGGATGGATGAGGGAGAAAGAAGAGGAGCTTCCAATAGCTGAAACTTGAGGGCAGTCAGTCCAGTTAGTCAACAGGGAGGAAACAGAATGGCCCTAGCCCTCCCCGCCATGTCCTGCAGGATCAGCCCCTCTGGCCGGCTGGTCCCACTCTCCAGAGCTGACAGATGGAGGCAATGAGACAGTTATGGGTGGTAGGATCAGGATCAGGATAGCCTGGCCCGTGTCTCACCCGTGGGGGCCAGCCACTTCTTTCCAGAGTATCTTGTGTCCACGGTGCTGTCACTGAGCAGGGACCAAGTCTCAGCCCGGCTCTGTCCCCCACCTGGCACGCGGGCAGGGCACAGCCCCAGGAGGGGAGGAGGGAGCTGGGTGAGGGCAGCCAACCTAGGGCACCCCCATCCAAACCTGTTCTCCCTGCCTGCCTGAGCCTGGCACAATAGCTCAGAAACAGTTCCCATGCCTGTTGGGGACTGTCCCTTCTCACTACCTTCCAGGCAGGACTAGGAATATGTCACCTTTGGGAGTTTTCCCTGAGTGGCCCGAACCTAACTCTGTCAGATCCATCTCCAAGGCGGTCCCAGAACACTCGGGGCCCTTCACTCTCCCTACTCTCTGTGCCCCAGAGCACCCCTTCTTTCTGCCCACCGCCTCCCCTCCGTGGCAGCCTATGCCCCAATCCAGATTGACCTCCCTATCCCCAAGCTCCAACACTGTGGCTGGGCAGGACAGGCTAGGGCACACCCCCACCAGGCGCCGCTCAGGTTTTAATGTGGTGCCTCTCTCTAGCTCCCTGCACCATGAGAGAAATTGTAGGCTCTTTCCCATGACCATGTCCCCACCTGGAACTTCTGTGGAGCTTCCTGCACATTCAAGCAGGCTGGGCCACATGGAGGCCTTACCAGCCCCACACCGGCAAGCCAACCACCCTGGGCCGAATCCTCCCTTGACTGAGCCAGCAGAAGCAGGTGAAGAGAACTGAGGCAACCCTGCAACTTGTTAACTCAATCTGCTCATTTCGCAAGTGATAAACTGTAGGCCCAGAGAGGGAGAGTGGCCAGCCCAAAGTCACACAGCTACTTGGTGCCAAAGGCAAGAAAGGAACTCATGTACCCTGAATTTGGCCCAGGGCTCTTTCAAGGAAAACCCAGCTCTTTTGTCACATGCCATCACCAAAGGCCTATTAAGTGCCAGACCCAGGCAGCATTCACTGCTGGGGAGCGGGCGGGGCCTCTGGTATCATCTGGGACTGACCCCATCCTAGCACAGGCATGCCTTCTGAAGCCCCCACCCATCCGAGAGCTGAACAGTACAGAGCACCAGCCCAGACATGGCCCCTCCCCAAGAGGGCTCCCTCACGCTAATCCTAGTGGCACTTTTTCTGCACGGCGGAAGGCAGCTCTCAGGACTTCCCACCCACTGGTGTCTTCTCGCCTCTGGACTGGGCAGCCTCCAACCTGGGGAAGGCGGCAGAGGCTGCCTGAAGCCTCATTATGCCCCCCACCCCCAGGCTTAAGCAGTGCTACTGGGCTTCTTCCCAGGGGCCCTGCCAGGGTGGGCTCCTCACCAGCCAGCATATCCAGGTCCGGCAGAGTCGGGGAGGGTTCCAGAGATGCAGACGGTGGGAACAGGGGCACAGCTCCAGGGAGTGGCGTGTAGGACACCTGCAAGACCAGCGAGGCCTGGAAGAGACGGGAGTGGAAGGGCAGCAGGTCATTACTTGGCCTTGGACCACCACCTCCAGCATCCTTCCTATTCCTTTTACCCCTCCACCTAGGAAAAAGGCTCTAACAGGGGTCAGGTTTGCAGGAGGCTGTGGCAAAGCCTCCCCCAGGGGCCCATCAGCATGGTCAAGTGGTCAAAAGCACAGAATCTGGAATCAGGTCCTACCACTCAGAAGCTGTGCGGACTTGGTCAAGATCTGTAACCTCACCATGCCTCACCTTCCTCATCTGTAAAATGATAGTACTAACAGCAATAGTACCTTCCTCGTAGGGTCACGTGGGGATTAAGTTAGCCGATAAAGCACATCATAAGCTTCTATAAACGAATCCACAATTCAACCTCTCCTGCAGAATTTTTCTTTCTTTTTTCTTTTAATGTTTATGTTTTTATTTTGAGAGAGAAAGAGAGGCCGTGTGCACGCAAGCAGGGGAGGGGCCGAGAGAGAGGGAGAGAGAGAATCCCAAGCAGGCTATGGGTTGTCAGCACAGAGCCCGAAGCAGGGCTCAATCCCATGAAATGTGAAATCATGACCTGAGCTGAAATCAAGAGTCAGACACTTAATGCACTGAGCCACCCAGGCGCCCCTCCTGCAGGATTTTTCATCTCTCAGCCTAGGGCTATCTTCAGGAAAAAGCCCCCTTGGCCACTCTGCTTAGCTGAGCCTCCCCCCTGCCCCCACTGTTTCTCCACAGGCGGCTCAGGCAGCAGCTAACTCTAGAGGGTCTTGGGGTGCTGCTCACCTTTCTGAGCCCTCTTTCCTCCCAGGTGCACCCCTGTCCCCCACCTCAACCCCAGCTATTCCAGCTCTGACCAGCCAAGAGGAGAGGGACTACTCACCATACTCTCATGGACCAGGAAAGCCTGCCCTGTTTTTCACCCCATGGAACAACTCCCCAAGACCTCACACTATTCAAACAGCCCCAGAACCTGAAAAAAGGTACAGCCTCAGTAGACTCTCCAGCCTTACAGCTCCTAGGCCAGTGGGGGCCTGGCCCAGCCTTCCCTGGTACCATAGGTTCAGCAAGCCTCCTGGGGCAGCCTTTTTATTGATCAAAATAATAAATGCTCTATTTAAGAAAGTTTAGGGAATACAAAAGCCTTAAAGAAAAAAAATAATGCAAGGGAAAACAAATTGCCATTAAGTCCACCTTTATTCACATTTTGATACAATTCTCTTCCATCTTTTTAAACAAATAGTGTATAGCCCTGCTGTATATAAAAATGCTTTGGGAAAAAAATGGTTTGGGGATGCCTGGGTGGATCAGTTGGTTAAGTGTCCAACTCTTTTTTTCAGCTTTTGATTTCAGCTCAGGCTATGATCCCAGCGTCATGGGATCGAGCCCTGAGTCGGGATGCTGAGCGTGGAGCCTGCTTAAGATTCTTTCTCTCTCTCTCTCTCTCTCTCTTTCTCTCTCTCTCTCTCTCTCTCTCTCTCTCTCTGCCTCTGCCCCTCTCCCCTGTTTGCTCTCTCTCTCTGTCTCTAAAATAAAAAAAAAAATTAGGGGATCCTGGGTGGCTCAGTCGGTTGAGCGTCCGACTTCAGTTCAGGTCATGATCCCGAGGTTTGTGGGTTCGGGCCCCATGTTAGGTTCTGTGCTGCCAGCTCAGAGCCTGGAGCCTACTTCAGATTCTGTGTCTCCTTTTCTCTCTGCCCTCCCCACTCGTATTTTGTCTGTGTCTGTGTCTCTCAAAAATAAATAAACATTAAAAAAAATTTAATAAAAAAAATTTAAACGCTTTTCTTTTATTATGCTAGACAGTAAGCATTTCCCAGGTGTTGACAAAACCTTTTTTTTTTTAATTTTTTTCAACGTTTATTTATTTTTGAGACAGAGAGAGACAGAGCATGAACGGGGGAGGGTCAGAGAGAGGGAGACACAGAATCTGAAACAGGCTCCAGGCTCTGAGCTGGCAGCACAGAGCCCGATGCGGGGCTCGAACTCACAGACCGTGATATCATGACCTGAGCCGAAGTCGGCCGCTTAACCCACTGAGCCACCCAGGCGCCCCAAACCCTTTTTTTTTTAATGTTTATTTTTGAGAGAGAGGGAGAGACAAAGCGTGAGCAGGAAAGGGACAGAGAGAGAGGGAGACACAGAATTCAAAGCAGGCTCCAGGCTCTGAGATGTCAGCACAGAGCCTGATGTGGGGCTTGAACTCACAAACCGTGAGATCGTGACCTGAGCCGAAGTCAGACGCTTAACCAACTGAGCCACCCAGGCGTCCCTTGACAAATCCGTTATAAACATAATTGTTAATAATGCATCATATCCTCTGAACAGCTCAGCATAATTCACTAGACATCTTTACTGATTCCAGAAACTCCTGGCGGGGGAATCCTGCTCCTGAGACAGAAAGGGCTGAAGGTCCTTCATTTCTCTAGGTCTGGGGCTTGAATCTCCCAGACTGGGGCCTTGGCAGGGGCAGCCAGGCTGAGGGAGGGCAGGACCAGTGGAAGGGTGGGGCTCTGAACATCAAGGAAGGAAGCCAGTGTAGCCCAGCATCCCCAGAGACCCAGGGCAAGGCCAGGGAAGGCAATGAGACCCTTCATGTGCTGAAACCAAGGGACTGCCCTCACGGCGGTCCAAGCTTGTGAAACACCACCAGGTGTCGCCACTTGAGCAGGCAGCGAGCCGTGTGTCCTAAGCTCCGGCAACCCAGAGGAAAGAAGAGCTTCTGGAGCCCCACCTCGGTGCTCAGACCCGCTCACAGTCACCCCAGAACTCTTGGAGATTTCAGTCAGCATCTCAGGGGTGGACCTGGGCATCTGTATTTTTAACAACCTGGGGTTTTTCCCCCACTTCATCAAAAGGCAAGTTGGGCTTTTTGGAAAAGTAACTAATTCTAGTAGTAGGCCAGGGAAAGTAGATGACCCTGGAAACTTTTTGTGCCAGAAAACAAGGAAATACTCAAAGAATGATAGGAACATGTCAAAAGGACACAGAACTCTAGTTTCATGGACTCCCACTGGCCAAATCTGGGACAATTTAAATATGAAAATAAATATAGTAGCAGATTAAACCATTGAATAAAATAGGAATAGGTTAACCTACACAGAAATAGAAGAAAGCTTTTCCTTACAGTGAAATACAAACTGATGTATGCAGACAAAAATAATTGATTTAGAATATCACCATTTGGCAACCATCCAAGCAATAATTAATCCAACCAAGGAAATAACAATGGATGTGAAAACTGCCGGGTAAAAATCGGATAAGGATCAGAGTATTTAGAGTCACAAGGTACCCATTCCCCCCTGCCCCCCACAATTCCTAACTATGAGAAAAGGGAATGGATTGGTGATTAATGGAGAAAGCCAGTAAATGTGATGTTAATCAAATGATCAAAGTTAAAAGCTCAGTAATGGGGATACAAGGAGGGCAGCAGAGCATCATAGTATTCTCTTCCTGCCAAAGACGCTCAGCCTAAATCTAATCACAAGAAAACATCAGACAGACCCACACTGGGAGACGTTGTACAGGATAACCGACCTCTACTCCTAAAAGCGTCAAGGTCACAGGTTGTAGAAGTCGAAGAAAGACTGAAGAATTCTCCCAAATGGAAGAAGAATAAAGACAAAACAACTAACACAACATATAATCCTTAAGTGGATCTCTTCGTTACAAAGCACTGTTGAAAACACATGAACTCGAATGGGGGTCTGTGGCAGTGCTGTTATCAACATTAATTTCTTCAGTTTCTTCAGGCTGTGTGTTCTGTAGGAAAAGTCCTTAATCAGAGAAAACACACACTAAATTCAGGGTGACAGGCCAGGAGGTTGGAGACTTAGTCTCAAAGGTTTAGAATAATATACTCTTTGTATTATTCTTGCAACCTTTCTCTAAAACTTAAATTATTTTAAAATAAAAGGTTAGGGGTGCCTGGCCCCTCGTGCGCTCTCTCTGTCTCTCAAAATAAAAAATAAGAACTTTTTAAAAAAATAGTAAACTAAAACAAAAGGTTAAAAACCTGAGAAATGTGCTTCCGCTATAACCATAGGAATCTCATTCAGAGAGACAAATAAGCCCCCTACCCATTCATGCTGAATCCCACTTTAGGCCCAGCCACAGGCCAAGTGCAAAATGAAAATATGGTCCCTTGTTTTTTGTTTTTTATTGTATTTATTTATTTTTTGAGAGAGAGAGAGAGAGAGAGCAGGGGAGGGGCAGAGAGAAAGGGAGAGCATCTCAAGCAGGCTCAACACCATCAGCATAGAGCCCGACACAGGGCTCAAACTTACAGACCGTAAGATCATGACCCAAGCCGAAATCAAGAGTCGGATGCTTAACCGATTGAGCCACCCAGGCACCCCAAGTATGGTCCCTTGTTAAAAATTTATTAGGAATTTCAAGATGGCAACAGCAGAGAATTAAAGCAAGTGCAGGGCCTAACTGCTCATGAGGCTGGCCCGGTGTGGGGTAATGGCTTGGCTCAGCCTGTGTTGGGCACTTTTCTGAAAGGTGGAGGGCGCCCTACCTGATGTATCTGGCCTGACCCATTCATTCATTACTCTGCTTAATCATCCCCTGCATAAATATATAGGGAGCACCCGCTAAGGGCCAAACACGTCAAGATATTAGACTACTTCCACGAACAAAGCAAAGGCTCTTGCCTCCATGGATGGAGCTGACATCTTGGCAGAGGAGACAGACATTACATAGTCAGTGAAATAGATGTGTAAATTATAAAGTATGTTGGAAAGAAAAGGAAACCAGAGCGAGCAGGATTGGGGGAGCAGGAGGAGCTGCAGGTCACAGTATTAAATCTACCCCACTGTGGTGAAGACAGAGGAGCAAAACCTTGGAAGGGGCACAGCTTGGCTGCCTTTCAGCCCCAGCTCTACTAATACTTGGTGACTCGGGTCCCCCAGCCCTAGGAGCAGATCCCCTTGGAGAACACCCCTTCTTACGTCTCAGACCCTGCCCCCCTTGGAGAATACCCCTTCTTACGTCTCAAACCCTGCCCCCCTTACCAGGCCCTCCCTGCACCCTTGGAGACTTTGCACACCATCTCTGGGTCAGAGAGGAGGTGGACCCGCAGGAGCATAGCTGCTGCTCTCCATGACCTGGGTGCCAACACCTTAGCAAGGGGGCAGCCCTGCAGGAGAAGCAGGAAGGAGCAGCAGCCCCAAAATTTGAAGACCATCCAGGCAGCATCAGGCACCTCCACACTGAGAGCCCCACACCAACCTCCAGAAGAAGTGGCAATATCCTGGTGGATGAATGAGACTCCAGTCACTCATTCAGGCACTTGAATGAGACTTCCAGCACAGAACCAGCTCCATCTTTTATTTACCCATCAAGGAACTACAGGGGCATCCCTGGCAGCTTCAGATGACCTGGAGCCCAGGACCTAGAACAGACTCTGGGGAACCACAGCTGCAGGTGATTAATACTGGAGGCCTTTAGCTCTACTGGGGATCCACAGGGGCATGTCTATGGATTCCACCCATGGTCAGGACCTCCCACCTTCACCATGATGTCATACCTCACTGCCTGTCCCCTTCTGCAGATATAACCAGAGCTGAGATTTTCCTCCTGTAGGATGTATGTGAGCTCTGTGCTCTCGCAAACCAAATGACCTTGGCCTAGAGTCCTTCCGGGGCTGTCCACATCAAGGTACCCCACCTGATAGCCCTGTTCAAGTCTCTGGCCCTGGACCGTCACAAGACCGTCATCCCGTCACAAGACCATCATCAGCCAGTCATGTGTCCACCAGAACACGCTGCCCTGGAGGAGCAGGTAATCTCAGTCACCCATGTCTGCCATCTTGGGGTCCACGGTCAATAATATCGCAGAACTCTAGAGGGTCCTGTCTGGTCACCAGGCTAGGAGGGCCTAGGAAACCAAAGACAAAGGCAGAGGACAACCTCATCGGATCCTCCTCCAGGTTATGCGGCCCAGCTCTGGGGTCCTTCGCCCACCCCACCAAGCTCAGTCCATTGCTTACTGCCTGCTTCCTAAGCCCCGGCTCTCTTCACACTGATTAGCGCGACCAAACCCTAGACCAGCCCACTCCCACCTCCCCCGACACACACTGCATGAGTGGATAGGAAATCCCCATATGTGTCACGGTCTTATTTATTACCTTTCCCTGAGAAAACACCTAAGAAGCTGGGGGGGGGGGGGTGGCGGGGGTAAGATGTGGCCGTGACTGAGGCAGGAATGGTTGGCAGCATCTTCAAACTGCTTAAAAGAAACTCAGGGACCCACCAGAGCTGTGCATCCACTCGCCACCAGTTCCTGCTCCCAACACACACAGTGCCCTCCTGGCTCCCAACCCACCACACCACTGGGGTTCATGTTTCCTTGTCACCCAGCAGGTTTCATTTTCGGATCTGCCTCTGGTTGTGAAGACCGAAGCCTGGAAGGCTCAGTCGGTTAAGCATCAGACTCTTGGTTTCGCTCAGGTCATGATCTCGTGGTTCGTGAGTTCAAGCCCCACATCAGGCTCTGTGCTGATGGTGTGGAGCCTGCTTGGGATTCTGTCTCTCTCCCTCTCTCTCTCTGCCCCTCGTTCTCTCTCTCTCTCTCTCTCCCTCCGTCTCTCTCAAAATACATAAACTTAAAAAAAAAAAAAAAGACTGAGGTAATACCCACAGTTTTCATGCTGTGTCCACACGCTCATTAGCAAGCTGCTCTCAAAGGAAATTTGTGAGTACGTTGCTTCTTTCCTCCATGTGTGTCCAGAACCACCATAGGCCTGGAGGCTCCCCCAGGACAGGGATAGTGTTTTCCCCTTCAGTCTAGAACCTGTCTGAGGACAGATGTGGTATCTTCGCATGGCACGCAGTGCAGTGTGCCACATCTGAAGGGATTTGGGTAAATGTAGTCTATAGGCCAGCCTGCAGCAGGATTTCACAACCTGTCCCAGCCTTCCTCCTCCTCTCAGTCTTTCCAAGGTTTTCCAAGGATCCCGCACCCTGTCTTCACTCCTATCACTCCCTCAGCAGGTTGCTTTGACAATCTGAGCTAAATTCAATTGGGTACGCCTGACATGCTCTGCCCATTAGGCCCAGCCCAGAAATCTGCCTCAGTAAATAGCTAGTAGAATCCTGAGCTTCTGACAGGGTCCCTGTCCCTTCTGAGTACAACCTCAGTTCTCTGTGCCTCCTGCTCCATTTGCAACCATCCCCAGGTCCCAAAGTGGGAAGCCCCAGCTCAGACGGTCTTGGGGCCTGGGGCCCCTGCCTGGGCTGCCCTGTGACTTAGCACTATCACAGGCACTAGAAAATGGACTCGGATAGTCTCCACTGGCCAGAGCTGCCTCCTGGCCCCAACTCCCCTAGCCTGTGCTCAAGTGGGGGCTAAACCACGCAGGGCTTAGACCTCCTCTCTCATCCATCACCTTCTGGCTTTCACACCCCACTCTTGAAGACATGGTCTATGAAGAATTGGCAATCTCTGCAGTCAGACAGGAGTCCCAACCCAGAAAGGAGAAGGCAGTAGGTTCCCAGCTGGTGAGCATGAAGCGCAAACAGTGCAGAAACAAAGAACCAGAGGAGAAGAGGTGAGACATCCAGGGATGGTCACCAACCTGGCTCAGCCCCATGGACAGGGTCCAGGTATGAAAAGCTGTGTCTCAGGGGCTGGATGGGCCTCTGAGCCTGGAGAGGCACAAATGCAGGAGAACTTTCAGGAAACACCAGTCATGGATGCACAGAGAGCAAGAGTGGAGAGGTGTTTTAGCAGCACATCCAGGAAGCTAAAAACCCTGGTTGGAGGTACCAGGGGCTGTGATTTAATGATTTAAAAGAAATACATATTTGGTCATTCAGGTGACCAAAATATACTTCTCAGATATATTTGGTCTTCATCCACAGTTCCTGAAAACACTTCAGAGCCATAAAGATAAAATGGGTGTCTTATTATTAATGAAGGTGACTTTTGGACCCCACTCATGGGTGGGAGCTGGTTGCCAGGAGGACCAACCATGTGATTAGAGAGTTGGAACTTTCAGTCCCATCCCTCCCAACCTCTGGGAAGGGAAGAGGAGTTGGCAGTTGAATCAGTCAATGGCCAATGACTTAGTCAATCATGATAACAATGAAGCCTCCATTAAAAACTCAAGTTTTTTGGTCTCTTTTTTCAGAGAGATCCTATGTTTAGGGAACCAGAATGCTTCCATATGCCACTGAACAGGGCCCCATGCTTCACAAGGACAGAAAGTTCCTTTGTTCAGGACCTCGCCCTATGTATCTCTTTATCCAGCTATTGATTCATATCCTTTATCAAATCTTTTAATAAACTCGTAAATGTTAGTAAGTGTTTTTCTGAGTTCTGTAAGCTGCTCTAGCAAATTAATCAAACCTAAGGAGAAGGTCACTGGAACTTCCAATCTGTAGCTTGTTGGTCAGAAGCACAGGAGACAGCCTGGGGCTTGTGACTGGCATCTAAAGCAGAAGGTGGAGGCACACTACTTGTAGGACTGAATCCTTAATTTGTGGAATCTGATACTGTCTCTGGGTAGATGGTATCAGAATTGAGTTGATGTTGGGGGGGGGCACCCCCTGTTGAGATTGGGTCTAAAAGAAGTTTTAGAGGAACTCTAAAAGAGGGGCTCAATACACAACAAAGTGCAGCCCAGCCCTGAGGTTTGTTGGAGAAGCTCCAAGCAGATCCTTGACTCAAAGTATCTCCTTCACCAGCTACGTACAGTTCATCCATTAGTGTTCTACACCTGTAGAGAAAGCCGTGGTCCTCCTCAGAATCCAGAAGTGCTTGGAGTCCTTCTTGTCTATGTGGATGTGATACTGTGATTTCTAATTACAAATATATGTGTGTATATATGTATATTTGGTCATTGTCCCTGATTCTGGCACAGAGGTCCTTTTGGGAACTCCTTGGCATTTCCTAAGTGATAAGAACCATAAATGTGTCTTTTGTTGTGCTAATGGAAATCACCTAAGGATTGGATCTGGTCGCTATTGGAGCCAACCTTGCAATTAGAAGGTTGTAGAACTTTCAGCCCCACCACCTCCACGGCTGGTGAATGAGTTCAGTTGCCAATGAAGTCTCCATAAAAACCCAAAGGACAGGGATTGGAGAGCTTCCAGGTTGGATAATAACCAGTAATCTAGTAAATAAAATATTTCTCTGAGTTCTGTAAGCCACTCTACCAAATTAATCAAACCCAAGGAGGGGGTCATAAGAACATTCCGCCTAGAGACTGGACTTGAGATTGGCATCGGAAGGGGAAGGGAAGGTCTTGCAGGACTAAGCCCTTAACCCAGTGCTGTCTCTGGATAGACAGTGTCAGAACTGAGTTGAACTGTAGGACACCCAGCTGGTGTCAGAGAATTGCTTGGTGGTGTGGGGGGAAAACCCACATACACACATTGGAAATTGGTGCTAGAACCCTTAGATTGCACGACTAGACTGGAGAATTCAGATGGAGGACAAGGGGGGATCAAGAGGTGATGGAGACAGGCTCAGTGATACTGAAGGAGATTATCAGAGGACACGCCCACCAGTTGACCCATGAGCTAAACCTAGACAATTAGAGGCTCCTCACCCCCTCTACCATCCTTGGAATGTAAGTTCTGCTTGCCGTCCTTGCTCCCAAAGACTGCTCCAGGCATAGTCTTGAGCTAGTGACATGGCATTGAGACTATCTGGATGGTATCCATGACTGAACCCAGTTATGATCTCTATACAAACTTTTGAGATTTGGTGGATGGGTGCAGATATCTACTTATCTTGCTGTTGCCCCAGACAAGCCTCATAGGTAAGTTCCCTGCTTACTAAACCGGCTGCCTACCAGTCTGGAGTGCCCTGCCTCTTTCTTTGCTCTCTCCCTGCCTTCCTTGAAAGGGAGCTGGTTTCAGATTTCACCTGGAAAGCTCTTAAAGAGGTTACAAACTTACGAGTGATCACTGCACTAAACCCAAACGTTCTGCCCATAAGCACTATCTGAGAAAGGGATGGATTCTCCTGGGAAGTAACATCTCTCATCAGGGAAGCATCCAGCCAACATTGGCCTAAGTAAGATGCCTCGGGAAGAAATTCCAGCATCAGAAGCACAGTGGACCAGGAATCCATTCAAGTCTCTTCCACTCCTGAGAGTTTAAAAGATGTGCCACCCTGTAATTTGTCCCTTTTTGGACATGGATTCACTATGTGACTTCAGTCAGTAACTCTCTTTCCCCAGCTCTCAGTACCCAGTAGTAGTTCCAATCAGAGTTCTGCCCAGATTGGCCATTTCCTGACTCACCAAGCCAGCCAAGAGCCTCCCCCCTTCACACACACACACAAGGTAGTCCCACTGTGTCTAAGAGAACTCAGCCCAGAATCCCCAGGGCCTCACTGGGAGGAAGTATTTCCAAACGGATAGTCCCCCAGTGCATCCTGGGAGGTGGAGCTGACCCAGAGGGAAGGTCAGGAATTCTACTGACCAGGAAGAAAGAACCCTGCAGCATATATTTAGCTCCCTAAAAATAACGGGAAGCCAGAGATGAGAGCTGGAAATTGTCTGCTAGGACTGGGAAAGCACTGGAAAGGCTGGGGGAGGGGCAGGAAGGACAATGGAGGAAAGGAAGAGGGTCTGACAGGTCCCGGTGGGCAGGGGAGGGAAATGTCTGTCCCCCTTCCCTTGTGATCTGTGACCCAGATGACTCAGATATTCCAGATCCAGAGATGGGGGCTGGGTGGTGAGGGAGGGCTGCCAAGGAGATTGGGGGAGCCATAACCAAGGCTGCCCAGGAAGCTTGGGGAGACATCAGGTTTCTAGTGGAAAACCAGTCCCAGGAGGTGACTGTGCCTCCCTCCAGAGCAGGAGGGGACCCAGGGGACAGGCAAAGCTGGTGTGAAACAAGGCTGACTTGAGCCCAGCAGGTGTGGCCAGGATTCCCTCCCGTCCCCTTCCCACCTCTTCCATGCCAGTTCCTTTCCCCAGCACCCTAAGCTCTAGCCAGGGAGGGCCTGGCCTGGTTGCTGATAGCTGGACTATGAAACACCACTTGGGTCAGAAAGGTAAGTTCTCAGACCAGACACTAGCCTGATGCAAAGACCCAGTGCGCACTTACCCCTGTGGGCTGCTTCTTGGTGTCCAGCAGGGGAGCATTGAAGCTCGCAGACAGACTGGGGGTGGCAAGGACCTCCCGGAGTGGGATGTTGGCTTCCCCCAAGAACCTAAATGGAGAGAAAAGTAGAATGTAAAGAATTAGCCTAATGTGCCTGACTCTTCTCCCAACAGACCACCCCCACCCCCACCCCACCCCTGACCCTACCACCTTACCCCACAAACACCCTGCAGGCAAAGCTGATCTGCCTAGAACACCACAGTCCCTTAGGACCCCTTAATGCTCCCTAGCACCCTGCCCCCAGCCACCCCATGTACCATCCGAGGAGGGCCAGGCCCCTCTCCCTGCACACAGATGAGAGACACCTTCTCCCGAGGTCAACTTTGACCCCTTTCTGCCTCTCCCCAGAGGCCTCGCCCCATCACCCCTGTCTGCCTGGACACTCCCATATAAGGGCTGTCTTGCCCATCACACCTCAACAATCCACCAGACCCGTGTCTCCTGAAAGCCATCACACCTGCGTTGCTCTGAAGGTGCAGTAGCCCCTCTAACCTCCATCTACACTGGCCATCTATATCGCTTTCCCAGGCCTCGGCCAGCAATGATCATAAATGAAAAACAGTCTTTCCTGTCTTCAGAGACAGGGAGAAAAACAAATTGGGCCAGGGTGGACATGTCCCACTCCCAAGAGAGGCCCAGGACTGTCACACCACATACACCTAAGGCAGCACCTCTGACTGAGGGGTGGGAGTCCCATAAATGTATGGGCTCTTGGAAAGAGTAGATGATTGAGTGACAATCAGTTAAGGGATCCTTCAAAGAGTGCCAAGGAAAATGTGTGTGTTCCCTAAGCTAAGAAATGGGCAAACTGCATTCTGCATCTCTGTAGCGGTGGCCGGAAATCAGGAACAGCAAGTGGCCCGTGTCTATCAGAACTGTCGCCTGATGTCGCATCAGACTTCTGTGTGCTTCCTGCATATTGCTGTCAGGGTGTGAACAACGAAAAGCCACAGGAGTGCTCTCATCATTTGCTTCTTAATTTTTTTTCCCTGATGAATAAACAGCACACCTATTATTTGGGGCCTTCCTTCTTTTCTAGTGTCTGTAACAACTGATTAGAATATAGGTTTTTATGAATACAGGTTTTATGAAGCTTTATTGAGATAAAATTTCTATCTTGACCTAAATAGCTGATTTTTAAAACTGGTTGCTCACACAGGAAGCCATCAAAATCCTAAAGGAGAACACAGGCAGCAACCTCTTTGACTTTGGCCACAGCAACTTCTTACTAGACACGTCTCCAAAGGCAAGGGAAACGAGCAAACATGAACTATTGGGACTTCAAGATAAAAAGCTTCTGCACAGCAAGGGAAATAATCAACAAAACTAAAAGGCAGCCTATGGAATGAAAGAAGCTATTTGCAAACAACATATCTGATAAAGGGTTAGTATCCAAAATCTATAAAGAACTTACCAAACTCAACACCCAAAATACAAATAACCCAGTTAGGAAATGGGCAGAAGATATGAATAAACATTTTCCCAAAGAAGACATCCAGATGGCTAACAGACACATGAAAAGATGCTCAGCATCACTCAGCATCAGGGAAACACAAATCAAAACCACGATGAGATGCCACCTCACACCTGTCAGAATGGCTAAAATTAACAACACAAGAAACATCAAATGTTGGCAAAGACGCAGAGAAAGGGGAACCCTCTTGCACTGCTGGTGGGAATGCAAACCGGTGCAGCCACTCTAGAGAACAGTATGGAGGCTGCTATGATCCAGTAGAACTACCCTATGATCCAGTAATTGCACTATTAGGTATCTACCCATAATACAGATTTACCCAAAAATACAGATTCAGAGAGGTACCTACGCCCCAACATTTATAGCAGCATTATCAACAATAGCCAAACTATGGAGAGAGCCCAAATGTCCATCCACTGTTGAATGGATAAAGAAGATGTGATATATATATTACATAATATATATTATATACATCACATACATATACTATATATATAATATATTATATATATACACACATACATATATATATACATATATATAATGGAATATTACTCAGCCATCAAAAATCATGAAATTTTGCCATTTGCAATGACAAAAGGAGCTAGAATGTGTTATGCTAAGCAAAATAAAGTCAATCAGAGAAAACAAATACCATATGATTTCACTCATATGTGGAATTTAAGAAACAAAGCAGATGCACATATGGGAAAGGGGGCTATGGGAAAGAAAAGAGAGGGAAACAAACCACTAGAGACTCTTAACAATAGAGAACAAATTGACGGGTGATGGAGGGACGTGGGTGAGAGATGGGCTAGATGGGTGATGGGTACTAAGAAGGGCACTTGTGATGAGCACTGGGTGTTGTATGTAAGTGACGAATCGCTGAATTCTACTGCTGAAACCAATATTCCACTGTATATTAATTAAAATTTAAATTTACAAAATAAAATAAAATATTCATAAAAAGACAAAAAACTGCTCACAATGAGATACTACCTCACATTCATTAGGATGGCCACTGTCGAAAAAAAAAAAGCAAACAACAAAGGTAGGTGAGGATGCAGAGAAACTGGAATCCTTGTGTCTTGTTGGTGGGAATGAAAAAAAGGGAAAGGAAAAATGGATCAAACCACAGAATCCAGCAAGTCCATTTCTGGGTTATCTATTCAAAGAATTGAAATCAGGAAGTCAAAGAGATATTTGTATACCCATGTTCATAACAGCATTATTCACAATCGCCAAAAAATGAAAGCAACCCAAGTACCTATCAACAGATGAATAAACAGATGAATGAATAAATAAAATGCAATAAAAATTAAAATAAAATTAATTAATTAAAAGCATGCATACAATTAAATATTATTAAGCCTTAAAAAAGGAAAGGAATTCTGGGGGCGCCTGGGTGGCTCAGTCGGTTAAGTGTCCAACTTCGGCTCAGGTCTGATCTCACCATTCGTGAATTCGAGCCCCACATCGGGCTCTCAGCTCAGAGCCTGGAGCCTGCTTCGGATTCTGTGTCTTCCTCTCTCTCTGACCCTCCCCCACTCCCACTCTGTGTCTGTCTCTCTCAAAAATACATAAACATTAAAAAAATTACAAACAAAAAAGGAAAGAAATTCTGGCACCTGCGACAACATGGATGAACCTTGGAGACATTATACTAAGTGAAATAAGCCAGATACAAAAAGATATATACGGTATGATTCCATTTACATGAAGTTCCTAGAATAAGCAAGTTTTTGAAGAAAGAAAATAAAATAGAGGTTACCAGGAGGGTAGAGGGAATGGGGAGTTATTATTTAGTGGGTACAGCTTCAGTTTGGGGTGATGAAAAAGTTCTGGACACAGATGGTGGTGATGGTCGCACAACAGTGTGAATGTGCTTAATGCCACTGAGCTGTGCACTTAAAATAGTTAAAATGGTAAGTTTTGTTATGTATATTTTACCACGATAAAAGTAATTAATTACTAATTAATTAACTGCCACTTACATAAGTTTCTAGACAATAAAATCACTTGAGCTCCATTATTCTTGGGACCAGTGGACTGTCGGTCACCTTACAGGTTCCTTCGCCAGCAAGGCAATAACCTGATTTGTGCGGAATTTTGTAATATTTTTCTGACATTTCTTTAAAGAAAGGGCTAAAGAGAGAGACGTTCACTACTATTCATTCCTCGTGAGGCCAGGAGTCACATTTTCTAGAATTTGGACTGGTGTGTGTTATATTCTTTTGCAGCATGGAGCAGGCTTGTACCACAGCGTAAGCAGGGGCTCCTGGAGTGTCTCCATCCTATAGGGCCAGCATGGGGAAGGCACTGGTCACCAGTGTGTTGACTGAAGTGTCCTCAGTGTCACCAGGTAGAACCCAAGACCTGCTCTTTACTGCTCGCCTGCTTGTACCCTATGACCTTTGTCCCACATTTTTCTATAAGCTCTTCTTTCCAGCTTGTCTCTTAACTCAGGAAAAAGACCCCACTGGCATAGCATCCCATGATGGAAACCAAAACTACCCCTCAAACAATAATGACCGCCCTGATGAAGAGTTCCAGTAGCCCAGACTACCCAGACCAGGTCGAGTTTAACTCTCCACTTACACTGCGCGGATGAACCATGGAGTGAGCCATGGAGTGACTAACAGTTACCTTTACCTCATTATAATACTAAAATCTCTGCCTGAGGAGGAGCACAAACCTCATTTACATAACATACAATGTAAGTACAGGCATATTTCCTTAAGGTGCATAACTGTCCTCATGCCCTGTCTAAAGATTTTAAATAGAAGGAACCCATTGACCCCTTGCTAGGGAAGTCATGGCTTTGGAAGTTATTCCCCATGATCTTTATTTGCTGCAAAGAAAGTTTCCTTTGTGCAACAACTCTACCAGCTGCAATTTCTATATGTGACTCACTGAGGAGCAAACTCATGTTAGTTAGTTGGGTTACATCTGGACCCAGACAATGTCAAAAAAGACAAGACAGTCGGTGTAAAAGACCTGTGAATCCATGGCATCAGAGTCACACTTCCCCCCGGGGAAGCAGAGCAGACAGACTGGCTTCAGCAGGTGGATGGCAGAGCCTGCCCTAGAACTCAGGTCCCCACATCCCTGAGGGGTCACCTGGGAAAGGGAAAGGCAGAGCGGACAGTGGGAGCGGAGGGGGTGGCAGGCTTGGTGGTGCAGACATGCTGCTGGAAGGGAGCCCTGGAGCCTGCTGCAAGAGCAAGGCCTGGCCTCCAAGGTCTCCCTTTCTGGCACCAGGCCAGCCAAACCTCCGCCCCACGGAGAATTCCCGGAAGTGGGGCAGGAACAATGGGAGGAAATGCAGAGGGAAGTGCCGGCCCCACCCCTGCCAGCCCAGGCACCTCCGGAGGCAGGGAGACCTGGGCCAGGAGGGACTGCTTGTTATTTCCTCCCTTAATATCTTTCTGGACCTTGAAATGCCCCCACCTCCCACCCCTGTCATAGGCCTTGGAACCAGTCCTTTGGAGGAACTGGGTGGCTTCACAAGCCCCCACTCCTCTAGGAGGAGAGGCTGGAGGCAGCACAGCCAGCTGCCTGTCCCCACCCCTAAGGAGCAGGCTGCCCCAGAGTGGGCAGCACAGAACTGCTCTGGGAGGCCAGCCTGGGGAGGTCGGACTTCCTGGGGAGGTAGGCTGGGTCTCAGGCTTGATCATAGGAAAGCCTTATGGCCACTCTTCATTCATTCTTCCATAGAGTTGGAGGAGAGGTGGCTTTATTCAGGAGGCCTAGGGGAAGAGGGCCCAGACCCTCAGGGAGACCCACCACATCCAGAGGTCAAGACTGAGGCACAGACTCTAGGGCCCAGAGGCCTACACGAAACCAGCGATGCCAGGTGCTCAGGAGCACTGGCACTGGCACTGATACCAACCAGTGGCCACTTGTGGCAGACAGGATTCAGCAGAGGTCATATGAGGCAAGGAGGGGCCTGGGGGTCCTGCACCAGCTGCCTGAGAGCCAGCTCTGAGTGTGTGCAGAAACTGGCAGATGGGAAGGAATACCCACCCCCCCACGTCCCCATCTCCCCCCGCCCCCCCGCCCCCTGCAGCCTACTAATAGAAACAGGTCTCTGTTTTCCTCCCCAGACCTGGCCATCCCTCTTGGCAGTGCTATGTTCTGGAGCCATTGGAATGTGGGGGCAGGAGAAATGCGAGGGCTGAAATCACTGCTGCCATCCCACAGACTGAAAGAGAAGTCAGGAATTGGCACGGGGGAGGAGGGAGAGGTCCAGGCAGTTTACACATTGACAGGGCACACATTTTTCCTCCAAGGAAAAGGAACTAGTTCCCAGACTCATCACCCAGTGAGGCTACTATCCTATCAGAGATGGGAGAAGAACTACAGGGTAATGGCCTCCAAATCTGAGCCCTAAGTGGGAGGCTATAAATTAAAGTGGCCAAGTGAGTTTATTCTAATGAAACACAGAGAAATCTAAATAATTTCATTTAAAAACCTCAGGCCTTTTTCTGTGGACGCTAAATTTAGGGGCACATTTTGATGAGGCACAGGATATTTGCAGGGTCTAAACGTGTCTCTTAAAAGACTTCGGGAGGAGGGTGGCACCTGGGTGGATTAGTCAGTTGAATATCTGACTCTTTGAGACAGGGTTGTGGGATCAAGATCCACATTGGGCTCCATGCTAAGTGTGGACCTGCTTGAGATTCTCTCTCTCTCCTTCTGCCCCTCTCCCCTGCTCGCTTGCTCACTCTCTCTAAAATAAAATAAAGAGGGGTGCCTGGGTGGCTCAGTCGGTTGGGCGGCCGACTTCGGCTGGGGTCATGATTTCGCGGTCCGTGGGTTCGAGCCCCGTGTCGGGCTCTGTGCTGACAGCTCGGAGCCTGGAGCCTGTTTCGGATTCTGTGTCTCCCTCTCTCTGACCCTCCCCTGTTCATGCTCTGTCTCTCTCTGTCTCAAAAATAAATAAACGTTAAAAAAAATTAAAATAAAATAAAGAAAAAATATATTTAAAAAAATGAGACTTCAAAGGGGGGAAAAGAGCAGTAAATATGCAATGGAAAAATCAGACACCACCTTGACAAGTGATCAAAATGAACATCTCCAATGAGGGACATCTTGTGCTTCTAGAACCTGAGACAGATCAACACACCCACAAAGTACTCTGGCCAGAAATTAGTAACAAATCTAACCATGAGAAAAACATGAGACAAACTTCAAATGAAGAACATTCAATTAACAAAAAACTGGTGTATTATATTATTCAAAAATGTAAGTTGTTGTAAAAGACGAAGGCTGTGGGAAATGTTCCAGATTAAAGAAGGCTGGTGACCCTAGAGGAGAAAGCAGGAAAAGACCTCTCTGACCTCAGCCGTAGCAATTTCTTACTTGACACATCCCCAAAGGCAAGGGAATTAAAAGCAAAAATGAACTATTGGAACCTCATGAAGATAAAAAGCTTCTGCACTACAAAGGAAACAATCAACAAAACTAAAAGGCAACTGACGGAATGGGAAAAGATATTTGCAAATGACATATCGGACAAAGGGCTAGTATCCAAAATCTATAAAGAGCTCACCAAACTCCACACACAAAAAACAAATAATCCAGTGAAGAAATGGGCAGGAAACATGAATAGACACTTCTCTAAAGAAGACATCCGGATGGCCAACAGGCAGATGAAAAGATGCTCAACATCGCCCCTCATCAGGGAAATACAAATCAAAACCACACTCAGATATCACCTCACGCCAGTCAGAGTGGCCAAAATGAACAAATCAGGAGACTATAGATGCTGGAGAGAATGTGGAGAAACGGGAACCCTCTTGCACTGTTGGTGGGAATGCAAACTGGTGCAGCCACTCTGGAAAACAGTGTGGAGGTTCCTCAAAAATTTAAAAATAGACCTACCCTATGACCCAGCAATAGCACTGCTAGGAATTTACCCAAGGGATACAGGAGTACTGATGCATAGGGGCACTTGTGCCCCAATGTTTATAGCAGCACTCTCAACAATAGCCAAATTATGGAAAGAACCTAAATGTCCATCAACTGATAAATGGATAAAGAAATTGTGGTTTATATACACAATGGAGTACTACGTGGCAATGAGAAAGAATGAAATATGGCCCTTTGTGGCAACATGGATGGAACTGGAGAGTGTGATGCTAAGTGAAATAAGCCACACAGAGAAAGACAGATACCATATGGTTTCACTCTTATGTGGATCCTGAGAAACTTAACAGAAACCCACGGGGGAGGGGAAGGAAAAAAAAAAAAAGAGGTTAGAGTGGAAGAGAGCCAAAGCATAAGAGACTCTTAAAAACTGAGAACAAACTGAGGGTTGATGGGGGGTGGGAGGGAGGAGAGGGTGGGTGATGGGTATTGAGGAGGGCACCTTTGGGGATGAGCACTGGGTGTTGTATGGAAACCAATTTGACAATAAACTTCATATATTGAAAAATAAATACATAAAATAAAAATATATAATATAATAAAATAAAATCTTTAAAAAAATTAAAAAATAAAAATAAATAAATTAAATACATTTAAAAAAAAAAGAAGGCTGGTGAAATACAACAACTAAATTCAATATGAGAGTCTAGACTGGATCCCATACTGAGAAAGAGGGGGAGGGGGACTTGCTATAAAAGGCATTATTTGGTCAATTGATAGGACAGAAGATGAACGGTGAATTAGATGAAGTATGGCAGCCGTGTTAAGTTTACTGAAGTTGGTAACTACAGTGTGATTATGTAAAAGAATATCCCTATTCTTAATCCCTATTTTTAAATTCTTAAAAATATATTTTACACATTTCTTAGGAAATATACCCTGAAGTATTTAGGGATAGAGGACCATGATGAATGTAACTTACCCTCAAATGAGAGACAGAGAAAAAGGAAGGAAGAAAACGAGAAAGAGGGAGAGGAGAGAGACTATTATAAAGCAAATGGAGTAGAATGTTAATCAGTGATATTGATATTTTTTTAAGTTTATTTATTTTGAGAGAGAGTGTGTGTGCACAAGCAGGGGAGGGGCAGAGAGAGAGGGAGAGAGAGAATCCAAAGCAGGCTCCTCGATGTCAGCTCAGAGCCTGATACGGGGCTCAATCCCATGAATGGTGAGATCATGACCTAAGCCGAAATTAAGAGTGGGACACTTAACTGAGCCACCCAGGCCCCCTTCTTTGTTCTATTTTTGCAACTTTTTTGTAAGTTCAAAATTGTTTCTTAAAAAAACTCCAGAAGTGTTTCCATATGTCAGTTTCTCATTTTTTTATCTTTTAAACTAAGAAAAGGACATGTCAACTAAAAATACATACATGACAACTCAAATCCGCTCATCACTGACTCAGCTGCACCTTCCTCTCACCAGATTCAATGAATCAGGCGTGACAGGGAAGTCAGACTCCCTGTTCTGGCAGGATGCACACAAACACGCACACACGAACACACTCCGGGGAGATTGAAGATCCCTGTGAGGAGACAGCCGTGATCTGTGCCCCCTCCAGCCCTCAGCCATTCGTGTCTGGCAATGAGGAGCAGGAAATGAGGGACAGCCGGACATTCCCACCCCTGGCCTCTGGCAGCCTTCCCCCCGGTATCTGATTCCCCAGGGACTGCCCAAAGGTGACTAAATAGTTTTCCACTTCAATCCAGAAAAAAACAAAAAAACAACAAAAAAAGAAAAACTATTCTGAAACTCAGGGATGTCCTGGAATTCCTTGGAATATAAGGGAACGGTCAACACTTCCGAGTATGCTGAAAACAATGAGGTGGTGAACTGTAAATATTCCTGCCTCCCAAATAAATATTCCAGAAAGGGGGAGGCCTGCAAACAGCCTGCTGAAACCCAGAGGCTGAACTTAGGCTTACTTTCCCCAACTTCTAGCAACAGCAAACCGCCACTCTGCCTCTTTAAATGTCTTAGTGCACACGCACACATCTGGGTGAGTGTCTGTTCCTAGGTGGGAATGACATTTGTCAGCAGGGAGAAAATACCCTCCACACATAACACAGATGGAGAGTTAATATTCCCGATAGGACCCCAAACACACAAACTGCTATGAATTAGTAAGAAAAAAGCAAGCAATTCAAAATATAACGATAGGAAATTGACAGAAGAAGAAGTACAAATGGACAATAAAATACATGAAAAGATGCCCAACTTCACAAGTAGTCAAGAAAATAGTTTAGGGGCACCTGGCTGGTTCAGTCAATAGAAAGCATGTGACTCTTGATCTTGATATAGGGCTTGTGAGTTCGACTCCCCCAATGGGTATAGAGATTATTTTAAAATAAAATCTTAAACACACACACACACACACACACACACACACAGAGTTTATAAGATACTTTTCTCCCCCTACCATGGCACTAAGCAAAAATAGAAATTGACAGGCACCTTTTTTTACACTGTTGGTAGACATAATTAGAACACTTTTTTGAAAAGTAATTTGGCAGAATTTATGAAAATGTTATATGTTCATATCCTTTGATCCAGTAATCCCACTTTTAAGGATCTATTTTAAAGAAAAAAATAATCTAAGGACATAAAGCAATTTGGATAAAGATATCCACTGAAGGGGCAGGAAAGAAATGAGAAAGAAACCAAATCCCAGCCAGTAAGGATACGGTGGGATAAATTATGGGGTGCCCACCCTGTGAAATACCACACAACCATTTAAAATGGGGCTGGTCAATACATACTGACCTGGGAAAGGGTCCATAATGAATTGACAAAAAGCAGGGTGTAGACCAGTATGTATGGCATGATTTCATTTTTGTTTAAGAACATGCATACACACGTATGTAAACTGATGTTTGCACAGGCTTAGGAAAAGCGGAGGAAGACATGCGCCAAATTGTCAACAACAGACACACTGGAGGGAAGGGAAGCAGCAGATGGGGGGGAAGTCTGGGAAAACTTGCACCTCTTCCTTTATAGCTTTTTAAGAATGGAGGTTACTTTTGCTTATAAAAAAAACACTTGAAATTTTTATATTCTTGTGAGTTTTCATAAATTAAGGAATGTGTGTGCACGTATGTGTGAGGCATGTTGGTGCACACTCTGTGTCCACGAGGAGCGTGTGGGTGGTACGTTCAGTCGGTGTGGTCTGTGTATGTGTGTTTGCACGGACCCAACAGTCCCCTCACGCTACGCACCTTCCAATGTGCCAAGCACGCAGTAGGGCATCTGACACCCACACACTATCTCATTCAAGCTTCGCGACAACCACGCAGTGTAGGTACTATTGTGGCCATTATCCTGATGAGGAAGCAGGTTCAGAGAAATCCAGGTCGCAGACAGTGTCAGGATGAGGCTCACTACTGACAGGGGGTCCCTGAGAGAAGGCTTTGAGCCTCATTGTCATGCCACCACCCCTCCCCTGCTCGGCTCTGTGGACACAGCTGGGGACCTGAGACCCCCTGCTCCCTCAGGGAAGAAATCCCTCCACCACATCAACGCACTCCCTGTAGGGGCCACAGGCACCATCCGGCCAGACCCCCTCCCCCAGCAGCCACGCCATCCCCTGTGCATTCTTGTGCTGGGCTCCTCTTGTTAAGGACTGAGACTTTTGTTCAGCTCCTCCCCGGAAATGCCCACATTCCCCAATACGTTAGCCCATTGTCCCAGGAGGCCCAGGACACCCCCCCACACACAAACCCTGAGGGCACCAAGGCCTACTCTGGGCTCAGAGGCTGCCCTGAAAGCAATAGTCACAGAGGTCAGGTAGACCACTATTCCCAAAATATCTCCTCAAAGCCTATAGTGGCGCCTGCTGCTCACCATTAACATTCTTTTGCTGGTCTACAGAGTCTGGCAGGGGCGCCTGGGTGGCTCAGGCAGTTAAGCCTGCGACTTCAGCTCAGGGTGTGATCTCTCAGTTCACGAGTTCAAGCCTACGTCGGGCTCTGTGCTGACAGCTCAGAGCCTGGAGCCTGCTTCAGATTCTGTGTCGCCCTCTCTCTCTCTGCCCCTCCCCTGCTTGGGCTCTGTCTCTCTTTCTCTCTCAAAAATAAATAAACATTAAAAAAAATTTTTTTAAACAGAGTCTGGCATAGACAGCACCATTCCCCAGGCTCCTAAGAGGAGCAAAACATTAAGCCATGGGCTGCCACCAACACTTTAGTATGAATTAGTCTTTTTTCAAATCATCACTGGCTGAGAGCAGGCTTTGATGGGAAAGGGTTGAGCCAGTGAGAACGGAAGGAACTGGGGCAGCAGGAGAGCAGCACAAGAAAGACACGGAAAAGAGGATGTGCCAAAAGGAACTGCCATGTATGGAGCAGCCTCTTCATAGCACTTCCCTCAGATGAGCTTGTGCGTTTGATTTGACACCCCTCGAAGAGGAAGAAACAGAGAGGCTCAGGGAGCTTTGCTGAGACTAGACCCCTGTTCTTCTGCTGGACCACAATGTCAAACCCTGTGTAAGGGTGGGAAGAGGAGCAACCAAAAGAGGAAGGAGGAGAAGGAGCAGGCATTCAAGAAAGTTCCCAAATTGCCTCGTGGGCCCCCAGCCAGATATGGACACCATGACTGATGACCCAGATCACGGGCAGGGGAGGGCAGGCAACGCTCTGCGTGGGGCTGAGTGGGGCTCAATGCCCCACTTTACGGAGTCACCGGGTCCCTAAGAGGTACCAAGTAGACCACACTATTGCATAGAAAATGCTATCCTAAACACTAAACGAAGGCTTTTTCATACGCAGTTAAGTGCCTCTGAACTAGTCCTTGGTGTAGAGTTAGGGGTCCTTCTATGCTGCTTGATTAAAGGGAGGCAGGGTGCATAGTCACCCTGAGAAAGAGTTGCCAGACCAAATACAGGATTCCCTGTTAAGCTGACATTTCAGATAAACAGTGAACAATTTTTTATTATAAGTAGATCCCATGCAGGGCGCCTAGGTGGCTCAGCCAGTTAAGCGTCTGACTCTTGATTTCAGCTCAGGTCATGATCTCACGGTTGTGGGATCGAGTCCCACATCGGGCTTGGTGCTGAGCATGGAGCCAGCTTAGGATGTTCTCTCTCCCTCCCTCTCCCCCTCCCCCACTCACATGCTCCTTCTCTCTGTCTCTCTCTCAAATAAATAAATAAATAAATAAATAAATAAATAAATAAATAAATCCCATGCGATATTTGGGACAAACTTAACTGGGTGTCCCGAATGTTTCTTTGTTGAATCCGGCCACCCTACCCCAGGGCTGGCTAGGCCTAAAACCAATGAGCTACTGTGGTCAAAGTGGAGAACGTTTTGACCCTGGTATTTTTTTTGACAGGCAGGTGTTCTGACCCCATGGAGACTTTTGCTTCCATGTGCATGTTTACCAAATGTTTAAATCAAAGATATACCTACATTAATTCATTTCCACTGAAAAGACATTCTCTGGAACAAATTAAATTAAGTCCATTGAATTTGTTGATGTACTTTCTATACAGTGCAATTAACTATTTCCTTTTCCTTCAATCTTTATTTCTATTTGACTGAAATTAGTGTCAATGGTAACAACTATTTTCTGTTTAAATTTCCCAAACTCAGATTTGGCTCAAAGACTTTTTTTTTCAATTCTTTGGTTCACATCAAGCTCTATCGAATATAGCTCCTTTCTATTTTGAGTTTTCTCTTACAGAATTACTTCTATTATGGCCCATTTTCCCAGGTCCATATTCTGAAGAATCCCCAGAATACCAACAGGATTCTTCATTCCCTTTTACATTCCCTTCGCGATTCTACCCATGTGTGGTTCTAGCCATAAGTATTTTGTGGTGACTATTTCCACCAATAATTACACACATACACTATTACAAGAATGACAGTTTATATTTCTTTCCTAGCTAATCCATGAAAAAATTGAGAGTAGTTTAGGGGCGCCTGGGTAGCTCAGTCAGGCATCCGACTTTGGCTCAGGTCATGGTCTCACGCCTCATGGGTTCGAGCCCCACGTCGGGCTCTGTGGTGACAGCTCAGAGCCTGGAACCTACTTTGGATTCTGTGTCTCCCTCTCTCTCTGCCCCTCCCTGCTCACACTCTGTCTCTCTCTCTCTTTCTGTCTCTCTCTCTCTCTGAAAAATAGATAAACATTAAAAAAAATTTTTTTTTTAATTCAGAGTACTTCCTTACAGAAGTGACAGTTCAACCTTGAGTGCACACTGGCCTCCCCTGAGCAGTTACAAGAACCGCTGAGGCCTGCACCCCACTCCAGAATTTGCTGTAGAGCCCAGACACTGATCTCTTTTACAGCTCCCACATCATGCTAATATGCAACCAGGGCAGGAACACTTTTGTAAAACTCTAGAGCTACACTGTCCAACACTGTAGCCACTATGAGCCCCACACCAATGGTGGGGGGGTGGGGGCTCTCTGCTGCAGCACAGAATGGGTTTTGGATCCTGTCTCCCTCTCTCTCTGCCCCTCCCCCACTCACACACACACACACACACACACACACACACACACACTCTCTCTCTCTCTCTCTCTCTCTCTCTCTCTCTCTCTCTAAGAAATAAATAAATAGAGGCACCTGGGTGGCTCAGTCAGTTGAGCATCCGACTTTGGCTCAGGTCATGATCTCACAGTTTGTGGGTTCAAGCCTCGCATCAGGCTCTGTGCTGATAGCTCAGAGCCTGGAGCCTGCTTTGGATTTTGTGTCTCCCTCTCTCTCTGCCCGTCCCCCATTTGTGCTCTGTGTCTCTGCCTCTCAAAAATGAATAAATGTTAAAAAACAAACTTTTTAAAATAAATAAACATTAAATTTAAATTGATTAAAAGTAAATAAAGTTTAAGGTTCAGTTCCTCAGTTATACCAGCCAACACAGAACATTTCCATCATCCCAGAAAGTTCTGTCAGGCAGCACCGGTCTGGACTGAGATGAATGGCTCTCACCCTGGGCTGCACAGTAGAAATACCTAATACCTGGGACTTTGTAACGACACCCACAAGGCACAGATATAGATAAAAGCTGTAGGTGATGCTATTGTGTTGATCAGATTAGGAACCTCTCGGCCTAACATCCCAGTGGTCAGAGCAGCCAGTCAGGGATCAGGGTCAACACCTCTGCAGCGTCCCTCTGAGAAGCCCAGAGCAAACAAGAAGTTGTTCAGTGCAGCCTGAGACAGGAGTCCAGGACCTCCAGCTGGGCTTTCAAGAGCGTCTCCTATCCATAGGAGTGGATAGGAGTGGATAGGAGTGGATAGGAGTCTCCTATCCATAGGAGTGGAGTTTCTCTTTCTCTGCATTTCAAACCTGGTTTTATCAACACAAAGTTGGCCCGGCCCCGTAGTTGGCTTTGGGGTCCCTCGGGCTCAAGGTGGGCGGGTGTTGAGTAGCCAAGAGGCTCCCAGCCTCCATTCCTGTCCTGAGGCATGGAGGCTCCCTGAGCTCCCACTCCAGGCCAGCAGACTAGTCAAGGCCACCCCAAACTGCCAACAGCCATGAGGGGAAACACAGCAGTACCAAATGCCCCTCCAACAGCTTCACCCTTAGGCACCTCACAGTCCGGCGAACTGCTATGGAGGCTGCATACCCCATTGGCTGCTATAAGGAAGCCAGAATTCTACTATTTCCACACATGACCATGTGGTTTGGGCAATCTCTGAAATTCTTCAGATGTGTACGAATATAAGTTTAAAGTTAAATTTAGTTTAATTCAAATTTAATTTTTAATTGCTACAGCTACAAAATTAAGACACGTTTGGAAAACTCAAAACCTACATGCAAGTATAAGAAGTTTCTAGCAAATTGGGAAGTTTTGAGAATTAGCAATTCTGCAAATTGATATTTGAGGAACTGATTTCTAGCCCTGGCCCTGCAGTAAACTCGTTCAGGGAGCCGGCTTCCCCCTAGGAGCTAGAAGACACACAGAGGGGCCAACGAGAAGGCCCCAGGGTGCTGTAGAGCCGGGCTGCCATGTGGGGCACTGGCCTCGTGCCACCCAACCTGGCCCTTGAATTGATAAAAAATATCTTCACATCCCCTGCTCTCAGGTCTCCTTCATGATCGCAGAAATCTCCCTACAGGGCCTGTAAAATGCTGAATATGATCACAAAAATGAAACATGCATTTCCTCCCGCGTGTCTTGCAGTAACCAGACCGTCCCACCTTTGCCTTACTAAGCTCTCTCAACTCCAGCATCATGAGGGAATGGAACTCTCCAGAAGGGTCCAGCACTGGCCGGGGCCTTCTAGGAACCTCTGATTCAGTGACTACGAGCATGCTGCAGATCTGCCTTCAAGAATAGCTCTGCCAGGGGCGCCTGGGTGGCTCAGTCAGTTGAGTGTCCAACTTCAGACTGTGATCATCAGACTGTAATCTCACAATTTGGGAGTTTGAGCCCCACGTCAGGCTCATGCTGTCAACATGGAGCCCGCTTCAGATCCTCTGTCCCCCTTTCTCTCCCCCGATTGTGTGCTCTCTCTCTCAAAAATAAGCATTTTTTTAATTTAAAAAAAGAATAGTTCTGCCATCACCAGCCTCTAAGAAAAGCACCCCATCTCTCAAAGCCACAGTCTCCCCCTGTAATGACTATCATTGTAACAGTAGTACCCAACTGATTAAAAAAAGATCTTGTATTATAAAGACTCAGCACAGGGCCAGACACTCAGCTCAGCCCTTGGTAAACATCAGCTGTTGTGCTTTTGCTATTATTATCCTCAGCCTAGTATCTGAGAATTCCTCCCAATCTGGTCCCGCGGCTCCCTCCTCACTGGACTGCATGTGTCATGTGACTGAGTCCCACCTGTGAGGCCTTGGCCCGACTGTCTGCCATACCCAAATGCTGGAATGCCCTCCCTTCTTCACCCCCCAAAGCCTTAGAGTCAGTCTGTGAGGCCCTCTTCCAGAAAGCCTTCCAGGACTGTCCTGTGCTCAGCGTTAACTCCCTCTGACACTTGCAGATCCACCATTCACACTTATTAGAGGCTGCATTTTCTCCACAGAATGTCTGTGTTGGGGTACATTAGCATGAACTGATTCCAGCCCCTGCCCCCCCCATGCAGATGGGGTAGAGGTCCCAATGAAAGTGCACCCACCCTCCCCGCACATACCATGCCCCGCACCCATGACCAGCAGAGCCACAGAGAGACTGTGGCAGTTGGGTTTTCTTCCAAGCTTCTTAAGATTTCAAACGTTCCAGGTGTTTTGCAGCCTGAGACCCTCGTTGGCCTTCCCTAGGCCTCTCAATCCTCCCTCCTTCCCTCTCTCTCCTCTCCCACCCCAGGGTAACACAACCAGGCCTCCCAGGCCTTAGACACTGGCTGACCCAGTTCCCAGACAAAGGCACCCCTGTGAGCAGATCACAAAACAGCAAGACGATGCTTCAGTAAATGGCACCAAGAGCAGGAACCCACTGCTGTCAGCACCTAACACAGCTGTACCCTGCCATGCCCGGCAGGGATGCTGAACCCTACCTTCACAGTCAAGGCTAAGGGGCCTCACAGGCTGCATCTCTCAGACCACCTGACCCCGCAGTGAGCAGAGCCATCAGTCTGCATGCTCAGTTGGTCTTGCCCGCCCCCCCTACACTACCACCAGCATATATAAGGCCTGGAGCTCAATAACAGGAGAAAGGACCCATTGCCCGCCTGTAAAGAGCCTGCTTTTGCCTCCACAACTTTGCTCCTCTACTGCCCCTGCCTGGAAACCCTCCACACCACATACATGAAACAAGAGAAAAGCCTGCCAAAGGGAGGTATGCAGTCACTACAAACCTTTACTATCTTTTGGCGTCTAAACCACAAAGCTCACCTCACGTCCCTCCTCTTCCGTGAAGCCTTCCTTGAGAACTCCCTGCTAGCTGCAGCTTCACTTTGCCAGTCCGTCTGCTGGGGTGTGTGCCAGTGCCCTCACCAGCCTGGACTGGGCGGGGAGAGGTGGCCGCACCCAGGCACCCCTAGGCTAGAGCAGGACACTGGGAGCCTTTTCCTCTCTGCTCCCTGGGGCACAGGCTGTCTGCACAAACATGTACACATCTGATTCGAGCCCATCTCCCTTCCCTGGAGCCTGCACAGCTCTCAGATTTTCCCCTGGCTGAGTTCTTGAGACTACAAGCAGGCCCCTCCCGACAGCTACCATTGGCCCAAGCCCACAAAAGGCAGGTCTTCAATAAATGCTAAATTGAAACACTAGCTGCAGATTCTGGAGTCTATGTCCACAACAAACCTACCTGTGCCTTCAGGGCACAGAGTCACCCTTGCCCACCTCACCTGTTCCTTCCCATTGTCTCATGGTCTTTGACCACCACATGAAGTTCAGAGCTCTGGTCCAAAGGGATGCCCTTGAGGTCCCACTCAAAGCCCTGGAAGAAAAAGAGGACAAAAACATCTTAACTGGTAGCCCCCTAAGAGAAGAGACTGTGTCTGGTTCACCCTGGTCCCCCCCACCACGACACTGAGCAGCCATCCATGAAAAATGCTGGTGGGTGGGTAGATGAATTAGTAAATGAATGAATACACGAACAGCAGGGTTCCAGAGCTTCAGAAGAGGCAGTGAAAACCACAGGCAGCAGAAGAGAGAAGGAGGTCAGGCTCCCATGGCCCCTTTCCCCCAACTCAATTCCACCAATCACCAGGAAGTCAAGCCAGGAGCACAGCTGGGGAAAATCAAGTGACCCTGCAGGGTCCTCAGAGACCAAGATCAATGTGCTCATGTGGAAACCGGGCCCCTCATGGGCAGCATGAATTAGTACCACACGGAGAACGCCCATCCGGAGGACCTGGGACTCTCTTCAGAGCAAAGGTACCCCTGTGCATCCCAACCCCATCCACAGAAGGCATCCAGAGCTTCCAAAGGACCACCAGGGGGCCATGTGCAGGGAGATGGTAGAGGTCCTGGTTTATCAGGGAGGACTGTGGGGAGGAGCTGGTGTTAGGGAGACGAGGCAGGCCAGAGAGCCCCTAAACTATCTGGCTGGTAGTTCTGTGTGGATGGCTAGAGCTGAGAGGAATAGAAACAAAAGACATTGCACTCCTCCCCGTGCCACACCCACATCAGAGGAGATGGTTCTATCTCCCTGGCAGGCCATGCCATCAACCCTCCTCCCAGGAGGCAAGCCGATTTAGATGACACACTGGACCAGCAGCCCCTCCCCTCCTCGACAATACCACTGAGAAAGTCACCTCCTGCACAAGTCCCTGGATTGTCACTGCAGAGATGGTGGCAGTGGAGCAAAAAAGAGGGAGAATGGAAACCTTATATACCTCATTCCATACGGGGTTCACACTGTTCTTGATGACTTTGGTTCTCTTCTTCACCCCTATGAGAGACACAAAGGGACAGTGGAGAGACAAATCTTTTTAATGCCTGGCTGGATATCATGTCTCCTTCTACATTGACTCTGTTGAGATGTCTTGTTTTGGTTGACATCTAGGAAGAAAACCCAACCAGATATATAGTTGTAAAAGAAAGTGTATTTTAATAAACTTTCAGATCATTGTGGATATCCTTCTTTGACACTACCCCCAAAATTCAACAAGTAGTATTTCTTGAAACAAGGTAGATGAACATTTTGTAGTCTATTACATTGAAATCCATTGTTCTGTCTTGTACTTTGAATGAATATCTTACCCATGCGTGATTCTGTAATATCTTGCCTTGGTTATTTGAAAGGTTTCTGCTCACTGAGTTATGTAGACCTTCCAAATATTGACACATTTTAGTATACAATACCAGAAAAATCACATTCATTAATATTACCATCAATCTCATCAAGAAGCTGAAAGATACAGGTTTTCTAAGATTCCAATTCTGGTTTGAAAGCTCAAATTTTATGATTGGCAACAAATAATAAATGTCTGCTTGAGGTGGAAAGTTCGCTCATTCATTTTCTTTTTTTTTTAATTTTTTAAACATTTATTTATTTTTGAGAGACCGAGCATGAGCGGGGGAGGGGCAGAGAGAGAGGGAGATACAGAATTGGAAGCAGGCTCCAGGCTCTGAGCTGTCAGCACAGAGCCCGACACGGGCTCAAACTCAAGAGCCGTGAGATCATGACCTGAGCCGAAGTTGGACGCTTAACCTACTGAGCCACCCAGGAGCCCCTCACTCACTCATTTTTAAGAAAATGTCTGTCGGGGAGCCTGGGTGGTTCAGTCAGTTAAGCATCTGACTTCAGCTCAGGTCATGATCTCGCCGGGTTTGTGAGTTCAAGCTCCGCATCGGGCTTTGTGCTAACAGCTCAGAGCCTGGAGTCTCCTTCAGATTCTGTGTCTCCCCCTCTCTCTGCCCCTCCCATGCTCATGCTCTGTCTCTCTCTGTCTCTCAATAATAAATAAACGTTTAAAAATTTAAAAAAAGAAGAAAGAAAATGTCTATCAAGTGCCCAAGTCTGAAAAATCAGTTTGCCAGTCATTCTTTCAAGTAAAAAAACAGTATTACGTTAAGAAAAAGAAACTGGCTAATTCAGCTTACAACTTAAGCAGCCATACATGTGCTTTTTCTTGTAACAACTATTTTTCAGCATGTAGCAGATGTGTTCTATGCATACTTCTGTTTCAACACCCAAAATATTACAAACACATGTACTTAGGGATCTAGTTTAATAAAATTAATAATTGTACTGCTTTTTCAAGGACATTCTTCAACAAAACTGGCTTTATTTTTAACTGCAAATACATAAGGGTGAGGAATACAATGCCAAGTACAATGTGGCACCAAGGCCTTCACTAGTATTAAGGCACCAGCAGTTTTACCTTCCGTTGTACCATTAGTGCAAATATCAACACGGTTGAAAAGGCACATATCATCTTTGGGTCATTCTGAAAATAGTTTTAACCTTGCTGACCTGCTCAAAGAATCGTGGGTATTCCTCCAGGAGTCCCTGTAACACACTTGAAGAAACTCTTAAGAAATTCATTGAACATTTCAGCCTCTGTTTCCTCATCTATAAGGTCATAATAATACCTCTTCATGGGGTTTTGTGAAAACTAAAAAGATAGTATGAGTGAGGTTCCTGGCACACAGCATACTCATTACATACGAGGTTCATTTCACTTCCTCTTCCCCCATGCCCCACTCAGATGCATCGAGTGGACTCCTACTGATTCTTCAATACCCAGCTCAGTTGTCAATCTCCCTTGTCTCTCCCAGACAGAGATGGTTGCAAGCTGTGATCACATATCAGAACACATATATGTGTTTCTATGTCTCTCCCCAACTGGACTGTGAGGGGACACCATGCCTTACTCATGTAGTAACCCTAGTGTATAGCAAGGCAATGGAGTAATGAAGTGCTGAATAAATGGGTCTTTTCTTTCCCAAGTTGGCTCCAAGTTCACTTCATCACCAGGGGATAGAACTACTGTCCTCAAGGAATGCCATAAGACTGCATTAAGAGTAGGAGAGTATGTCAGTGGACAAAGGGGATGAGAGGAGTCACAATGAGAAGGAGAAGATCTGGGAGGGGCAAGAGTTATCTTCTCAAACCTGCCCTGGCTGAACCATTCTTGAAGGCCATGTTGGTATGTCTCCATCAGTGAGACACAGCTTTGGAGTCATTCAAATAATAGCTACTGCTGCGTGGCCTTAGCTAGAACTTATTACCTCTCTAGGCCTTAGCTCCCTTGGTGGTAAATTGATAATAAGAAGAATGTTCACTTCAGGGGTACCTGGGTGGCTCAGGGGATTAAGCATCTGACTCTTGATCTAGACTCAGGTCATGATCTCACAGTTTGTGGGTTTGAGTCCCATCATCAGAGCCTGTTGTGATTCTGTCTCTCCTTCTCTCTGCCCCTCACTTGCTTGTGCTTTCTCTCTGTCTCTCAAAATAAATTTTTTTGGGGGGGCGCCTGGGTGGCTCAGTTGGTTGGGCATCCGACTTCGGCTCAGGTCATTATCTCGCGGTCCGTGAGTTCGAGCCCCGCGTCGGGCTCTGTGCTGACAGCTCGGAGCCTGGAGCCTGTTTCGGATTCTGTGTCTCCCTCTCTCTCTGACCCTCCCCCATTCATGCTGTCTCTCCCTGTCTCAAAAATAAATAAACGTTAAAAAAAATTTTTTTTTAAATAAATAAATTTTTTTAAAAAAAGAAGAATAAGAATGCTCACTTCATAGAGTTTTGAGGAGATAAGAGATTCTATCTAAGTGTCTATTTCCCTTCCACTATCAACTCCCCATGACCTGCAAGAGTAACGTGGAAAAATCCCATCTGCAGCCACTCTTGAGTCATCCACTTGGAAACATTTCCTGGTGCTCCTGGTGCTCCTGGTATTAATTGAACAGTGTCCATGTGCCAAGCCCTGTGCAAAGTGTCTTTCAAGCATTTCCCACTTCCTGCCTTCCCTAAAGATGAGGCGAACAAAGGCTCTCAGTGAAATTTCACTAAGTATGGTTAGAAGGACCAACGCTAAGACTCTCTGAGTGACATTAAGGGAGGGTCACTGAAGGGCACTACAGCCCCTAAGAGGTGCAGGAAAGAAGAAACCTTAAGCCAGTACAATCACACGACTTATAGATGGCAAGGAAAGGGAAGGCATGCTGCTAATTAGGAAACAGTTAAGAAAACAGTCCCTTCCTTATCATATATTTAGACCTGTCCTGTCCTTGATAATTAATTTTGGCCTTGAGAGATGTGGCTCTACATGCGTAATTTAACAGATTTAATAGTTAAAGATACAGGAGAGCCCACAGGTCACGTTGAGGTTGGGGACAGGGGACCACGTCCTCTCCCTGGATTGCTCTGCAGAATTGGAGGCCAGCAGGCCTCCATAAGAATCATGTTGTAGCTCCAGGGTATTCCTCCAGACCGAATGACTCAGCGAGAAGGAATAAATGTACAATGGGAGGACTCTTCTGTTCCCCATGAAAAATCTTCACTTGTTTCCCCAGGCCTACCTACCCCAACTTTTACCCAAACCAGAGCCTCCCATTGCCATAGGATAGAGTTTTCAAACTGCTCATTGGGACCCATTAGTAGGCCATGAGATCAACTGAGTGAGTTGGCCAGTATGTCTTTTTAATGACAGAATAGACTAGAAAAGAAAATATCAGAGTACATCTTTCACTGGGTTATATATTCACATACATATTTATATGTGCGTATTATGCCTTTTTAAAATGTTTATTTATTTTCGAGACAGAGGGACGGGGGTGGGGAGGTGGTAGAGAGAGAGGAAGATACAGAATCCAAAGCAGGCTCCAGGCTCTGAGCTGTCAGCACAGAGCCCGACAAGGGGCTCAAACCCACAAACCATGAGATCATGACCTGAGCTGAAGTTGGATGCTTAACCAACTGAGCCACGTACACACCCCTGTCTTGATATAAAATATATTTCTTGTTGTGGATAACAATCCAAAAATTTTGAAAATAATGCCTTAAATGAAGGTCATCAGAGAACTGAAGAACAAAGAAATCACCATCTTGGGTCTTGAGTGCCGAGAGCCAAGGTGTGTGACAGGAATGAGGTAGGACACCATCCTGGTCCTGGGGTTAACTCTGGTAAAGACCATGGCTGTGGGAGGGAAGCTGAGGGGCCTCAGAGACAGAAACAGAACAGAGGTAAGAAGACCACCTATCTTGCCCCATCCAGTACCTGGGGCCACCTGGCTAAGCAATCTCCCTTGGTGGGAGCCTCCAACATCTCCTGACAGCCAACCATCAGGCATATCCATGGCCTCACATGAGAAGCCACATCACTACCCTTCTGCTCACCACCTGGTGAGGTCTACCTGTCAGTGGCCAGGGAGCTGTCTCTCCAGCAGTCTGGGCTCCAGGTCTCACTCGTATCTGTAGGCCCATCTTGTGGGGACAGGCTCCTTTCAGTGATCAGGATGCTTGTTAGCCCCAGGGACTTGGACACCCACAGGGGTTATGGGGTGGAAGGGAGCTCCCTGACATCTGGCAGAATCAGGTGACAATCTCCCAGTAGTCCCCACAACACGACTGTAAGGTCATGGCACATTTGGGAAGCAGACAGAATGCTTGTTTTCGTGACACTGATGACAATGGAATCTTTAGGGCTATTGGGATCATACAGAAGACAAACTCTAAAGCAGGGGTTTTCACTGAGGGTACACTCAGTCTGTAATTTGGGAGGTTTTTATGACTGTTGAAGGAGGGTTTAAAGAAAAGCTGAGAGATACTGATCCATTTCCCAATGCACCTCAAAGACATCAAGGCCCACATGTCCATTGACAGATGAATGGATTAACAAAATGTGGGATATACAAACAATGGAATATGATTCAGCCTTAAAAAGTAAGGAAATTCTGGGACGTCTAGGTGGCTCAGTCAGTTGAGCATCCAACTTCGGCTCAGGTCATGATCTCATGGTTCATGAGTTAGAGCCCCGCATCGGGCTCTGTGCTGGCAGCTTGGAGCCTGGAGTCTACTTAGGATTTTGTGCCTCCTTCTCTCTCTCCTCCTCCCCCCCTCACACTCTGTCTCTCTCTCCTTCAAAAATAAATACACATTTTTTTTTAAATTTATTTAAAAAGGAAGGAAATTCTGAGGAACCCTTTTGCGCTGCTGGTGGGAATGCAAATTGGTGCAGCCACTCTGGAAAACAGTATGGAGGTTCCTCAAAAAATTAAAAAATAGAACTACCCTACAACCCAGAAATTGCACTACTAGGTATTTATCCAAAGGATACAGGAGTCCTGATTTGAAGGGGCACATGCACCCCAATGTTTATAGCAGCGCTATCGACAAGAGCCAAAGTATGGAAAGAGCCCAAATGTCCATCAATTGATGAATGGATAAAGAATACAATGGGGGGCACCTGGAGGGCTCAGCCGGTTAAGCGTCTGACTCTTGGTTTCGGCTCAGGTTCATGGATTCGAGCCCCGCATCAGGCTCTGCACTCACAGCACAGAGCCTTCCTAGGTTTCTCTCTCTCCCTCTCTCTCTGCCCCTCCTCTGCTCCCTCTGTCTCTCAAAATAAATAAACTTTTAAAAAAATTTAAGAAATACAATGGAATATTACCCAGCAATAAAAAAAGAATGAAATCTTGCCATTTGCAACACTGTAGATGAAACTAGAGTGTATTATGCTAAGCAAAACAAGTCAGTCAGGGAAACACAAATATCATATGATTTCACTCATATGTGGAATTTAAGATACAAAACAGATGAACATAGGGAAGGGAAGCAAAAATAATATAAAAACAGAGAGGGAGGCAAACCATAAGAGACTCTTAAATAGAACAAACTGAGGGTTGCTGGTGGGGTGTTGGATGGGGTGATGGGCTAAATGCGCAAGGGGCATTAAGGAGGACACTTGTTGGGATGAGCACTGGGTGTTATATGTAAGTGATGAATCACTAAATTCTATTCCTGAAATCATTATTACAATATATGTTAACTAACTTAGATTTAAATTTTTAAAAAAAGGAAGGAAATTCTGACAGCACTACCACTTGGATGAACCACAAGGACATTATACCAAGTGAAAACAGCCAGTTACCAGGGACGTGAGGAGTTCTTATTTAATGGGTTGAGGACCATTAAAGAGTTCTGGGGATGGATGGTGGAGATGTTTGCACAACAATATAAAAGTACTTAATACCACTGAAGTGCACTGAAGTGCACACTGAAAGATGATTAAGATGATAACTTTTATGCTATGTGTATTTTGCCATATCTTTTCAAAAAGTCCAGGTGTGAGACAGTGAGGACACAAAGGCTATGGGTCTCGGGCACACTGACCAGCTACTAGGTGGGGAAGAGAGAAGCAGGGAGAGCAGAACATGTCTCAGGTTCTGACAAGGATGCATGGGTGGCTGGTGGTGCCATTCACTTAGGGAGGGAGCAGAGAGAGGGGTGGAGTTAAGACGGCGGAGAAGTAGGGGGACCAGGATTTTCCTCGTCCCTCAAACACAGCTGGGTTGACATCAGGTCACTGGGAACACCCAGAAAATCAATCTGCGGAGTGGCAGAAGGATCTCCACAGTTGGAGGGAGACAGCTTGGCAGGACTGGGGTGCATGTATGTGAATTGGGGGAGAGAAAACAGCATAGGCCCGGAGGGAGGGAACCCCTTCTGTGCGGAGACAAAAGAGAGAGAAAGAGAGAGGGCTTCCCTATCGAGTTTGCCCAAAAGGAAAACCTCTCCAGACCATGCACTGGGGAAAGAGAATTCCAGAGAGCGCCAGTTTCTGTTTTGCAAACAGCCTTAGGAGCTGAAACTCAGAGGTTCCTAAAGTGAGCGACTTTCTCCGGAGTGGAGCCGGGAGCCGTATGTGCGCACTCCTGGGGCAGAAGGAGCCCACCCTGGGGGCGCTGTAGCCATCTCAGGGGTACGTACGCTGGGAGGGAATAGTCCTCTTCCTCGAGTACTTTGGGAAGAGGGTTTATTGCCTCCTCAAGGACGAAAGGCTCTGCAGGCGCCAGCCAAAGGCCTTTTATCAGCAGGGCTGGGTGGCGCTACACCAGAACAGGGTTGGGGGGTGGGGGAAGGGTCCTTTGACACATCAGGTTTTGAATCCCAGCTGAGCCCCTAGGAGGCACAGGAGACTGGAGCAGGGCAAGCCTACTGCCCCTGAGCAGCGTGGTTTGAGACACCCAGTCTGGGGTAGAGAGACTGGGGTGTCACCATTTTTCTCCCCAACACCAACACAGTGGGGCTTCAGGGAGCAGCACAGCAGCCCCCAGTGGAAGCAGGATCTGCTTACACCAATCCCCGTCCCTCCATGCCTGCTAATTACTTCTCTACCAGGGCGGGACTGACACTGACCCACCCAGCCAGCCTCCCCTCCAGACCAGAAGAGCCACTGGTCCCAGGGACCAACAGACAATTGGTTTTTGTTTGTTTGTTGTTGTTTTTGTTTGTCTGTTTTTCTTTTCTTCTCTTTTCTTTTTCTCTCTATCCTCTTTTTCTTTTGGAATCGGATTCATAGTTTCTGATTTGTTTTTGGTCAATTCCTACTGTGTGTGTATGTGTGTGTGTGTGTGTGTGTGTGTGTGTGTGTGTGTGTTGTTTGATCAGGCATTTTTACTCTATTCTTTTTACACATTTTCTTTCTCTTATTTATTTTCCTTTCTCTTTCTCTGGATTTAACCTTATAGTTTTTTTTAATGTTTATTTTTTGAGAGAGAGCACAAGCAGGGGAGGGGAAGACAGGGGGACAGAGGATCTGAAGCAGGCTCTGCACTGATAGCAGTGAGCCCAACGTGGGGCTCAGACTCACAAACCACAAGATCATGACCTAAGCCAAAGTTGGGCACTCAACGAACTGAGCCACCCAGGTGCCCCATAGCCTTATAGTTTTTTGATTCTCTGTTTGGTCTTCTTTTCTCCCCTTTCATTTTTCTCTCTTTATGGGATCAGGGTCCCGCCTTGCTTTTTCCTTTTTTTCCAGGGTTAGTTCAACAAACAAATCACAGCACACCTGGTGGAAGGTCCAAACAATCCACCACTACAAGCAAGGAAGAGCTTTGCAGAGGACAGACCAGTGGAATAGAGCAGCCAAAATGCAACAACAGAGTGCATGCAACATACACCAAAAACACTTCCTGAAGTCGCAGCCCTGGACAGTGTATGACCCCTTCTTAATATAATAGTACTCGCAGGTACAGGGCACATAGCAAGCTATTAAAATATGCAAAGGACAGAAGTTAGCCAAAATGACAAAACAGAAGAATTCTCCCCAAAAGAAAATTTAGGAAAAAATCACAGCCAGAGTTTTAAACAATATATCTAAACAAGAACTTAGAATAACAATCATAAAACTAACAGTGGGGCTTGAAAAAAGCATAAAAGACAACAGAGAATCTATTGCTACAGGAATCAAAGACCTAAGAACTAGTCATGAAGAATTAAGAAATTCTATAAATGAGTTGCAAAATAAACTAGATACGGTGACAGCTAGGATGGAAGAAGCAGAGGAGAGAATAGGTGAAATAGAAGATAAAATTATGGAAAATGATGAAGCTGAAAAAAAGAGGGAAAGGAAATTACTAGATCATGAGGGGACAATTAGAGAGCTAAGTGATTCCATGAAATGAAACAATACCCATATCATAGTAGTTCCAGAAGAAGAGGGAGAAAAAGGGCAGAAGGTTTATTTGAACAAATTATAGCTGAGAACTTCCTTAATCTGGAGAAGGAAACAGACATCCAAGTCCTAGAGGCACAGAGAACTCCCCTCAAAATCAACAAAAACAGGTCAACACCATGACATATCATAGTGAAACTGGCAAAATACAAAGATAGAGAATTCTGAAAGCAGCTAGGACAAATGGGCCTTAACCTAAAAGGGAGGCATAAAAGGGTAGTAGCAGACCTATCTACTGAAACTTGGCAGGCCAGAAAGGAGTGGCAGGAAATATTCCATGTGCTGAATAGGAAAAACATGCAGCCAAGAATCCTTTATCCAGCAAGGCTGTCATTCAGAATAGGAGAGATAAAGGCTTTCCCAAACAAAAACTAAAGAAGTTCATGACCACTAAACCAACCCTGCAAGAGATCCGAAGGGGGACTCTGTGAGTACAAAGTAGCAAAGACAACAAAGGACCAGAGACATCACCACAAGCATGAAACCTACAGATAACACAATGACACTAAATCTGTATCTTTCAATAAGCACTCTGAATGTAAATGGACTAAATGTCCCAATCAAAAGACATAGGGTATCAGAATGGATAAAAAAAAAAAAACAAGATCCATCTATATGCTGCCTACAAGGCACTCATTTTAGACCTGATGACACCTGCAGATTAAAAGTGAGTGGATGGAGGGGTTCCTGGATGGTCAGTTGGTTAGGCATTCAACTCTTGGTTTCAGCTCGGGTCATGATCTCATGGTTTGTAGGTTTGAGCCCCACATTGGGCTATATGCTGATGGTGCAGAGCCTGCTTGGGATTCTCTCTCTCTCTCCCTCTCTCTCTCTCTCTCTCTCTCTCTCTCTCCCTGCCCCTCCCACATCTCTCTTTCTCAAAATAAATAAAAAATAAAACCTTTTAAAAAATAAATAAATAAAAGTGAAGGGATGGAAAACCACCTATCATGATACTGGGCATCAAAAGAAAACCAGAGTAGCCATACTTATATCAGACAAACTAGTTTAAAACAAAGACTGTAACAAGAAGTGAAGAAGGGCATTATATCATAATTAAGGGGTCTATCCACCAAGAAGAGCTAACAATTGTAAATATTTATGCCCCAACATGGAGGAACCCAAATATATAAATCAATTAATCACAAACATAAACAAACTTACTGATAATAATACCATAATTGTAGGTGACTTTAATATTCCACTTTCAGCAAAGGACAGATCATCTAGGCAGAAAATCAATAAGGAAACAATGGGGGTGCCTGGGTGGCTCAGTCAGTTAAGCATCTGGCTCTTAATGTCAGCTCAGGTCACGATCTCCCGGTTCATGGGTTCAAGCCCCATATCAGGTTCTGCCACTGACAGTGCAGAGCCTGCTTGGAATTCTTTCTCTCTCCCTCTCTCTCTCTGTTCCTCCCCCAATTGTGTGCTCCCTCTCTCTCTCCCTCTCTCCCTCTCTCTCTCTCTCTCTCCCTCCCTCTCTCTCTCTCTCTCTCTCTCTCTCACACACACACTCTCTCTCTCTCTCTCTCTCTCTCAAAATAAATAAATAAACTTAAAAAAATAAGGAAACAATGACTCTGACTGACACATTGGGCCAGATGGACTTTTGTGTCCATTGGAATATATTCAGATATATTCAGAACTTTTCATCTAAAAGCAGCAGAATACACATTCTTCTCAAGTGCACATGGAACATTCTTCAAAAGAGATCACATACTAGGTCACAAAACAGCCCTCAACAAGTACAAAAGGATTGAGATCTTACCATTCATATTTTCAGATCACAATGCTATGAAGCTGGAAATCAACCACAAGAAAAAAATTGGAAAGCCCCCAAATCCATGGAGGTTAAAGAACATCCTATTAAAGAATGAATGGGTCAACCAGAAACTTAAAGAAGAAATTTAAAAATACATGGAAGCAAATGAAAATGAAAACACAAGTCCAAACCCTTTGGGATGTAGCAAAGGCAGTCCTAACAGGAAAATATACCGCAATTCAGGCCCATCTCAAGAAGCAAAAAAGGTCCCAAATACACAACCTAACCTTACACCTAAAAGAGCTAGAGAAACAGCAGCAAAGAAAGCCCAAAGCCAGCAGAAGAAGGGAAATAACAAAGATTAGAGCAGAAATAAATGATACAGAATCCAAAAAACAGTAAAAGAGTTCAATGAATCTAAGAGCTGGTCTTTTGAAAGAATAAAAAAAAATTGATAAACCCCTAACCAAACTTCTCAAAAAGAGAAAAGACCCAAATAGATAAAATAATGAATGAAAGAGGAGAGATCACAACCAACACCACAGAAATACAAACAATTATTAGAGATACTATGAAAAATGATATGCCAACAAACTGGACAACCTGGAAGAAATGGACAAATTCCTAGACACCCACACACTACCAAAACTCAAATGGGAAGAAATAGAAAATTTGAACAGACCCATAACAAGCGAGGAAATTGAATCGGTTATGAAAAATCTCCCAACAAATAAGAGTCCTGGGCCAGATGGCTTCCCAGGGGGATTCTACCAGACATTTAAAGCAAAGTTAATACTTTGCACCTGGGTGGCTCAGTCAGTTAAGCATCTGACTTCAGCTCAGGTCATGAGTTCACAGTTTGTGAGTTCGAGTCCTGCATCAGGTGAGCTGGAGCCCCACTTTTCTCCCTCTTTCTCTCTTTTTCTCTCTCTGCCCCGCTGGGATTGGGATTCTCTCTGTCTCTCTCTGTCTCTCTCTCTGTCTCTCTCTCTCTCTGCCCCTTGCTCACTTGCACCCTCTCTCTCAAAAAATAAATAAAATAAAGCAGAGTTAATACCTATTCTTCTCAAACTGTTCCAAAAAATAGAAAAAGAAGGAAAGCTTCCAGATTCATTCTATGAAGCCAGCATTACCTTGATTCCAAAATCAGACAAAGACCCCACTAAAAAAGGAGAATTACAAGCCAATATCCCTGATGAACCTGGATGCAAAAATTCTCAACAAGATACTAGCAAATCAAATTCAATGGTACATTTAAAGAATTATTCACGATGGCCAAGTGGAATTCATTCCTGGGCTGCAGGACTCATTCAATATTCGCAAATCAATCAATGTGATACATCACATTAATAGAACAAAGGATAAAAACCTTATGATCCTGTCAATAGGTGCAGAAAAAGTATTTGACAAAATGCAGCATCCTTTCTTAATAAAAACCCTCAAGAAAATCGAGATGGAAGGAACATACTTTAACACTATAAAAGCCATCTATGAAAGGCTCACAGCTAATAGCATCTTCAATGAGAAAAAAATGAGAGCTTTCTCCCCTGAGATCAGGAACACAACAGGGATGTCCACTGTCACCACTGTTGTTTAACATAGTGTTAACAACAAAACAAAATAAAAGGCATCCAAATTGGCAAGGAAGAAGTCAAACTTTCACTCTTCACAGATGACATGATACTCCGTTGGAAAACCCAAGACTCCACCAAAAACCTGCTAGAGCTGACACATGAATTCAGCAAGGCCACGGGATATGAAATCAACATAGAGAAATTGGTTGCATTCCTATACACCAATAATGAAGCAACAGAAAGAGATATCAAGGAATTAATCCCATTTACAATTGCACCAAAAACCATCAAATACCTAGGAATAAACCTAACCAAAGAAGTAAAAGATGTGTACGTTGAAAACTATAGAAAGCTTAAGAATGAAATTGAAGAAGACACAAAAAAATGGAAAAACATTCCATGCTCGTGGATTGTAAGAACACATTTGTTAAAATGTCAATACCACCCAAAGCAATCTACACATTCAATGCAATCCCTATCAAAATAGCACCACCATTCTTCATGGAGCTAGAACTAACAATCCTGAATTTTGTATGGAACCACAAAAGACCCAAAGTAGCCAAAGTAATGTTGAAAAAGAAAACCAAAGCTGGAGGCATCACAACCTCAGACTTTAATCTATATTATAAAGCTGTAATCACCAAGACAGTCTGGTATTGGCACAAAAACAGACACATATAGGGGCACCCGAGTGGCTCAGTCAGTTAAGCATCTGACTTCGGCTCAGGTCATGATCTCGTGGTCCATGAGTTCGAGCTCTGCATTGGGCTCTGTGCTGACAGCTCGGAGCTCGGGGCGGGCTTAGGATTCTGTGTCTCCCTCTCTCTCTGCCCCTCCCCCACTCATGCTCTGTCTCTCAAAAATAAATAAAGCTTAAAATTAAAAAAAACAAAAACAAAAACAGACACATATATCAATGGAATAGAATCAAAAACCCAGAAATGGACCCACAGATGTATGGCCAACTAATCTTCAACAAAGCAGGAAAGAGTATCCAATGGAAAAAAGACAGTCTCTTTAGCAAATGATGCTGGGAGAACTGGACAGCGACATGCAGAAAAATGAACATGGACCACTTTCTTACACCACACACAAAAATAAATTCAAAATGGATGAAAGACCTAAGTGTGAGGCAGGAAACCATCAAAACCCTAGAGGAGAAAACAGGCAGCTGTGACGTCAGCTGCAGCAACTTCTTACTTGACATGACCCCAGAGGCAAGGGAAATAAAACCAAAAATGAACTATTGGGACCTCATCAAGATAAAAAGTTCTGCACAGCAAAGGAAACAATCAACAAAACTAAAAGGCAACTGACAGGGGGACACCTAGGTGGCTCAGTCGGTTGGGCAGCCAACTTTGGCTCAGGTTATGATCTAGCAGTTTGTGGGTTTGAGACCCACATTGGGCTCTGTGCTGACAGCTCAGAACCTGGAGCCTGCTTCAGATTCTGTGTCTCCCTCTTTCTGCCCCTTCCCCACTCGTGCTCTCTTTCTCTCTCAAAAATAAATAAACATTAAAAAAAATTTAATAAACAAATAAATAAATAAATAAAAGGCAACTGACGGAATAGGAGAAGATATTTGCAAATGACATATCTGATAAAGAGTCAGTATCCAAAATCTATAAAGAATTTACCAAACTCAACATCTGAAAAACAAATAATCCAGTGAAGAAATGGGCAGAAGACATGAATAGACACTTCTTCAAAGAAGACATCCAGATGACAAACAGACACATAAAAAAAATGCTCAACATTGCTCAACATCAGGGAAATACAAATCAAAACCACAATGAGATACCACCTCACACTGGGCAGAATGGCTAAAATTAACAACTCAGGAAATAACAGATGCTGGTGAGGATGTGGAGAAAGGGGATCTCTTTTGCATTGTTGGTGGGAATGCACACTGGTGCAGCCACTCTGGAGAACAGTGTGGAGATTCCTCAAAAAATTAAAACTAGAACTACCCTATGGCCCAGTAATTTCACTACCAGGAATTTACCCAAAGGATACAAAAATTCTGATTTGATTGGAGCAAATACACCCCAATGTTTATAGTAGTGCTATCACAACAATAGCCAAATCACAGAAACAGCCCAAATGTCCATCAACTGATGAATGGATAAGAAGATGTGGTATAGGGGCACCTGGGTGGCTCAGTTGGTTAAGCATCTGACTTCAGCTCAGGTCATGATCTCGCAGTTCATGGGTTCGATCCCCTGTTCATGCTCTCTCTCTCAAAAATAAATAAACATTAAAAAAGGGAAAAAAAGGGGCGCCTGGGTGGCGCAGTCGGTTAAGCGTCCGACTTCAGCCAGGTCACGATCTCGCGGTCCGTGAGTTCGAGGCCCCGCGTCAGGCTCTGGGCTGATGGCTCGGAGCCTGGAGCCTGTTTCCGATTCTGTGTCTCCCTCTCTCTCTGCCCCTCCCCCATTCATGCTCTGTCTCTCTCTGTCCCAAAAATAAATAAAAACGTTGAAAAAAAATTTTTAAAAAAGGAAAAAAAAAAGATGTGTTATATAAATATACAATGGAATATTACTTGGTGATCAAAAAGAATGAAATCTTGCCATTTGCAACAACATGGATAGGACTGGAAGGTATTATGCTAAGCAAAATAAGTCAGTCAAAGAAAGATACATATCATATGGTTTCACTCATATGTGAAATTTGAGAAACTTAACAGATGAACATAGGGGAAGGAAAGGAAAAATAATATAAAAACGGAGAGGGAGGCAAGCCATAAGAGACTCTTAAATACAGAGAACTGAGGGTTGATAGGAGTGGAGGAAGGGATTAAACAAGTGATGGACATTAAGGAGGGCATTTTTCGGGATGAGCACTGGGTGTCATATGTAAGACATGAATTACTGGGTTCTACTCCTGAAACCAAGACTACACTGTATGTTAACTAACCTGAGAAGAAAAAAATAAACTTTAAAAATTTTAAAAAAAGAAAGAGAGCAGAGAAGAGTGGAAATGGGGTGTTCTGGACTCCCAGAGAGAGAGAGACAGGCTGTCTCTGCCCATGAGTCAGGTGACAAGACTTACTGTAAGAAGCTTCCTGGCAGCTTAAGATTGTGCAAGCGGCCTTGATTATTCAACAAGTATGTATCGAGAACTTGTTCTGTTTTGGGTACTCGGTTGCCACTTCATTAGACTATCCATCGTACAAAGAGCATGATAAAGATTCAAAGTATCAGGACAAAACCAGAAGGCAATGGCAACTGAAAGGAGAAAAGATAGCCCTGGCTTCCGCTGAAGGAAGATCTGCTTTACTTGTCAGCACAGATACCCTCTTACAAAAAGGAGGGGTAGACTCTGATAACTGATACTTGCCCGCCATCTGTGCCCCAACCTAAACCTATACACCTCAGGAACTGGGCAGCTGTCATTGCCCCCCATTTCCAGAAAAGTCCTACTCTTCTCACCCTCAAGAACCCACCCTAATATCCATCTTCCTAAATCCTCACTGAAACCACCCTTTCCAGGAAACAGCCAGGAAGGGGGGACGGTAGGTAGATATACCGGCTGTGATAGAATGTACTCTGAGAGGGGTACTCTTTAAACCCAACGGGCCAATTAGAACTGGGGACTATACCTGAAATATCTATGACAAAATGTTAACATCCTTAATATATGAAGAGCACTTGCAACTAATTAAGAAAAAGACAACCCCCACAAAAAACTGGGCAAATTAAAAAGCAATTCAGTAAGAGGGGCACCTGGGTGGCTCAGTCAGTTAAGTGTCTGACTCTTGATTTCAGCTCAGGTCGTGATCTCATAAATTCGTGGGATTGAGCCCTGAATCTGGCTCTGTGCTGACATCGCAGAGCCTGTGAGACTCTCTCTCTCTCCCTCTCTCTCTGTCCCTCCCACCATCCTTCCCTCTCTCTCCCTCTCTCTCCCTCTCTCTCTGTCTCTCAAAAATAAACTTAAACTTCTTAAAAAAGCAATTCAGTGAGACATAAATGCAAGTAAGTAATAGGTAATAACATTGAAATATCACAAATACTATTTGAACCTAAGAAATGGTTCAAGATGATTGTTAAAACATGATAATGTTTTGTGTTAGCAGGATTATAGGGAAAAAAGTTTCATACTCAGCTAATGAGAGTGTAAAACTGGTATAGATGTTCAGGAAAGCAATTTGGGAAATTCAGCAAAGCCTTACACGCATCTCTCTAACCTCTGACACAGACAACAGCAATGCCACTTCCAGTGTTTACCCAAAGGGAATAATTAAATATGTTAATAAAGATTTAATCAATTGGGGTACCTGGGTGGCTCAGTTGGTTAAGCGACTGACTTTGGCTCAGGTCATGATCCCATGGTTCGTGGGTTCAAGCCCCACATCAGGCTCTCTGCTGTCAGTGCAGAGCCTGCTTCGGATTCTCTCTCTCTCTTTCTCTCTCTCTCTCTCTCTCTCTCTGCCCCTCCCTGTGCTCTCTCTCTCAACAATAAACATTAAAAAAAATTTTTTAATGAAACAAAATAAAATAAAATCAAGCTTCACGGAAGCATTAGCACAGCCATTTAAAAAAAGATTTAATCACTAGGATATTTCCCACAGTGACAGTATAACTTAAGCAATGGATATAAATATAAAAAATTTGATATAACCGAAATATACATCAATAGGGGGTTGATGAACTGAATTAGCGTGCATCCATGTAATAAAATACTATGCAGACATTTTAAAAAGACATGTAAAGGATTATCTACTGACAGAAAGATGCCCATGGTTCATTGTCAAGTGAAAATGTAAACATTCAAACATTTGAAAAAAGATATCTGGGATGGGACTATCTCTAGAGAGGAAGGCAAGGGATCTGGGAATTGTGATGGAGGGGTGAGACTGGCAAGGTTCTGTTCCTTGTCCTGGTGATACACATGGATAGTCCCTTCCCCATTTATTCATTAAAGCTGGGTGTCTCAACCTTGTCACTATTAACATTTGAGGCTGGATAACTCTTTCTTATGGGTATTGTGGACCAGTCCTATACACTGTAGGATATTTAATAGCATCTCTGGTCCTTTCCCACTAGATGCTCCAACCCCCCTCCCCAACTCGGTGGTAACAACCCAAAATGTCTCCAGACATTGCCAAATGTGTCCTGAGGAACAAAATCACCCCCAGCTGAGAACCAGTACATTAAAGCATACATTTACATTGTATGTACTTTACATGGGTGTTAAATTTCACACCTAAAAATTGCTTTTTTGAAAAAGAGGAAAAAAGAATCTTGGATAACTGATAACAAGTTAATTCAAAGTACCTGGATTTGGGGCCATTCATTACTTTTGCCTCATATATTCCTGCAATATATCCTTTTTAAGCTTTTTATTTATTTATTTTATTTTGAGAGACAGTGCACACGCGCTCAAATTGGGGAGGGGCGGAGAGAGAGGGAGAGGGAGAGAGAGAGAGAGAGAGAGAGAGAGAGAGAGAGAGAGAGAGAGAGAGAGAATCCCAAGCAGGCTCTGCACCAACCTGGAGATCACGACCTAAGCCAAAATCAAGAGTCAGACACTTAACTGACTGAGCCACCCAGGCACTCCTATAATAAATCCTTTTTTTACACTGAGTATGCATTATGTTCACAAAAAGAAAATAGAAGGTTATTTCAATGCTTTAAAGCCACTTTATAATGTTTAAAAAGCCAGATTCAGACAGCCCTGCAGCCCACATTCCCTATACAGCTGAGGCACACCAGCCCCTAAGAAGTCTTTCCACCTTCAGAAGTTTCTATAAGATCCCCCAGCCTCCTGCCCAGAGCCTAGAGACCAGCCCCCACCTCTGTGCTCCCCCACCCCCACAGGAGACAGAAGGATGGGAAGGAGGAGAAAGGGAGAGGGGCCCACTAGAGAGACATAGGAAGGAAGAGAAGCCCTGACAGGATGAAAGAAAGGGAAGGAACAGTAATGCCTGGGTGAAGCAGGGTAGAAATTCACCAAGCAGGTCACAGGAGAGCACACCCTCAAGGAAATAACATGTCTGAGCTCCAAGGGAAGAGGGATCTGGTTTTGCTTTTGGCTGTGTCCCCAGCACCTTGATTAGCACCAGCACATACTAGGTGCTCAATAAATATTTGTTCGGTGAACTAAGTGCATGAATGAAGAGGCATAAATAATCACATTAGCCAGTGGAAAATGGGCAGAACAGAAGAGAGGCACAGATCATCAAATGCTGTAGGAAATGAAGCCGTTCATTCATGCAGATAATCTGTCAAACCTATCTGCCACAGCCCAGGTACCCATGGTAGTTTTAGTTAACTAATTAGTTAATTAGTACAGAACAAAGGAATGATAAGTATTCATTAATAACCTCCACCCTGAACCCATGAGAGAGGGAGAACCCATGAGAGAGGACCCAGAAAGTGGCCTCAGAGTCCAGCCTCCCAGAGCTCATGGTCTATTTCGGGAGGTAGGTCCTGAAATTACATCCGAGCCTGGAATGCCCTGGGAACAACTGCGGGGAAAGTGGGGCCGGCCAGGCCCATGCATTTGGGGCTGCAAGTGGGAGCCAAGCAACCAGTGCAGGCTGGTTTCTCTGCAAGCAGGCCACAGTGCCCTCTGTGCCATGAGGGGATCAGGCTCTAGGCTTCTCACCCCACTAACTGCACATCTGAAACATTGGAGAATTTTTAGAAACACCTATATCTGGGCCCCTCCTCCAGAGATTCAAGCGAAGAGGGGATAAGGAGGTTGGTAGCGGTCTTTTTTAAAGCTCTCCACGTGTTCTGTTGTGCAGCCAGGGTAGAGCACCCCAGCCTAAATGATCTGTAAATTCTGGGTCTGATTCTAATGGCCTCTCCCCCTAAGTGTCAACTCAGCCATGGACTGCAGTATGAATAGCCTCTGGGGTGGGAGTGGGGGAGGGAATGACATTAATTTCACATTTCACCACATCTCACATCAATTTCTCTTAAAGTGTGCTTCCAAAATGTTCTGCATCAAGTAGATGTTAAGCGCTGAGTCTCAGGCCTCTTGGACCTTGCTGGATCAGAATCCAGAGGATTCTCAGGCACAGCAAGTATGAGGACCACTGGCCCAGACTGCATGAGGCTTCAGGCACATCTGAAGGATGGTCAGAGCCTGGGCCAGAAAGCACACGAACACTACAGAGAACTGCTTTGTGCTCAGCACTGGGCATCCTGATAAATAGGACAGGCTGCTGCTCTCAAGCAGTCACAGCATTCTAAGCATGGATCTGAGTGCTGGGCACAGGCTGGCTGGGGTGAGCACTCTAGCAGACCTAGTAAGGTGCTGTACACACAGAGAGAAGAGACTCGTGAATGCCAGCGGAAGCCTGGGTGCCTTCTTGGAGAAGGTGGCATTGCAGCAGAGCTTTGAAAAACAATAGGCTTTGAACAGATGGAGATGTTACATTCTATTATATTTCCATTTTGCTAGGAGTTTATCAATGCAAATAAATAGTAAAGCAACACAAGGGGTCGGGGGGGGTTGTGAATACTGAGAGGATAGCCGCTGAATGGGGTACCTGGGCCAGGGCAACAGCCAACAGGGGCCTCAACAGATGTGGTCACCTTCCTGACCCAAGGGCACTGCCCACTCCAAGCACTCCCTGCCATGACCACTGACCTGGACACATGGCTTCCCCAGGTTTCCATTTCCTTATCTGCAGAACGGAGAGATTGGGAGTTACCACAAGACTGTTCCAGAACCAGGGGGAAAGAGCTGTGAACAGATCCCAAAGCATCCAGGAGGCCTAAGCTTCTTTAGGCCCCTGGTCTCAAGACCCTTACAGAACTTCTTTTCCAGCCAGAGGTGGACCCACAATTTCTATAAGGGAATGGCTTAGGCAGATGAGCTAGCGACCTTGTCGTGAAGTTGCATTTCATAGTAGGCATCCAGTAATGTCACCAGCTCATGAAAAGAGCAAAGCTTTCCAAAATGTGTTTACTTACATTTTTCAAAAGAGGGATAAAACGTAAACTGTCCCATAACAAAGAATAAATGTGAGTATTTCTCACTTTGCCACATTGTGTCTGCCATCTATGGTCATTATTAGTTTGAGGAGCTTGAAGTCCGGATGGAGATCCTGGGTCAGAGCTAAAGAGCCCCCTGGTGCCCTCACTGCTTTCAAATCTCAGGAAAACACCGGCCACTTTTCCCTCTACTTTTGGTAAGAGAGAAACCCTCTCTCCTCTCCTCATTTATCTTTCTTTGCAGAACTGGGGTCCTGACTCACAGCCATTGTTCCTTCTCTTCATTTTAACATATCCTTCCTTTTCTCCTTCCCCCTCTTGAGACACCTCCTCCCATGAGAATGTCTACCTTAAAGGGGATGGGTTAAGGGTACATGGTGAGAAGGGGGGTTAGGAGTCCTTTGTTGCTCCAGAGAGAGAGAGAGACCCTCTCTTGTCTAAACACCTCATGTAGATGCTTAGGCTCTTCGAATTCTGAAAAACATCCTTGACACCGCTCAAAATTCTGGCGTCAAGGCCATATCGCTCCTATTTTGTTCCTTTTCTTCCCAATTGAGGCATGGCGGATTCAATACGGCCAGTGTTCAATAAAGACGGGCGAATGAATGAATGAATGAAATAAAGACACAACTTCAAAAGCACACCATCTACACGCCCAGTTTGTAAGCGAGCCGGATTCCTCTCTCTGTTCTGCACCCATCTTTCTTTTCTCGCCCTTAGCCTCACTGCCCGGTAAAGGGTTCTCGCATCATACCTCCGGGAACGGGTCTTAGAAAAGCGGCAACTATTACCTACTATAGCACTTTCCGTTTTCCAAAACTGCAGAGCACTCTGGTATTTATTATGCTCTGGTTCATCCTCCTCGCCCTCCCTGCAGGGCTGAGATTTCTGTCCCCGTGCCCTGGGCTAGGGTTAGTGCCGGAGCCGTGGCCGCAGACGCGGCCGCGCGCGGAGGGTCGGGCGGCGCGGGCGCGCGGGTGCCGCGGCCAAGGGGCTCTCACCTCGGAAAGTCAGGCTGGCGACCGGGTCGCTGCGCCGGTCCTTCTTCACACTGGGGAGGTTGCTGGCCCTCACCAGCAGGCAGCACAGCATGGTTGGGCCGCCCCGGGCGCGCAGAGGCACGCGGGCAGGACGGGAGCGGGAGCAGGGGGCCCGGGCACCAGCGAGCGAGAGCCCGGCACCGCGGCACCCGCGCCAGAGGGGAGCAGTCGCCTTCGCTGCGCTTCCGCGAAGAAGTCCGCGCGCCCGGCCGAGGCCGCGGGGAGGACACAGGATACCCGCTGGGCGGACCGTCCCACCCCCGCCCGGCCCTAGCCCCCGCCCAGGCCCGCCCCGCGGGTGGCGGGCGGGGCGGGGCTGGGGTCAGATGGGCGCCGGTGGCTGCGCTGGTCCCCCTCGGCTGATACCCGCCCCGGGCCGGGAACGGAAGCGGCGCTGACGCGGAGCGCACAGCTGAGCCAGGCGCCGGCGACTCGAGCCCGGCGCTCTGCCCGCCGGGGCCGGAGCGCACCAGTGCCGACCTCGCGGGAGGCCGCGGCTCTGCACCCCGCTGCGCCCAGCCAGGCTCCGCACGCCTAGGACGCCGGGAGACTGGGGAACGAGCGAAGGCGGGAGGAGGGGACATCCGGCCGCAAGAACGCGAGAGTCTGCGGAAAACTACCAGTTGCAGCGAGTGTGCGGAGCGGCGGGGCGACACGCTCCAACCCGAGCCCCCGGCTTCGCGCCGCCCGACCAATTACCCGCCCGCGGTGCCCAGGCGGCCGTTCTGGAAACACTCCCGGACCGGCCCGAGCCCTCGCGAACCCGCCCCTCAGCTTCTCCAAGCAGTCTGGGGTCGCTCGTCTCCGTGCGCTGAGGTATTTAAATTATATTGCGTTCCCTGAAGCACACCGATCCACACGCTGCCCACTCGGTCCCCCTGCCACCGCCTCGACAGCAACCTCCAGGCCCCCTCGCCCCCTACAGGGGGGAGGAATTGAGTTTAGCCCGAGCCTTGAGTGCTTGTCGGGTCCTTTGCAGCTGGTGGACTTCTCGACCACGGGAGCCCTGGCTTCTCATCTCTACACCCCTACACCGCAGCACCTAGCACGGGGCAGGACACTGCCCCTCCTCCACCTCCTCACTGGTCCTTAGCCTGAATTCAGTGACTAGTCATCATTCTCCCGCAAAACCTCTCAACTCGCTTTCCCCTCTCTTACTTAGAGGCTCCAGCATTTTTCATGTGGGTAAACCATAACCTGGTGAAATCCAACTCTGCTTACTCCACCCTGCACCGAAGATGTTGGAGAATCGCAGATCTAACCTGCCCCCACCACTTGATAACCGTGACTCCTGACTCAGGTGCACCCTGACTGCTACCCAGCAAGCAATCTTTCCACAGTCTCTTCAGAGAGGACTGTCATACTTCTCTCTCCCCAAACCTACAACACGCCAAGCCACCCTCACTCTGTTTGCTTCCTATTTACTGAGTACAGAACTTCCCCCAGGCTCCCAGGCTCCTAACCCCCATCAGCATCTGTGCCCAAATCCTTTGCCTTCTCTCCCATTTTTAATTGTTTTTCATTTTATTTATTTTTAGAGAGAGAGAGAGCGCGCGCGTGCGTGCTTGGGGGAGAAGCACAGAAGGAGACAGAAAGAGAATCCCAAGCAGGCTCCATGCTCAGCGCAGAGCCCGATGTGGAGCTCAAACTCACCAACTGTGAGATCATGACCTGAGCCCAAACCAAGAGTCGGAAGCTCAATGACTGAGCCACCCAGGTGCGCCAACCTTCTCTCCCATTTTTTTATGAATGAAACATCTATACTCCTAAGACCGGCTGGACACTTGGGCACTGGATCCCACCCCTTCAGTGACAAGTCTGAGTCTGTCTTCTCCCCAACCTTAAAGGTTGCACCTTTTCTAGCTGGCTGGGGACTTCCTCCGGACTCTCCCACTCTCCCTGGGTGACCCCACTACCTTCATAATGAGGTGGACACTTGCTTCCTCTCCAACATTCAGACCTCCTTCATCCCTCTTAGCAGAACGCAGCTGTTCAGGTATGACCCCCCAGGCCCAGCTCCAGGTAGATCCTGATCTATCTGAGCCCATCTCCTGGCAACGGCTCTTGCTTTAGCACCAGACATACGTCCTGAGTTGTTCTCCAGAAGGGATGGGCTTTTACTCTGGAAACGGACAAGCCCAACTCCCTCCCCTGATTTTTAAGAATAAGGAAGTATGAGGATCCCATTGGCCTACCATCTCTAGGATGCAGCAGACACCTGTGGCAGCAGACCGGAGAGAAAAATGGTCTGCCTGGGTCTGAGGTGACTCTGGAGCTGTACGCTGTATATGCACAGAACCCACCATGTCTCTGGATCCTACTGGGGCCTAGTACTCGATGGGAGTTCCCTCCAAGGGGGCATGTATTGCGAAGGAAGGTCACCCTAAGACTGTTAATTATTAAAGCCTACTTGAGGCAAGATCTCACTTACTTGAAGCTTAAATCTTCCTTGCTGACACCCATGACTTTGGTAGCATCTATGTGCCCACAGTATCCAAATGCCTCCACTGAGGCATTTTCTCTACTACCCTCTCCTGCCTGGGCCACTGCAGGGGCCTCCCAGCTGGTCACCTCTAGTCCATTATCTACACTGGGGCCAGGTGATCTTACGACAGATATGATCAGGCCTCAAAGGCCTCCCTTGCTCTTGGGATGAAGCCCAGATCCCTCACCTCCACCCACTGAGAAAGGCCACTCCACCCCTCACTCTCTGAGTCCCAGCTCCTATGGCTTCTCAGGTTTGGGAACATGCTGAGCTCTCTTCCAACTTGGAGCCCTGCCGTCTCCTCTGCTTGTGAACGCCTTCCCCTCTCTCTTTACAGGGCAACCCCCATGCATTCTCAGGCCTCAGCTTACATACTGCGCCCCAGGGGAAGCCGTCTCTGACATCCTGGCCTAGGATGGGTCCCTCTGGCAAACAACTGGACAGCCACACTTTTATTCTTGGCATTCATTGCAATTATAAGGAGTAACTGTGTAATTACCTGCTCGAGGTCTAGCTGGATGGTGGGGTCAAGGAGGGGAGAGACCAAGGACATCTCAATCAGCCAGGTATTCCCAGTGCACAGTGAGGGCCGGCCTGCGGTTGGCGTAGTGGCCAGTGGACTTGGTTCCCCAGTGTCCTTTCCGCCCCATGATGAGATTAAGCCAGTGGTTCTCAAAGAGGGCAGTACTGCCCCCTGAGGGAGTTTTGGATATGATGATTTGGGATATTTTTTACTGTCCCAGTGATTCCAGGCTGTGTTCCTTTCCCCCAGCTCTCCACACCCCGCCACCTCCTCCTGCTTGAATCCATCAGAGGTAGCACAGGAAATCTGTAGGGGGGCATATCTGATATTTCCAGAGGAATATTCCAAAGGACTCGTACATACAAACATTGGCTTGTGTCCCAGCAACAGGGGCTCCACACATCTGTTCTGTAAACCAGAAAAGCAGCAGCTGGTGGCCTGAGCCCCGGACACTTCCTGAGGCCCCTTTCCCATTCCAACTTCCAGCTTCCCAGCCTGGCTGCTGTTCGCTGCTTCCTGATGAGATAACTGACTGTTCCTTTGGAGACATCTCCTTTGGAGACCTTTGCAGCCTTGTCCTAAAGGGGGCTTCCTCCCAAAGGGACTTGTATCAGGAATGCAGTTCTCATGGACAGCCAGCTGGGCCCTCAACTTGTCGCCTTTCTATATGTTCTCCCCTTCTTCTACAGAAATGTTGCACAGTTTTACCTGGACACATGGCCACCCAAATAGAAACTAGATACGGCCTCACAACTAGATATGGCCACGAAACCAAGTGATGGCTAGCAGGGTATGAGCAGAATGTACAGAACTGTCTGATTGTATCCTTATAGGGAAGAGGCACGCCTGCCTGTGCTGTGATACAGGTTGTGATGGTGAAGTCACCAACCATGTTGTCAAGGGGACCCCCGGGAATAGCAGAGCAACAAGACAGGAGGATCTGGTGCTAGACAGCCCTGTGGGTCAGAACCTTACTGGCCAGAACTGCCTAAACATCAACTAGGAGGTAAGTGAGAGAGACTATCGTGTTCACACCACCATTAGTTAGGGCTCACTAATAGCCAGGTTTGCACCCCACCTGAAGCTCAGGTACGGGACAGCTCCTCAGCACCCCAGACTACCCCAGTACCTCTGTGAAGGTGGTAGGGCCAGCATAGGAGCCACTGAGAGGTAGCAAGGCGGTGAGGGGACCTGTTTTGAAGCTGAGTCTGCATAGCAAGCCCGGACTTTACTTAAGATGTCACGTTAACTACAACAACATTTCAGGGCTGATAGAGATGAGGAGGAAGGGACTAGAGTTCTCCTCGATTTGCCCCATTGCCCCATCGGTGTATTCACAGATAGGTGCTGACTGATAATCCCAAGAGAGAGGAGACTGGCTGTCTGTTATCCCAAGAGCCCAGGACTAAGGTCTCCAAGATTGAATGAAACACCGTGCTTCACACACTGTCATTGGTGTCCCCTGGGGGTGCATTCGGCCTACAGACCTATTGTCTTTGAGCAACACAATGTTTTATAACAAAATAATACCTTAATTAAACATCAGGAGGTTTCTCCTACAAATCTGAGTTTATAGCTTCTCTTGAAAAACCAGAGAAGCTGGCACACGGGCCCAAATTCTCTGCCTGACAGTGCCTATCTGGCACCTGTGCAGTGAGCCGTGCACTCTCAGCTCACTCCACTTGCCACCACTTACCCAACGCGCATGTGCTTTTCCTTCTGACCTCATCTTAGTTACACCACCTCCCAGGCTCCCCTAGGCATGTGAGTTTTTGGTCCCTGCCCTCTTCTGTCACCTATTAGGGGTCCTACCTCCCTGTCAATCGAAGAAGAGGTACTTCCAACTGAGATTCTTCTTGTTGTTGGAGTTGGGCCGACTGGTATCTTCTGGCTCAGGTCTCTCTTTTTACCAAGGCCTGACGTGGGGTGACCAAGAAGCAAACACACCTTGCCCCTCTGCTCAATGATACCAACCTTGAGATGAAGACTCTGCCTGTGAATTTACAGGATTCCTTCAGGGCACAAGTGTCAAGGTCCAAGAACTTCCAAGAGTATGGACAGTCCAAGGCATCCTTCTGCCCTCTCCCCTCACATTCACTGAAGGATACGTGCTCCATTGATAGCCCAATCCAAAGCTGGGACTGAAAGGGCACCTGTGTATCCACCAAGGGTGTAGAATGTACAGGCAGCAGTGACTCTGGCCATGGCCATGATCATGTGACTTCCTGGGCAGAACCATCTTGTAGTGGGAACAATCAGATGGTCCTGGGCCTCCATCCCAGTCCACCCTTTTCTAGCTGTGTGACCCGAGGCATGTGACTTGATCTTTGAGAGTCTGCTTCCACTTCTGTGAAATCAAGAGAATGATACTTCACAGAGCTGTTGGGAGGATTGAAACTGAACGATAGCCCTTCCGGCACAATGGCTGGCGCACAGTAGGTTACAGTAGATGTTAGCACTCTACTGGCTAACATTTCATTCTAACGAAGCAATTTGGAAAGAGATTAGCATACAGATAGCTGAGATTGAGCATGACTTTGACCTGGGGAGAGGCTTGAAGGGTCACCAGAGGAATATTTGTCCCAAGAAAGACCTACCACCACGGTGATGGCCGCGGCCAGACATCAGGCAGGTGGACAAATGCCTTCAGCTCAGAAGGGGCTGCTCCAGAGTGGGCAGCCAGAGGAGATAGGACCAGGGTCCCTTGAGGCAGAGGGGATGGCCACTCACCACTGAGCCCCTTGTGCCCAGTGTGATGCAGCTGATGATAGGAATGACCAGGCAAAAAAGATAGTGACAGTCTTCTTGGATGTGTGAAGTGATTTCCTTGTACATGTACAATGCATGTTAACTATAATAATTATTATAATAAATATATATATAATCATATATAATATTAGTAATAATAGCTAGTATGCATTGAGTGCCAAGAGACTGTGTCAAAGAGACTGGACTCCAGGGTGTGAGCAGACCTGGGTTCAAATCCTGCCCCTCCACCTTTTACTGCTTGTCCCTTGAAAATCAAAGGTAATTATGACCCAAAGGAAATCGTGAAACAGTGAAAGATGGAGCTCTGGAGCCAGATTGCATGAGCTCGATTCCCAACTCCACTACTTACCAGTGTATAACGTAACCACTTTGTGCCAGTTTTCTCATCTGTAAAATGGGGGTGACAGTTGCTATTATATATGGTTGCTAGGAGGGTTAAGTGTTTACATACAAGTGCCTGGTACAAATTATAGCTGGAACATGATGTAGCTCACGGTTAATGAGTTTTATTTAGAACAGTGCCTAGCACCTACTAAACTCGGTATCAGTTAAATACGTCTCTTTCAAAGATTATTTTTTTGAGAGTGACAGAGTGCAAGCAGGGGAGAGAGAAAGAGAGAGACAAAGGATCTGAAGTGGGCTCTGTGCCAACAGCAGAGAGCCCAATGCTGGGCCTGAACTCAAGAACCAAGATCATGATCTGAGCCAAAGTCAAATGCTTTGACTGAGTCAAAAGCTGAGCCACCCAGGCGTCCCTAAATATGTCTCTTTCAAAGGATTGTTATGGGGTTTTAAAGAAACAGCAGCTGAAAATGGTACATTGTTTGTACTTAAATGAATGCCCATTCTCTCTCCTTGTGATGAATGTACATTTTCAAAACCAGAATCCTCCATCTATTAGTCATTTGTCTTATATTGTGTGCCCTGCAGCCTTGCACTGCCCCCTACTTTGACTCAGCCCCATGCCAGGTACCCCAAGCACCCCCCCCCCACCCCACCCGTGCTGGCTCAGGCTCATGGTGCCTGGGTGTGGGCAGCACATGGTATGCTTATTCATGAGCCATGGATGCTGAGAACAACAGAGGGCGGTGAAGAGGGGGGTGGGGGTGAGGATAGGAGGTGCTTTAGCCCCTGTATGACCTTGGCCAGGCCCTTGCACTTCTCTGGGCCTATTTGTTCATCTCTAAAGAGGAAAAATATCCCTGCCTTTTGGCCTCACAAAGCTGCTGTGAGCATGACATGAATTTATGTGTGCACAGAGGAGGTGTCATTATGGGATATTATAATCAGGTAGCCAAAGGAGGAGCTTTATGGGCCCAACACCTAAAGGGTCTGGCTAACTGGTGAGGGACTACTCCCCAGAAGGGTGTTTGGCTCTGAGTAGTGATAGTGTGTCCCTGAGACTGGGGCCTTCTGTGTAATCATTCGCCAACTTGGCTCTGGCTGGGAGAAGGAGGGTGAACAGGCCTAAATGCGGCAGGGAGGCCAAATTTGGACTTGGGTTAAGAGCAGGGACAGTGCAGGAGGTGGAATGTGTCCAGGGCTGGGGGAGGGAGGGACTGCATTCCCGGTGACTGGGAGTGTGGGCTCACCAGCCCCCTCTGGGGGCACTCACTGTCAGCGCAGACAGCCTACTTCCTTTCTCCCAGGGAAGGGGAGACCGACCACCCAGGGGAGCCAGGCAGCAGGCAAAGGGCAAGGCTGCAGACTGACATCACGCAGGTGGGGGGAGGGGCGAGTCAGGGACACCAAGGGAGGATGACGGATGCAGGATGGGGAAGATGGCCCCACAGACAGCCCTTGGGGTTGAAATAATGACAGGAGAGGAGCCACACCAGCAGTACTCCTGTGGGTAAAGCACTTCAGGGGTTAGAAAGTGCTTCCCCATACATTATTCATTCTTTCCTTTCTTCTACTAGGGTTCAGGGCCTGGCATGGGTAGGGGAACCATGAATTATGAGACAAGTATGTGTGTGTGTGTGTGTGTGTGTGTGTGTGTGTGTGTGTGTGTGTATTAGGGGTGGGGGAGGGTGGGAGAGGTTGTGATCAGGGAAGAAAAATCTGGTTCAGGCTGAATGGACACCAGAGGAGACAAGACCCCTGAGAACACAGGCAGGGCTCCATGGTGGCCCCCCTTGAGGTTCTTTTATGCATTGGACAGCTCTAGAGGGTGCCATTTGCAAAGCTTGTTCAGCCCTTGGCCTAGGGCACTGTGATGGGGGCTAGGGCACTGGAGCAAGAGGCAGCTATTCAAGCACAGGGTTTCCCCCTCCCTCCAAGATGACAGTACCCTCCTTCCCCTCAGCTAGGGGGATATTCACGGTGGGTATGATGCTCCCTGCAGCTGAGCAACTAGGAGCCCTGGGCCCTTCGTGAGGCTGCTGGCCTGGCCTGACATGCCCAGTGCTGAGGATGCAGAGGAAGTGTGGAGGCCCCCCATTTGTGCCTTTGTCTTTCCCCTGGAAACACCTGGATAAATTTCATTTCCGGAGAAAACTGTGGGAAACTGGTGGAGAACAGGTCAAAACAACACGTTAGCAAAAAAACATCTGTAGTGTCACCTCCCACTCCCCTTCTATCCCTCCTCTTGGCTCAGGCTGCTTCCCAGGTCACAGGCTCATTCAGTGACTCCTCCTTGAGAAGCCCCAAATTTCACATCCAGGAGTGTGTGTGCACATGCACCTGTTCTGACATGTCTTTGTGTGCTGTGGTGGACACACGCCTTCTTTCTCTGAACCTCTACCCCTTGGAACATCACAGATGTCATATGCAGTCCTGGGTGTACATGTGTCTCGGAACACATATGTACATAGGCATCGGGCGTCTGGGAACAAACAGGTATATCCAGGAACTCACGAAACTGAAAAGGGAGGTCTGTTGGATGTTATGATTTCTGAGGGCCTGAGATGAAGCCAGGTCTCTGGAGAGAAGGGAAGTGATAAGTAATAGAGACTGAGAACAAACCCACTGGGTTGGGGCTGGGGGCTGGACTCTCATACCCTTGGCTCTGGTCCTCCCCGCCCCCCCCCCCCCCATTGGCTCTAAACCTAAAAACCCAGCGGGGTAGACCACAGCTCTGGCTTGACTGTGAAGGCAGTCCCAGGAAGCAGATTGGGCCTGGTCCTCACTTCCTGGAGAAAAAGTTCAGTCATGACCATGGGAAGACTTTACTGTGGGAGGTCCCAATCTGATAGGGGAGTAGGCTCCTCTGTTCAAGGATGATGAAGATACCACTCCCCAGATACCACTCCCCAACAAGCTCCAGTCTGGTGGGAGGAGAGGGGAGAAGGGAGAAAGTTCCTAGAGGCTGGTGCTGGTGTCAGCCCTGCCAGCTGCTAAATTTCCCCCATCCTGTGCGGAAAGCCAGAGTAGGATCCCTGGACAGGAGAGCGCCGCCTCTGCCCCCAGTGGCCGCCTGCCTGCCAGCTCAGCCTGTGATAGAGAGCTGAGGCCTCGGAGAGCAGCCAGGCCCAGGCCCCGGGGAAGACAGCAGGGCTATAAATAGGCCTGGGACCCAGCCTTCGGTGGAGAGGAGGAGATCCCCGCAGTACAGTGCGGGAAGACCTCTGCTAAGAGACCCAAAAGAGTGAGAGGAGAGGTGCTGACCCCAACTTCCAACTTCCAGGCCCACTTTAGCCCCAACCTGGGTTCAGCTTCCAGGATCCAGAGAAGCGCTGCTCAATCACCTCACTCATTGCCTCAGTTTCCCTCTGGGTCACCCCTTTCTGAGGATGTGTGTCTTTCCAACACTCAAAGTCAGTCTGGCTGGGGCGTGGAGTCTCTTCTCTCCCATCCCCGTGCCCTCTGGGTGGAGGTCTGAGGTGTCCCGTCTCTGACCAACCCCCCCTCCCCCATCCCTCCGCCCGGCGGGGATGCAGGCCCCTCCTACCTGCAAACACCGCTGAGCAGTAGGCATCGCTGATATCGGTGTCTGGGGTGTGGACGTTCTCGGCGTAGAGGATGAAGACTCTCAACATGACTGGCGCGAGAAAGGGCCCCGTGCGCCCAGGGCGCGGAGAGGGCTGGAGAAGGTCGTGGAGGATCTAGGCGCAGCTCGTGGGTCTTCTCGCTGGAGAAGGCTGGAGGAGGGAGGCCGTTTGGGATCGCTGGCTGCCGGCTCAGATCTTCTGCTCTTAAAGAGGAACAGGCCAGCCCCGGGCTGCTCCAGTGGGCTACACGCGGTCCTCGCACCCTCTGCGCTTACCAGCTTGTCAGCAGGCGCTCTGAGAACTGGGGCTTCTGCTCATCTTCCACCCCCGCCGCCCTACCCGGCTCGGCCGAGCTGTAATTCAATGCTCCGGCCGCAGACTCTCCCAATGACAAGGCATTTTGCACCTGGCTGGGGAAGAGCGGACTGGGCGGCGGCCGCGATGGCGGAGGGCTGGCCCAGGGCTCAGGACGCCCAGCGCAGTCCAGATCTCGCTCCAAATGGGAGAAAGGCTCTGCCCCTCCCCCGACCTTCCACCCCCGGCCTCGCTCCTCGCCAAGTCTGTCGCCTCCTCCCGACGCGGGGATTTGAGCACTCCCGGTCGGTCGGCGTCAGCGGGCCGCTCTGAGGACCAGTTGGGGAGCAGGCGCAGGGACTGCGCTTTCCCGAGAAGCCAGGAGCTGAGGAATTTCATTGACCGACCTGGTCTAGCTGCCTTAAAAACTCTTGCTTACCGCCCCCTCCCCCCCCGCCCCCCACTTTCTGGCTATAAAAGCAACATCTGGTACCTTTAACACAAAAAAAAAGAAAGAAATCTCTGAGTCTGAAAAAAATAGTATTAACATTTGGAGATTTACCAATCCAGGCTTTTCCCTCTTGAGTGTGTGTGTGTGTGTGTGTGTGTGTGTGTGTGTGTAAAGTAGAGCATTTATTATATTTCTGAGATCAATGTATATGCAGTTCTGTGCACTGCTTTTTCAGGTAACATTTTCTTGCATCATTATTCATTTTTCATAGACAATTTTTTCAATAGCTACATACTTTTGTATCATATGAATGGACTAGATTTACAAAACTTTCCCATTGTTATACATCACTATCGTAACAGTGAGAAATACTTTTTTTTTTTTTGTATAAAAACTAGGATATAACCCCATCTTGAGCCCCTTGTGCTAGTTCCTTAGATTGGATTTTCAGCTTTGGAATGATAAGGTTGCAGGACATACTTTTTTTTTAGGTCCTAGTACCTATTGCTAAACTGCTTTCTGGGAGCTGTGTGGATCCACATTCCCAGCAGTTGGGTGACTCACCTTCTAAAGAGGGCCACTCTGATGGGTGTGCACCTGTCAGCAAAACTTCTCTCCCAGCAACCCATGGGGGTAGCACACACACCAGGGCAGGAACGGATTGCTGGGGCTTTTTGCCCCACGGGTGGTAAGAGTGGGAGCAACCCTCCCTGAAAGGTCTGTAATTTTAGGATCAGGACAGCAAACATTTCCTGCAGCAACCTGTGTCTCTTCTTTTCTTTGCCTCTAGCACACTATGTGGTTGGGGAGGAGGGGGAAATGGGGGTTGAAATTCAATCATTCATTTAACAGGCGTATATCAAGTCTTACATGCCAGGACTGTCCTGGGTGATGGGGACACAATGATGAGCAGAAGTGGCATGGTGCCTGTTATGGGCTGAATTGTCCTCCCCGCCCCCCTCCCCCCCCCCTGCCAAATCCATAAATTGAAAATCTATATGTTAATCCATATGCCCTAACCCCCCAGTTAGGAATGTGACTGTGTTCAGAGATAGGGCCTTTACAGAGGTGATTAAGTTAAAACAAGTCTGTGTGCTCTAATCCAATCCAACAAGTGTTCTTTTTTTTTTTTTAATGTTTATTTTTGAGAGAGTGAGAGAGTGAGAGAGAGCATGAGCAGGAGAGGGACAGAGAGAGAAGGAGACCCAGAATATGAAGCAGGCTGAGCTGTCAGCAGAGCCCAACGTGGGGCTCCAACTCACGAACCACGAGATCATGACCTTAGCCGAAATCAGATGCTTAACTGACTGAGCCACCCAGGCGCCCCCAGCAAGTGTTCTTATAAGAGGAAATTTGGAATGGAGACACCAGGGATGCATGCACACAGAGGAAAGACCATGTGAGGATACAGTGAGAAGGTGGCTCTCAAAGCCAAGGAAAAAGGTTTCAGAAGAAATCAAATTTGCCAACCAATAACTGGATTTTGGATTTCTAGCTCCCAGAACTGTGAGAAAATAAATTGCTATTAAGTCACCCAGTCTGCTGTATATTGTTATGGTAGTTTGAGGAAACTAATATAGTCTCTGATTTCAAGGAGTATACACTTCAGTGGAGGAAACTGACACTTAATGAAATAGTCAAGCCAATCATATACCAGTGCAAATCTGTAAAAGCAAAAAAGGACAGAAAATGGCAGCCCTCGTGTATCCTAGGAACAATGAGAGGTATCTGAGATGAGATGTGAAGGCCAGTTAGGAGTTCATTGGGCAAGACTGAGGTTGCGGCAGAGAAAAAGGGTGTTCTAGAGAGCAGTAAGAGAATGCTCTGGGTCAAGGCTCTGGGGAGAGCCTGGGAAAGACCACTGTGACTGGAGAGCAGGCTGGGCGTAGGGGGTGTGGAGGTGTGGAGGTGTGGAGGAGGTGAGTCTGAGAGAACCACACAGGACCTGAGGTAGTCCAGAGGAATGACAGGATCTAATTTACTTTTCAAATGCTCCCTCTGGTTGCTTTTTGAAGAATGAAGTGCAAGGCGCCAGACTGAAGGCAAAGAGATCAGTTAGAAGCTCCAGCAGAGGGATGGTGACCCAAGGTACTGAGATTGGGTTGGAAGGAAGTAGAGCAAAGCTGGGAGGAAGTGGGAGGGACGTTCTGCAGAGCAAGTGTATGAGTAGATCAGGTTTCTTGCTGCTAACCTTGGCCATTATATGTTGCTGGACAAAAAAACTTTGGCTTGGATGAAGTAATTGACTCATTCATTCATTCACTTAGCCAACATTTATAGGGTGCCTGTATGTGGCAGGAATTGGCCAGATTCAAGTTTTAGAGAAGGGTACCAGGTAGGGGGTAAACTTTAATTTCATTGGGAAGAAGGCAAGAGGCCCTGTTGATACAAGGAAAGCCCAAATTAAGATCTATTTTTAAAGAAGTACAGTTTGGCTCTGTTCAGATGTATAAAGTAACACGAACCTGCTCTAAGGCAGAACTAAAATTGGATCTCAGAAGCACCTAGCTGCTTGCAAATGTGGTGTGACTAAAGTGATTTGACCAGAACCAGTTTTCTTTATCGGTTAAACACCCATCCCCTTGCAACTTCTCTATGTTATTTATTCATGCAGCAGGTTCTCTTCAAACTTTTTAAGTAAACTCTCCCCACAACATGGAGCTCACACTCATGACCCAGAGATCAAGAGTTGCATGCTCTACTGACCAAGCCAGCCAGGCTCCACTCTCTTCAAACCTGTTATCCACAGGACATTCTGTACAGAAATAAATGGTTAGTAAGAATGCACCTCAACTTTATTCCTCAATGTGTAGGATATGTTTGGGGTGTCTTCTGTATTTCAAAGAACTACATTCTTTGAGACCACCCCCTGGCAAAGGGAAAGAGACCCAATTCAAGATTCAACACTGAACCAATCTGCTGCTCTCTTTCCAAGAATTTGGAATTGAGACTGAGGGATGCTAGCCTCTATGTGTGGCTGGAGCTGAACTGAATAAAACTGGAGGCTCAGAGGAACCACATACATGGAAAAGTGGAGAAATTTGGAAAAAAAAAGAGACACCTTGATCTTGGACTTCTGGCCTCCAGAATTGTGAAAGAATAAATTTGTTGTTGTAACTACCACAGTTGTGACAATTGGTTAAGAGCAGCCACAGGAAACTAATACACCAAGCCTCTGACAATGCAATCAGACCATTGTTGAAAAGAGCAGGCATTCAGAACGTTTTTACTGCTTATTGTTTTGGGGCAGAAAAGGAAGGTCAACTCTCCAACCTCACTGCGAAATCAAGGAGCAAGTTTTATATTATTTCCCAGTAGAAAAAAGAAAGAAAAAAAGCAGCAGATTTTTAGCGAAAGAGGTAATTTGGAAAACGTACATGATTTCTATGTTCTCTGCCATACATATCTTGGCAAAGCTTCCTGAGAACCACAAACCTTGGTCACACTTCAGTCATCTTATGTTTCCCCTGAGAAGAAAAACTCATGGTAGTTTCAGAGGGCTTCAATTTCCCATGAAAGGGGCCTTTCTGAGAATCTACCATAATAAACACTTAGTAAACACTTGATAAATAGAAACTATTATTATCCGTTCAGGAATGGCTGCTGGTACAAGGGAAAGGAGTGTTCAGAATGGATGGTCAGATTCCTCTGGTCTGAAATTCCTCCCTGAAAGCCCTCCCTTTAAGCAGCGAGTGGAGAGCAGCTTGTCTGCTGAAGTGCATAGAACACAGCTCTGGGCCCATGTAAGTGGGTCCACTGGTGTGCACAGCCCTCCTTTTAACTTTATTTCAGAGGGTGAGGAGTCTCTAGATTGGAAGAAAGAAAGCCTAAACACACACACACACACACACACACACACACACACACACACACACACGGAGAGAGGGAGGGAAGGAGTAAGGGAGAGTGAGACAGAGTTTCTGAGGAAAAAGATGGGGTATGGGACAGACTAGGAATTAAACTTTTTTTAAAAGGTTTTAGTTGTTATTAAATTTTTAAAGTTTATTTATTTATTGAGAGAGAGCAAGTGGGGTAAGGGCAGAGAGAGAGGGACAGAGAGAGAATCCCACGCTGATAGCATGAGCTTAACTGACTGAGCCACCCAGGCTCCCCTAAACTTTTTCTGAAGTGAGGTAATCTCACCTTGTAAAAGAGGCTACAACATCCCACTACGTACCAATATTAGCAAATGTGAAGAAACCTACTGCAGGCCCCAGCAGGGGGGAGACTCAGGTCTTGGTTCCCTGCTAAGATGCAGAATAAGGGCACCAGCAGAGCTGATGCAGATGAGGGGGAGCAAGTGTGAGGGGGTCCCTGCTGTGTGTCTGGGGGAAGAGATTGGCCAGGGAGCTTTCTGACGCTCCATACCCTAAAATTCCTGTTGAATCATGGGAAGATATCACCACAAGGCCTAAAGAACATTTCCAGGAGTTAAGAGGGCAACAAACTGGTAGCATTTTCAGTGTTTCCTCCTTGGCTGAAGGGTAGGACTTTAGAGAAAGAAAGGATACCATGAGAAGTGAGTATCTGACATGTCGATGTTTCAAGTGTGGTCAATCTGAAGGTCCCCTGTATCAGAATCTTCTTGTAAAAAGTGGAGATACCTGGGTCCCTCTGCACTCCTACATCTATTGAGTCAAAATCTCTGCAAATGGCCCAGGATTCTGACTTTTAAAAGCTCCCCAGTTATTATTTTGCAGACCAAAGACCAGGAACCACTGACCTGGGTAGTATCAAAGAAAAGGCTTTGGCTCTTTGGATCACAACCTAATATACCAGATGAATGCATTCTTGAATCCAGATGGAGTACGTTTCACAAGCACTGAAAAGATTATGTTTGGAGACTGGCTTTAAGTGGAAAAAAGAGAGCATTGGGAAGAAGAGGGAGAAGGTGAGGGAGATAATATTCAGCTAAAAACTGTAAAACCAGTAGGACAGGAAAAGAACAATGGCAGCAGTGTAAAAGGATGACTCTGGAGTCAGACTACCTGGATTCAAATCTTAGCTCTCTTTACGTACTAGTTGATGGGTCTTCAGCAAGTTACCTTACTTCCTGAGGCTTGGTTTCCTTATCTATAAGAATATCTGCCTCATTGGATAAATGCTTGTGATGGTTAACTTTATGTGTCAGTTTGACTGGGCTGGGGGATGCCCAGATAGCTGGTAAAACATTATTATTATTATTGTTGTTATTATTATTATTATTATTATTATTATTATTATTTAGCATTTGAATCAGTAGACTGAGTAAAGATCATCCCCACCATCTTGGGGGGACATCATCCAATCCATTGAGGGCCTGAATAGACCGAATAGACCAAAAAAAGGCAAAGCAATTTGCACAAGACATTCATCTTCTCCTGTCCTCAGGCATCGCCCTCCTGGTTCTCTGGCCTTTGGACTTGGTCTGGGACTTACACTATTGACTCCTTTAGTTCTCAGGCCTTTGGGTTGGGACAGTTACTACACCATTGGCTTTTCTGAGCGAGCCTCCAGCTTACAGACAGTAGATGATGGGACTTCTCAGCCTCCATAATCATAAGAGCCAATTCCTCATAATAAATCTCTTTATATATTAATATTGGCTCTTTCTCTGGAGAATTCTAATACAGTGCTGTGCATATATTATATGTGCCTGGTGCATAGTGAGCATTCAATAAATATTAGTTGTTATTATTATTGGAATGTGTAACTAGTATTTCATAGGATTAAAACTTTTTTTCTAATATAATGTATTGTCAAATTGGCTTACATACAACACCCAGTGCTCATCCCAGCAAGTACCTCCTCAATGCCCAACATAGGATTAAAACTTCAGAAATGTGGGGCACCTGGCTAACTTGGTCAGTAGAGCACATGACTCTTAATCTCAGGGTTATAAATTCGAACCCTGCATTGGGTGTAGAGATTACATAAACTTTTTAAAAAATATAACAAAACTTCAGATATGAAGCCACCATATTTATGATCTCTGATATCTATAAAAATGTTGTAAGCTGCCCTAGTCCATTCAGGCTGCTATAACAAAATACTATAAACTGGATGGCTTATAAACAACAGAAATTTATTTCTCACAGCCCTGGAGGCTGGAAGTAGAGATGAGGGCAGCAGAGTACTCTCTTTCAGGTTGCAGACTTCTCATTGTATATCTTCACATGGAGGAAGAGGGCTAGGAATCTCCCTGGGGCCTCTTTTTTAGGCACTAATCCCATTCACAAGGGTTTCACACCCATGATTTAACTACCTCCCAAAAGGTCCCACCTACTAATCCCTATTACCTTTAGGGGTTAGGATTTCAACATATGAATTTGGGGGAACACAAACATTCAGACCATAGCAGAAACAGTTGAAGTTGTAACAGTAGAGGTATGTACATAAACCCAACAGAGTGATATAAGATACTCTTTGTTCAAAGAAGCATAAATACCAGGTGAGAGAGTCCTGCAGATCAAGAAGACACACCCCCTGCATGGAAATCCTCAGCAAGACACAAGCAAGAAAGGCTCTAGATGGAAGTAAAGGAAAGGGGAGATTAATGGAAATGATGACTCTTGTGTAGGTACAAACTGAGGTGGTAAGGAGAAATCTCCACTTGGAACATTTAGGGAAGTTACACTAACTCAAAGATATGTATCTGGTAATGTTCTGACTTCTGTTAGGGACAATTCCATCTCTCAGATGAACTGAAAAAGAAGGGACCTGCTACAAGAAACCTAATCCTGACCAACAAGAAAAGAACTGATTGGAGAAGCAGATGCAGAAGGTATGCTTGATGATTGAGGCTGACCAGGGCGATGGCCGGTTTTCAAGGCCCAAACCCTGTCAATTCTGTAGGGCTCTGCCTTTCTACAACATGCTGTATTAATCAAGCTCCCCCAAACCCAGGGCACTCACTTAATTCTTTGACCCTGGCAAATAGTCACCATTACCAAGAGCTTTCTTGGTAAGCAAGAGCTGAGGAAGACCTCTTGAGGTTTTTCACATATTTGGCTTGAGAAAAACAGGACTGAGCCAAAGGTCCTGGGAGACAACAGGACAAAGCATGCCACGGTATTTCCTACCCAATCACAATACTTCATAGTTGCTCTTCTCTCCTGCCCATTGTCCAGTGACTGGTCCAGAAATCAGATACTATTGACACCCCTAACATCTGAGAACACTATCGACTCCAAGATGATCCCCATCAAGCCTAGGCTCTGAGGTCAATCTCTACTCATATTCAAGCCTCTTAGTGATTTTGGGTATTTGTCAGAGCATCCTTAGTTTGTTACACCCAGCATATAAGATAATGGTGGGGGAAAAGATTTGGGAAAAAAAAATTATCATATAACATGGTTGCTATAGTCTCCACCTTTGTATTTGATAACAAGACCTATGTTGATCATTACAGTTGAACGTTTCCACTACTCATTCAATTTTCCTCTTAACCTCTGCCAGCATGAAGGCTGGTCAAATTTGAGTCTTTCCTGGTCTTGTCATTACCAGATTGCTGCAGTTTTCCTTTGAGCAGGACTATTGGGCCAGAGTCATAAGGGGGCACACCCATGGATCTGCTAGGTTCCAAACAAAGTCCTTCTTGCTCTCACTGTGTAGTAGCAACTCAATTTCCCTCTGGTAAACAAGACCAATCATTCTATCAGGTACAATAAATTCTTTTCCTTCCCGTGGTCTAGTGGCATGAGTAAACCCAAAAGGTGAAAGGGTGGCCTCAGCTTCCAATTCATTAGAATCATGCCCTATGTCTTGTGTATGCATTCTTTTTTTGGATACTTGGACTTCCAAAAAGATGGAGGCCAAGGTTATGGAGAAATAACAATCCTGGATTTTACTGGTAGGTAGAAATCCTTCAAGTGGGTTAGTTGGTTTAATAGTGAGGGGCAGCACTCCCACTTCTACTCCTTAGTTCCCAAACCCATACATTTCAACCATGGGTGAGATGGTTCTACATACCGGCTTCTGTCTAAGGTATATAAAGCATTTGTAGGACAACACCCACACATCCCAAGGTGTTATCTCCAACTTGTGTCATAACTAGTCTTTAGGTCATTCTAACTATCAAGCCAGCTGCTTCTGGGTGGTAGAGCACATGGTAAAACTTGTAAAGTGTGTAGGCATGAACCCATGGTCCATATGTTCATTTACCAAAAAGTGTATCTCCTTGTCAAAGTTATGTTGGGTGTTATTCCATGATGATAAAGTCTACCCATAAGTCCACAAACAGTGGTACTGCTAGAACCCCTGAGTTTAGGGAAGACAAATCCATACCTGAAACATGTGTATATTCCTAGTGAGGACAAAGCACTGTTCCCTCCATGGTGGGAGGAGTTGAATATAGTCAATCAGCTACCGAATGGTTAGCAGGTACCCAAGGGGAATGTGTCATGTCAGGGACTTCTCACCCTTACCTGCCCTGTGATACCAGATGAGGAACTCCTTCAAAGCTGTCTTAGAGGCTTTCTGGTTCTAATCATACGTTCATAACTTTCTTTTTCCCTAAATATGTTCACTGGGGCCGTAAGAACCAAATGATTCTACAGTCTTAATAAATTACTATTGTTGTCACTTAAGTGCCACAGATACTTGGTCTTCCAATGCCTGCCCTCTACCTGCACTTTGTACTTTCCCTGATGCCACTGGTGATAATTTGAATAACTGTGGTGACAGTGCACACCATAGATCACTGTGTCCTATTCACCCGTGGCAAAAAGGTTACCCATATACTCCTTGAATATATGATCAATGCAACCCCAGAATCCAATTTTTTAAAACTATTAATTTTGAAATAGTTATAGATCCAAAGGAAGTTGCAAAGAAATGTACAGGGAAGTCCTGTGTACCTTTCCCCTAATTCTCCCATGTTAATAAACAACTATAGAACTATAACAAAATCAACAAATGGCATTGGTACAACCCATAAAGCTTTTAAAGTTTCACCAGTTATAACTGCATTTATATATGTATATGCACTATGCAGTTTTGTTATGTGTAGCCTTGCATAAACACCATGATTGCAATACTCAGTCATGCTATCACAAGATTCCTTCCTGTTAATAACCCCTTTATAGTCTCTCCTATTCTCAATCTGTCAATAACTAATCTGTTCTCCATCTTTGTAATTTTTATTTAATGAATGTTACATAAATGGAACCATGTGGTACACATATCTTGAGATTGGCTTTTTTCATTTAGCATAATTTCTTCAAGGTTCATGCAAGTTATTGTGTGTATCAATAGTTTATTGTTGAATGGTATTTCATAGTATGGATGTACCACAGTTTGTTTAACCATTCACCCATTGAAGGAAATTTGGGTGGTTTCCAGTTTGGGACTATTATAAAGTTGTTGTGAATACTCATGTACAAGTTCTTGTGTAAAAATAAGTCTTCGTGTCTCTGGGATAAATGCCCAAGAGTGCAAGTGCTGTGTCATATGGTAAGTCCATTTTTAGTTTTGAAAGAATCTGTCAGTTTTCCAGAGTTGCTGTGTCATTTTACATTCCCATGAATATTTCAGTTTCTTTGAGCCCTTGCATTTGGTATTATCACTATTTTTCATTTTAGCCATTCTGATAGTTGTGTAATAATAAATATCTCATTGTGATTTTAATTTACATTTCTCCAGCAGCTAATGATGTTAATCATCTTTTCATGTGTTTGTAATCTAGATGTCCCCTTTAGTATAAAGTCTTGTCTTCTGCTTTTCTAACTGGATTTTTAAGGTTTTTGAGACTTCTTTATATATTCTAAGTATTAGGCCTTTTTTGGATATGTGATTTGTAAATATTTTCTGCTAGTCTAGAATCCCATCCTTTTAAGCTTTGGCAGAACAAGTTTTCACTTTGATAAAATGCATTTTATCCATTTTTTTCCTCTTGTGGATTCCACTTTGTGTCAAGCCCAAGAACTTCTTGCCAAGTGCTAGATTTTAGATTGTTCCTTCCTTATGCTCCTTTCTAAATGTTTTATTTTACATTTTATGTAAGTTTTACATTTAAATCCACAATCCCTTTTGAATTTTTAATATAAGGTGTGAAGTTTACATTGAGGGTCATTTTTTCTGCTTATGAATGTGTTGATGGTGCTCTGAAAAGGCTACTCCTCCTGCATTGAATTGCCTTTGCTTCTTTGTAAACAATTAATTGGGTGTATTTGTGTGGATCTATTTCCAGGTTTGTTCCATTCATCTCTGTGTCTTCCTCCCTGCTAGTACCATACTTTCTTGATCACTACATGTTATTAACTCAGTCCTAACGTTGGAAACTGATTCCTCTCGCTTCATTCTTCTTTTACAAAGTTGTTTTGGCTATTCTAGGGCTTTTCCTATCCAATGTAAACTTTAGGAAAAGCTTGTCTAGGTCTACAAAAACTGCTGAAATTTTGACAGGACTGCATAAAATCTATAGAACAAATTAGTGGAGAATTAGTATCTTTTTTTAATTAAATTTTTTGAGAGAAAGAGCGAGTGTGAGTGGGGGAGGGGCAGAGGGAGAGGAAGAGAGAAAATCTTAAGCAGGCTCCATGCCCAGTGCAGAGCCCAGAGCCCTATGCAGGGCTGGATCTCACAACTGGTGTGTTGGAAATCAAGAGTTGGACATTAACCGACTGAGCCACCTAGGCATCCCAGAGAATTAATATCTTTACTATGTTGAATTTTTCAATCTATGAACATAATAAATCCACTTATTTAGGTCTCCCTTAATTTCTTTCATCATTTTATAATTTTCATTACCCAAATCCTATACATGTTTTGGCACATTAATACCTAAGTAATATTCTTTGCAGCAATTGTAAATGGTATTGCATTTAAAAATTGTTTGGCTTTTGAATATTCATTGTCAGTATATAGAAAACATAACTAACTTAAAAAAATTTTTTAATGTTTATTTATTTTTGAGAGAGAGACAGAGTGCGAGTAGGGGAGGGAAAGAGAGAGAGGAAGACACAGAATCTGAAGCAGGCTCCAGGCTCTGAGCTGTCAGTACAGAGCCCCCACAAGGGGCTCAAACTTGGGAACAGCGAGATCATAACCTGAGCCAAAGTCAGATGCTTAATCGGCTGAGCCACCCAGGTGCCCCAAAATATAATTAACTCTTATGTTGATCTTAGATCTTAAACTCATTTGTTAGTTCTAGGAGCCTTTTTATTATAGATTTCTTGGAGTTTTCTAAGTAGACAATCATGTCAACTCCACAGAACAGTTTTATTTCTCCTTTCCAATCTGTGTGCCTTCTTTTTCTCTCGGAGGCTGGAAAGAATTTGCAGTACTATGTTGAACAGCAGTGGTGAGAATGGGCATCCTCAGAGGGGAAAGCATTTGGCCTTTCAACATTAAGTATGATGCTAGCTATAGTTTTTTGTTTTGTTTTGTTTTTTGTAAATCCTCGTTATGAGATTGAGGAAGTTGCCCTCTATTTTAATGTACACACATTTACCATGATTAAGTATTGAATCAATTGATATCATACAGTTTTTTCCTTCTTTAGGCCTGTTGATATGGCGGATGACACTGATTAATTTTCCAATACGGAACCAGCCTTGCATATCTGGAATAATCACTCAGAAAATGAATTGGGAAATATTCACTCTTCAATTTTCTGGAAGAGATTGTGTTTTTGTTACAAATTCAATTTTAGAATTATTCAGATACTCCACTTCATCTTGGCTTAGTTTAAATGGCTTGTGATTTTCAAGAAATTTGTCTATTTATCAAAACTGTTGAATTTGAGCACTGTTGTTCATAGTATTCTTTTAATGGTTGCAGGATCTGTGGTGATATTCATTCCTGGTATTAGTTTGTCTTATTTTGTTAATCTTGTTAGAGGTTTATCAATATTTTGTTTTTGAGAAACTAATTATGTATAATTTCCCCCTCATTTCCCTCTTTTCAACTTCATTGATTTCTGTTATTTCATTGATTGCTTTGGGTTTATTTTGCTCTGTTTCTTGAGCTATGAACTTATTTTGATCTTTCTTTAGAATGTAAGCACTCACTGCTATAAATTTCCCCAGGAATTTATTAGCTGTATTCTAAAAATTTTAATGTTTTCATTTTCATTCATTTCTGCACATTTTTTGAGACTTCTTTTACTCGTGGATTATTTATAAATGTGTTTACTTTCCAAGTGTTTTGTGATTTTCTCGTTATCATTCTATTATTGATTTCCAGCTCGATTCCATTATCGTCATAGAATGTATTCTGTATGATTGAAATTCTTTTAAATGTGTCAATATTTTATACCCCAGATTATAGCCTATGTTCATGTATGTTCCAGTGTGTACTTGAAAAGAATGTGCATTCTACTATTGCTCGATATTCTGTAAATGTCAGCTTGATCCTGTTGATTCAATAGTGTTTAGTTCTTCTATATCCTTGCTGTTTTCCTTTGGCAGCTCTATCAGTTGGTGACAGAAGTTGTCTGTTAGACAACTGGGAGTTAGAAGCTCCCAGTTATAACTGAATTTGTCTATTTCTCCTTTTAGCTCTATCAGTTTTTGCTTCATGTATTTTGAATCTTTGTGGTTTGATGCATATACATTTAAAATTGCTGTATCTTCTTGGTGGATTGATCCTTTTATCATCATGTATTGTTCCTTATTGTCTCTAGTAATATACTTTGCTTTGAAGTCTAATTTACCTGATATTAATATAGTCAGTCCTTTTTTTTTTTGTTTTTTAAATTAATGTTAGCTCAGTTTTAAAGGTCAGTACCAATTATTCTAACAGGGTCCCAATAAGAAATAGATGGCACACTGATAGGTAACCTGAGGGACATTTAATAAAGGACTATTTATAAAGGTATGGACAAGCTGTAGGAGAACCACAACTGGTACTTCAGCACACAAGGACTAGAAACACCAGTTATTAGTTACTAGAACGAGACGGAGAGTCCTATAAGGAATGTGACCTGGATGTAAACATTAACCTTTGGTTGAAGAACAAAGCCAGAATGAGGTGATCCTTCAGGGAACCAGGAGAAATACCTTGACCTCACTTCCTCTGTTCAATCTCCTGCTCTGCTCAATTGTTCAAATCCAGTTAGAAGTGAGGAGCATGGGGTCCACACGGGTTAGCCTCTTGGGGCAGAGAGCAGGATGGAAAAGAGTGGAGAGTGAATCTGGTTTGGCAAACAGAAAATATCTAACAGTTTCTAACCTAAAGGACTCTGAGCTGATTAACTTTTCTCTTGGATTACACCTCTAGGTTTTTAAGATCTAAATTTTAGGGAGAGAACTATAGTAACTAAAATCATCTAAAAATGGAACTGGCCATAGTGGAAGCACCCAGAACCTGGAAATACTCCTTCAGTGGATAGCCAGTGGTGGGAATGTCATGAAGAAACTACAAACATTTAAGGACTGGCCTTGGGAACCTCAGCACCAAGCTCCTGCTGCTGAGAAAGCCACAACAAAGTAGACTAAAACCCTAGTTAGTGTGGAAGTCCTAAGAAATCAGATGGGAGTGCAGAGGAAACAGATTAGGGCTGTCCCTGGGGCACGACAGAGGCACTGTGTGAGGATGTTTGGGGCATGGTGGATGAACAAGGGCACGAGCCTACTGGACACTGGCCACAAATGAGTAAGAAAAGCAGCAGTATCACATTATACAAAAAATGGAAATTAAACGGTTCTGTTCCATCAGCACTGAAGTAGATGGCATGTATAAATGGGACTTCACTTAAACAGGGGATTTCATCTCAAAAACCTCTGCAAATTTTCTGACCATGGATTAAAGTTTAAATTCCCTAACTCAACACCAAAAGCCATATAAATTCAAGAGAAACCCTGACAAAATAGACTTAAAAACATTAAAGAAAGAGATTAGCTCTTAAGGACAGGAAATCTCAAGGTAGAGTGGCTTCTGTGTTCATTGATCTAGTAACATAAGGATGCCATCCTGGGCCCAGGTATGTCCTGTTTCTCTGCTTCACTGGCCATGGCATATATTTCTCCTAAAGCCTGGAGACCCATATGGTGGCAGGATGGCAGCCAGTGCTTAGGGCTACCAAATATTAGAAATAGGGCTGCTTCTGTGTTTCTACAAAGGAGGACTCTCCTTTCTCAAGAGTGCTGGGCAAATTTCTCCTGGCTCAAACTAGAAAATCACCCTGGCAAGGTAGCTAGGCTTATTCTTGAGAGGAAAACCTGGCTAGGTATCACTTAACAAGACTCAACAGCTCAGAGCAAAATATGGGGCCATTTCTGTAACTGTACCTCAGTGCCAAAGTTAGAACCTCACCTTTGCAACCTCCCTGAAGTCCCTTGATCCTATCCTTCCTTGGCCGGGGCAGCTCAACATGAAGGGTTGCCTCAAGGAGGTGGTAGCCAACAGGTCTAAAGAGTTGGGAGGACTGAAAATGAAGAAGTCCCAGACTCCAGCGCCATCACAGTGCAGGTAACACTTGAGTGCAGCTTCCAGCTAGTCCCTGTGGGTAACTGTATGAGACTAGGCATCATTTCTCTGATCCTTAATATAGACTAAGATCAACTTAGGGGCTTACACAAACCTGGGGCCACAGGGCCATGGGACCATGTTCACTGCCTTATGAGAGGTAGTGCCTTAAGTCACATTTCCACCCAAGCCTCTGGCCAGTATTTACAAAAAGGCACAAGCAAACCCCAAGTGCCCTTCCTGGCCACCCAGAAGCCTTCCCTGGTAAGTCAGGATGGGCTCAGAAGGTTCCACTGCTCTATAGTGCTGTACTAAAGGCAGATCAATAGATACAGTCTATTCCATAAAAGCAAATAAAGGATACAGTCTGTAAGAACTTAAAAATAGCAGAACTGACTACATCTTTTTATCATTGCCATTTGCTACCGGCAATTCTAAATAGTATTAGTGATAAAATATCCCGCCCTACTGGAGACTGGAGACCACTTCTACCAGTGAGCTACCAGGGTTTTCTTACCTTATCCATTAATGCTTTTGCAGGTAACTGAAACAAAGTATTCCACACTCATTCAAGGAAAACCATCTTTCCTCCCTCTCTGATCCCCAAGTCCTGCCAATTCAGCTACATTGCTGTTTATTTATGAACTTCTCTTCCCTGTGACCCCAAGAGGCCTGACATGATGAGCAGAATGCTGGGGGTGGGGATTGGGTGGTGGGGGAGGTAGAATGAACATGGGTCTGGAGTAAGATTCACTGGCTTCCAGTCCCAGTGCTATCACTTACTAGCTGTGTGGTCCTGACCAAGTGACCATCTCTTTGAGCTTGCTTCCTCATAAATAAAATGCAAATTACCACAGCATCTATTTCCTAGAATTATTTTGAGGATTGAGAATGCTACAAAATCATGAAGGACACTGTCCAGCACATGAATAGGATTCATATTTTCACCTACTCCTAGGTTATGAGAAAAAACTACCAGCCACACTGTACTGTGTACTTTTTTTCAACCCTGACTCCAGTTCCAATGTCTAGTTTGAGAAATGAGCTCACCTTACATAAGTGAAAATTCTTTACTTCACACAAGTTTTTTACATACCTACAGTAACTGGAGCTGTTTCCTCACAGGTTATATATATAACTTTTTGGTAAGAAACTTCAGTTTAATAAAAGCAAATCCTTCATCTCCAAGGTTTAGGGCCCAAGTAGAATGCAAAGATGCTGGCAGAGAGAGGATGTGCTAACCAATTAATTCCAGTTCATGCCTAACACTTCAATTTAATTGGAATGTATAGTCTACTGACATTTAATAAATTTACTGATATGGTTGGGCATAAGTCTACCATCTTTCTGTAAGTTTCCTATTTGTCTCTTCAATCCTTTATTCTCCCTTTCCTGTCTTTTTTGGGTTAGACTATTTCTTAGTAATCCATTTTAGCTCCTCTTTTGACTTTTTAACCATATCAATTTGCATTGAAAAAGATTTTTTTATTTTAAGTAGGCTCCACACCCAGTGTGGGGCTTGATCTCACCACCCTGAGATCAAGAGTTGCATGTTCCACCGACTAAGCCAGTCAGGCACCCCTCAATTTGCATTTTTAAATGGTAGAGATCCTTGACTAATAACAGTCTATCTTATTATACCACTTTAGAAATAATGTAAACTTGTAACAGTGTAATTCCATCTTAGTCTCTAATCCCCTCCTTTAATTGTTACCATTTCTTTTACTTCTCCATATGTTAACCCCTGAGATCTATACCACTCAGTGAGTATTTAGCACAGGTAATGTTGTCAAGTTACTTTCTATGTTCATGTTCTCATGTAAGCCTTGAACAAGAACATGGTTTATATACATACATGCACTACATATACACTTAAGTTCACCACCTACCTCATAAGCCTGTAATGTTTTGCTGATGGTTTATAGATGTCAAAGTAGTAGGGACTCCATCATAGCACCTTACTCCTCTTTTTTTATGAACTCTGTGGCAAAGAAGTTGTTACCCTTTTCCCCACCTTTCATTTTAAATTTTTAGGTCTTCTTATAAAAACTACCCCTTATAAAAAAAAAATCCTAAAGTTTTATCAGAAGGTGAATTTCCCTTAGCTCATGGAGCTTACTGTAATTTATCTCGTTTTGTGACCTATAGTTCAGCATCTGGCAAATTTCCTTCTCCTAGGTTTATAGAGGATTTAGATATTTCCTAGCTCTCCTCTCCCTTCAACCTCTATTGTTGTTGTTTTCATTGGTTCCCCTTATAGATTAACAATCATTATAAAGACATAGCTATTAAAAACTGATTATCCCATAGATATGAATCTGCTTACATATATAAAAAACATATTGCAAAATGAACAGCAAGGAAGTTATTTATATTAGGGAGGAAGGCAATAAGATAGAATGAGAGAAGCTACAATTCTTTGACTATACCTTGTTTTAGAAGTTTGGTTTTAGGGGCGCTTGGGTGGTTTAACTGATTGAGTGCCCGACTCTTCAGTTCAGGTCATGATCTCACGGTTTGTGGGATCAGGCCCTGCAGCAGGGTCTGTTCTGGGGTTCTTCCCTCTCTTGCTCATTCTCCATTAAAAAAAAATCGTGACTTCAGAACCATGAAATGCTTCATGTAACATAAAATTAAATTTTAAAATGTAACCCCTAAATATAAAAAATAAAATAAAGAAATGAAACTCAATGGTAATCTACAAGGTAGCAGAGCTACTAAGAACTATCCAGGTGACTAGAAAGCTCTGCAATTTAAATATATATTCTTCTTAGGATATGCCCTAAGGACAAAAACAAAACTGAAAAAGTATTTTAAACTTTTTAATAATCACATTGTTGGTTGTGGTCTCAGTATTGTTTTTCTGATGTATGATACAGATAAGCAATTTTGATAGTTTAATTCCATCAATCGGAGGTCCTTGCAACTTACAATACCTGACATTAAGACAAATAAATCTAGATTTAAGATGGAAGAGATGGGGCACCTGGGTGGTTCAGTCAGTTGAGCATCTGACTCTTGATTTTGGTTCAGGTCATCTCAAGGCTATGGGATTGAGCCCTGCATCAGGCTCTGCACTGAGCGTGGAGCCTGCTTAAGATTCCCTCCACCCTTATGCTCCTCTCCCTCGCTCTCTCACTAAAATTAAAAAAAAAAAGGAAGAAAGAAAAGGCATTCTATCACTCCCATGGGGGAAGAAATCACTGCAGTTAGGGTGTTAGATGTCTTTGAGTTTTCCCATTATCCATCCATCCATCCATCCATCCATCCATCCAACGATCGCTATACATCCATTCAGGCCTGCATCAGGCTCTGTGCTGGGCATGGAGCCTGCATGAAGATTCTCTCTCCCTCTGACCCTCCCCTGCTTATGTGTGTGCTCTCTCAAAAAAGGAAAAAAAAAAAAAAAAAAAAAGATAAATAGAAACCTGAAAGTCCTGTATTTGAGCCAGAAGAGTATAATGATGAATTTTATCATAAAAACAAAACACATATTTCCAAGCTCTGTCCACTGAAAAGCAACAACCACAACAGAAGCAATAAGCATCCTAAGGAGCCACTATTCCTTAAAGAAATGGCTAACTTCAGGTCTGGGGCAGAAAGTGTACAAGGTGAGCCTGCAATGTATCTATACATGGAGAACAAGGAATCTTTGAAAGTTAGTAGTGTCCTGTTAAAAGGAATGAGGAGTCCTATCAAAAAGGCCCAAACTACGACCATTTGACCATCAATAAGACTACTACTGCAAAGGTATGCAACATCCAGTATGTTAAAATTCAGTTCAATACTTAAATAAAAGAACTTACCATAGTTGGTGGGTGCCAGCAACTCATCTTAAAAAAATGATTAAGGAAAAGCATCAGTATTTACCATGCTTGAAATCATGACCTGAGCTGAGATCAAGAGTTGGATGCTTAACCAACTGAGCCACCCACCCGTCATGCCTTTCCTTATTTTGAGAGAGAGATAGAAGAGGAGGGGCACAGAGAGAGGGAAAGAATACCGAGCCGACACAGGGCTCGAACCTATGAACCATGAGATTATGACCTGAGCCGAAATCAAGAGGTGGAGGCTTACCAGAATGAGCCACCTAGGCACCCCCTGCATCATGCCTTTCTTAAACAAACGACACCACTAAGTAACTAAAAAGCAGATGAGACAAGTTTCTTTTTTCAGAAGAGTATTCCAGCTTATACAAGGAATATACATTAAAATATCACCATTTTGCAACCCTCAATGAATAAAATATACATCTAAACTTTAAGCATCAACTGCTACTAAAATCCTAAAGAAAACAATCAGATACTTCGTGCCTCCTGATCAGGAAGATCACATCACCACCAGAAGCAGTCTTGACAAAAAGAAGAAGAACCAAATTCTGATGTTTCCATATTCAACCACAAATTCAAAGGATATCATAGGATAGAGGAATATACTAAAATTGCACTACAAGGCTGCAATCAACAAAATCTAAACTGTGAGGAACACTTCAGCAGTGTTTCTCAAATTATGTGAGGGATCAGCTTAATTTTTCTTTCCTTCCCCCACCCCCCATTTCCAATCCATCAGATTATCATTCTTTATAATACCAAATAAATTAATAAATTAAGAAATGCAGAAACATACAAACCCCATTTTAAAATTATTAGAGGTGCCTGGGTAGCTCCGTTGGTTGAGTATCTGACTTCTGCTCATGATCTCACAGTTCCTGAGTTCAAGCCCTGCTTCAGGCTCTACGCTGACAGCTAGGAGCCTAGAGCCTGCTTCGGAATCTGTGTCTCCCTGTCTCCCTGTCTCCCTCCCTCCCTCCCTATCTCTGCGCTCCTCCCCCGCTTGGGCTCACTTGCTCTCAAAAATAAACAAACATACATTAAAGAAAAAAGACCTATCAAAACAGTCACAAGGTATGGACTTTATTTGGACCTTGATTCAAACACAGTATATAATAAAATAAAAATCATTTATGAAACATTAGAAAATTTGAACTGGATTTAAATAAGGGATATCATTAATGATGTTATTGGTTACATGAAAATAATCCTTATTTTTAAAAAGCACATAATGAAATATGTATGGGTAAACTGACATGCTGAGATTTACTTTAAAATAGAGGTACGAGTGGAGATACATATATTCAGCTTTGAGTTCATAATTATTGAAACTACATAATTAGTATATATGCGTAAATTATCCTATTTTCTTCAATATGCCTGGTATTTTCCACAACCAAATCATATTAAAACAAAAATTTTAAATCTTAAAAACTTGGCTCTCATTTTTTTTTCAAGAATTCAAAAGGAACAGTTTTGGAGAGGCAGAAAATTTCCACAGCATTCTGTGCCAGAAAGGGTAATAAAACCTAGAAATTTTTATTAGAAGTGGTGTTGAATGCAATCGTTTATTGCTTTGGTGTCTAGATGATGAAATGACAGAAATTTTAAAAAGTACACTGCAATCAATTATATCCCCCAACCAACTAGTAAGCAAAAACTGCTACATATATGATGAAGTATAGTGTGAATAAAGGATGGAGGTATTGCAAGGTTTTCTGAAAAAAGTATACAACAATTCTAAAATTATATGCAAAGAGTCTTTATTTTTAGAAAAACACAAAACTCTTTTGTATTTGGAACCCTAAAAATTGCCAGTCTTAAGAACAATAAGCAGCAGACAGGAACATGATTTACTAAGTATAGCATGGTTTATATATGGTTTACTAACCATCAACACCTGTCACTAGGATGAAACAAAAATCATCCCTATCACTTTTATGCTTTAGGAGTTCCTTTTATTCTAATTTAGAATCCCAATTTCCATGTAACTAATTTGACAGAAGAGTTTCACACTTAAAATTTTAAGATTAAATTCCAAAGTTGAGGGGTGTCTGGGTGGCTCAGCTGGTTAGGCGTCTGATTTCGGCTCAGGTCATAATCTTGTGGCTTCCATGACTTCAAGTCCCGAGTTGGGCTCTGTGATGACAGCTCAGAGCCTGGAGCCTGCTTTGGAGTCTGTGTTTCACTCTCTCTTCTGCCCCTCCCCTGCTCATGCTCTCTCTCAAAAAATAAATAAAAACGCTAATAAAGAAATTTTTTTAATTCCAAAGTTGAATCAGACAAGATTAAAGCTCTTACTATCTCTGGTTTTAAAAGCTTCAGAGCGGCCTAAGGAAAAGATTCTGACTATACTGCTTTAGCTCACTGGCACCTTATTCTCCAACCTTTTAATAGCTCTTCTCCATCTTACTACCTCACTCACCAATCAGGTTTTAATTACAATAGACAGATGGCATTCATAAGCTATCCCTCTCCCCACCCCATTCATTAGTCTATGGCATGTAGTAACAGTTTGTCATTTTGCTCAAGCTGTGGCTAAGCCTGAACTGAGTGTGCAGTGAATTTAGTGGGCAACAAAAAGTTGCTGCTTTTTGTTCCTCATTCTCGCTCACTGTGAGGTAATGTGCTGTGATGGGAGTAAGAGATCTAAAATAGTAGTAGTTTTCAGGCGCCTGAGTGGCTTAGTCATTGAGCGTCTGAGTCTTGATTTCGGCTCAGGTCATGATCACAGGGTCGGTGGACTGAGCCCTGCAATGGGCTCTACACTGAGTGTGGAGTCTGCTTAAGATCCAGTCTCTTTTCTCTCCCTCTCCCCTACTCTGGTGCTCTCTCAAATTAAAAAAAATTAAAAAAAACAAAAAAACCCAAAAAAGTAGTAGTTTTTCATTTCCTTCCATTCATTCTCTCTTATTAACTGGTGTACTCTAATCTTGGAAAAGTTACGAAATCTGGTATTAAAGCAATTCAAAGTCAGTGGGCCTATGTTTGAAGCATGCCTAATCTAAAAATTTACAGTACAGGGCTATGTCCAGCACCTAATAATCCACTGAATTATTTTTTTGCACCTTTGCAACTCTTACAAACATATTAAATACAAATTCAAATCGTTTAAAAAGCAACTGTATTATGGTCCACAGAAGTACAGGCTGCTTGGTCTTTGTAGTTTCAAGCTAATACTAAATGACTTGCTAGAAGCTATCTTAAATAGGCCCTGGCAGAAACAGATGTTACTTCAAGCAGAAAAAAGTATCTTCCTAACACATTAAAAGCTGCAATTTTACTTAAACTTACCTGGGTCAAACTTGCTGTAATGTTATTTTATCCAGAAAAAATGGGAGTTTTAAGAAATCTTTGACCTATATATGAATGTTTGAAGCAAAGTGAAACCCTGCTATGCTATGACTTCCAGTAATACATGAAGAATCCCCAAACATCCTAAGTCACAGCGGTCTCCTGTCTGAAATCAGAGGCAACCAAGTCTTTAATAAAATCAGCCACAAACACAAGATGATATTTTAAATATACAGTAGGAACATTTATTTTAACACTTCTAAAAGATATTTCTCCATGCCTGATGATTTGATATAAAAATCAAACCCATCATACTTTCCCCATCAGTCTCTCCACATCAAGGGCAATCAGAAATTTGTACAACATGAATATTTGCTTCTGAAACAAAAATTACAAATTAATGATAACAAAAATACACAAATCAACTGGACCCTAAACGAATTTCTAATGAAGTCCTTCCCCTTTCCCCCAATCACCTAGAGCTTCTTTCTTCAGCCTCATTCTGCTCCTTTTCCTTTCTTTGCTTGGCCATGAACTTCTGTTAAAAGCAATTTGCAATATAAAATGTTTATTAGATGTAGCTTTGCTCTGTATACAAACGTATCTAATATATTTCACTGAATTTACAATTTAAAAGAGCCTGATCCTACAAAATAAAGATTAGAAACACATTGCCTTACATTAACATTCTTTCCTTCCATTCACCAGTCATCTGATATTTATGATATACCAGGCATTATGCTTGGTGCTTGGGGATTCAGTGGTCAACAAGATAGGTAAGGCCCTTTATTTCATGGAGCTTACATTCTAGTGGGGGAAGAGAAATAATAAAAGAATAAATAAACAAGACAATTTTGGGTGCTGGTAAGCACTATAAAGGAAAGAAATATAATAAGGTAAGTGATCGAGGTTGACTCTTTTTGGAAGTGGGAGGGAGTTTTGTACTTCAGCTAGGTCTTTCTTAAGCACAGCCCTTTCTGGGAAGTTGATACTGGAATTCAGATTTAGCTAAATGATGGGGAAGAGGTGGCTATACAAGTGGCATTGGGAGACAGCAAAGGAACAGTGATACAGAGGTACAAAAGCAGCAAAGGGGCCTTTCATGTATGAAAAGGAAAGCCAAGAGAGCTAGGAAAACTGAAAGGTAGTGAGCAATAACAGTGAGATCAGAGAAACAGGAATCAGATCTTCATAGCCCCACAAGAAGAAGTCTGGATATTATTCCAAATGTAATACAATGCCAGTGGAAATTTTAAATAGAAAAGTGACATGATAAAGTTAAGAGCACAGGTAGTATAGCGTAACAGTTAAGGGTTTGAGGCCAGAATAGAACAGAGCTAGCTTCAAATCCTAGGTCTGCCATGAACTAGCTATGTGAACTTGGGACTAGATACTTGGGTTTAGATACTCTTTAAGCCTGTTTTCTTGATCTTTATAACTGGAACAATAAAAAATTTAAAAAAAAAATTTAAAAGTACATTTTGAATGACACCATTCACCTCCTAGAATTGACAAGGGGAGTAAATATGCTTCCAGCAAATAACAACTCAATAAATGTTAGAGCAGTGTTGATGCCACAGATTCAAGGATATATAAAACAACTCTCAAAGATTCCGGAGGAATCAGAAACACTGCTTCAACTATGGTTAATGATGATTCTCTAAAGTAGTGCTTCCTAAAGATGAGTACAATTTTAAACAGGGGAGAGGGGTTGTGATTAAATCCATTTAGGGAATGTGTTAAATAAAGTTTAGCAGATTCTGACTAGACAATTCACAAAATTTAAAAAGCTATGTGTCCATGATTCTGCAAGAGGCCATCAGAATACATGGTTTCCCACACTTTAATGGAGCGTCACATGGGACTAATGACCTGCAGAATCTACTCTGGGGAATGCTGCCAGAGGAAAAGGAATAAAGACTTGGAGTTCCTGGCAAGGTACACTGAAGACTGTACTTTTGAACTGAAGAGGAATGAACAGGTACAAACCTTCAAAAGTTCTCCCAAAGGGAAAGAATGTACATTTTGGGTGGACACTTAAGTAGTTTGATTATAATATTACCCCCTGAAGAATTTCATGAGATGTTAAGAAAAAAAAGAGTTACCTCTGTATTTTGCTTATGACGTGTACTCTTGCAGTGATTTGTCATTGCTTTTTCACCTGAGTAGAAGAGGGAACAAATTGGACAGAAGAATCCAGCCTTCGGTACAAGAAAGTCCAAATCTAGAGGATGGAAGAAAGAGGGGGGAAGAGAGTGGAGGAAAATTAATAATTTATCTATAGCTGTGTTAATTTATCTAAACACAACAAACATGCTAATCACAATATATATTTACATATAAACATAATATATACGGCCATGTACCTAGGGATCAAGAGCAACTAAGCTTTTAATCACAAAACCAATGTCTCTATCTTTGAATGGATTCTATAATATTCCAGAGCCTCCAGGATACCATGACATTCCTTCAGAATAGCAATTTACTGGAAAATAATCTAAAAGCCTTTGAAATAAACCTTTTTGGAATCCTATTAAAATGAATCAAGAAAAAAAGAGGCAGAACGATGGGTAACTGCTTGAGGAATATGCTGGGTAAACAAATATGGTGCTCCTTAGCTCATTTTAGCTGGCCACAAAACAGTTTGCCAGCCAAGCTTTTCAGCATGTTCTATTTAACTGAAATTTCTACCTGGGCAAGTATAACTCAATTCTTTCCATAGCAGCAAATGAAGTACAGGAATACAAGAAAAGACATTTCCCAGAATGCAAAAAAACCTTGCTAGGCCTAATAAACTGTCTTCAGAAATGCCAATGTGAATTTCTACTCTAAATAATCATCTAAGCAAGGTTACTGCATTAGTTACCTAAACAACAGAACGCCTACTACGGTACTGAACTTTTATTTCATATGGAGGAGGAAAAATGTCATGTTTATTTTTACCTTCGGGAACATCAGGTACCACTGATTTCCCTAAAGAATCCTCAATCTTCTTACGTTTTCGTTCTGGTTCTGAATCCTTCAATGCAGATTCTTCATCAACTAAAATCATTACATTTTCAAGGAAAAAGTTATTCAAAATAGACTTACAGCCTATAAACCTAACATCAGATAGTCCCTGCCTTCAAAGATTAACTTATGGTTCATCTAAGTAAACCTTCCTTGGTTAATCCCACTTGACCACTCTTCCAAGATTCTTCAATGTTAGGAATAAATGGACAAAAGCTAAGAGCATATTTTGTTTATATATTGCTCTCAAAAGAACTTAAATGGTAATGGAAGAAGCCCAAGTTCTATAATTACTGTCAAGAGTTAACTAGAGTATGTTAAAGGGCTGGGTTGGGCTGGGTTGGGCTGGGAAAGAGTGTGGATTAAGGAGGAAAAGACATGGGCAGAAAATAATTCTGATGCCCTGTACTGAGGCTCTTCCAATCAGGAAAAACTGAGCCTAAACTGACAGACAAGACCCTTGTCAGACAGAATCATAAGTGAAATTACAAATGTTAAAGCCCCGCAAAGTAGTATGTGAGAAACATTCAATGTTAGCAGACTCTGCATAATATGATCTTGGGGGAAAACAAAAATGGGAACTGGTTCCAAGCAATCCTGGTTACTCTCAGTAGCTGTAATACCTTACTGTTACTGTGGTAGTTGACAAATCTCTTTCACATATACACCATCTACTTAGCATTTATCTTGTGTGAGATAGGCAGGTCAAATCATCATTATCCCTATGTCTTCAGAGACGGAGAAAGCAAAACCAAGACACAAGAAACTATAGGCATGCCCAAGGTCGCAAGGCTTGGACAGAGGCTAGAACCAAAGCTTGTGACTTCAAGTTCAGTGTCTCTCCATGCAACTGGGCCACTCTTCAACAAATATGAGGGGATGGACAGGAACTATGAAATCATTATTCCTGGTGTCTTACAAATCATCAAGTCCTAAAGAGTCAATTAAAAAAGGCTCTCCCTTTTCTTGACTTGATTAAAATAGCCTGTAGTCTCTTCCTACAAAAGTTTATTCCCTCACCAGAGTAATAATAAACTTTCTCAAACATACTTGCTCCGGCTACATTTATCTTGTAATATTAAAAATATATGTTACATATAATTATTTAAATAGATTAGAACAATTATTTTAGGTTTAAAATTATTTAGAAAATTACTTTTGCTTCTGCTAGGTCCTTTTGTCAAATGTATTGTCCATTAACAGAAATAAATTGTTATATAAACAGTATATAAGTCATCTTTATTCTTCAGCTGAGATGAGGCAGTTCTAGACAAGCTGGTAGTTGCAAACAGAAATCCTGGGAGAAAAACACTCTCATGAAATCATGCTAGGAGCTATTTGTCAGATTACCAAACTACTAACTATAGCTTTGTATCAAGGAGAAGTTATGGAGAAGAACACACAAAGAAGGAAGAGTACCCACTTAGCCATGGGAGAGAGCTTCAAGAAAGACATGAACAATAGTAAGGAATAATGCAGAAAGGTCAAATAAAACCAAATTAGGAAGAAAAGAAAACAATAAATCAAGCTGGGGGGGTTCTCTGTCAACATCAATTTCAGGAAGGTGAATTAGAAAGAAGTCAAAATACATTCAGTTTAATGAGAAGAAGTGAAAACAGGTGATTCCTTCCAGATACTTCGCACTGAAAGCGAAGAGAAGGGGTGGGAACCAGAAGGATTCCCAAGTTAAGGGCATGTTTTTTTTTTTTAATGGGAAAGACTTGGCCATATTTTATATGTGAGGTGCAACGGTAGATCAAATACAAGTTGGTAGACAGGGGAGATACTCTATTTGCTCTGGTAAATGGAAATGAAAGCAAGGTTATCCAGGGAGGAATGAGCTGGGTAATGCAGTAGATGATACAGAGTGGGGAAAAGACCTCTATTACATCTGGTTAGGAAATGAGGAAGAAAGGAGGCCTAGAACAGACTGTGAAGCAGCACTAAGGGCACAGCTTAGATCAGATTCAATGAACTTGGACTGGATCACAGTTAGTAGTTTTTCCTTAAAGAAGACAGGACAGAAAAGCAAGAGGGCAAGGAGGGTACATCAATGAGAATGGTACAAAGAATACCTTGTAGTGCTGTTTAAAGTCATCCTAGTAGTTGATTTTTTGCTTTAACTCTCTGAATCAGTTAACTTGAGACATGGAACTGTGTGTTTTTCTTACCCTTTTTATAATTTTGCTCTGAATATAATAGACACAGTGACAAATATTTGTTGAGTGACTAGAGTATTCACTCTCACTAGACACTGGTCCTTATTTGTTTCAACATAAATTTTATCAATGTTTAGACACCTTGTTTAATCCATTGGCTAGCTGCTTGGCAGCCTCCACAAAGCAAGGGATCTGGGCCCACAAATAAGAATTAAGCAATGATTTCTACTTGAGGCTGCAACATGGTCAGAATAATCTTTTGTGTATCATTTCCACAAAATTGTCATGTTTTATCGTCACATTCTATCATAAAAGGACTGCCTCCTATTCTGTTATCCCATTCTATTATATTCCATTATCTTCAAGTTACAAAGACAAAAATCTTTATCCAGGTAAGTCTGCCTTCTCTGCCTCACCACCCCCCCACTCTATTTCACTGCTTTTCTACTGTTCTTCTTAGATGGTAGACCTTTGGAATTTCAATGACCACCTTGTGTCGTGTTACTTTCTACACTCCTCCCCACTTCCATCAATCCTGCTTTACCTTCACTAATTTGGAAGGCCTCTTCACCTTTCACTGGTTCTGTCGCAACAGCTCTTTCCGATGGTGGTGTTTTCCCAATTCTAACTCTCTTGGTTGGTGTTTTAGCTTTAAAGAGAAAGTCTAATTTATTGCTATAGTAATAGCATGCCATTCTTAGTTCAGAAATTATTTTGATCTCCCTAAAGTGAGCTAAACCTATTACTCTATACCATCAAAATATTACTTGACAGTGAAATGGTACCTTTACAAATTTTTCTAAATCCTAAATCTAAGGAAAAACTGGGAAGCAGTCTGGTATAATAACATCCTTCTATTCATCAAAAGCTGTGTTTTCCAGTAACACAAATATACCATTTTCATTCCAATTCTAATTTGGGCACTCTAGTTTGCTTTCCAGCTTTGTCATCTTTTCTTGAGGTATGATAACTTGGGACAAAGTCTGCTTTATAGTTAAAAGAAATCTGTGAACTTGCACACATTTCTTTGGACAGTATCACTGGCCATATAACTGCTTGTTGACTTCTTATATTAACACAGGAAAAATTATTAGTAATGCTGCAACATCTATTTTAAAAATTGTAAATGAAATCCCCTCATAAAGCAGAAAAACTACCACTTCTAAATATCTACCTGCTAAATGTCTTTCAATCATGGTTTTCAGATCTTCTTCCATAACATTTTCATTTATTGGACCAACGTGGGACAAGGCTTCAAGCTTCATCTTCTTTGTGTCCACAGCTCTCTTCTTTCTATCCCCCCTTTTATCTGTGGGATGGTCATTTTTGCTTTGTGCTAATTCAACTTTTAAATCATTGTCTCCATCTTCCTCCTCTCCAACTTCATCAACAGTAACAAAATTAAGCTCTTCTTTAAGGTTGTTAAAATCTGCCAGGGAGTCTTCATCCTCTTCAGTTACTTCATCCAAAGTCACTAAATGCAAATCACTACTGTCATCCTGTATCTCATCTACAGTAACTAAGGTAGAAGGGTCTTCAGGCATTTGGGAAGAAATGAACCCAATGGGATCCCTTCCAGTATTTCCCTCATCTCCTTTAGTATTTAAAGTGGTAAAACTTAAGTCTGCCGATTCATTTAAAGGTAGCTCCTCAACTTCACCAATTTCATCCACAGTTACCAAGCGTTCCTGTTTGAGGAGATCTTGCTCTTCAGCCACTGACAGTACAGTAACATCTTTAGGTTCACTATGGGAAATGCAATCATCTTGATCAATTAACTCATCTAATGTAAGAAGTGAATTTGAATTTTTTACCATTTCTTCCATATTTATTTCTTCTTCATCAATTACTTCATCCACAGTGACTAGAGCTTGTGCTAGATGTGCAGCTCCATCTTCCTCTTCCCCAATCTCATCCAATGTTACAAAAGATAATTCCCCCTCAACAACACGAGGGGCAGAAGTTTTCCCCTTCTTCTTCTTTAAGTTAAGTTCAGAGGAAGGGGTATTTTTCAGAGCTTCTTTTCTTTTTCCCTTTAGTGGGTTCTGCTTGGCCTGAAAAGGATTTACTTCTTCTATAACCTCATCTACTGTGACAAATTCATCCAAATTAAATGGAAATGATGATTCCTGTTGAAAAGATTAAAAAAAAAATCACAGAACTGTGAACAGAACCAGATACCAACAACTGGTCAAGGTTCCAAATAATCTCAGTAAATGTGCATGAAGGATCATCTGTGAGAATTTCAGGGCAAAGAAATTTCCTATAGGCTGAGAGAAGCTAGTTTTTAAAGCCCCACAAATGAATCAGCTCTAATTCATAATAAACAACACCAAAGGTAAAATCTTAACAAGATCAACCTACTTTCACCTGTACTTAATTTCAATAAGATTACAATTATTTCCTAAGTGATATACGAGTTTTGAAATATGAAACACAAAAATACTACACTTAAAAGCACTTACCAATTACAACAATGTAAAGAATTTACTGTTCCCTGTTAAATGTTACCTAACAAGTGTTCTAGGAGACTTATTGGACTATTAAAAGTACCTCAAATGTAGCCGGAAAGTAAATAGCTAAGTAGATTGCTCCATTAACCAATTAAGATATACAGCATTAATATGAAGTTTATTCTTACTAAGTAAGACTTAATGTCAAATACAACTGCATTTGGGGAAAAAAAAAACCAAAAAAACAGTATGTGGGACGCCTGGGTGGTTCAGCCGATTAGGCGTTCAACTCTTGATTTCAGCTCAAGTCATGATCTTATGATTGTGAGATCAAGCCCCATGTTGGCTCCACACTGAGCATGGAGCCTGCTTGGGATCCTGTCCGTCTCTCCCTCTGACCCTCCTTCACTTGCACACACTTTCTCTCTCTCAAAATTTAATTCTAAAAGAGACAGAGAGAGAGAGAAAAAACAGTATCTGTAATTTGAAAAATGGTGTTAATACTAAAGAAAATAATCCCCAACAGGCCTCCTACAAACTTAGTATGCTATCAACAATCAATTACTAGTATATATAATGACATTAGAACATACACTCAGTAAGGGGGTGGGGGAGGGAACGGACATGTAAGCATTTGTAATACCCACTTATTAATTCAACAGAAATAACTGTTATCCTTACTTCTGCTTCTTAAACTACTACCATTTCTCCTTGCCCTGAATAAAATAGGCCCCAAATCATCCCTTACCAGGGGAAAAAAATAAAATGACTAAAAAAATATTTTATGCATGGTAGGAAACCTAAAATATCAAACAACAACAACAAAAAAAAGAAGACATTTATTTGGCAGTAGAACTTAGTACCAGGAAAGTAAATCTTAAGAGCCCATCCAGTTAGGTTAAATTGAGCATCTCAAAAGGAAGACCTGTTTGCAAGTTCCACAGAATGGCAAGGACCCCAGTCAAACACCGGTCTTCTTTACACATGTGCTTTTATTCTGTTTATAACCTATTGCCATCAATATAAGATTGGAGGGATTTTCCTATTTTAATTCCCTTCCTACCCCTGCCTAATTTTTTGCCCTGCACCATGAACACAAACCATTTAGCCTAGCTCAAGATCAAAAAACAAACTGGTGGTAGGGTCAAAAAAAAGGTATCTCATTCCTGTCCCTTGCTCTGTATCAAATTGACTATTACAGGAGAGACACAAGTTACACCACAGGTGAACTCTTCTGTTGAAGGACAGAACAGAAGGCTTAATGTTAGTGACTTGTTTCTTACCTCTTTAGATTTGGAACTTCTACCAGTGGTGCCTTTAGGATTCTTAGTGTTTTGCCCAGCCAAAGTCTGAAACATTAAGTAAAAAAATATAGAAAAACAGAATTTACAACTATGTTATTAATGTCCTTAAAAAAAAAAAAAAAAAAAAAGAATCCAAACACCAAACAATATCCAAACACATTTAATTATGCGAACAGTTAACAGGTATAGCACACTAAGTCAACAATCATTTAACAGTACAGGCATCATCTCTGTAAGCTGTAGTTAAATTGTTTTATTGATCTTTTCTTCCCTATAGCCACAATGTCTAAGTTGGGCAATCAGTAAGCTGATAAAGGAAGCTTCACTTTAAGAAAGAAAATCGTTTCCCATTCAGAAGCAGAGTGCTAAGTCACCTCAGGACATTCACTGCAGAATTTTTTTTAAACCAGTTATATTTCTGAACACATTTTATCCAAATAACGTTTTTCAAACCTGTTAATAAATTACTAACTTGAGCTTATTATTTAAATGTCTATTGGCTTAACTCGATGGAATCATTAAGAGAAACTGAGTTTGGGAGTGGAGTGAGGAGATGAAAGTACAAAACAAGATTACATCTCCTACTCCAAAGCTACCACAGCAGAGCTATTTCAAAGATACACTGAGCCATTCTTCCTACCCTCCTCACCTTATTGTTGCTGTCATCCCGTTTCATGATGGAAGGTCTAGCCTCTGTTTCCTGAGATTGTTTTGTAATATCCCTGTAATCCAGTTTAGAATCCTTGCCTTGCAGGGCTGAGATCCTTCCACTGCCTCCTCTGGTAACACCGCAATGAGTGGGTCTGAATTTATTGCTGTTTTCAGCCAAGCCTGACCTGGCACTTGGAGGTTTAAGGAGACCCAATTCCTTGGCTGAAAGTTTCTTTTCAGCATTTATTTGATCTCTGAGTACAGATTTTAGAAAACTTTTCTGGTTTTCAGATTTTGAAGCTGTAGCTTTTGCCTTTGGAGAGGAGACCATACCAGCCTTGATGCTTGATTTAGTGCTAGATGTATTTGATACAGCCAACATACTAGTTTTACTAGTTTCATCAGGCTTGTTGGCCTGACCCATTCCTTTATTTGGGTATGCCTTGATCACAGCATTTTCTGCAGGCTTTTCTTTCACTGCTGCCATAATCTTTTCCAACTTCTCTGCAACCATCCTAGCATCATTCCTTTCAGCCTTTTCTGTTCCTATCTGCAGATCCATTCTGGTTTCCTTACTATTAATTTCATTCTTCTCCTTTTCATCCATGTTACTTTTCTCAGGAATTCCCTTTTTGTTCACTGCTTTCTCATCCCCAATGGCAATTCCAGGTACTAAGGCCACAACACAAGGAGATGGTACTATTTCTGAAACAGTTTCGTGTTTATCCACTTCAGCTACAGCTTCTATCATAGACTGTGTAATCCCAGAAAAGAAATCTTCTGCTTCAGCTGGAGATTCTTCTAGAATTCCTTTAATGTTCCTTTCTTCTATAAATGCACTGTCGGATGTAGATAATTCTGTTTCAGGGTTAATAATTTCTGCCTCTTCCTTCTCAAAGTCACTGGTATACACCTGCTGATTTAAAACACACTCCTCTACATTTTCAGTAAATAATTCAATACTGATTGGAGTGGATGCTACAAGAGGAATTTCCACTTTGACCTCTTCTCCTTGAGTTTCAACTTCCAACGTTTCAATAGCAAAGTCAGAGTCACATAGTGCTTTTTCAGGTTCTTCCACACAAGGTTCTTCCAGCTGTACAGAAGTTTCTGTTTCAATGTTGGGAACAGTTTCTTCTTCAACCTCACTAGGTTTAACAGAGGGACTATCAGCTGCTGTTTGCACCTCACTTTCATCAACTGGACTGTTTTTCAAGTCAGGGCTACAAGTATTTAAAAACAAACAAAAAAAAGAACACAAACAAAAACACAAACAAAAATCAAACTATGATGAGAATTCAACCATTATAAATAATCCTGTTGATGCCAATTGTTAAGACTTCCTGATGCGTTAGTAATAAGCACTGGGAAATCCAGCCAATAGGCATTAAAATGGTAACGATGTTTTGACATAAATATGTAAACAATATAAAATTTTTAAAAAGATCATCCATTGCATTGAAGATTTCTTCTTAGTTCAAAGGAAATAATGACAAAACTATGATCACTGATAAAATTCTTCTAACCAATTTTTTTCCTTCTGGGTCACGTTTGCACTAGACATGAGAAGGCTGAATGTGAGACATCTCAAATTATTAAGATCTTCCCAAGAGTGCTAACTAAAATAATAAAATATATGTATAGTTCTACAATGAAACTAATAATCCATGCATTGAAATTTAAAATTTTAAGTGAATCTTACCTAAAATGAACAGAAAAAGAAACTGGTAGGGAGAAGGCTATACTCTTAACCATGTCAACTCTTTTTTTTTTTTTTTTGGATGTGAGACAGATTTGTTTTTCCCAAGAACTGTATTTATTACTAATAGTAATACGTAAAAGAAATCTTTCTTTGGAAGTATCTTTTAAATACTCTATTGGATTCAAAGTTAGAGGTAAAACTAATAGAATCACCTTAACATAAAGTATGTGCCTTTGGCTACCTGAGTGAGAAAGTATATATTAAAAGAAATCTTTCCAGTTACAGAAGAATAATTTAGAATTCTGAAGTCTTAAGTAAAATTGTTCAGAAGAAATGGAGAAAATGCATGGCAAGTATATATAATTGATCTTTTTTCACTGTGGTCTTCCTAAATCCAAAGTAAACAAAAGTGTATGTGATTCTGTAATTCAACTTCTTTCACTAAGACAGAGACAGAATAACTTTTTATATTAATGTTCCATAGATCAGAGGTTATCTTGAAGAATGACAAGGAAAATCTGAGTTTCCGAAGCAATGCTATCAAAACAAATCAAATGTAACAAATACATCCACTTAATTACATTAGAAGCAGTACATTAGAGGAAGACATCAGAATGCCATTTCAATACCTCATAGTAAAGAATATTGGTTTTTTTCCTCCTAGTTTTCAAGGAAGGAGGGGATGAGACATCCGCTCGATATGATTCTCAGAGGATGGCTATATATCTTTTAGTTAATGCAAGATGAGGCATATCAGTGTCCTGAGATGTTAACATTTCAAAACTTTGGAAAAAGTAAGTGCTACCGTATCAGGGTCTAATCATTTGAGACAATAAACTGGTCTTCCCCTCCAAAGATGGTTAAGTTTAAACTTCCAAAGGAAAAAAATGTTCTAAGAGATTGGAGAAACATCTCTTGATGAAAAGTTATAAAGGCAGAATTTGAGAAATTTAAGTTCAAAAGTCAGTAACGACAGACTTTAATCCGTATGTATTCTATTCATTTATAGAACCTTCCTTTATATGCTGAAAGGGTTTAAAACTTTTTATTTGAAATAATTCACATCCCTTATATTCAAAAATACCAATGGCTGATTTTAAGGGTTCCAAATCCTTCGAACTAGTCAAAATAAAACTTGTGGCCAAGTACAAATATGACAAAGATAAGAAAAACTTGTGACATTTAGTTATAGAAGTTATGTAAATAATTTCTTCTCAAAATGTAAGCTTTCATTTTTAAATTTACAAGACTCATTTTCAATAAAGAAGATTAAATTCAAACTCCTGCCTCATTATAGAACTAAACCATTAACACTAAAGGCTTTATAAATTAGAGCTATACAAAAACACCAAATCTACTGAGCTAAAGGAAAACAATGGAGACGTTGATTCCTGGCTCTAGGACATAGTAAGTCCTTCCACTTTACCATATTTAAGGTTTGTCAAAAAAAAAGCTATTATCTTTTATACAAATCACTATGCAGTTCCATACTTCAGAGAGCATGGACCTACTTAGAAAAATGGCTTAATACGACGTTTGTTTATATGCATTTGTCTTTTAAAATTATAGTGCTTTCTTCATAGATTTCATTTACCAAAAACTAACATCTAGTTTTCTGGCTAATATGGGAAAAAGCCTCCGTGTTCATCAAGTTAGCCTGGAGAGTCAATTTGAGATGTCAAATAAATGAATTATTAACACCGAAGTATTAAAAAAAAAAAAAGAAGTCTTTTAAAGATCAAAGGAATACACAGTCAAGTTTTGGGAAATGGCACAAAAAAGAAATAGGAAAGACATCCAGGATATAGGTATCTAATTTCCAACCCTGTCCCACTTCCACCTCCCCATAAATACCAGGGTTTCAAAACTCAAAAAAAGCTGGACATGAGAACAAAGGTTAATACCATACCCTACACTTTGCGAGAAACTTTAGACTACAATTTAACAATACTGAAGATTAGTATTTACATTTCAGAGGGCCACTGGGAAGTTCCCAACATTATTAACGAGTTGGTGAAAACTGCACCTTGCATCCTTAATCACATGGTAAGTAAATAATGTTTACATGGGAGGGAATGAGAACAGGCAAAATGTAGAATATTATTAATACACCCATAGATTTCCTTTAAAAATAGGAAATACATTTAAATACATTAAACTAATTATAAACAAAATAATCACATCAAGATGAATTAGCACTCAAAAGTGCCTCAAAAACAAAAACAACACAAGCACCAGTATTTTCCCAGGATCACTTTACTCCGATAAAGAAATGTGAAGTATTCAGGCCCCATCCCACGTCTTTTTCTCTAATATATGTAAGTCAGAAAAAACTGCAAAATGGAAATTAAGTTATTAGCACTAGAATTTTAAAAGTGAATTTTATAAGATTAAACAACTATCTGTAAATTCATTAAGAAGTATCTTTGGGGTGCCTGGGTAGCTCAGCTGGTTGAGCGTCTGACTCTATTTCAGCTCAGGTTATGATCTCATGGTTGGTGGGTTTGAGCCCCACACCAGGCTCTGGCTGACAAAGAGACCACATGGGATTCTCTCTCTATCCCCCTCTCTCTGCCCCTCCCCTGCTCACACGCACACAGGCTCACTCTCTCTTTCTCTCAAAAATAAACAAAAAAAAGAAAGGATAGGGGCGCCTGGGTGGTTCAGTGGGTTGAGCATCCGACTTCGGCTCAGGTCATGATCTTACAGTCTGTGTGCATTCGAGCCCTGTGTCCGGCTCTGTGCTGACAGCTCAGAGCCTGAAGCGTTCTTCCGATTCTGTGTCTCCCTCCCTCTCTGCCCCTCTACTGTTTTACACTCTGCCTCTCAATCTCTCTCTCTCTCTCAAAAATAAAATAAACATTAAAAAAATTAAAAAAAAAAAAAAAGATCTTAGATTTTAAAAGGTGAGTCAAATAATGAGAGGAAAAAATGACCAGAACACAGACAATAGCTGTTTGTGCAGACCTGAAACTATTCAAATGAAATACATAAGATGAATTTTTGGAAGAGCCTACTCACTTAATCAGCCGGAGTTAGTGTGGCCAAACTGCAGGTCTACCTATATTACCTGTGGCATTACCACTCAATAAGCCCTTTGTGGGCTTCTATATTCAACAGTGCTGTTGGCATTACGTCTTAGACATGTGAACATAATTGGTATTAATAATGTACAATTTAAAAAAGTCTGTATTGACACGTACAGCAAACCTAATTGCTTAAAGTTACCAACATATTCTGAAGTACTCTTAATTACCTTTATCATTTAAAAGCCTCATGTAAGAATTACTAAGACAAACTGAAGCAACTAGTGGCTCATTCAGGTGAGCATCCCACTTCAGCTCAGGTCATGATCTTAAAATTAGTGCATCAAATAAAACAAAATATCCATATTTAAACACTTTCAAAATGCTCTTTCAAACTGATAAGCTCTTACTATAAAGACTCTAACAAGGGCAAATCACTTAGTATTAAAAAGGGAAAAGAATTCTAAATCAGTGATTCTCAATGAAAAGCAGTAAAACGAAGGTAATTAATTGGTTGAGGCAAAAGTGGTTATAAGGGTGAGAAAGTTACTAAGAAGAGGGTGTATTATATATAGTCTAAATAAGACTGGGAGTCACTAGTTTGTGTAAACACATAAGAACAAGTTTTCATCTTTTACCCAAGTTTTCAAACATTATTTTGTTTTATAATAAATATCCTTCCCTCAGTTGTTTTCAAAAAGTATCAAAATACATACTGAATACTTTCTTTTTTGGTTTTAAGTCAATGAAATTTTATTACTGTGTTTAACTTTTCTGGGATAGAAAAATCTAACAAGAATACTGATAACAGAAATTGAGTTGTTCAAGAGTCCTCGCGAAACATTTCATAAAGAAGTCATTTGTGTATTTAATTCAAACTGAGTTTACATATTTGGTTTTTCTAAAGTATCAGTAAATACCTTACAGAGACTAAAAAACAAAACAATGCTCCCTCAAACAGTCAGAAAAAAACCAAAAAACAAAAAACAAACCAAAGACACACAAACTGCCCCACACTTCATATATATAACACAAAATGGACATGGAAGATACAAACTTTTTGCTACAAGTGAACAATAATAAAATAATAATAAAAGGCAGAAACAAAATTCAGTAATTAAATACTATGCAAAAATGACAGCAAACTTAAAGCAACATACCTTTCTTTTCCTAGTTCTGGGTCTTTGTCAGCTTGAGCCTGTAACACAATTCCACATTTCATTAGAAGCTATTCTACCGGATTTTAAATATTTAACCCATCAGTGCAATGTTTTCAGTTCTTAAAATCTAAGCTAAAGAAGCAAGACCACATCTTAAAAATAAAACAGTTTTCAGTGTCCACTTTAAATTTCAGATTCTCGAATTTTCTTCTCATTAAAAAGCCCTAAGGTAGGTTATAGAGAATAAGTGACACACAGAAATCAATCACAGAAAGTCTCAATGTTGATACAAACAAGAAACTTTAACTTTAAAAGCTTAGAATTACTGCCTTTTTTAAAAGAATAAAAACCATCAACATCTTCATTGTACAATTATTATTTAAAAAAACTACTTATAAGAAAGACTACTGAGGATGGCTGGAAGGGTGTTGGGTGGGGCGAAGGGCTAAATGGGCAATGGGCATTAAGGAGGGCATTTGTTGAGGGGTGCCTGGGTGGCTCAGTCGAGTGAGTGTCCAACTTCAGCTCAGGTCATGATCTCACTGTTCATGGGTTTGAGCCCTGCATCGGGCTCTGCACTGACAGCTCAGAGCCTGGAACCTGCTTCAGATTCTCTGTCTCCCTCTCTCTCTGTCCCTCCCCTGCTGGTGCTCTCTCTCTCTCTCTCAAAAATAAGTACTAAATAATAATAATAATAATAATAATAATAATAATAATAAAGGAGGGCACGTGTTGGGATGCACGCTGTGTTGCTATAAGTGGTGAATCACTAAATTCTATTCCTGAAATCATTATTACCCTACATGTTAACTAACTTGGATTTAAATAATAGTAAAAACAATCTTAAAAAAAAAAAAGGCTTTCTATTCAAAACACCTAGAAGTGCTGAGCAAAATTTAACAATAATCCTTTTAAACATGTATCTAAACCACTAAAAAATAATGTCCTAGGGCCCAAAATAGAAATTAAAATTCAATGTGTATGGGGGCACCTGGGTGGCTCAGGTCATACATGATCTCATGGTTTGTGAGTTTGAGCCTCGCACTGGGATCTCTGCTGTCTGGGCAAAGCCCACTTCAGATCCTGTCCTCCTCTCTCTCTGTCCCTTGCCTCCACCTCCCACATATGCGCGCGCTCTCTCTCTCTCAAAAATAAAGGAAGTTTATAAACAGATAGATAACATTCGACGCCTATGTAACCAACACTGGTCCAGGCACTGGACACATCAGTGAACAAAACAGCAAAAACTGTCTGCTCTTTAGAGCTTATACATACTAGCTATATGCTTTTTCTGTGGGAATCATGTGTATTCTGAGTGGGGAATTATCTTTCTCTGTATTTTGTCAGATTAAAAAGTGAAAATTATACTTTAAAGAAATTGAACAATGTGCCTAGAGAGGATTCCTGGTGTGGGTGATGGGAGTCCCAGGCCTTCGTTACTGGGGCATCTTGCTGGGCAGTCTACAGTGTAATGATACATAAAGATGAGAGTTGATAAGCGCCAATCACAGTATTTACAATCAATCTTCCCATTCACAGGAGAAACTTACGGGGGGGGAGGGGAGCTGTATGATAGTAGAGGAAATCTATACCAGATACCCTTATTAGCTAGCTTGCTTCTTTATTCATAAATGAGAAAAACAAATGCACAACAGAAAGCAAGATAAGCATACAAAACAGACTGAAGATATTTCAGAGAACTGCAATCAGTTCCAACTGAAATCCACAAAATCAGTTACAGGTGTTACTTCCAGAAAGAACACTAAAGAGGAAGACTTTCTTCGGGAAAAGGAACACACCAATCTTTATAAATTCACTGAGTGCTCTAAGCAGGATATATGAAGTCCCAAACCAAGATAAAACCTTCTTCACTGTGCTAGCTAGCCATACTGATCCTCCTTGGAGTTCATGAATCATCAACTCTGTCCTTAAGGACTTAGCACTTGCTCTTCTTCTTTAAAAACCCCCCTTCCTTTTTATTTGTAGAGCTTGCTCTCTTACTTTGTTCAGGTCTCAAATAACTATTCCTCAGAGGGGCTATCCTTGACAACCCTAAAATACACATTCGCCCCCATCTATTACTCTCTCTACCTTTTTATCTTGATTGGTCTCCATAGCACTTCATAGCATTTTTTACCACTTGACGTGTGTGTGTGTGTGCGTGCGTGAGTGAGTGAGTGAGTGAGAGAGAGAGAGAGAGAGAGACAGACAGACACATACACACATACAGAGATTTACAGATTTATAGTCTGTCTTCTCTATTAAAATATAAGCTCCTTGAGGACTTGGGACATCAACTCCTCTGTTTATTCATGTATTCCAACACCTAAAATAATGCTGGCATATAGATAAGGCATTAGATAAATATCTGCTTAATGAATAAATGAATAAAAGCTGAAAGCCTTCAAAAGAAAAAAATGCATGAGATACGATTAGAATCAGCTTTCTCCTTAACAATACAGGTTAAGGGGCACCTGGCTGGCTCAGTCAGTAGAGCATGTGACTCTTGATCTTGGGGTTGTGAGTTCAAGTCCCATGCTAATTGTAGAGAATACTTAAAAAAAAAAAAAAAAAAAAACCAGTACAGGTGAAGAGCACAGAATTCTCCATCTAGAAAACCTATCAATGAAATATGTAAAAGCAAAATAAAGTCAATTTCAAATATGCAGGGATTCAGAGTGTTTACTGTCCACACACAATTTCTGCGGAAAATTATTTGATGATGTAATCTAGCAAACAGAAAAGCAATCCAAGAGAGGAGGAGATACAGAATCCAAGAAATAACAGAAGTAACTCAGAAGAGCAATAAAAATAAAGTAAACATATACAGTTGCTTTACAAAACAAATGGCCATAAATTTAGAAAAGTCAGAAGAATCGCTCTAACAAGAGTAGATTCTATTCAACAAATAGTAATTAAGTTATATAACCTGAAGAACATGAAGACAATCATCCTTTTTCCTCTCAATAACAACCCCTACCCCAAACTACAGGAAATAATCCAAATACTGAAGAAAACAAAAAGACAGCATCATTTTGAAAAACGAATGGGAATATAAGAAAGTCACCTCCAACTGTACAAGATACTGTATTTCCTTCTTTACACAACCACCCTGATACTACTGAATTCTGTAGTTAGTATCTTTTTTTTTTTATTTTTTTTTTAATGTTTATTTTTGAGACAGAGGGAGACAAAGCGTGAGTGGGGGAGGGGCATAGAGAGAGGGAGACACAGAATCTGAAACAGGCTCCGGGCTCTGAGCTGTCAGCACAGAGCCCGATGCGGGGCTCGAACCCACAAACTGTGAGACCATGACCTGAGCCGAAGTCGGACGCTTAACCAACTGAGCCACCCAAGCACCCCTGTAGTATCTTCTTAATCAAGATATCAAAAATACAGATATTAGTTTTTAGTACTTAGAATTAAGCCTTCATGCTTCATATGCAGGGGTAACTATAGTTACATAACTAAAGGTTGTAACGAACACCTGTGTAAGTAACATTACAGGTAACAAAAATGAAAGGGGGAGGGTGTTGAAGAGGGTAATACAAGGATGCTAATTACTTAATTAACTCATTATAAACACAGTAAATTAAAACCTGTCATTTAAAACATTTGGGGACATGATTTATTTTCATTTCCTAGCCTAGCTTTCATTACTTCTCATAGAGACTATTACAATACCTTGAAATTAGTCTACCTGCTTTAACCATCAATTTACCATTTTTTGAATCAATATAATGGACACTATGTGACATGCTCAAGACTACGAGGCTGTCTTATCAGTGGTGGAGCTAAGTCTTTGTTCTTATGTTCTTCAATTTAATAAGCCATAACAATAAGGTTCTGAATAAAAGCTTGGGAAGTAAAGTATCAATTCAGGCAGAGGTTTTTGATAATTTTCACTTCATTTTCTTTAGGTCTAAAGATGTGGGACTGTATTTTTAGAAAAATAATTTCTATATCATCAATGTTTACTATAATTCTGAACAATGTCATAACAAAAATATCAAAAACACAAAATTTTAAAAATACAATATTCTGTTGAGATGCTAAAAACTTTTAAAATTGTTTCTGAAATTATCAGCTTAAACAAGTCACTCATATTTGTCTGAAATCAGTACCTACCACATGATACATTTACTTATAGATGCTCTATTTAATTTGGCTTTAGATGGTGGAATTGTATTTTTTCTTGAGCTAGCATATGATTTTTGGCACATTAATAAACAAAAAAAAAAACCATGCAGACACCAAATATAGACCCTATTATTTACCTCCTATTATGGAGATACAATGAAACTATTACAGAAAACGTGTTAATTCTTTCGAAGGTGGTTTACTTATCATTTTCATACATGTATTATTACTGTGAAAGCCAATAATCTGTAACTCTTATGTCTTATACAAGAGTTTAAAATAAATTAAAGAAAGAAATAAACAAATTTCTATCAGCAAAAGGCCAAAATGGACCAAAAGTAGACTCTGCATTCTGGAGATAATTATGACCATGTTACATATATAGAATCATTCTACACATATGTCTGTAATAAGTATCAGAATGAATATGTTACATTTTTCAAAATTACTTCACATGACTGTAATTTAAACAAATTTATACTGCGCCATAAACCATAACAATTGGAGTAGTGATTGCAGCACAAATTCTTAAAAGAATGTCTAGACTTAGTACCAATTTGACTACTCTTCAAGAATAATTCTTAAAAAATTTCCTTCAGAGTACCTCTTTCTAGTTTTGGAAGAATGACCTTTACAGTTTTTTTTCATTTTCTAAAAGCACAGAAGTTTATACAAAATAATCTTACCTCTGATGAATCCATCTTTGGAGATAATGTGCAGGTCAATACATGGTCACCTATGTTCTGTGGATTTTGTTTCAGAAAGCTATACATTGACTGAGCAGATTCAGGGCTATCTAACTGAAGAATTGCCTTTGGAGAAGATAAAAAAAAAATATTAAGTAGCTCCTAAAAACAAAACAAAACAAAACAAAACAAAACAAAACAAAACAAAACAGACCTAAAGTACAACTGCCATATGATTCAGGAATTCCACCCAAAATAATTGTAAGCAGGGACTCTAATGGACATCTGTATGCCCATGTTCATATCAGTGTTATTCACAATAGTCAAAAGGTGGAAGCAACCTAGTATCTATCAACGGATGAGTAGATAAATAAAAATGTGATATATGCAAACAATGGATTATTATTCAGCTTTATTTATTTTTATTTACTTATTTTGAGAGACAGAGAGAGAGAGAGAGAGAGAGAGGCAGGCAGAGAGGCAGAGAGAGAGGGAGAGGGAAATTCCAAGCAGTCTCTGCACCATCAGCCTGGAGCTGGATGCAGTGCTCACACCCACAGAACCGTGAGATCATGACTGAGCTGAAACCAAGAGAGTCAGAAGCTTAACCAACTAAACCATCCAAGTGCCCCTATTATTCAGCTTTAAAAAGGAAGGTAATTCTGACATGTTACAATATATTCTGAAGACTTTAGACTAAGTGAAATAAGCCAATCGCAAAAGATCAAATATTGTATGATTCCACTTATGTGAGGTAGCTGGAGTAGTCAAATTCATAGAGATAGAAAGTAAAATGGTAGAATGGTGGTTGTCAGCGGCTAGGAAGAGGGGGAAGGAGGAATTACTGTTTAATGGACAGAGGGTTTCAGTTTGGGAAGATAAAAAAAGTTCTGGAGATGGATAGTGGTAATGGTTGTTTAACAACATGAATATACTTAATGCCACTGAATGGAAACTTAAACAGGGTTAAAACAAAAAGTCCAACAAAAACACTTTCTAATTTTTATAAAGAATGGATATATTTTTCTTCCAGACTTCAAATGTGATTTCAAAGGTGAGGTAAATCTTCATTTCAAAGGAAACAAGAGAAAACAATCCTTAAAATGTTGCAAAATCAAGGCAAAATGGCAAAGTATGATAGGTATTTTTAAGAAATTTAAAGAATACCTACCAAAAAATTAAACTTATCAAAATTCCTTATGCCATCTGTCATCTCCCTTCCCTATGTCACACTATTTCTAAAGTATTTAACAATCTAACATGCTCTATGTATCAGAAGCATGTCAAAATTAGTCATCTACTTTTGATGAATTAGGTGCTTTTTCAGAAGCAAACATTCTCAACTCTGATATGAAATGCTACTTTTCTAGGTAATACATGCTTCACCAAAATCTAGTTTTAGGGGTACCTGGATGGCTCAGTCAGTTAAGTATCTAACTTCAGCTCAGGTCATGATCTCACAGTTCAAAAGTTTGAGTCCTGCATCAGGCTCTGCACTGACAACTCTGAGCCTGGAGCCTGCTTCAGATTCTCTATCTCCCTTTCTCTCTCTGCCCCCTCCTTCTCTTAGGCGCAGGCGCGCACTCTCTCTCTCTCTTGCAAAAATAAACATTTTTCTATTAAAAATCTAATTTTAAGTATCTGAATTAAATATTAAACACAGAGGGCACAGCAAATGTAAAGAGGTTAACAATTTCTTTTAAGGAAGGAAGCCAAACCATGAAGTAAAGGGCTGATCATTTTATACTTCTTCCCATATAACTAAACAAAGAGACCAAACAACTCTCTATGTGTTTTATGGCTGGAAGGGACTTTAGGAACTATCTGGCAACACCTTTTTTCAACTTAGATGAGAACTAAAAGTGTAAGCCAACTCAGCCAAGGTCACAAAAGTAATTAAGCTTAGATGAACTCAAATCTGACAGCTCAGAGCCTGGAACCTGCTTTGGATTTTGTGTCTCCCTCTCTCTCTGCCTCTCCCTCTCTCTCAAAAATAAATAAACATTAAAGAACAAAAACAGAAACAAAAAGCTAGGAGTTCTGAGGAGAAAGTGATCATCTCTTGCTTCTTATCACAGCATAGGAAAAAATATGCTGATCTATCATAGTACTGCTAAGAAATTAAATAATGTTTATAGGCGCTTCAGTTCAGAAGATGAATTATAAGTTGCAAACCCATGTGGCACATGGGTGGCTCAGTTGGTTAAGTATCTGACTCTTAATTTCAGCCTAGGTCATGATCTCACAGTTCATGAGTTTGAGCCCTGTGTTGGGCTCTGCAGTGACAGTGTGGAGCCTGCTCAGGATTCTCTTTCCCCACTCTCTCTCTCTCTCTCTCTGCTCCTCCCCTGGTCACACTCCAAATCTCTCAAAACAAACAAACAAACAAACAAACAAACAAACAGCAAATCCTTAAGAGTACAGGGTTTAGTCATATATTCTCTACAGAACACACAGCTAAAACAGAAGGAACCTCCTTACCTTGTTTTTGTTACTCATGAATACGTGGTGATCTACTTTTCCAAACTGAAGTCCAACACAAAGTACACACTGAAGTCCATCTTCTGGTAAGTTATCAAGATGTACAAATCGACTGTAAATTTTATCTACATTTGCCTGTAGTTTTTTAAGAGAGAACACAGAAAAAGAAAAAGTATGAATTATTAAACTGTAAAACACAGATTAACAGTAAATTTAATTTTTCTGAGGTCAGATGATGTTCTCTCCCAAAGGTAAGAAAATGACTATGTGAGTGAAGACAGTGAGATCTTAGTTTTAGATTTCAGTCATCAATGAAACAATATACTGAAACACGAAGTATAATCTTTCTTTTATCAACATAATATTTACCCAACACTTAATATACCTAACCCACTTAATATGGCTCCAGTATCTGGAAAGTATTTCACATTACGGACTACCATGACCCTTTACTTTTTATTTGAACCAAGATAAAACCCATTGTATACTTCCATCACCTCAATATTTTAAAATAAGTACTAAGGTTTTATTTATTACAGGTGAATAACCAATATTTCTACCAATTAAACAAGTATAATAAGGTATTTAAAAGCAAATATTACCTCTGGGTCATTTTCTTTAATCAAGGTTGTAAATATAGCTTCCTAGAAAAGGCAAAATAGAGGGAAAGTATAAGTCTTCCTCATTCATATATTTAGTCAAGATTTATAATAAAATAACCTATATGAATAAACATTAAGAATTATTTCATAAAATAAGAAGTCAGCAAAAGTTTTTAAAAAAATTTTCCTTCTAAAATTTTTTCTAAATTTTTTCCTTCTAAAAATTTTTCCTTCTTCCTAAGCAAATTAGTCAAGTCCCACCTTAATACATTTCAATTCTTCCTATTCCCATAAGTACATCAAAGGTTAATAAGGTGGTGTCAGGGAGGACATTCAACTTCACATACAACGAATAAGAGAATTACTTTAGCAGACAGTAAGAGAATTCAAATTACAAAGTGAAAAGTGTATAAGCAAAGTAGGGGATAAGGAAGAACAGAAATATAGGCTAGTAGGGGTACCTGGGTGGCTCAGTTGGTTAAGTGTCGGATTTTGGCTAAGGTCATGATCTCATAGTGGTGGGATCAAGCCCCGCTTCTGGCTCCATCATGGGCGTGAAATCTGATTGGGATTCTTTTGCCCTTTGCCCCCACCCCACATGCAACTCACACACTTTCTCTCAAAAAGAAAAAATGCCAAAAAAAAAAAAAAAAAAAAAAAAAAAAAGGAAAGAAAGAAAAAAAAAAAAGAAATTTAGGCTAGTAAAAACAAATAGTGAAGAGTATTAAATGCACAGTTATTTGGTGCTGTTGAATTATAAAGAAGGCTAAGACTGGTATAAGACAAAAATGTCAAAGCTGGGAAAGGAAAGCTAATGGAACTTTATCTTCAGAGCCTCTGGTTCTTAACTTTGTTTTTTCTTTTCAAAAGAATACTGACACATATAAAACAATACCACCAATTACATCAGAGTGATTTTCAACAGAAGGCTCTCTCAAATTATATGCCATTTCCACTTTCCTCCCGGGATTCTAATAACTGTGTTTCCTAATAGATAACTGATATTATCTCTTAGCAGTTGATAATAAATGTTTATAAGCCACAGAGAAACAGTGAAGGGTTTCTACATCAGTTGAATTTGGACAGATTTGAATTTTATGTCAGTCTCATGACTTTGTGGTTTTAAGACACAAAACTAAAGTTAGAAGACATAAAGAACTACTTTTGTTGGGTCTGTTGTTTTTCCTTATTTATCAAGAAAGAGAGAGAGTGACAGAGAGGGGGAGAGAGAGAGAATCCCAAGCAGGCTCCGCACTGCTAACACAGAGCCAAACTCGGGACGTGAACTCCCAAACCATGAGATCATGACTTGAGCCAAAACCAAGAGTCGGTCACTCAACCAACTGAGCCACTCAAGCACCCCTGGAGTTTTTTGTTTTTTTATTTTTTTTAAGTTTATTTATTTTGAGAGACAGCACAAGTGGGGAGCGGCAGAAGGAGGAAGAGAGAGAAAATCCCAAGCAGGTTCCATGCTGGTAGCACAGAGCCCAATGCAGGGCCCGAACGCACAAACCATGACCTGAGCCGCAATCACAATCAAACGATCAACCAACTGAGCCACTGAGGCACCCCTAGTTGGAGTTTTTAAGAAACAAAGCAATGATGGATGGGATGAAGAGAGAATAAACCCCAGAAATATTTATGACTTAAAATATACAAAACAGATTACGCGAAACCAGAGAAAACTCAAAAATAACATCTGGGATTCTAGTCTGGAGGGCTGATAACAGCAGTAACACGAGAACAGAGAGCTGTCAAGGCACCTGGGTGGCTCTTGGTTGGGCATCCTGTTCTTGATTTCAGCTCAGGTCACGATCTCATGGCTCCTGAGATCAAGCCCTAAGCGGGCTCTTCACTGACAGCATGGAGCCTGCTTGGGGTTCTCTCTCCCTCTCTCTCTCTGCCCTGACCCCACCCATGCTTACACGTGCTCTCTCTCTCAAAATAAACGAACATAAAAAAAAGAATATTGTCTACAGATAGTTTTCAACTCTTTTTCGATTCAAAAATATATGAGGGGTTGGATTCCCTCAATATGGAAGTAACTCTCAAACAATGGAATGGGAGATTATGAAGGAAAAGGAAGCTTTCTCAATGGCTCAAAAAAAACATTAACCTGAAGAAGCAAGCCAGGAAACACTTAACAGACTACAATAAATCCAATTTAAAAATTTTATAATTTTGTAGAAAGACTGATGGGAAGTCTATTATTTACCTCATCTTTTATATTCATGTTTTCAGGAACCATACTTATTGAGAGCTGATTTCCATCCATTGATATTGGAAAACAGGTATAAAATTTTACCATAGAATCTGCACATTTTCTATTTACTTCCATAAATACCTGTTAAAATAGAAATTACAAGAACAAAAAAATAAACTTCTTATTTAAGTTACTTCTTCTTGAAACGATTTAATAATACTTAAGAGTCAAATAAATTGAATAACTTAGTAAATGTTTTAAAGAAAAAAAAAGGCATTCCTTAAAAGCGAGGCCAACAGACTCACAATATTACAACCATAAGGAATGGATGACTGCATTTATAAGGCAATAGTAAAGAGAGAAATAAGAGTGGACATTCTAGTAAATGACATTAAGGAAAATCTTATTTATCTTATTCATTACTGTATCCTTAGTACCTAGAGTAGTATCTGGCATATAGCAGACATTTAATAAATATTTGTTAAGTAAATAAATTTAATGGTTGGTAAAATATGAGAAATATGAGAATTGAAAGAACCAAATTACCATGTTATTTTTGATTTTGCAGTTTTCCTAATTGTGAAATTCGTAGTTTCACACATTTTGGTTTTAATTTTCATCCCTGGCTAAATGAACAGGCTGAACATTCTTCTACATGTCTTGGAGTTAATGAGATAGAAATCTTCCATATATTTGTTCACAGCTGTAATTCTTTTTTTTTTTTTTAATGTTTATTTATTCTTGAGAGAGAGAGAGAGAGAGAGTGTGAGTGGGGGAGGGGCAGAGAGAGAGGGAGACAGAGAATCTGAAGCAGGCTCCAGGCTCTGAGCTGTCAGCACAGAGCCCCACGCGGGGCTCGAACTCACGAACTGTGAGATCATGGCCTAAGCCAAAGTCAGATGCTTAACTGAGCCACCCAGGCGCCCCTATAATTCTTTTTTTAAAGAATTATCTCTTTGGGTCATTTGCCATTTTATTTATTGAACTTTTAATATTTTACAGCATAATGTGGGTATGAATCTTTGTTTCCCTATTACAATAATTAGAATATTTTTAGTTTTTAATTTACATCTTGTTTTATGTTCATTTTAAACCACAAATGTTTGAAATGTTTATATGACTGAAACTGGTATTTTTCTACATAATATCTAGAAAAGTATTAAATCTCCCAATAGTTAATAACTCTAGTCAACTCTAATCAAAATTGGGCAGATAAAAGTCTAGATTTTCTGTATTTGATTTTATATTTAAAGTATCTACTCATACTCTGGTATATGATGCAAAGTGTGAATCTGAATTATTCATTTCCAGATTCCCACAATTTCCCCCAATTTTAATGTACTCACATTAAAAAATTCTTTTATTAAAAAATCATTCCTGGGACGCCTGGGTGGCTCAATCAGTTAAGCATCCGACTCTTGATTTCAGCTCAGATCATGATCTCATGGATGTGAGATCGAGTCCCACACTGGGCTCTGTGTTGGGCGTGGAGACTGCTTCAAATTCTTGGGGCGCCTGGGTGGCTCAGTCGGTTAAGCGGCCGACTTCGGCTCAGGTCACGATCTCACACTCCGTGAGTTCGAGCCCCACGTCGGGCTCTGTGCTGACCGCTCAGAGCCTAGAGCCTGTTTCAGATTCTGTGTCTCCCTCTCTCTCTGACCCTCTCCCCTCCCCCCCCCCGTTCATGCTCTGTCTCTCTCTGTCTCAAAAATAAATAAACGTTAAAAAAAAAAATTAAAAAAAAAAAAATTCTCTATACCTGTCCCTCTTCCCCTCCCTCGCTCACACATACTCTCTCTCTCAAAAAAAAAACTCTCCTTCCTTTTATTCTTGTTTCTAAATAAAAAGTTTTATTGAAATATAATTTATACATTATAAAGTTCACCTGTTTATAAGTGCAGAATTCATTGGTTTTCAGTAATTTATAAAGGTGTGCAGACATTCAAATAATCTACTTTTAATATAATGTGAAATTGCATGTAACTTGCATTCACTCTCCTCTTCCGTTTTCTTAAGCAAACTGGCTCCAACTACCATCAAACATACATAACCTTCCAAAGATGTCTAGTGATCACAAACTCCTTTCTAATGTAAGAACACCACTTCTAATCACCTGAGTGGTGTTTCCATTAAACTTTCCTAAAATCTCACCTCTTGTAAAGTATATTCCACAAGTTATTAACAATACATTTTGTCTTGAAATTACAAAAGTAGTATGTACTAATTCCTGAAAACTTGAAACACAAATATAACCTAGGTTATTCTAAGTATTGATGACATTTTTGTCTGAGAATGGTTACTTCCCATTTGAGTACAATTGATAAAATACCAGGAATACTAGTAAAAAAGTGCTATGCAAGTTTGTAAGTCATTATAAAACTGCATTAACATATCGAAGATAAAATATTTTATTTAGACTAAAATTTTAGGCAAAATTTTGACACATTTATTAAGCCATCCTCCCCATCATAAAAACTATGTCAGATTACAATAACACTAAAAAACGGGATATGTTTTATATTTTAAAAATCCCTTAGGTTGAGATGGCTTAATTATTTTGAGGTGCTGCCTTTAAACCCCTTTTCATTTTGTGAGCTTATTTTCAAAATGTGCTTCAGACAACATGAACAGCTATTATCAACGCTTACCTTTTTATGAGATGATAAAATCAAAATATCCTTTAAACCACCAAATGGTTTTACTAGGTTGTAAACTTCTTCTATAGAATATCCTTTATTAGGCAAATTAGAAATAAGTACCACACACATTTCCTCTGTTTCCTTCAAAACAAATTTAAGAGTTGACATTCAAATTTCTTTAACTGCTTCTATATTTACTTAAGTTTATGCTGCAGATCATTTGTTATGGTATTTAAACTGACTGCATTTAATACTAAATCTTATCATTTAAGAAGGCTGGTCCGAACCTCAAAAACAAAACAAAATGCAAATTTCCTCTCTTTAAGTACATAGCATAATTTCATTCATACCATGTGTCATCGAGTCAAAGCCTTTAGTTTTCTTTTTCAACCACTGTTTAAAAATACAAGTTTAAGGGGAGCCTGGCTGGCTTAGTCAGTGGAGCATGCAACTCTTGATCTTGGGGTTGTTAAGTTTGAGCCCCACACTGGGTATAGAGATTACTTTAAAAAAATTAAGTCTTGGGGGGGCGCCTGGGTGGCTCAGTTGGTTAAGCATCCGACTTCGGCTCAGCTCATGATCTCACAGTCCATGAGTTCGAGCCCCGCGTCGGACTCTGTGCCGACAGCTCAGAGCCTGGAGCCTGCTTCAGATTCTGTGTCCCCCTCTCTTTGCCCCTCCCCTGCTCATGCTCTGTCTCTCTTTCTCTCAAAAATAAATAAAAACATTAAAAAAGAAAAAAAAAACTATTTAAAAAAAATTAAATCTTGGGAGGCACCTGAGTGGCTCAGTGGGTTGAGCATCTGACTCTTGGTTTTGGCTGAGGTCATGATCTCAGAGTTCATGAGTTTGCACCCCACATTGGGCTCCGAACTGAGTATCAAACTCTGCTTGGGATTCTTTCTCCCTTCCCCACCCCTGCTCACACACACTCTCTCTCAAAATAAACTTTAAAAAATACGTAAACAAAAGCTTTAAAAAAAGCTAAAAATAATTAAAAAATAAAAATACAAGTGGGGCACCTGGGTGGCTCAGTTGATTGAGCATCCGACTTCGGCTCAGGTCATGATCTCATGGGTTCATGAGTTCCAACCCACATTGGGTTCGTTGCCTTCAGTGCACAGCCCACTTAGGATCCTCTGCCCTCCCCCCTCTCTGCCACTCCCTGCTCACGCTCTCTCTCTCAAAAATAAACATTAAAAAAAATAACAAAAATAAAAATACAACTTTAAAACACCAGTTTGTCTCTGACAACACCTCCATGCTCTGCCATTCCTGTGCCATGTTTTGCTAACATCTCCAACCTCCAAGTCAGAGCATATCCTTTTATCTCGCCAAATAAAATGATCTTTTAGGCAATATTAAAAAGCTTACCTCGTCTCTTAGGAACCTTTCCCTATAGCCCAATTCCCATTACAAAGTAAATAAATATTTTCATTTCTGCCTTCTCGTCTCTCGGATCTATTTTATTCTTCAAATGACTCTCATCAATGCCAATTTTTCCTTTAGTGAATGTTGAGAAAATCCCCAAAGGTATACTATAGTAAATTGGACAATCTGTAACTTTTCTTTTGAAAAATAAAAGGAGGGGGGGTGTCAGGAAGTTATACTTTTTATAAGTAAGTTGAGAATGATTTTTAACTAGCACATCAATTGTGTTCATAAATGTTCTTTTTGAAGTCTTTAAGTCAATCTATTTGTGCTTTAAAATATCCTTCCTGAAACATGGGTGCCTGTGTGGCTCAGTTGGTTGAGCATCTTGACTCCTGATTTCCCAGGGTAGTGGGATTGGGCCCTGTGTCCAGCTCTGCCTAGAATGCTTTCTCTCTCTGCCCCTCTCCCCACCTTGTGTTCCCTCTCAAACAAAGAAAAACAACAACAACAACAACAAAAAAAACAACTTCCTGAAACAACAGTAAGATACATACTACTTAGTTACTACTTGGAAGAATGAATCTACCAGTCAAAAATAAACTTAATGCTTAGTACCTGAATGATCTCAAGACCTTAACCAGTAAACTCTACATTAACAGGATTTTAATACACTCATAATGACAAATGTTAACCACAGGAAAACAATAAAGCAAACTTTATGCCCTCAAATAAAATCTCAAATTCCACTCGCTATTCTGAAAACACACAGAACTGGTATTCTAAATATTAACTTATCTCCTATTTGCTTCTAAAAAAACAGACTTCAAAAAATTCTACTGGTTCTAATTACACCACTGGTTTTTCTACTCAAAAGCCCATTTTGGCCTAACTTTTTTTTCTCAGTGAAAGGTAAACCTCAAAAACATGTACCTTTATTAATAACCTGTACCTAAATTTTTATGACTTATTTTGCAACTCAAACCCTATCTAAAAAGTCACAAATGATAGATTTTTCACCATGCCAAATCGTGCACATTTTTTACTGGGTTTACAATAAGAAAAACATATTGTGTCAAAATTTCCTAAGCTTTTAAATAATAAGTAAAATATAAAAACTGACCTTGTTGACTTGTTCATTTTCTGTGGCCTCCACAGCAGCTTCTTAAGATAGAAAATAAAGAATTCATGCAGATATATTTTATCAAGCTCTCACTTTTTCCACATTGGATTAAATAGTAACTGCACAACTGACAAAATACTAGAAAATTTAAGGAAGCAGCTACAGAATGAACAATGGTTTTTAAATTAATATGTTTCATTTTATTCCCTCTAAGAGCAAAACTTCAGAATAATCAAGAGACAGGGTGTAGATCTGAATCACAATATTTTAAATTTCACTTAGGTATGAACCTAGTATTTAAAAAAATATATTAACTATATCTGACACAAAATTAAATACCCTATTTTCTTCAAATTTAATCTTCCATCTTTAAACATAAGAGAACAAAATAAAATTTTTATTGACCTACCTGAAACCGTTTCTTTAGCACTATTTTCAGTGGCTTTGACTTCCACACTGGTCTTTATTTCAGAGTTTTCTGCATGAAATAGTCTGCTTTAATAGTCTAGAAAAGCATACTAATATAATTAAACTAATGAATCTAAACAGGAGCTTAAATTGTCACGTAAGTTTCCTTAGGCTGACCTGATTTAGGTCAGAGCTAAGACAGGTTTTTCTTTGAAAAACAACAAAACAATCCCTTTCAAGATTTTAAAGCAATAATTTCAAAATACACTCTAAACGTACACCTAGAAGATGTAAAGAAAGCACTAAAAGAAAGCATTTCAAGCTTACCTGGTACGATGACAGGTTTGTTGGTGTCTTTGTTTTTGACAATGCCAGCCTTTTTGACTTCTAGAGACTTCTTTCCACTAGATTTTGCTTTTAAAAGTAGAAGTGAACTATTATTCTAGGGACCTGTTCAATCACTTAGCATGTTTCATACTAACACGTAGAAGTAATTTAGTCCAACATTATAAAAGCAGTTCTTTCCCATGTATTTATTATTCCCACTTATATCTGTTTACCAGTAAGATTAAAAGCAAATTTAAAATGAGATACAGTTCTTACTGATGGTCAGTAATGAGCCACAGATTTATCCCCCCAGTGGTAGAAGCACATCATGATCACACATAAAAAAATCGTATTTCGTAATTTGTACAAAGGTTCTTTAACATTAGTCTATATGGGGTGCCTGGGTAGTTTAGTCGGTTAAGTGTCCAACTTCAGCTCAGGACATGATCTCGCAGTTCATGAGTTTGAGACCCCACATCTCTCTGTGCTGACAGCTCAGAGCCTGAAGCCTGCTTTGGATTCTGTGTCTCCCTCTCCCCCCTTGCCCACTCACACTGTCTCTCTCTCTCAAAAATAAGTAAAAAACCACTTTTTTAAAATAAAATAAAATAATTCTATATATTAATAAACAGGTCATATTAGTTTCAACATGTTACATTCCTTTCTTTATGGAGGAAACACATTCTTTTTACAGGGTAAGAAAAATCTTTTCTGGAGTAACAAATAGAAAAATATATAAGGCAGGGAAGGTAATATGAAGTGACAGCTCTAAAAACTGAGAAAATAAAGATTAAACAATTTGTAGGGGGAAGTGACAGAGCAACCTGTAATCACAGAGCTGTTAAAAATGCTTCCAATAGGGGCGCCTGGGTGGCTCAGTCGGTTGAGCATCCGACTTCAGCTCAGGTCACGATCTCAAGGTCCGCGAGTTCGAGCCCCGCGTCAGGCTCTGGGCTGATGGCTCAGAGCCTGGAGCCTGCTTCCGATTCTGTGTCTCCCTCTCTCTCTGCCCCTCCCCCGTTCATGCTGTGTCTCTCTCTGTCTCAAAAATAAATACTCTCTCTGTCTCAAAAATAAATAAACGTTAAAAAACAAAAAATTAAAAAAAAAAAAAATGCTTCCAATACAGAGGCACCTGGGTGGTTCAATCGGTTGAGCATCAGGCGTGGGTTCAAGCCCTGCATTGGGCTCTGTGCTGATGGTGCAGAGACTGCTTGGGATTCCCTCTCTCCCCCCTCTCTTCCCCTCCTGTCTGCACGCACGCTCTCTCTCTCTCTCGCTCTCAAAATAGACAAATAAACTTAAAAAAAAAAGTTTCTTACACAAAAATGTATCTGCAATGGCACACACTGCCAAGGATCAATATACCAAAAACTCAAAGTCGCATTACATGTCAGGTTTTAAATATTAAATAAGTATCTACTAAACTTTTCAAGATGTTATTAGATACTACAAATTATAGGAGTATAAAGCTTGCTTTTGATATTATGTTTGTTATATTCTCTAAGGCAAGAAGAACTTAATAAAACCTCTCCTTCCCAATAGTCTTACCTGTTTTGACTGAAGCTTTATTACCTTTAGCAGCTACTGTTACCACAGATTTTACAGAACCAGCTGATTTCCCTAAATAACAAAAGTTATAGTCAAAATTGATTTAATTGGTATCAACGATCCCCAAAGAACTTCATAAAGAATATGAGTGATAGAACATTTTATCCCAAACCCATAATGGTATCATCTTTGGGACACAGGTCATTTTCTAAATCTAGCAAGGATGATTAATTCCTTCAGGAGAAAAAAAAAAAAAAAAAAAATCAATAAAATTAGAATTCATCTCTCCAGTGAGGTACTTAAAAATAGCATTCAGGCAAGTTAAATAAATCTCTCAACGTGTGGATCAACTAACTGCCAAGGATACAGAAACAATCCCAAGTGCCTGCGTAGCTCAGCTGGTTAAGTGTCTGACTCTTGGTTTCAGCTTAGGTCATAATCTCAAGGTTCATGGGATAGAGTCCCACATCAGGGTCTGTTCTGACAGCAGGAAGTCTATTTGGAATTCATTCATTCTCTCTTTCTCTCTATCCCTCTGCCTCTTCCCCTCACCCCAACCTTGCACCCACTCTCTCTCACAAAATAAACAAATATTAAAAAAAAAAAAAAAATCCCATAATGCTTTTAATGGTTCCACAAGCAGTTATAATTAGGGTCTCCCAGCTCAAGCTTACTTGGATTCCAGTTGATTGAAAAGCATTGAAGAATACCTACAATCATGGCTAGGCTACATTAAGATTGCTATAACTCATACCTAGTGCGCTCTATGTGAACATGACTATTTACATTATTCTGACCTTTTATACATACACATTACTGTTGCTTTTCTTCAAGGATGATGTGTAAAGACTGTGATCATCAAAGCGGCACTGAAAAGATCACCGGAGAACAAATCCCTTTCCATTCAGAGAGCAACAGGAGGTTTAGCTCTGAAAACTAGGATCCATTAACTACCAAGGTTGCATTATGAGGAAAAAGCCCAGAATCAGAAGTCAGTAGATTAAGGGGCATCTGGATGGTTCACTCAGTTAAGCATCTGACTTCAGCTCAGGTCATGATCTCACAGTTCATGAGTCGAGCCCTGTATCAGGCTCTGTGCTGATAGCTCAGAGCCTGGACCCTGCTTTGGATTCTGTCTCCCTCGCTCTCTGTCCCTCCCCTGCTCACATTCTGTCTCTATCAAAAATAAATAAACGTTAGAAAAAAAAAAAAGTCATGGGGCGCCTGGGTGGCTCAGTCGGTTGAGCATCCGACTTCAGCTCAGGTCATGTCTTGCGGTCTGTGAGTTCGAGCTGCAGGTCGGGCTCTGTGCTGACAGCTCAGAGCCTAGACGCTGCTTCAGATTCTGTGTCTCCCTCTCTCTCTGCGCCCCCCTGCTCATGCTCTGTCTCTCTGTCAAAAATAAACATTAAAAAAAAAAAAATTTTTTTTTTTTTAGGAAAAAAAAAAAGTCAGTAGATCAAGTTGACTTCCAAATTAAATTGTGAAGTCTTAGGGGGCCTGGGTGGCTCAGCAGGATAAGTGTCCGACTCTTCGTTTTGGCTCAGGTCATGATCTCGTGTTTCATGAGTTTCAGGCCGGTGGCAGGCTCCAGCTGCTTGTGTGGAGCCTGCTTAGGATTCTTTCTCTCTCTTTCTCTCTCCCTCCCTCCCTCCCTCTCTCTCTCTGACCCCCGCCAAATAAATAAATGAACTTAAAAAAACTGTTAAGTCTTAGGGCATGAATCAATTTCTGTGCACATCTGCCCATTTATAAACAAGGGTGGCAAATGCCATGATTACTTTACAGAACCCTTGTGAGAACATGATCGTGCTTTTGAGAAGTTACCATACAAATAAAACAATTATAGGTATGCACAAAAATCAACTGAAATAGTTTACAAATTCACCCTTTATATCCAAATACAGACCCTAACCATTGCTCAAAAAGATTAATACCAATACTTATAAAGTATCACCTAACTAGTCATTTCTTAGTCAATCTCAAATTCTGACACACTGAGCCCCAAAGAACCCTTACGTATTTCTTTCACTATCCCTATATTATAACAGGTCAATCCACTTTATTACTTCTGGCTGGGTTATCAAAACTTAAGGGAGAAAAAATGTAGAATTAATTTCCAACAGTTAAGGAGTGGCTAAGCAGCTTTAACACCCATTCCCCCCAAGTCTCCACCAAAACTCCCATAAACTCACTCTCAAAGCAATATCGAACTGTTGAGTAAATAAATGCATCCTTAAAACAAGACTTCCAGCTTCCTGACCCACTCAGATTATTGCTTTGAAGAAACTATTCTATGAAAATTCTGGCTCTGCCACTAACAATGGTATTTCCCAACTGCAACCTGCTTCCTTTCTACCATTATAGAGAAGATAATTTAATACACTGATCTCTATCCATTTAAAAAGATGACCCTAAACTAACCAACATTTAATAGAAAGGAGAACTAGAGAGGATAATAATAGAAGAGAAAAAAATAATTAAAACCCACTATAGTCCATAAAAACTGAAAACATAATTTGCTGTTATCAGAGTTATTTTACAAAAGAAAGTAAACCAGAGAGAAGACTTCAATAAAAAAGAGGGGAATTATCTCTAATATTCATCATGAGAAAGTTTCCCAATTATCTTATTTTACTAATTACTACAAAGAAGGAGCATATCTACTAAATCTCCTTCTCAGAATTTCTAGATGACTATAAATTAAAAAAAATTAGTATACACCCAGCAAATATTATGTCATATGAAATCCAAGATAAGTAATTTAAAGTTAACTAATATGTCTAGAATTCTAGTAAAAAACATACCTGAAGATTTATTTACTTTGGTTCCAGATGTCTTAACTTGTCCAGTTTTGGCTAGTAAGAAAAATATATCAAAGACACATTACAAATAATATCACATAGATTTAGGAAAGACCTAACCTGGCAATGACTGAAAAAACACTGTAAGAAACATCCTTATACTCATCTTTGTATACTTGTGGAACTATATAGATAAATTGTGAGATATGGAGGTGATGAGAAAAAAGGCAAAGATTTCAATTTTAACTATATTAAATTGCCCTCCATGAAGTCTGTACCAACTGATATTCCCATCAATAGCCCATGACAGTGGAGCTTCCATTACCACACATAGTAGATAAGTTATTAATCACTCAAAACTGAAATGGAAACTGGTATGGTTTAATTTTTATTTTTTTAAATAGAAGTCAAGTTGTGTTAATTTTCACATGTTGAATTCAACACTATATTTTTCTCTGTGATCTGCTATTCATAATATTCGCCAACTTATCTTTTGGGTTGTTGAGGTTTTTCTCATTATTTGTTAAGAGATCTTTATATATTAAGAAAATTCATCTGGGGGCGCCTGGGTGGCTCAATCGGTTAAGCATCAGACTTCAGCTCAGGTCATAATCTCATGGTTCAGGAGTTTGGGCCCTGACATCAGGCTCTCTGCTGTCAGCACGGAACCTGCTTCAGATCATCTGTCTCCCGCTCTCTCTGCCCCTCTCCTGCTTATACTCGCAAGCACATGCTCTCTCTCTCTCAAAAATGAATAAATAAACATTAAAAAAAAGAAGAAGAAAATTCATCTGTATCATACAGGTAACAATTTTTTAGAAGTTATGCAAAATACTTAGGTAAAAATACTTTTTATGTAATCAAATGTTTTCCTGATAGGGAAGGAAGTCCTCACTCTGAAATTAAAAAAAAAACAAACCAAAAAAACTCCACATTTTCTTTCAATATTTTAATTACCACCTTATGTATCACACTTAATCTTTGATCCATCTACATTTTCCATTAAAGTACTTTACTTTTACAAAGTGGCTAGTTAACTTAATGAATAACTAATGAATAATTCCTTGCTAATTAAAAATATTATCATAATGATTTACTGATGCTCCATCTGATCTGGGGACTATTTCTAGATTCTTTCTGTACTACTGACCTTTTGTCTATTTGTGCAACTACATGAAACTATTTTGAAATTTTACCTTTGTAAGGTATTTTATCTGTAACTTTTAACAATGATTTTCTTTTCAGTTTTTCTTTCCTTTGTAATATATATTAATACATTAGTGCTAGTCTGTCCTAATCACTCTTCCTTTGCAGAATTTTCTCGTCCACTCTGTATTATTTATATATAAACAATTAGTTCATCAGGTTTAAAAATCTTAATGGCTGGGCACACCTGGATCACTCAGTTAAGCATCCAACTCAATTTCAGCTCAGGTCGTGATCTCACAGTTTGTGAGATCAAGACCAGCATCAGGCTGGGAGCACTGAGAGCACAGAGAGCACAGAGCCTGCTTGGTATTCTCTCTCCCCTCCCCTCTCCCCCCCAACAACATAGTAAACTTTAAAAGAAAATAAAAATCTTAATGGTTGTGTGACACCTATACTTGAATTTAAAAAAATCTTACTGGCGTTTTTACTGGGTTTGTAACATTTATTTTCTTTTAGGTTTATTTGTTTTGAGAGGGGGAGAGAGCACAAGTGGGGGAGGGCCAGGGAGACAGAGAATCTCAAGCAGGCTCCACACTGTCAGCGTAGAGTCCAATGTAGGGCTCAAACCCACGAATCATGGGATCATGACCTGAGCAGAAATCAAAAGTAGGACACTCAACAGACTGAGCCATCCAGGCGCCCCATAACATTTATGTTCTAATATAAGAAAACAGGCACATTATAATGCTGAAAGGCTTTCTACCAAAGAATAAACGGTTTTCTCACTTAATCATTATTTTATACCATTCAGTAGTATTTTAAAATTTTCCTTTTGTATCTTTTGTACTTTTTATTATTGTAAATGGAACGTTTTATTAGATTACATGTAAGTGGTTATTCTTTCCACATAATAAAACAATTGAAACCTTATAATAAGGTGGCTAATTAGTGAGAGACAGAGCATGAGCAGAGGAGAGGCAGAAAGAGAGGGAGAGAATCCCAAGCCAACTCCATGCTCAGCTCACAGCCCGACATCAGGCTCGATCTTGAGAACCAGGAGATCATGACTAGAGCCAAAATCAAGAGTTGGACACTTCACTAACTGAGCCACCCAGATGCCCCCTTTTTATTTTTTGCTTTTTAGATTTAACAGCATTTCAGTAGACTCTCTTAGGTTTTCCATAATACATGCATATTTGCAAATAATAATGTTGTAACATACTCTCAAATTTTTACGCCTCTTGACTTTGCACTGGCTAGTGACTATTAGGGTTAAAACAGTATTTATGTTAACTGATAGAACTGATGATGAGTATCCCTTCCTTTGTTCCCTTAATGGAGATATTTCTACTAGCCTCACTATTAAACATATGCTGCCTTTTGACTTGATGTATGTGTATGTTCATATGAATATGAGCAAAAGTATATACACACAAAACACTATCATATTAAGAAAGCAGTTGCCTACTTTAAGAATTTTTTTGTTTTTTGGTTTTTTTTTAAACGTTTTATTTATTTTTGAGACAGGGAGAGACAGAGCATGAACGGGGGAGGGTCAGAAAGAGGGAGACACAGAATCTGAAACAGGCTCCAGGTTCTGAGCAGTCAGCACAGAGCCCGACGCGGGGCTCGAACTCACGGACAGTGAGATCGTGACCTGAGCCCAAGTCGGATGCCTAACCGACTGAGCCACCCAGGCGCCCCAAAATTTTTTTGTTTTTTGATGCCTAGGAGTGGATGTTGAATTCTACTAATATCGATCTCAGCATTTATCTTTCTCTATTTAATTTGGTGAGCTATTTCAACAGATCTCTTAATTTTGAAACACTTTTAAATTTCTGATGCGGTACCTTCTTGGGCATAGCATATTATTCACTTAATGTGCTCACAGCCTCTATATGCTAAAATTTTATTTAAAATTTTCATCAATACTCTTAAATGAAATTGTTCTGTAGTTTTAATTTATTATGATAGCTTTATCACACCATTTAAAAACATTTAATTTTGAGGGGCGCCTGGGTGGCTCAGTCGGTTAAGCATCTGACTTCGGCTCAGGCCATGATTTCATGGTTTGTGGGTTCGAGTCCCACGTTGGGCTCTGTACTGACAGCCTGGGGCCTGGAGCCTGCTTCAGATTCTGTGTCTCCCTTTCTCTGCCCCTCCCCTGCTTGAACTCTCTCTCTCTCTCTCAAAAATAAATAAAACATTAAAAAAAGAAATTAAAAAAAACATTTAACTTTTTATTTGAAGACAACTGTAAATTCACAAGCAGTTGTAAGAAATAATACAGAAAGATCCCATACACCCTTCACCCAGTTTCCCCTGATGGTAATATCTGGCATAACTATACGCCAAATCACAAACAGTAAACGGACATTAATACAATTATCAACATTTTCCCAGTTCTACACATTCATTAATGTGTATTTAGTGCTATGAAATTCTGTCATATACATGTAGATTACTGTGACCATGAGTTAGGATACAGAAAGCTCCATCACAAGGATCTTTCTTACTACCCACTTATAGAAATAGCCACCTGCCTCACTCCTCAATCTGACAACCACAAATCTATTCTCTATGAGACCCATTTTTTTCATCATTCAGTGTAATTCCCCTGCAATCCATCCGAGTGCTGCACGTATCAATAGTTTGTTCCTTTTTATTGCTGAGTAGTATTCCATGCTACAGATACCTCACAATTTAACCATTCACCCACTGAAGGACTTTTGACTTATTTCCAGTTTTTGGCTATTACAAATAAAGATGCTTCTGACAAAATTCAGCTTCCGTTCTTGACTAAAACCCTCAACAAAGTAGGGACAGATGAAACATACCTCAACATCATAAAGGCCATATACAAAGATCCACAAGTAATGTCATCCTCAATGGAGAAAAACTGAGAAACTTTCCCCTACAGTCAGGAACAAGACAAGGATGTCCATGCTCACCCCTGCTATTTAACATAGTACTGGAAGTTTTAGCCTCAGCGATCAAGACAACCAAAAGAAATAAAAGGCATCCAAACCCACAAGGAAGAAGTCAAACTTTCACTATTTGCAGCTGACATGATACTCTAGAAAACCTGAAAGACTCCACCAAAAATTGCTAGAAATAATACATGAACTCAGCAAAGTTGCAAGATACAAAATCAATGTGCAGAAATCTGTTGTGTTTCTATACACCAATAACGAAGCAACAGGAAAGGCAATCAAGGAATCGACCCCATTTGCAACTGTACCAAAAATAGCAAGATACTTAGTAATAAACCTAACTAAAGAGGTAAAAGATCTATACTTTGAAAACTATAGAATACTTATGAGAGAAACTGAAGGGGACACAAAGAAATGGAAAAGCATTCCATGCATGCTCATGGACTGGAAGAACAAACATTGTTAAAATGTCTATACTACGGAAAGCAATCTACACATTTATTGCAATCCCTATACAATACCACCACCAGTATTTTTTGCAGAACTAGAACAAACAATCCTAAAATTTGTATGGAACCACAAAAGACCCCAAATAGCCAAAGCAATTCTGCAAAAGAGAAACAAAACTGGAAGCATCATGATTCCAGATTTCAAGCTATATTATAAAGCTGTAATCATCAAGACAGTATGGTACTTGCACAAAAACAAACACAGATCAATGTAACAGAATGGAAAACCCAGAAATGGACGCACAACTATATGGTTAACTCATTTTTGACAAAGCCGGGAAGAATATCCAGTGGGAAAAAAAAGTCTCAGGGGCACCTGGGTGGCTCAGTCGGTTAAACGTCTGACTTAGGCTCAGCTCTTGATCTCACGGTTGTTGAGTTCAAGCCCCACATCAGGCTCTGTACTGACAGCTCAGAGCCTGGAGCCTGCTTCAGATTCTGTGTCTCCCTCTCTCTCTGCCCCTCCCCTGATCACAGTCTATCTCTCTTTCATCTCTCTCAAAAAAATAAACATTAAAAAATTAAAAACAAAACAAAACAAAATCCAGTCTCTTCAACAAATGGTGTTGGAAAAAATGGACAGCAACGTGCAGAGGAATGAAACTGGACCACTTTCTTATACCATACACAAAAATAAATTCAAAATGGATGAAAGACCTGTGAGACAGAGAACCATCAAAATCCTAGAGGAGAAAACAGGTAGCAACCTCTTTGAACTTGGCCAGAGCAAATTCTTACGAGTCATATTGCCGAAGGCAAGGGAAACAAAAGCAAACATGAACTACTGGGACTTCATCAAGATAAAAGGCTTCTGCACAGGGAAGGAAACAATCAAAACTAAAAGGCAGCCTACGGAATGGGAGAAGATATTTACAAATGACCTATCTGATAAAGGGTTAGTATCCAAAATCTATAAAGAACTTATAAACTCGACACTCAAAAAGCAATACACAGTTAAGAAATGGGCAGAAGACATTAGAATAGACACTTTCCCAGAGAAGACATCCAGATGGCTAATAGACACATGAAAAGATGCTCAACATCACTCATCACCAGCGAAAACACAAATCAAAACCTAACAATGAGATACCACCTCACACCTGTCAGAATGGCTAAAAGTAACAACACAAGAAACAAATGTTGGCAAAGATGTGGAGAAAGGGGAACCCTTTTACACAGTTGGTGGGAATGCAAACTGGTGCAGCCACTCTGGAGAACAGTATGGAGGTTCCTCAAGAAACTAAAAATAGAACTACCCTATGACCCAGCAATTTTACTATTAGGTATTTACCCAAAGGATACAAAAATACAGATTCAAAGGAGCACATGCACCCCAACATTTATAGCAGCATTATCAACAATACCCAAACTATGAAGAGAGCACAAATGTCCATCCACTGATGAAAAGATAAAGATGTGGCGTGTGTGTGTACACGTATGTACACACACACTGGAATAATACTCAGCCATCAAAAAGAATGAAATCTTGCCATTTGCAATGACCTGGATGGAGCAAGAATCAGAGAAAGACAAATAACATATAATTTCATTCATATGTGGAATTTAAGAATCAAAACAGATGAACATATGGGAAGGAGGTCAAAAACAGAAGAGAGGGAAACAAGCCACAAGAGACTCTAAATGCTAGAGAGCAAATTAAGGGGTGATGGAGCATGGTGGGTAGATGGGCTAGAAGGGTGATGGATACTAAGGAGGGTACCTGTTGTGAGAAGTACTGGGTGTTGTATGGTAAGTGATAAATCACTGAATTCTACTCCTAAAACCAATATTGCACTGTATGTTAATTAAACGCAGTTTATGAGTTTCAGCCCCGCATCTGGCTCTGTGCTGACAGCTTGGAGCCTGGAGCCTACTTTGGATTCTGTGTCTCCCTCTCTCGTTGCCCCTCCCCTGCTCACGCTCTCTCACTCTCTCTCAAAAATAAATAAACATTAAAAAAAAATTTTTTTTAAAAGATGCTAAAAATATTCACGCACAGGGTTTTGTGTGAAGAGGTCTTTTGTAAATGTAATTCATCCATGTGGTATAAATGCCCAAAGAGCATAACCACTGGGTGCTATCGTAAGCATATGCTTAGTTTTGTTAAGAACCTGCAATACTTGGGCACCTAACTGGTTCAGTCAGCAGGGAGTGCGGCTCTTGATCTTGGGGTCATGAGTACAATCCCCATGTTGAGTACAGAGATTACTTAAATTCATTAACTTAAAAAAAACTGCAATACTCTTTTCTGTACCATTTTAAATTCCCAGTAGCAACTTACAACTTTCTCTACATCCTTAATAGCATCTGGTGTTACGATTTTGTCTAACCCTTCTGATAGGCATATAGTGTCTCTGTCAGCACTGATGTCCATATTAGCCTGCTTTTTCTTGTTTCCCTTCTCTCCGTCTCCAGTTTTAAAGATAGTTTTCCTTTCCTCTGAATGCCACAGGATAGCTGAAATCAAACTAGATTTACTGCTTCCTTAAAGGTTTGTGGAACTCCGATGTGGGAACTATTTGAATCGAGTGCTTTTATTGGGGAAATAAAGGATTGAAAGTCACTCTTTTTTTTTTTTTTTTTTAATTTTAATTCCAGTGTAGTTAACATCAAGTGTTGTATTAGTTTCAGGAATACAATATAGAAGTTCCATATAATATTCACACCTGGGTGGCTCAGTTGGTTAGGTGTCTGACTTCAGCTCAGATCATGATCTCATGATTCGTGGGTTCAAGCCCCGTGTGGGGCTGTATTCACAGCTCAGGGCCTGGAGCCTGCTTCGGATTCTGTGACCCTACCTCTCTGCCCCTCCCCACTTGTGCTGTCTGTCTGTCTCTCTCTCTCTCAAAAATAAACATTAAAAAAGAAGAAAACAGGCTTAGGAAAAAAAAGGAGTTCCATATATTATTCACTGTTCACCAAGATAAGTGTACTCTTAATCCTTTTCACCTATTTCACCCCTCCCCCCACACACCTCTCCTCTGGTAACCATCTGCTTATTCTCTATAGTTAAGAGTTTGTTTTTTGGTTTGCCTCTTTTTTTCATTTGTTTATGTTTTATTTCCTAAAAGAAAAGTCATTTTCATCTAGGGATTGAAAAGCATAAAGAATAAGATACATTTACTAAAAACAAACAAACAACTAAACCAATAAAATCTTACACAAAAAACATCATTAAATCAAGGATGACAAACTAGAAAATTATGGCTATGTTTTCCCATGGGTTCAGCCGCAACAATATAAACTCAATTTCAGTGTCCCTGTATTCTTCCTCCTACAAATATTCCCTTACTCAGCCAAGTAAAAGAGATAGACTTAACAAACTACTAATACCACATCACTCAATGTATCCAGTATTACTAGAAGGGAATTGGGAGCTTCTAACTGCCTAGGTGAGTCAGAGAAGGTATCACAAAGAAGTTATATCTGAGATGGGCCTTAAAAAATAAATTAGAATTTCCTCCACCTCCACCCTAAAAAAGGAGTCGTAATTAACTTTCTATCTTTAGTACCTTGCACAAGGCCTGGCACCTACTTAAGCAGGTATATAACAAGTGCTTAGTAAGTAAAGTGGAATTCAGACAAGTCCAAACAAATGGACAGCATACAGGTGACAAGACACTGAAAAAGTCATCTGGGACAAGCGTAAAAGGTCATTTATTCAACGCTGAAGAATTTGGGCTTTCCCCCGTGGGTCACTAGAAGTGGAATGATCAGATCTGCCTTCAAGAGACTTCTGGGCATCAGTGTGAATAATGAAGTAGAGAGTGGAATATAAATACCAGTCAGGAGGCTACCTTCAAAATTCAAATGTGAAGCAATTAAAACAGTTACAGGTGTGATGCAGCAATAGTGAAAGACATAGTTTGAGGTAGATTTGCGAGAGAACTAGTTTGAATCAGCCACGGATTGGATGAAAAGAGGAAGAATGGTATTTAAGTTTGAACAGGGTTGGGTAGAAGAAAAAAGGACAGGGATAGGATTACTAACAGTTTCCACACTGGAGGATTAGTGGTGACTGTTAGATGACACAAGAAAATGAGAGGAGTAAACTTAAGGGGATAGAGAGGTTTCTGTACATATGCAAAATGTCACTGGTCCTTAAACCTATATGAGAAGAAAAAAAACCAGGAAGACAAGTATGACATAAGAGGAACAGACATTTAGGGAAACAATTAAGGGACGATAAAAGAGCAATCAAAGGAAATGAAAAACAAGTTTTTATTCTCAGAGAGGCAGTTTAATATAGGTGAGAAACTTTGAAATCATACAGTTTTAGATCTGAATCCTAACTCTTCCATGTAACTCTGAATAAGTCATTTAAACTTAAATTATTTACTCTCTTCATCTGTTTTCTCATGTATAAAATGAGAAGGGTGATTTGAAAGATTAAGTGAGATAACATAAATTGCCTGGTATTAATTATCATAACCAATGGTAAGTTTCTTTTTCTTGTTTTCTGTCTTCTGGCACAGATTATGCCCCTTGGAAGATTCTTCTAATTCACAAATAATTACCAAATTCTAAACAGTAAATTCTAACTCCAAATCAAACTAACCCTGGATCACCTATCACAGCTCTTCTCACTTTATAAAGCACGTTATTTAGTATTTACTATCTGTCACTTCAACTAATATGTAAGCTACTTGGAAATAGAGATCTTGCCTATTTGGTTCACTGACATATCCTAACACTTTAAAAAGTGCCTCCTATTACAAGCATATAGTAGGTGCTCGGTATTCTTCTTTTTAATTAGTGATGGGTAACAGTTCTGAAGTTTATCATTCTGATCAAATTACACTTTGCTTCCTGACTTCTCTTCATCCTGATTTGTGCTTGTAATCAAAGTTCTCTTTAAAACTCCCATTATTAACTTGTCACTGTCCAATCTGACATTGCTGATCTCAAAAAAGGTACCATACACCCTCACCTTTCTCACCTGACATTTTCTCAGTCCTAGTTACAGGCTCCTGTCTTTCTGTAGTTATATTAGAAGGGAGGAAATACTTGGTTTGTAGCACTTCTCCCTCTACTCATTGCTTTTATGTGTTAGGACCACTCCTAAAATTTAGACCTCAATCTTGACAAATAATTTCTCAGGTATCCCACTTTTAACACCATGTGACTGGCTGACCTAGACAATATGTCCGATAGTCTTTGACAGATGAAATTTATCAACGTTGAAATGTGAGTTCATGGTTTTCCTCAAATTCAAAGAGACCACTGCATCTAAATTTTCCTATTATAATCAATATTGCCACATCTTCTGGTAAAAACCACCTAGCCTAAAACCTTGAACATTTTAAATTATTTTAATTTTAAATTTTATCCACTAAAAAATTCTATATAATAAAAATTCAGATTTTACCACCCCACACCATTTTAATTAACATTATTACATCCAGTCCCTATTACCTTAAAGGGAATCCCAACTGTGTTTTCTCAACAGGATTTTTCAATCTTTCCATTTATCCAATCTATGTAACAATCTAGTGGTTTATTCTCTATGGCAATTTCCCAGAGTCTATACTAATTATTACTAGGTCTTACACAGAAAAAACGGGGAGTACCTTACCCAAGCTTCATCAACAGTGGGTTAAACAAAGCTAAACAGGTTTCTTTCCTGCCCTGCAGGATTTAATAATGGGAACGTAGTCTATGAAATTTTTTTAAAGGGGGGAAAAAAAAAGAAAAAGCTATAATACAAACTTGACCCAAAGTATCTTCCAGGACTTAGTCTCTAACAAACCATATTCTGAGAAATGCTATTAACAGGGTCAAACTTAAAAACTTCCCAACGTGACTTTTCAAGGCTTTCTATAACAAAGTGATTCCCCAATTGTTACTTTTGTTTTATCATCTCCCTAATTGAAGTAATCTTCTGCACCTCTCTATCCCTCCTTCCCCATACATATTACATATGAATTTCTGAATAGAAATCCAGAATACACTGTACACTGGCTTTTCTAAGAGATAACACACAAAAGAATTTAACTTTCTAAATATATTTTATGTCTATTTATTTTAGTTTTTCTGTCTCATCCTTCACAATCAAGCTATCTATTCTTAGTAAAGTCAAGAGTGTTTGTTTTGGCAATAACTTCTTTCCAAACCTAAACAGACTGAGAAAATGCAGTTTATTGAAACTATATGCAAAATTCACTTAGCTAGATACATAATAAATATCTGCAATGTTTTCCTGAGTACAAAGAAACAACTTCAACACAGAAGTGTAGTGACATCAATTTGTTTGGTCTGTTTTGTTTACTTTTGCACTCTCAGCAAACTTTCAAAATCAAGCAATCTTAACGTATTTTTATGTTTTGTCTTATTGGTAGGAGATGGAAGGAGGTACTATGGTAGGTATTTTACATACACTACCTCACTGAATCTTTATGTACTAAATATTAACCACTAGCTTAATACAGAGACCAATATGGATCCCTTTCACTAAAGCACAATAAACAATGTTTTTCTACTATCATCTTGCAAGAAGTTTTTAGTAAACTGACAAAATATACTCATTTGGAGGAGTATTAAAAGTAACTTACCAGCAGCACCTGAAGTCACAGTATCAACAGCTTTGGAAGCATCTAGATCTTTTCTATTGAAAAGAAAAAAATTAGGCAAAGATTGAAATTTTAAGTTCTAAAACTTTTAAAGATGCAAAACTTAGATCTAAAAAAGTTCAGGGATGCCTGGATGGCTCAGCAGGTAGAACACGAGACTCCTAATCTCAGGGATGTGAGTTCAAGCCCCACACTGGTCACAGAACTTATTTACTTACATACCTATATACGTAAATATTTTAAAATTTAAAGTTTAATGTATTCATTTTGAACAATGTCCCATTTAAACTGGAGTCAGGGTAATAAAATATATTAAAAATGCAGTTGTATAAAAATTTAAAAATTTTAATTCATATGCCCATTCATTCTAGCATTATAAAGTCATGGAATTACTTACTTTAAAGTAGATGCAGCTGTTTTCTTTGAATCTGATGCTTTTTTCTTCACCTCTTTGTTCTATGAAAAAGATTTTGAAAAAGAAAAAATTAGTTTTTTCCCCCAAATACAAAAGGCAATTTAGAAAGTACACAAGAGTACAAGAAATTTAACAAAAAACATTATTATGAAATTCTGATCAATTTAACATATATTTATTGAATTCTCACTAATTGCCAAGCACAATTTTAGGCACTGGAGAGTAGTGAATAAAACAAAGACCCTGCTCTCAAACGAGTTTAACTTCAAAGGGTAAGGAAAGAAAGACCATAAGGAAATTAAAAATATGTATATATCTGTTAGCAACAAGTGCTATGGAGAAAAATAACAGAAGAGGGAAACAGAAGCTCTTGTTGAGGAATGAGAAGCTGTGCAACTTTCAATAAGTTATGCAAGTCGCACTGAAAAGGTGATATATGAGCAAACACCTAAAGGAGATAAGACAGCAAGCGAATCCTTGTATTGAAAGCATTCCAGACAGAAGGAACAGCAACTGTAAAAGACTTTTGAGATCCATGCCTATTAGCTTAAGGAGTATAAAGGATGCTTGGGGTTGGAAGTAGAGGATAATTTTAGTTATATGCAGGTTGGGTTTCCTGAATGTATCCACCATGTCTTTCGTCTTCACCATTTTAAACTCTTTAATATTCACGAATAGACTTTAAGTTCCAAGAAGGGTGAAAGCACATCTGTCTTGGGGTGCCTGGGTGGCTCAGTCGGCTAAGCGCCTGACTCTTGATTTTGGCTTAGGCAATGATCTCAGAGTTCCTGAGTTTGAACCCAGCATGGGGCTCCATGCTAACAACATGGAGGCTGCTTGGATTCTGTCTCTCCCTCTCTCTCTTTCCCTTCCCTGCTCATGCTCTCTCTTAAAGTAAACATTTTTTTTTTTTTAAAAAGAAAGCACCTCTGTCTTGTCACCACTACATCTTCTGCAGATACCACAATGCCTGACACATAACAGATTTTTAAGAAATAGTTTTTCAATTAAAATGAAATCAAATTCTCATCTGAATTCTGATTGTATCTTTGGTTTTATCTCCTTGTTACTCATTAGAATTTTCTATAATGCTCAAACGACTGATCACTGTTTCCCAGCATTGCTTTTCATTTCCGTGCAATCTTCTTGGATCTTAGCTGACTGCTTGCTCTAGGTTTTAGAAGTCACGTCTCCATGAATTTTGCCAAAACATACTAAATTAAAAATTTTTAAGTCTTGTTGTTTTTGTTTTGTTTTTGCAGAGTTGAGCTGCAGCACTATTTCGTAGTTGCAATGGAAAATCTGATACTTTTTTCTAGATCAAGTGCTCCTGCTTCTTTAAAGAAAATTCTAGGAGTATGGACCACAATGGTCCATTTCTCTGGGGAAAAAAAACAATGCTTGCTTTCATCAGATTCTTGGTAGTGGCGGTGGAGAAAGTAGCTCAAAAATGTTTTAAGAATCAGTATTAAAGATTACACTGACTTATAACTAAAGGTAATTAAGTTTGTTAGAGTTGTGCAGACTCATTTTAATCCTTCAGGCTTAAATATAGGGATGTGGGAAATTTTCATCTTTTCTGTATCATTTATTGATTCAAAGTAGCAAAATGGAGAGAATATTCTTTGAATCACAGCCAGAATCAAAGGCAGTCTTTAAATTTTTTTTTCATGTTTATTTATTTCTGAGACAGAGAGAGACAGAGCATGAGAGGGGGAGGGGCAGAGAGAGAGGGAGACCCAGAATCGGAAGCAGGCTCCAGGCTCCAAGCTGTCAGCACAGAGCCCGAGGCGGGGCTCGAACTCACAAACCGTGAGATCATGACCTGAACCGAAGTCGGTCACTCAACCGACTAAGCCACCCAGGCGGCCCAGAATCAAAGGCAGTCTTAACCTGAAACGTCAAATGTGGACAGAAAACTTGTCTTGGTTTGACTATTCACGGCAAAAGTAAGATCTGGACCAAGAAAGCAATAGCACTGCCCTTCTTTTTCCTAGTTTGGGCTCCCAGCCTGTTTTTGGCTTGCTCTGGCAAGAAAGTTTGATTCTCCCCCTGTGGTAAAAGGCCAAGAAGGTTATCTATACACTTCCAATCTGAAAAAGCCATAGCTGGAATCCTGCATGGGATTTTCCTCCAGTCAATCCCTAGGAATGATGCTAGATTAGGACAGAAGAGTCATGAGTTAGCTTTGTAAGGCTCCTTCAATTCAGCACCACCCAAACTATATTTAGTTGAAGAAAAACAATATTTTTGACATGTAGAGTGCATATTTTCTAGTTTCTAGTGCTGCTAGTTTCCCCTATTCATTACTATGAAAATCAGAATGGTAAATATGGTTGGGCTTTTCCTGGACCTCTGTTGTTACCTTACCAAACTTATCAAAAAGCTATCCAAGAGAATTATTTTAATCTTACTGAAATATCCTAATAACCTAGATGTATCCTTATTCGCCCATTTCCCCAGATTAAATTTTTCAGTATTAAATAAGACTGATCTCCCCAGTTTTCACAACTGAATGATCAGTCAGGTCTCGTTTGAGAGTAAGAGCCATTTCTCCTTCCTATTCTCAAGTTTGCATATGTACCCAAAACCATTACTATTATTATAGTAGCCTGATTGACTAAATAAGTATTTTAACTGGACCTCATTGATTTTTTTCTCTTCTTCCCTTTAATCAATCTGCTAAGCTTTCTTTCTTTCCCTTCTTCAGTCATTTGCCTAGTTCATTCTGCAGATCACTCCCAAATGAATCTAATCCATTTTGTGTCACAGCCCTGTTCAAAACCTGGAATAACATTTAACTGTCTTCAGGATAAAGTTTATGTTCTTAAATTATACATGCAATTCTTGCTTCTCACTCCACCTCTGCAACTAGAGGAAGTTATATGTCACTGTTCTGGTAAATCAATTGTCGATAAAAGTTGCTCAGGAACTTATTCTTTCAAAAAAAAAAAATCAAAACCCATATTGCTTTTGATTTTTATCCCTTTCTTTCTGCTTGGAAGATAAAAATGGTGTCAGAAGGTATGGCAACCATCTTCATCAACGGAGGATGAAAAGTACATGCTAAAGGTGGTGGATCAGAAAAACAAAAAAGCTGGGTTCCTGATGACACGGAGCTCCTGTACCAACCGTGTACCACCTACCTTCAGACTTTCTGTTATGAGATAAATAAACCTCTCATTTATTTCATAAACTACTGGTGAAATTTTCTGTTAGCGGAAAATATAAGAAATTCTAAGTAATAAAATTCATTATTCAAGATAGGACAATGGAAATAAAGAGATGGCATGTCACAGATGTAAACCAGGATCATGGGTTACTTAGTAAGTAATCAGAAAACATAAAATTAAAAAATATAGATGCTTTATCAAAAAGCAATTTAACTAGTATTTATGATATATACAAATAAATGTAAGAAATAAACTTAACACCCCCTCCAAAATGTACATTATGGAAACTTTACAAAAGAACATTAGGAAAAGAAACTAAATGAGGTCTAAATAAACAGAGACAAGCCATCTTTCTAAACAGAAAGAGTTAGTATTATAAAAATTTCAATACACAATACAGTATCAGTTAAACTCCCAAAAAGAGTTTTCAGAGAACTTAAACTGATTCTAAAACCAATACGCAGGAGTAAATGTTCAAGATTAACTAAATTTAAATAAGGAACAAAGAAAAAAGATTCTATCAGAAAGACAGGCAATTATATAAAATTATAATAACTGTAATAATAACTGAAATCATGTATTATTGGAACAGAAATAAACAGACTGAGCTAACAATAGTCTGAAACAGATCTATATATGCAGGGCAATTTATACACATAAAGATAGCTTTTGAAATCAATGAAGAACCAATTAGGTACAAATGGTGTTCGGCTAATTGGCTCTCCAGTTTGGAAATAATGTTGATCCCAATAACACATTATACCACAATTTATACATTAAAATAATAATGGAAGCATATCTTCTTGGTATTGGTATAGAGAAGGTCTTCTAAAACAAGAGGAAAGCAAAAAAGCAAAAGCCATTAAGAGGGAAAAAAATCAACGTTGAGTACACTGAAACTAAAAACTTCATATATGGATATACATATAAACAACACAGAGGAAGTAAATACATAGTACAAAATTAGTATCTAAAATCATTAACACCCCCAAATGAAATTTTTAAAGTTTATTTATTTTAAGAGACAGAGAAAAAGATGGCGTGCAAGGAGGAGGGGCAGAGAGAGAGGGAGAGAGAAAGGAACCTAAGAAGGTGCCTCGCTGTCAGTGCAGAGCCCAACACAGGGCTCGAACTCACAAACCATGAGATCATAAACTGAGCCGAAATCAAGGCAGACACTTAACCAACTGAGCCACCAAGGCGTCCCCAAACAAAACTTTTTAATAGTTTTTTAAAAAGTCTTTTAAAAAATACAACCTAAAAGACAGATGGGAACAGATATTCATAGCTCATTAAAATAGTAATTAATAGCTAATAATTATAATAGCTATAATTAATCTACATATACTAACATGGTTAGAGCTCCAAATCACTGATTGAAAAGTGCTACAAGACCCCTATAAAGTAGGCATTCTTCAGCAAATATAATAATTACATGAAAAGAATACTCATGAACAAAGCAAAGCTTACTGAATATTTCTAAGTACTTTCACAGACATTACCAATGGTTAAACTAAAGCATAAAAAATGTCTAGAAAGACTAAACTCATAAATATTAATACTTCTAAGGAAACACAAGTCCCAAAAGACTATATACACTCTATAATTGTTTATTTAAAGTTCAAAATAGGCAAAACTCAACTATAGTATTAGAAATCAAGTTAAGGATTACTTTTAGGCAGAAAGGACGGTGTAAGAATTCAGAAGATGTATGCAAGGGGCTTCCAGGATGTAGTCAATGTTAGTTTGTGACCTAGGTAGAGGTTTCACAGATGTTTGCTAACTTTGTTAAGTATTTTCTCCTGCTCTACTGCTTGCCATTTAATACTGTTTATAGTGCTATTTATATAAAGTTGTTAATTTCAATATATTTTAATCTATACACATACAATCTGCTGAGTGAACATTTATGTTTTATGCATTTTATGTATGTATCATACTTTATTTTTACTGAGAGAGAGAGAGAGAGAGAGAGAGAGAGAGACACTCCACGTACAAGCAGGGGAGGAAGAGGCAGAGAGAGACAGAGACAGAAAATCCCAAGCAGGGTCTAGGCTCAGTGCACAGCCCGATGCAGGGCTTGATCCCACAATCCGGGTGTTATGACCTGAGCCATGCTTAACCAACTGAACCACCCAGGCGCCCCTGTTCGTATCATCAAATTAATCAACAACAATGAAACATGTGTGATCTAAATCCAGTTTACCTGTGATTTTTTCTTTCCTGGAACACATATTTTCACATTTTTCCCTTTTATCAGAAGAGGTGTTGTTTCAATATACTTCATGACTGCTGTAACTGCCTCTTTAAATTCCATTTCCAAGTAAGCCTAAATAAAATGTATTATACTGTTAGTCAAAAATCTAACTCAAAATTCTCTGTATGACTTGGTACTTTTTGTGGAACATAAAACTATGAAATTACCTCAATTCCTGGTTCCTTTTACCTCTTTTTGTTTTGCTCAAGTGTCATTTGATCTCTATGGTGTTTTCGCACATGAAATGGGACATTTAACCTTATAGAATTTCTACACTATTACCAAGAAAGGACGGGGAAAACAGGGGTCCGTGGCAGGCTTGTGGAACCATGAGACATAGGAGGCATGGCTGAGTAACCAGAGAAGGCAAGATCTGGTCTAGCGGCTTTAAGTCTGACATTTTTAAGTTTCTTGCAACAATGAACACTACCAACTATGTTCTCCTGTTTCGTCTCACAATTTTTTTTAAAATTTTTTGTAGTGTTTATTTATTTTTGAGAAAGAGAGATAAAGTGCAAGCAGGGGAAGAGAGAGAGGGAGACACAGAATCTGAACCAGGCTCCAGGCTCTGAGCTGTCAACACAGAGCCTGATGCAGGGCTCAAACCCATGAACCCACAAACCCACAAACCGTGAGATCATAACCTGAGTCGAAGTCGGACGCCTATCCAACTGAGCCACCCAGGCGCCCCTTGTCTCACGATTTTATGTTCTACTTAGTCTGGGGTTGTTCATAATTTTAATGAACTTTACTGTGTGAGGCATAGGAATACAATACACATGTAAAAAGTATGGTACACCAAAGTCATTTTTTGCTATAATCTTACCAGTGTGTAAAGCAATGGAAAGCGAACTATAACCCGTCACCTGTTTTCACAAGTAGTTTTTCTGAACAAACCCATGCCCATTCATTTGTATATTATTTATGGCTACTTTTGTATTACAATGGCAGTGTTGAGTATCTTCAATCTTACAGCAAAGCCTAAAATATTTACTATCAGGCCCTTTACAGAAAAAGTTAACCAATCCCTGTTCTAAAGGATATAAAACAGTATGCTGGGACCTTGTTCACTGGAATCTAATCATTTACATTAACTCTCAATTATTAATTATATATGTAGTAAAAGCTACTAAAAGATCCAACATCAGTCTTTATCAAGTAATAACTTTGTATGCATTTTGAGAACAGAGACTCACTTCTTTTCTATAAGGAACGACGAGGACATCATTAACTTTTCCAAATGGTTGAAACATTTTCCTAATCTCTTCTTCAGTACAGCCATCCTCTGGTAATTCAGATATAAGAAGAACTGAACCATAATGCGAAGACTGGTCTTTCCGAAGCTATATTTGAATGAAAGAAAATTTTTAAAAAACTGAATTAAGCTGTGAAGTACAATAATAATTCCCAATATAATTTCTGCTACCATTAACCTTAGTCCTTTAAGCAGACTTTTCTAAATATTTTAGCACAATTAAAAAAAATTTTAAATGCTGAAGTAGTAAAAACTGTTTTATATTTTACCACTCAACCCTAACAGTGGTCAGAGTTTATACATACACGATCACAAATGCTCTTTTCTGTTTAGGAGCATTTTATAATAAACAAGACCTATGGAATAATCTAAAACTACCGAAGAATAGTTTTCTATATGAATCTACAAGGCCTATCACTAATGAAGCTGAAATTACAGCTTTGTTAACTCTGTGTTTAAATAATTGAAATGATATCGGGGCGCCTGGGTAGCTCAGTCAGTTAAGCATTCAGCTGTCTGCTGTTAGCACAGAGCCCACTTTGGATCCTCTGTCGTCCCCCCCTGCCCCCCACCTCGCACTCTATCTCTCAAAAATAAACAAAAAAACTAAGATTTCTAAAAAATAATAATAATAATTGAAATGATATGTAGGGGCACCTGGGTGGCTCAGTCAGTTAAGTATCCGACTTCAGCTCCGGTTATGATCTCACAGTTTGTGGGTTCAAGCCCTGTGTTGGGCTCTATGCTGACAGGTCAGAGCCTGGAGCCTGCTTTGGATTCTGTGTCTCCCTCTCTCTCTGCCCCTCCCCAGCTCATGCTCTGTCTCTGTCTCTCAAAAATAAATTTTAAAACGTTAAAGAAATGATACCTAGGTAAGTATAACATTTAAAAAGATTCATATAAAATATGTATAAAATCTGAATACCCTGCAATATGAAATTTATCACCTATGTCAAAAACTGTCTCCCTCTCTCTCTCCCTCTCTCAAAAATAAACAAACATTGAAAAAGTTCCACTGCCACCATCTACAAGTCCTGGGAAAAAATGAAAAGAACATTAAACATTAATTTAGCCTATTCCCCATATTAAAAATTTCTTCCCAACACTCTTCAAAATTGTGTAATTACAGGTAGATCATTTTAAGTGTATCCTTCTAAATATAAGCTCTTTGAAGGCAAGGAATTAGAACTGTTGAAAATATTTAGACAAGAGTAATATGCACCTAAATACCTGAAGATTTGTTAATACTACAACACACTAAACATCTGATAATTTGGCCTAAAATTAGCAATTACCCTGTTTTCCAGATGATTCATATACTATTTACTATAATAGTAATTAACATATGTAATAAAATAATACCTCAGGATTATAACTAACAGTCAAAATACAGTCAAAATACACCAATAAATCAGTACCAGAAAATAAGCTGTTCTACACTGGACAAGAGTATTTGACTTCTGCACTATACTTCAAAAAAGTAAAAAAATTGATTAAAAATGATCAATTCTCAGTAGAGACTTGTACAGCTTACAAAAACTCATTTATATTGCTGGTGATTACATTCACCTTACCCACCAAAGAGCAAAACTCATCACAACAACCTGTTTGTGTAGCTAGCCAAAAACCACCAAACCACCGAAATGTTCTCACTTTTGTTACATCAAATGCCAAACCTCCAGGATTTATTTGTAAGCTATGAGATTTTGAATTATTGGGCTTTTACTAAATTCATAAAACCAACCAATAAAATATTCCATACCAACATACTTCAACAAGTCACAATTTCAAACTTTTAAAATATGAAAATAAAAAACTCAAGCAACTTTTTCTGTCATAATAAGACACGTATATACACAACTGCACTAACAATTCAAGAACTACTGACCTTACGCTGGAGAGAAACAGCTTTATCAGACACTTGTTTACATTCTGGTAATGTGTCATCTTCAATATTCTTGACTTTGTAACGAGTAGAATGTCCCCCTAAATTTGAATCACTCTTTGTAGAGTTTGTAGATTTTACTGATGGCTTTGATCCACTGCCAGTTTTAGGCTTTTGTGCTGGTGAGTGTCCTTTATCAACTGCTTCAAGATGCTTCTGTTTACTGAATTCTGACCCATGCCCGGATCGTTGTACTACATCTTCTAATGCTTTTTTTCTATCTAGTAAAAAGGACATAAATGAAACTTCAACTGAAAAGAACTTAAGGTGGAAACTATCTCATCACATTAGTAAAGAAAAAGGAAGAACTCAAATGCCCAAATACTTATCACATAGAGCCACTGTCAGACCAAACAGGAAGCAAATACACACAAAAAAATTCTGAGTTTTCAATTCTTCACTCATGAGCTTGAGTGGTCCTCAAACTTCTGATTTCAGAATCCCCCTTCACTCTTAAAAACTGAGGACTCCAAAGAGTTTCTGTGTTAAATTTATCAGTATTTACCATATAAGAAATTGAAATCAAAATTTTAAAATATTTACTAATTCATTTAACAATAATAATCTCCTGTGTTAGCATAAATAACATTTTTATGAAAAACCACCTTAATTCTCAAACAAAAAATTAGGTGGAGGAGTAGCACCACTGTGTATTTTCCCAAAGATATTCATGTTGCACTTAAAACCTGAATTATCATATCTGCTTCTGCATCCAGTCTGATAGATACATTATTTTGGTTGAAATGTATAAAGAAAATCCAGCTTCACAGACATGTAGTTGGAAAAGGGAAGACGCTGGAGACCTCTAAAAAGATCTCAGAGGAAACATATTGAGATATTTCTAGAAAGGTCACTAAACCAATATTAAGACACAGATTGAAAATATGAAAAATACCAAAAAAATTTTAAATTAACTCATGGCCAAACTAAGATGTTTGCCTAGCCATGGTTTTTAAATTTGATTCTGGGTAGACAGATAAACTCTCCCAAATTTCTTCTGATAGTTAATAAAAGAAGATCAGACTAGGTTGGGATGTGGGTCAATTTCACATAGAAATTCTAAACACAGAAATGAAATATTCCATTTTATTAGAAGGGCTAAGGCAAATAGCGCAAAATGTCAACTTTGGTTAAATCTTGACAGTAGCATACACGTCACCATTTCAAACGTATTAAAAATATAGAAATAAAAAATTCAAAAAAAACCAACTGAAAAATTCAGTCAAAGTAAGTAGATCTATTATTCACATCCATAAGTGTACCTGATGATTTCACTGATCTCCGTGATGTCCTTTCAGGGCTAACTGATCGATAGCATTTTGGACTACCTCTAAATGGATTTCTCATTCGATATGGTGAACGGGATCTGGATCTGTATCTAGAAATGAAACGATGGCAAATTCTTGGACTTCGACTTCTCGGTCTGTATATATAGCGTATTGGGCTTCGAGATCGACGGAATCTGTGACTTGAGCTTGATCTCCTAGAATGTCTAGGACTGGGGGAATGAGAACGTCTTCTTGGAGTTTCATTTTCTTTTCTATTGCCTTCATTTCTACAAAGAATGGGTGAGGGGGGATCAAAAGATTCAGCAATTTAATGTAAATTTAGGTTATATTAAATAACAAAAGTCACTTTTTTTTAATGTTTATTTTTATTTAGAGAGAGAAAGCGCCAGTGGGGAGAGGGCAATGAGAGAGGGAGAGAGAGAATTCCAAGGAGGCTCCGTGCTGTCAGCGCAGAGCCCAGTGCAGGGCTCAAACCCACAGTGAGATCATGACCTGAGCCAAAACCAAGAGTCGGATGCTTAACCAACTGAGCCATCCAGGCATCCCCCGAAGTCCCTTCTTAACAACAGATTATTAACAATACCAAACTCTGATACCATATATTTATTTAAAACAAAAAACCTATGTTATGGTGCAATTCAGCCTTGTAGATAAATAAGAAACAAACAAATGTTTATCCCTCTAATTGCTTGGATCCCAGTTTTGCTAATATACAGACAATACCCTTCATCAATTTCCTGAGCTTTTCCTATATCACAATATAGACAATTATGTATTGAAAGTATTAAGTTATATAAAGAATTTAAGAAACGACTTACATGAACAAATGCTTTCCAACAATTTTTCCTGAGAGATTATACCAGCTACAAATATTAAAGTCTTTGACTGCTGTACTTGTATATACATACATTAAATAGGTACCTCCTAGGGAATATAAAGCTTAATGAAACCATTCCTAGCCTTCAAGGCATTTATAACATAAGATCCCCGAAACATAAAATAATAACAAACGCATAAAGTATCTTCAGGAAAGACTAAAAAAAATAAAAACCAGAAGTTCACAGAGGTGAGCTATCATACTTAAGCTGGGTAATTAAAGATTCATAGAGATTGCTGCATTTGTCTGATGTTTCAAAGTGAAAACAATCAAAACAGGAACTCAAAAAGAATACCTTTAAAAAAAAATACCTGTTTACTTTTAAGAGAAAAATTAAGTCTCAACAACACCACTATTCAAAAAAGAATTACCTTCTTGATGGGAGGATCTCAGGATTCCAATCAGGATACCTATTTTGAGAATAAACAGTATTAATGAACAGTTGAAATGAGACTATAAGTTTCAATTAATCTTTCCCTGCAATGTATCAGGACTATTCAAAACCTAAGTTTACATAATTTATTAGTAGATTAATATACGAAAATTTTCTTGGCAGTAAAATATTTGAGTGTCTAATTCAAGAAATAATCAAAGCATTACTCTAGTAGGCATTTCAAGGAAAAGAAACACATTCTCAATTTTGAAGACTTCAAAGTTTACTTAAGTAAAATAGGGAATACACATAAAAGTGTGTAAAGAGGTACAGAATAGGTACATGACACAAGTTTAGGTAGAGGTTAAAAGACAAAGACAGTTCATGCACTTTGCAGAACTCCAGGGGACACAATTCTATAGAATACAACATGTATGGAGCCCTTTACACTGTACCTAGTGGTTCTCGAAAAGACACATCTGGTGGGAAGAATCGGGAGAATTTGCAGAAAAGGCTGTTTTCCAGGTAGCCCTTTAAGGTCTACCAATAGGCATGGATCAAGGTAGGTTTCATTAAGTGGCGATACATAAAAGAATTTAGAGGCAAAATAAGTATTCTATTCCAGGAACTGGTCTGGCTGCAGCATGGAAATGATGAAAAGCAATTATGAGGGGAAAAACCTGCAACGGTGGCTCAGAATTACAAACGGTGAAGTTCCTAAAGGTAAGGAGGGTGCACATTAAGTAAAAGGCAATAGGGGACCAATAAACATTTCTGAAATCCAAAAGAACACAAGAATTTTTCACAACGACTAGAAATAAATATCTGGAATTATGGGGAAAGATGAGGACTAAGATACTGAAAAATCAGGCATGCAGAAGTCACATATAGCACAAAGACTGTGTGAGACTAACAGAGAATACAGTTTATAGGAAAAAAGGGGCTGAGGACACCAACACTCAAGAGTAACGCAAAGACAAACCAATAAAAGAGATTAAGAAACCACAGAAAAAAAAGTAGAAGGAACAGTAACATCATAGAAGTCTAAGAAAAAGACATCTTCATCCGCAACTTTTCTAGAGAATCTGAACTTGGAAGGTTAATTGGAAATTTTGGAAAAAATTTTAAATTGGAAATTAAACCATTAAGCCAATTAATATTCAAAAACACAATTTCAATAACCAAGAGGAGCGCCAGGTAAGGAAATGGAAGCAGCCGACTCTTACAGCAAGTCACCTGGCAGGAAAATAAAGTCAGGTCAAAACCACAGTAAGGTAAAATGGCTTTTATTTGTTACTATTTGTCTCAGACAATGTTAGCAGGTTAACTCAACAGCAATTCTCAACTTCCTTTTCACTTGCCTGCCTCTACTACAAAGGCTAAAAAAAGCTAAATATTTGCTTTCCTAGCCTCCTTAGAACATAGCCAGTGATTGAGGTTCAAACGAATGAGACATAGGTGCAAAACCACTGGCAAAATTCTTCCTGCTTCTTGCCCCCTTCTTCCTGCTTTGAGAAACATGATGCCTAAAGCATCTTGTAACTATAAGGTGACAACTATGAAGACAAAAAAAAAGTTAACTTTAATCCAGCATATCCATCACCCAGCATCAACAATTGTCAAAACATGAATAACTGTTTCATTTACACTTACCCTTTACTTTATTACCATCTAAGAAGGTAAATTTCTGGTCTATGATATAACATTTAACAATAAGACCTCTAGGGCACCTGAGTGGCTCAGTTGGTTAAGCATCTGACTCAGTTTCGGCTCAGGTCATGATCTCACAGTTCACAGGTTCGAGCCCCACATCCGGCTCTGTGCCAATAGCACAGAGCTGCTTGGGATCCTCTCTCTGTCCCTCCCCTGCCTGCACACGCGCTCTTTCACTCAATCTCTCAAAATAAATAAATAAACTTTACAAATAAACAAATCAATCAATAAAAGCAAGACCTCTGGAAGCGCTTAGCTAGCTCAGTCAGTAGAACATGTGACTCTTGATCTCAGGGCTGTGAGTTCGAGCCCCATGTTGGTTATGGAGATTACTTAAAAATAAAATCTTAAAAAAAAAAAAAGGCAAGCCCTCTGGAATCAAACAATACTAGGTCTTAAGTATACATGCTGACATTTAATGACCATGCATCTGAAACCCAGTTACTTAATGTGAGTAAGCTTTAGCTTTCTCACATGTACAATGCTAGAAATATAGCTGCTTGTCAACACAGAGGTTATTAAGTTCCTTGAGCTCTCCAGTTTATGGATTCACAAGATCTTGAGGGCCACTGTTCAAGAGTTAGTAGTAATGTTTTGGATCCTCATTAGGCTGACTGCTAAAATACATGTTCTTGTCTCTGCTGCCAGGGCAGGAAGATAAAACATATATACTATTCTTCAAGTAGAGTTTGGACTATCTATATATTGTCTAACTAGTTTAAAATGTGTTTCAGAAGCATGGTACTCCTCACAAAGGCAGTACAGCATAATTCCTAAGAACAAGAACCTAAGAGACATTACCTATGTCCCAATGTGATTAGTGTACACATCACCAATAGTTTTTGTGACAAAAAGTTCAATCTCAATTTAATTATAAGGAAACAAACAGAAAATACAAAATGTACTTTTGGAACATTCTACAAGACAACTTTCCTGGATGTTTCAAAAGAAGTCAACGCTGTGAAAGCATTCCTCTCAAAAAAATAAATGAATGAAATGAAATGAAACGAAATGAAACGAAATGAAACAAAACAGGCAGAGTAGGCTGTTCTAGCTTAAGAGACTGTAATGCATGAATCTTGACTGAATCTCAGATTGGGAGTGTGGTTGGGGGATAGGCAGGGATTCATTGTGGTTATAACAGATAACCATTGTAGAAAAATTTCCTTACTCTTAGAGGAGACAGATGTTGAATTGAGGAGTGATGTTACCATAACGTTTGTAATTTATTTTCAAATAGTTCAAAAAAGTTTATATAAAAATAAAATAAATGTGGCAAATGATAATAATTGGTGAATAAAGATGAATACATGAATGTTTACTATCCTTTCAACTTTTGCAGCTTAGAAACTTTTCAGAATAATATGCTGAGTGTAAAAGGGGGGGGAAGGAGGAAAGATCCATGGCTAGACAGACTAGTTGTGCCGATGATTTGCTGTGAGATAGCAGGGAAAACGACTCTCTGTGCCTCAGTTTCCTTCATGGTAAAAATCACAAATAATCATTATATATACATTTCAAAAGGTTACTGTGAAGATTAAATTGTGTAAAGGACTTAGAATTAGGTCCAGCATACAATAATAAGAATATAGCTATTATTCTTCATTATTAATACTAAAATTCTGATGTAATGTATCTTTTCTCAGGTTAACCAACTACTCTTGTGGTATATTCCAGGAAGATCCAACAAAGACAAAGAGAGGAAAGAGGTAATAAACCTTAAGAACTAAGAACCTAAATATACATCAGCAGAGGAATGTCTATATAGATTAAGGTACAGAAACAAAAGGAACACAATGTAACTTAAAAAAACAAAGAATATAGTAGCATATATTTTCCCATGGAATGATCCCAAGCACCTAATCAAATCCATTTTTTTGGTCATTATTTTTTTGCCGTGTAGAAAAAGTCAAGAAGGTATTTTTCAAGAGCACATAACCTGAAAAAGGTAAAAATGTAGGCTGGAGTAATTAAGTGGCAGGCACAGAAAGCACTTTAAAATCAGGTCCTAAGTACAAGAAACAACAACAACAACAACAAAAAAAAACCAGAAGGCTTTAATAGGCATACATGTCATTTCCTCTAGTAAACTGATGGCAGTATACGTAGCTAGAATCCCCTATTAGCATTAATGCCTACCTATAACAAATAACTCACTCCCACTTAAATCCCTCACCTTCATAAGAATTAGACATCCTACTGATCTGAGAAAATTTATGGTTTAAGAGCGATCTTCCATTTACAGTGCTAGCTAAGCCTATCTAATTCAGATGACAAATTATCTCCATAAGTTAACTTATGCTTGCACAGCATCTATATAGGGAAGCAACTCCTATCTCTACTCATATACAGTCTATATGATTCAGGTAGGGCTTATTATCACACTCAACAGCAGGAGCAAGGACATGACACCAACACAGGTAGAGTACCCAATTCTTACAACCATTATACCTGATTTCAAGATGGACAACTAATTCAAAGTAGACTAAAAGAGTCAAACCAAGGGCTTATGAGGCAAGATGTTTTTTTGAGGGTTATTGTGTGTTTCTATTTTGGTTTTAACTCCTGGAATTATTAACTATACAGTTCCCTTAAGTCTGAAACTATGGGGGTCATTTTGCTTTGTAGAGGAAGTGTACCTGGGATCTCACAAGGCCAAAGCAGAAGAGAACAGCCAAAGAACAAAAACATTTGACTGCTTTGATTTTTGTTTCAGTATCCAAATTCAGCTGTTTCTGAAACTAGAACCACTTCTTAAATTTCCCAGTTGTATACGCTAATACATTTCCTTACTTTAGAAACTACTTTGAGGGGCACCTCAGGAGCTCAGTCGGTTAAGTGTCCAACTCTTGATTTTGGCTCAGGTCATGATCTCATGGTTTGTGAGGTTCGCGAGATTGAGCCCCACATTGTCAGGCTCTGCCCTAACAGGGCAGAGCCTACTTGGGATTCTCTTCCCCCCCTTCTCTGCCCCTCCCCAACGTGCATGTGCTCTCTTTCAAAATAAATAAACTTAAGAAAAAAAAACTACTTTGAGTTGTTTATCATTTATGACCAGAAGAGTCCTGAATAATCTCAAAAAAATTTGGTGATGTTTTCATAAAGAACAAAACCAAATCCCAAACCAGCTGCACAAAAATCATTTCACCCAAAATGTTACTCTCATGTTTAGTATGTCAGTTTTAGTGACCAGTAACTTGACACACAACTATATTAGCACGTTTAATGACGGTAGGAGAAATACAATTTGATTTTGTTACTCCAGGGTTATAAGAGGTTCCTGTTAAAGTCTACCTACTGGGATTACATTAGGAGGGATTCAGAAGAAAAGATCATATTTAATTCTCTCCTTTTGGGAAAAGATTAAATATACTTTATAAAGTATTTCAAACAGGCAATAATTTTCTAAAAATATTTTTCTCTAAAGTACCACACAAATGGTATTAAACAGTCACACTTGAACATGAACTATTTTGTAAATTTGCTACCTATAAAAAAGAAAAACTTGTTCTTACTGTTGACGTAGCTGGCGGCAGCTCTCAATATGAGTAGATGTATTTTGATGCTGAATCCAATCCTATTGTAAAAGGAGAAAAGTGCTGAAATTAGAATATTCCTCACACTGACTAATGAAATTAGGCTTTTAAAAATGACACAGGATACTTCTCTTTTTTCAAAAATTAACAAATCTAATTATAAATAACATTTGACTACTCATTAGTATTTCACAAAAATAAAAGGCCTCTAAATAAAGGCACTCAATACCAGACCTCATTGATGCCATTTTGAAACATTTTAGTATAGAACACATTTAAAAAATCATACCCGTGGACACTCATTTTGAAATCAAATATATACTTAAACTTGGGGAAAAAAAGCATTGGTCAGAAATAATTCATCTCAAATATAAAAATACTCCAGAGAACACCAAAAACTCTATAATAAAACAGTATCTGAAATGGCATCTTCAAAACAGTGTACACAACTTGTATCTCTAAATTCAAGCTAACAACATCAACAACAAAAACTCCTACCTCTTAGGCCAGTACCATTCCAAACAAGGTACCCACTATATTGACAAAGGATAAGATTAGTAAAAATATGAAAAACTGCTGATTAAATCTAATTTATTTTCAGGACTTAAGGGAAAATAACACTATTTCAAGGACACAATATCCCTTACATATAGAGCTTTACAATGAACAAAATTCTCTCTTAATACATTACTTAATTTACAAATCTGCCCTAAAATTACATTCTATACCCATAAATAGTTCCTGGAAGATACATCCGATTAAAAAAAAAAACAAAAGACAATACACTTTTCAAAGACACAGTCCCCCAAGTGAAAGTTAAAAGCAACATTATTACCGAATGATTTATTGTTTCTCTAGCGTTTGGACAAGCAAAAAACTTAGTAAACAGTTTTATATTTTAAAATGTTTCTTGAGGAAAATGTTATTCATATCCATTTCAAAAACATTTTAGTATGTCATTGCTACAAACTAGACGTTTCCACAGTTAAAACCACAGTTGGCGCTAATTTTGGAATCTGCCTTGTCAAAAACTGTATGAACACAAGTGCATGCTATCTGCAATACGTAGCAACAGATTATGAAAAACCCTAAACTATTTCATTAAGCCATGGAACTCATTGTGGATTGCAAAAAAGAAATGTCTGCATATCCTGCTCAATGCTACAAAACAGAAACCACAAGAGTCTCTAGTACTGTCTTTGACATTAACTGGACATTGTTTACATCAAACAGACACACTGGCAAGTAGTGGGTTGGGCATGATTTATTCAGACCACAAAGTGTTTTGTTTGAATAAGTTGCCATCATTTAACAATCCAGAGATTTTATCCCCAAATCCAGACTTACAGCTTTTCTTGAAAAAATACTAAATATGTATTCTGTACAGCAACTATCAGCTAATGCTGATGGCTGCCCTATTTAAGGCACACTCTCCAGTTTTACATATACATTCATATATATGTGTATCGATACATATACATATGCACATACATATACGTATATATGTGTGTGTATATATACACATATATACGTATATGTATATACACACTCTCTCCCTCTCTCTCTTCTAACAGGCTCACTTCACTCACTGACATTACTTGCTTTAAGCTCAGTAAATATACCTATGCCACCCAAATTTCTAGACTCTCTAGTAAGGGTATCCAGATTAGATTAAGGGTCCAAAGCAGTACTACCTCTCCAGAGAAAAAGTGGGATCATTTACTAAGCAGGAAATATCGCAAGCACTGTAGACTTGAGTGGGTCCAGAATCAAACTTTGAAAATACCTACCCACGTAAGAGCTCACTCTATCCTCCAACTACCTCAAAAATCTTTTATGTCAATTAGTATTTTCTCAAACTGAATTATTTCAGTCTGGAAGACAGCGTCTAAACCAAGGATAGCCCAAAAGACGTAACTTCTAAACCAAGGACAGCTCCTCCTCTAACATCTGAAAACCAATTTAGAAAAATACATTTCACATTCCACTGTTGCCTTTTTCAGGCTATAGTTTTAAAGATTCAGCATGGGGAACATATTTGTCAAACGTTACTTTGCAAGAAAAAAATTGCAATTGGTAATTTACATTTATTGGCTACATTATTTACAAGGTCATTTACAAGGCAGGAAGATATATCACACAGAAACGAGAGGTAGTTTATACCATCTAAGTCCACGTTCACAAATCCCTATCATTTGATCATCCAGTAGTGAAGAATTCATTAGTTAGATCCATTATGCTGTTCTGTTAAAAATGTATGTGTTTTTTGTTTTGTTTTAAATGGTAATCTCTGTGAACTCTAAAGCATCACTAAATGATTTCTTTTCCTAAGTTTTACTTTTATCATATTCACCCAGACTTTCACCATCTTACACTTGAGGAACTAGGGAAGCCTCATATTCAGTGCCCTACCTTATGTCTTCTCATTCCTGTATACCCTACATACATCTGCCAGATTTATCTCTCTAAAATACACTTGAACATGTCACTTTTCATATCAAGAACCTTAAATAGCTTCTCAGTGCCTCTCACCTCAAGTCTAAACACCTTAAGCTAAGTTTTTGAAGGCTCTTGGTACTTACTGTTGTTGCTGATGTCTGAAATGTCATCCATCTTCCCCTAGGTATATTTGAAGCCTACTCATCATTCAAGACCCATATTTAATCTACTCCATGAAGTCTTCCCTCCCCGATACTTCTAGTCCAGACAGACTCAATGCAGTTAGTCACTGTCACTCAATCTCCTCCAACTAGACTACAGAAGTCTTTTGATGTCAGAAAGTACATTTATACTTTTTTTCTTTTGTTTTCTCTTTATCTATATAAGAGATGGTAACTAAACTTACTATAAGAAATATGGAACATATCATGAATTTGCATGTCATCCTTGCACAGGAGCAATGCTAATCTCTGTATCATTCCAATTTTAGTGTATGTGTTGCCCAACTGAGCACTATTTATACTTCTTTTTAATTATATGCTGTTAAATACACAAAAGGTATTGATAAATTTTTCACACTGGCCTGAATGGATATAAGCCTAAATTCCATACAGAAATATTAAATCTCTCACCCCTACAGCATACCCAAACAAGTCAAATACAATCACCGAACCATTTGTTGACCTCTAATTTTTTAAATTCCTTAGATATGTTATTTTTCTCTTCAATGAGACTGTTTAAACTGCTTAAGACCAACATCTTCATTTTATATGGTTCTCATTTCTGCCCAGCATCTAATGGAGTCATGTACAAAACTGATAATCAGTAAATACCTACTGAATAAACATACACCTTTTCCATTCTACAAAATAAATATTAAAACTTTAAGGGGCACCTGGGTAGCTCAGTCGGTTGAGTGTCTGACTTTGGCTCAAGTCATGACCTTATGGCTCATGAGTTCGAGCCCCATGTCAGGCTCTGTGCTGACAGCTCAGAGCCTGAAGCCTACTTTGGATTCTGTGTCTCCTTCTTTCTCTGCCCCTCCCCTGCTCACACTCCCTCAAAAATAAACATTAAAAAAAATTAAAACCTTAAGTTCTTTATTTTAAAGATACCTTTCTTGGATTCATCATGACTAATTAAAAGTTCAAATGGAATACAGAAAGCCTATTTATTACTCAATTCAGGGCTTAGGACTGCTTAAAAACTGTAAGAACGATGAATTATTCTGAAATTTTTTAAGACTTGGCTATCTCCCTTGATAGGGAAGGCAACTATTATTTATTTAGAACTCAGCAAATCTGACTAAAATGCAGGAAAATGCTGCTTTCCTTTGCTGGAGTTAACAAAATCATCAGCTGAAATCTGGTAAATGGGTATTACAAAGACAGTAAAAGGGCAGCACTGGAAGGAGAAAAAAATAAGACAATTAACACCTATAGGTTTTTAAGCCTATTCATAGTATACTACCAATTATATGTCCTTGAATCAAACTTTATTCTTGTGGGAAGTACAACTCCTTCCTGACCATTTGTAATATAAATCTATAAATCACATTAGTAAACAGAAGGAACACTGATTTCCAAACATGTATCAGTAAATAAAACATACTGGGAAATTCCTATACAAATCCAACAATTACAGTTGACCCTTGAACAGACACAGGTTTAAAGTGCACAGGTCCACATGGATTTTTACAGTACAGATATATTTTCTCTTATGGTTTTCTTAATACCATTTATTCTCTAGCAGTATTACTTATTATTTTAAGAATACAGTATATAATACATCTAACACACAAAACGTATTAACCAACTATTTGTTTGTCAGTAAGGCTTCTAGTCAACAGTAGGCTGTAGTTTAGGGAGTCAAAAGTTATACCTGGACTTTCAACTGCACAGGAGTTGGCATCTCCAAACCCCAAGCTGTTCAAGAGTCAACTGTACTATCAAACAATACATTCTACATTACTCTTCAGCACCTCTATAAAATACTTCCTTCTAACTATACTTCCCATGAAGGTACCTAAGGCCTTTTTAAAGATTTTTTTCTCTCTAAATGTCTACCATTTTACACTATTCTCTAGCTCACAGCTGGTCCCCAAATAAATACTCTTTTTTTCCCCAAACAATTCCTCTTGACTCAATTTTGCTATGGATTAAGTCATTTTAGAAAGCTCCTCATGAAACATTAGAAATCCTTGTCTAGCTAGAGTCAGAAAATATTTAAATCAGCATTAACTGTCTTTTAGCCCAAGACAGGTAGACACATGCAAGGCTACAATATACTATCTCTTAAAAGTATGCAGTACAAGTTTTTTATTCCATTTTTAAAATATTTTTATAGTAACAGATTCTATTTAGACAAAGTTCACTCATGTGGAATTGTTTTATAAGTATACAATTTATGTTATATAAATTTTATGTTGAATGGATTTTCTAGGAGAACTAATCAAAAGTTCAAAGTAAATGACAAACTATGTGGTATGCCCAGACACAGGAATACAGAAGGTCTAAAACTCAATTCAGTACTTAGGCCAGGGCTACTTAGATTACAACTAAGCGGTGATGTTGCAATCAATTATTTCTGCCATTTCCTCAATGCCTAGTTAACACCAGCATAAATACGAAAATTCAGAGGAAATTTGGGCGCTGAGTATCATTATACAGTGATCTTTAAAAACACTCACCTTCAAATGACTACATTCTACGTTACACAGAGAACACAAATGTGGAAATATTCTTGGAGACGCTGCATAATAATCATTCATCATAGAGGGAGTTGGAAGTCTCTTCATCTTCTGGGCATCAGCATGTGAAAACTTTGGTAACCATGATGCTTTCACAATCCCAAAGGGAGACTGAATGGGAATGTCAGCCTCTGACTGGTAATTCTTTTTACTTCCTCCTGATCCATGTACATTAGATGAATTAATCACAGGTTCATGTGGGATCCGCTCTTGTTGGCTTACAGCTGAAATTAATTCTGACGAAAAAGGTTGCTGGCTCATTGATGGAGGAATAAGAGACTGATTCATTGTCTGGTTAACTGTTTGGCTAATGGATTGACTGACGGATTTTACAGGTTCAAGGACTGACTGTCCTGAAATGTGTAAGCCTGACATCTTAGTTCCACTCTCAACTGGGAAAAAGGACTGATTATTAGAGGACTCACTGGGGAAGTCCATCTGTCGAAACACATCTTCAACAGGAAACATAGAATTACATATCACATTTGGAGTGGGAACAGATGCAGAAATGCTCTGCTGTGACCGAAATTCATTCTTGACCTCATCTGTTGGAATTTCAGGATCATAAATACGTACTTCAAGTGGATCTTCTGTGTAGCCATATTTGCTTGCATGCCCATAATCAATCACATTACTCGAAACTGCCTCATTACCAAGCGTTTCTTTACTTCTGCTCTGAGAAGGTAAATTAGGTAATCGGCGCCCCATTTTACGCATCCTTATATCCCTCAAGATTAATGGCATATTTTCAGGAGTTAGCTGTTCATCAGGATAGCGACTGAGTTCTTCTAAGTCTTCATTAGATAATCCAAAACTTGCTAAGATACTTGAGGCACTCTCTTTTGTATAGCGGCTCTGTACTTGAGGACTCTGTTCTGTAACCTGTGTTATAGAACTCTGTTTCACTCCCACTGATGCAGATATATGAGGCTCATCATCCCACCGGCTACCATGAGGCTTCCCCTTCTTTTGTTGTGCTTCGTGAAAATCCAATTTTTCTTTGGTCAATCTTGGATCAGTTCGATGCTGAGTTACCTGAACATTCATTCTCTGTGGTCCCATGTTCTGATAAGATTCATGGCCAGCAAATCTGTGTGGAATTCCACGAGCTCTCCCTGCTGGGTAAAATCTTGGAAGACCCATGGATCCAGGCCTCATAAATGGTCCTGGAGGCCTCATCCCAGAAGGGTTAGGTGCTCGTGGCCTCTGAAGTGGAAAGTTTCCTCGAGGATTAAACCTGGGTCTCGACATGGCTATTTTCAAGAAAGCCTGATTTAATAAAGTATAAGGTGGTGTTGAACTATGTGAGGCAACGGCATTCAGCTGCTGAAGCGCCAATTGAGTCTTAATCTGAGCAAAGTGCAAAGGAGATGGGCCCAACAGAAGTGGGTTTGCAATGCCCAGGTTCAAGGAATTCACAAGTGGTGCGAAATTTTCCAAGAATAACACAAAGCTGAAAGTTAAAACACAAATATTAGATCATTTTAACTCAAACTACTTCATGAAGTGGGTTCTACAGCCAGTGTAAAACATTTTGAAACAAAGCCATGAAACCATTCTCCATTTCATATACTTTTAGAGTGTTTATGAGAATTGTTAACTTTCCCAAAAAGATTCTCTTCTTTTCTTTCCCGAATCCAGAACATAAACCCCAAAACTCAAGCCAGAGTTCATGTACAAAGTGTTGCACTGGGTGCTGTCCTAGGTGCTGAGCAGTAATTACAACTCCTTTTAAATAATCTTGAAAAATATTGGGGATTTATTTCACACTTTGTTACTGGAAAAAAAAAGATAAAGGCATTAAAATACTGGAAATACACATACACTTTATATGTATGTTATGTAGAAACCAGGAAAACAGAAACTGTAAGCCTAAAATTTTACAAGACCCATTTCTCTAAGACACAGTCTTCCCTGGAATAACATCTTACAAATTTCATATAGCAATTAGACTATGCTTAAGTTCTGTCGTTAAATAGGTGTTTCTTTTAAGATGAAAACTTGTCACCAATAACTCGACTAGAGTCTGACAAGAGTGCAGTAGCGTGGAATTGATTATAACATACAACATAACAGGTAGCACGACCACGTTATATTTCTCTCAGATTCCCTCCACAACGTGAGGTATAGAGGCAAATATATACAGATAATAGCAATGGCTAACTTTATACTGTTCGTGTGCCAGTAACTATTCGAAGTGCTTCACATGGATTGATTCATTTAATTCTCACAACAGCCCCTTGAAATATGTAGTTTCACAGACAATGATACTAAAGCACAGAGAAGTTAAGTAACTTGCACAGGTAATAAGCAACCAGCCTCAGATTTGCACTCAAGGTGCATATGAGCCCCATAATGCATGCTCCTAACCAATAAGAGATGTGAGCAAGAATATCTTGCAGTTCCCAGGCACTCTATTAAACTGATTGCTGTCCAGCCATCAGAGCACAGCACAACGCATTCCAAGCTGATTCTCATAGAAACACTTTAGCTATCATTCAGGACCAAGGTCAGCAGCCACCGAGCTTGACTTTCCTCTGCCAGTTTAAAAAAAAACAAAACAGATTGTCTGTTTTCCATTAGGTCCCTACTTTTATACCTGATAGAAATGCAAGGTGGGAAACATGAGGTCTCCAGGCATCTACACCTACAATGAAAATCCACACTATAGATCCTATTTGAAGATCACCACTTTCTAGGGACACCTGGGTGGCTCACTTGGTTATTAAGCCTCTGACAGCTCAGGTCATGATCTCGCAGTTTGTGAGTTCCAGCCCCGCGTCGGGCTCTGTGCTGACAGCTCAGAGCCTGGAGCCTGCTTTGGATTCTGTGTATCCCTCTCTCTCTCAAAAATAAATTTAAAAAACCTTTTAAAATTAATAAAATAAAAGATGTTATGAAGATCATCACTTTCTGGTTCAAGCTACAACTTCATCGATAATTCCACTATACCCTTTTATTTATACATAATGTTAGTGAAATGTTAATTAAGCTAAGAAATGGGCTTTATCCGGTTAACACACTCCCTTCCAACCATCTCTTCCAATCAAAACAAACAAAACAACTCTGCCCGAGACCTGACTTACTTGATTTTACTCATCCTTCAAGGTCAGCCTCCATTAAACCTTTCTTGATCACCAAGGCCCAGAGTGAGTATTCCAACAAACTCTTGTTTGTTGCTTGTACCATTTGGGACTCCTCCATTTTACTATGCTTTTGCGTTTGTCTGTGTTGTCTTTTTCAACTATCAACCATTAATTAAAAGTATATATTTATTGAGGCACCTGAGTGGCTCTGTCAGTTACGCATCTGACTTCACTCAGGTCATGATCTTGCAGTTTGTGAGTTGGAGCCCTGCATCGGCACTCTGCTGTCAGTACAGAGCCAGCTTCAAGCCTGTCTTCCTCTCTCTGCCCTTCCTCTGCCTTGCAAATGCTCACGCACGTTCTCTCTCTCTCAAATAAACATTAAAAAACTTTTTAAAGCATGTTTATTTTCCAAGCATATAACCCTACTCCTACTTAAAATACCATCAACTATTTGTTAAGCTGTTTGAATGATCACATCCAAAGTCCTCATTATTAACATAGATTAATTTTCAAATTAGGATGAAACACAACACTACAACAAAAATTACACAGGCTTCTAATTCAACAGATACAAGCAGCAGACAGAAGTTTACTAAAACAATGATACCCAATTCTCTGTGAATAATGTTCATTTATAACAAACTCCAGGTCTTTTTAAACAAATCATATTAAACTGTGTCTACTTTCTACAAAATAGAAATATTTCCAAGAACAATGTTCTCTTACGTAAGCAGTTTGTCATCTAGTTACTCAAACTCTTTCAGCACCATTTTCCTTATTAACCAGTTAAGACTCCTCTCACAACTTTAGGAACACAAATTATCCCAAATATTGTTTCTCCCCCATAAGAAAACCAAAAAGGAACACATTTCAATCAGTCATCTAATTATCTCATGATTTAGAGGTATCTATTAAAAACTTACCTATTTCCTAAGTGCCTAGCACTGCCTTACATTGATACATGTATACATTTACAGAATGCAAGACAGCAGACCTTCACAAACTGTATTCTGCAGAAATTACTATCCCGTAAGATTGTAGGACTTCGCAAACAAGTTCCAAACAAAGTCCCTGGTCAAGAAAGTCCGAAATGCATGCACTAGTTATTCTTCCTAGAGGGACATGATGCCTACTATATATTGAATTAAAAGGCTCTGAGATGCCCTGTTGTTTATCAAAAACCTTTTTTCATTTTGTGCTTCCTCAACTTGAGTTTTCTTCATGCATATACCCAGAGGTGATATTTGAAATATTTAGTAATTGCTAACAAGCAATGAGTAACAAGTACAGTAAACTGTGACTTATAGTATGCAGCCAGGTTCCTGTGCCCCTCCCCTTCCTCCACCCTCCTTAAGCTTTTAGTTGCTGTAGCACAAAGCAGCGGGGGGGGGGGGGGGGGGGTTGAGAGGGGCGCAGTCCTCAGGGAAGAACTAAAAGAGTGGGGGAAATGGAGTTCCACCCTTGGGATAGCAGCTACTTACTGGTAGAATTATTTCCGTGTTTAAACAACTGGCATATCTGCATCAGTGTAGTAGTCATGAATATCAGTCCGGAAACATTCAATATTCAATATTCACAAAACAATGTGCAATATACACGAAGATAAAAATAAAAAGGCCTTTTCCTAATTTAAATTTAAATTCTCAGTAAGCAGAGGTTTGGCTTGTTTCCATTTAGGAGCCTTAAAACACACACACACACACACACACACACACACACACACACACACACACTAGACCTCCTATACACAGTTAATCCCAATGTGAAATCTAATATAAGATATAGTAATAAATTAACAGCCCTGGTTCTCCCAAAGAGACTGTTCTCCCTTCTCTCTTGATAAGACAAATGAGGGTCTTGTTTAGTCATAGTTATTTATTTTGCATTCTGATTCCTGGAGTTGCTGATGGCTTGAGGTAAGAAAGTTTCTCTCCTGTATGCATATCCCAGAAAATCCGTCATTATAAGCAAATGTCACTCTTTCAATAGGTCTCTTCAACTAACCTCCTTCCTAAGAACAAATTTAATCCTTCTGAACTGGAAGCCAATACTTCTTTTATCCCAAGACTCCTTCTGAATTTCAGACCTGGTCTAAATCTAGTGTGTTTTCATCTTAGTTTGCATTTAGTAACATTTTCAGACAGTAATCCACTAATGTAAAATCATCAAACACCTTAGGCTACCATTAACCAACTGAGCCACCCAGGTGCCCCACATATCTTCAATAGTTAAAAAAAATTTTTAAGTAACCTTTTATTTTCTCTGTAAATGAAATTTAAGGAGTATATTTGTATTTCATTTGTTTAATTTTTTATAAATATAAGTGCATTTTTAATCATTTAGGAAAGTTATTGTTTAATCTTCTCTTAAAACTATCATTCACATTCACTGCAAATAAAATGTTATGACCAAAAAGGCTCTTGTATTTATAGTTTAAGCTTTCTACTTATAAGGTATTATAAACTTCCTTTTGGCAATTATAGAATTCTCAGGCCTCATTTCTTCAACTCTAATTTAAGGACAGGCAAGCTCTACCAATCAGCATCCTTTTCTTTGCTGCTTAACTTTCTCCCCTTCATTTTGTTTAAACTTCAGCCCTACCAATGATGCCTCAAGGTACAACTACTTAAGGCAAATGCTAACAACAAAATGAAGCACAGGAATTTACCATCTTCAACAGATTCAGGAGGATAAAATTCCAAAATCAACTATCAAACCATTTGAGATATCTTAAAAAAAAAAAAAAAAGCTAGGTACTCCTAAAAAACTTAGAGAAACTGTCTTCTTAGCAATAAATACATCAGAGTAACTCCAAATCCAACTGTTACTCATCCACTTGACCAATACTTTGACAATGCTGGTCTAGGTAAGGAAGTAGCAAGGCTATTAAGCCAAAAACGATCCCTTTCTTCATAAAGCTAACACTCAGTTTTTAAGATGGAGTTAACGTTTCCTAAGAATTAGAGAAACCAAAATGATAAAATATAGTTAGGGGCGCCTAGGTGGCTCAGGTCATGATTTCATGGATTTAAGCCCCGCGTCAGGCTCTGTGCTGACCAGCTCAGAGCCTGGAGCCTGCTTTGGATTCTGTGTCTCCCTCTCTCTCTCTGCCCTTCCCCCACGTGCTCTAAGATAAACATTAAAACATTTTTTTAAAAAACATTAAAAAATACAGTTAAAAATCTGGAAGTTTCCCTTTTCACACCTCTGCAGTTAAAAGGGTTTGCAGAGACTGGAAACTGGTGGAATAAACTATGGTATATTCATATTTTGCAGCTGTAAAAAGGAATGATATTAAACATCCTTGGTAGGGCAAACCCTACAGATATGAACTAGTAGATACAAAACCCTTCAAGATGTTTTCTTTTTTTTTTTTAAATATTTTTGAGAGAGACAGAGACAGAGACAGAGACAGAGAGAGAGAGAGAGAGAGAGAGAGACGGGGGTGGGGGGAGAGGCAGAGAGAGGGAGACAGAATCTGAGGTAGGTTCCAGACTCCCAGCTGCAGGGCTCAAACTCACAAACCGCGAGATCATGACCTGAGCTGAAGTCTGACACTTAACCCACTGAGCCACCCACACACCCGTTTTCATTTTTTAAATTGGTATATGGACAAAACATAAAATGTTAAAAGTAAAACACTTGTATAATAGTATTACATATATAAATATGTAGTATAACCATCTCATCTGTCTGAAGTCAAACTGGTCTCTAACCCAAAAACAGGAAATGTAAGAGAATCCCTGTTCTCCAAATCTGCTATTAAAAGTAAAGAAACTCAAGTGGTTTCACCAACAATGGGATTCACTGATTTGACAGTACTTTGTAAGTTTTGGGACTACCATAGAATTTATACAAAGTAACAAGTGATACCCCAAAAGTCAGAACAAATGCCTGACATAGTAAATATAACCTCTATTAACCATAACTATTAGAGAATATGCCATTTTCTGGATAACTGAACTCTAGCCATAAACAGGTTTGTTCACCTACTGTAATTTATGGATAGTCAATTTATGAAATCATTAAACTAACTTAGAAGAACTTGCGTTAAGATCTGAGTTCTTAGGGGCGCCTGGGTGGCGCAGTCGGTTAAGCGTCTGACTTCAGCCAGGTCACGATCTCGCGGTCCGTGAGTTCGAGCCCCGCGTCGGGCTCTGGGCTGATGGCTCAGAGCCTGGAGCCTGTTTCCGATTCTGTGTCTCCCTCTCTCTCTGCCCCTCCCCCGTTCATGCTCTGTCTTCCTCTGTCCCAAAAATAAATAAACGTTGAAAAAAAATTAAAAAAAAAAAAAAAAAAAAGATCTGAGTTCTTGGGGTGCCCAGGTGGCTCAGGTGGTTAAGTGACTTTGGCTCAAGTCATGATCTTGCAATTTGTGAGTTTAAGCCCCGCGTTGGACTCTGTGCTGACAGCTCAGAGCCTGGAGCCTGTTTCTGATTCTGTGTCTCCCTCTCCTCCTTGTGCTCTGTCTCTCTCAAAAATGAATAAACATTAAAAAAAATTTTTTTAAAAGATCTGAGTTCTTAATTATTAACACTCCTTTGAAAAAATTGCAATTAAATATAAATTCTTTAAAGTAAGTTTTATTCCTGATTATATAAGTAACATGCTTTTTATAGAAAACAAAAAGTAGCAAATTAAATCCTTACCAATAAGACCGTCATGTAGAATGAATTCGTATTTTGATATAATTTCTTTCAAGTTTGTGTATGTAAATACAAGCATGGATAAGAAGGGGAGGAAAATACACCAAACTTTACTGTATGAAACTAGAACTATACTATTTTCAATTAACTTTTATTTTCCTATATTTAATATTTTTTCAAAACCAGGATATTTATTGGTCACAAAACATTCTGAACTCCCGAAAAAATTCTATTGTGACAAGTAGCAGGTAACTCTTTTCTATGCCCTTTTAAGAACTGAAACCTGCCACTCTGACACAACAAATATTCAACTAAATGTCAAACATAAAAATTCTTTTAGAAACATTTGAGCCTAAATGTCCATCAACTGATGAATGGATAAAGAAATTGTGGTTTATATACACAATGGAATACTACGTGGCAATGAGAAAAAATGAAATATGGCCTTTTGTAGCAACGTGGATGGAACTGGAGAGTGTGATGCTAAGTGAAATACGTCATACAGAGAAACACAGATACCATGTTTTCACTCTTATGTGGATCCTGAGAAACTTAACAGAAGACCAGGGGGGAGGAGAAGGAAAAAAAAAAAGGTTAGAGAGGGAGGGAGCCAAAACATAAGAGACTCTTAAAAACTGAGAACAAACTGAGGGTTGATGGGGGGTGGGGGGGAGGGTGGGTGATGGACACTGAGGAGGGCACCTGTTGGGATGAGCACTGGATGTTGTATGGAAACCAATTTGACAATAAATTTCATATTAAAAAAAAAAGAAAAGAAACATTTAATAGGAACTGAGTTCTCGAGGCAGGCATGAAGAAATGGCTTGATGGATTAAAAAGATATTGCCACTAGATCCCATAAGGTCTGAGATGTCCACTACCAAGGACAATCAAGAACTACCTATTATTCTAATGTAATCTTTCATAAGAAAGGGAATCCTTTATTTTCTTTATGGATACCGGTAAAGAAATCAGAAATCCAGAAATCTAAAAGCATCATCAAAAATTAGTCAGGGGCACCTGGGTGGCTGGTTAAGAGTCTGACTTTTGATTTTGGCTCAGGTCATGATATCGAGGTTCATGAAATTGAGCTCCACATCTGGCTCTGGGCTGATAGTGCAGAGCCTGCTTGGGATTCTCTCTCTCCCCTTCTCTCTGCGCCTCTTAAAATAAACGTTTAAAAAAAAATTAGTCAGCCACATCATAATGATTACACTAGATTCATAATGAAAAATGCACATCAAACCCCAAACTTGAACTTTATACTACTTCAGTTTACAAAACACTTTTAATATTCATTATCTCACTGGAGCCTCACAAAAACCCTGTGAGCAAGGGGATACCAGTTTTTACAGATTAAGTAAAGCCTCAGAACTAAGTTGCAAGATCATAACTAGAACCTATAATTCCTCTCAGTATCTTTCCATGTAAAATGTAAATTTTATAGCTTTGCTTTTTCTAACTATACAAAAGTAGTAAGTGTTCATTATCACCCCCCAATAAAGAAAAATCACCCTCATTACATTCAGAAAAAAGTTTTCTACAATCTCTTTTTGTTCGTTTTAGTATTCTATAATCTTTACATAAAGTTTATATAAACTACCATTATTTTCCTAGATATATATACCCACACACCTCATTTGGTATTATTTTGTTAGTGATGGTCTCACAACATATAAATCCACTTTCACACCTGAGAATACAGGTATTACAGTGGTCAGTTAACACAACAGGGAGTACGTGTCATTCTATGCTTTCCTCAGTTTAAATGTCAATCAGCTAATCTCTTCTGGCATACATACAGATCCACTCAGCCTCTTTTCTACCATTTTCTGTCCCTTCCTGTCTCACAAAAGATATGCAAGTCATAACTCCAAAGGTGCCACAAGTGTGAATAGAGAGTATCCCTTGATATTAAAATGCCACAATGAGGTACCTCAAGGAAACTGTCAAAGAAACAGAATGAGTAGACAATTAGAAACATTATTTGGTATCATGGAGGGCATCACAAACTTCACTGCCACTTGAAAGGAGTGATAAACCTCATGATTCCATATTTGAAAAAAAACGGAAGCTCAACTTGCTAACGTACAATGCTAGGAACAGATCACCACAAGAACCAAGTATTAATCACCTCATATAGCAATGATTCAATAGTTACTATTTCCAGGAAAACGACTTTTTGCTAAACAGGATGAATATAATTAGATATACTTTTTGAAGCACTGCATACATAAATGGGTGAAGACAACACTGCATTCAGAGTAAATGATGCCTCCCTGACATGTGCATTGGTGGGCCTGCTTACCTTGCTAGCTAGCATCAACAAATGTAATTCATAAGCCCAAGAGAAACCTCCTGACCCAAGCTGGAATCAAGAAATCTTTCCTGGAATTGTTTTTAGAACTAGAATGAGGGGCACCTGGGTGGCTCAGTCAATTGAAAGTCTGACTCTTGATTTCAGCTCAGATCATGATCCTAGGGTGGTGGGATGGAACCCTGCATCAGGCTCTGTGCGGAGTGTGGAGCCTGCTTAAGATTCTCTCTCCCTCTGCCCCTCTCCCCCACTCTCGCTAAAAATAAATAAATAAATAAATAAATAAATAAATAAATAAATAAATGTAAAATAAAATAAATAAAATAAAATAAAATAAAATAAAATAAAATAAAATAAAATAAAATAAAATAAAATAAAACTAGAAATGAGGAAAGTAGTGGATGTTGATAAATTTCAAATGCTACTACGGGGGCGCCTGGGTGGCTCAGTCGGTTAAGCGTCCGACTTCGGCTCAGGTCACGATCTCGCGGTCTGTGAGTTAGAGCCCGCGTCAGGCTCTGTGCTGACCGCTCAGAGCCAGGAGCCTGTTTCAGATTCTGTGTCTCCCTCTCTCTCTGACCCTCCCCCATTCATGCTCTATCTCTCTCTGTCTCAAAAATAAATAAACGTTAAAAAAAATTAAAAACAAAAAACAAATGCTACTACGGGCACCTGGGTGACTCATTGGGCTAAGCATCCAGCTCTTGATTTCAGCTCAGGTCATGATCTCACAGTTGTGAGACTGAGTGCAATGCCTGCCTGTGATTTTCTCTCTCTCCCTCCCTCTCTCTTCCCCTCCCCTTGCACGCGCTCTTTCTCTCTCCCTCTCTCAAAATAAATGAATAAACATTTTTTTAACTCAAATGCATATATTACGGCCTTAGTGAGAAAGCACAAGCACTGAAACAAAATAAAGCCCATATAACAGAAGCCAGCAGGACCAAGAGGTAAATACAATATTGAAGACATTCACTACCCAGATGCAATTGTTCTGAGGCATAACCTGCCCTCCCTGCCACTACGCTGTTCGTTTTCTTGAAGTATACTAGCCAAAGGGTACATCTCTGTCTAATAGGGTTTCCAAAATCTTCAATTAAGCATACCTAAACTATTTGGTCAAATGCCTAAGCATGTTAACAGTCAACATTTAAAAAAAAAATTAAAACAAGGATGGAAGAAGGGAAAAAATCTAAAACTGAAAGCGAACTAATACATTTTTCAAATGAATACCGTAAGCCACTGTGGAATAAAAATTAACTCAAGTAATTTATGAACCCACTATTATATATATCGTCGGTTTGGGAGTAGCTAAGAGAAAGGGAAGAACTACAAACAAATTCTTACTCTTTTTAGTAGTTTGTTTTGGGATTTTTCTTTGGTAGTGACATCAGTGAAGTAATTCTTCAATTACTTTAGATATATCATAGGATGAAACAAAAAAGTAAATGTTTTGATAGTGCTGAGAACCAGGGCTTTCACTGTGCAAGACAAGATACATAAATATGAAATGAGGAAAAACAAGAAAAAAACTGGACAATAAATTATAAACCACTGAAAAAAACAAGAATCCATAACTCCATACCAATCAATGCAAATGTAGAGGGACTGCTGACTTGAAAATTCATTTTATAACTATATTGGTAAAGATTGGTTCAGACAAGAATCACCTACGCATGTTAAATCCAGAGGGAAATTCTGCTAAGTAGGACATTTACATATTCTTAAAATGCATCTTCACAAATTAATTAGTTCAAGGCGGGGAGGAGTCAAACATTTTGACTGAATATATGATCAAACAATATTATCATCCATGGCAGACAGATGGACATCATGTACCTCCAGATTTGATACCATGGGGACACAGCATCACTTAGGCGATTTTTCTGGCCAGGGACACATAATCTCAATCTAATCAAGAGGAAACATCAGACAAATCCAAAATGAGAAATGTTCTATTAAAAAGAAAAAAAAGGGGCGCCTGGGTGGCTCAGTTGGTTGAGTGTCCAACTTCAGCTCAGGTCATGATCTTGCGGTGAGTTCAAGCCCAGCTGTCAGCTCTGTGTTGACAGCTCAGAGCCTGGAGCCTGCTTTGGATTCCGTGTCTCCCTCTCTCTCTGCCCCTCCCCCGCTCATGCTCGGTCTCTCTGTCATAAACATTAAAAAAAAATTTTTTTTTTAAAGTAAAAAGGACAGAAAAAGAGACCAAGCAAGCTATATTTTTCAGAAACGTCAACTTCACAGTATACAAAGAAAGGCTATGGAAATGTTCCAGAGTAAAATTACTAAAGGACATGACAATTAAATGCAATCATCTGATTCTAGACTGGTCCTGTATTGGAGAGGGGGGAAAAAAACTGCTATCAAGAACACTATTGGGCCAACTGACAAAATCAGAAGATGGTAGACTAAAGAATTTTATCAATGTTAAATTGAGGTTGATTACTATGACTAATAGTTCAAAAGAAACAGTAGAGGAAATAGCAATAGCAAAAGAAAACAACCTGTTCTTAGGAAATAAACTAAGGTAAAGGAGTACAATATATGCAACTTACTCCCAAACAGTTCAGGAAAAAAAATCACCTGTGTGTATGTGTACAATAGAAGGGAAAGAGCGTTGGTGGTATAGTGGTAAGCATAGCTGCCTTTCAACAGAAGGGAAAGAAGGGACAGGGAAGTAAGGAGAGACAGGAATTTCTGTCAGATTTAATTCATTCAATAAGTTAATGACCCAACCTTTTAAGTCTAACACCAGACTATCTAAGGACTATCTCCTTAATCATATACCAAGAAAAAAAACCATAAGCAAGTAAGGCAACAGGCAGAAAACAAGCAAAACATGTAACACGATAAAAGAGCATCAGCCCTAAACACATTTTTGTTTTTCTTTTTCTGCATCATGCTCACTCCCTATTGACTATTAGTCAGCCTATTATGCAATTCATAATAATCTCATCTTTGGGGACATTTCAACTAATCTGAAGATATCCACCCTGCTAGGAGGGGTTCCAGTGAATTACTTCATACAAAATTGGTTAACTCCCATAAGTAAAATTTAACACTAATGTAACATAGTGTTTTTTAAAAACTTAAACTCAATGTATTAATTCTGGTCCTGTTGAGTGCTAAAAATGTGACCCTCAGCAATCTGGTTAACTCAAGCCTCAGTTTCATCATGTGAAAAATAGGAATAAAAACAATACCACTTCAGAATGGTGATGTGACAATTAATTTATACCTCCTGGCGAAATTACACCTTCTGACTCACAGTAGGTACTCAAAAAATGTTAAGATAGCAAACGAAATGCTTTACTTAAGAAATCGGTAGATTGCTTGGGGCGCCTGGGTGGCTCAGTCGGTTGAGGATCTGACTTTGGCTCAGGTCATGATCTCATGGTCTGTGAGTTCAAGCCCCACATCCAGTTCTGCTCTGACAGCTCAGAGCTAGGTGCCTGCTTCAGATTCTATGTCTCACTCTCTCTCTGCTCTTCCCCCACTCACGCTCTCTCCCTCTTTCAAAAATAAACATTAAAAAAATTAAAACAAAAAAAAAGAAATAGGTAAATCCCTGTTTCTTTTATTAAGACTTGGGTAACTTATGAAAATTTCAATATAGTAGTTGAAATAGAAACTATACACTGTGTATATAGTGTATGTATATGTATATATACACCACGAGTATGGTGTATGAAATAATTGGGGAAATCTGAATACTACCTGACATTAAGAAATTGTTACTTTAGGAGCAATAAATATGCTTTTCTCTAAGCATTTTAAAGAAAAACTTTGAACTATAAACTGATGAATGACATGGAATTTGCTTAAAAATAATAGGGTGGAGGGGTGCCTGGATGGTTCAGTAGGTTAAGTGCCCAATTTCGGCTCAGGTCACGATCTCATGGTTCCTGAGTTTGAGCCCCACATCAAGCTCTGTGGTGGTGGCTCGGAGCCTGGAGCCTGTTTCAGTTTCTGTGTCTCCCTCTCTCTCTGCCCCTCCCCGACTCATGCTCAGTCGGTCTCTCTCTCTCTCTCAAAAATAAATAAACATTAAAAAAATTTTTTTAATTTTTAAAAAAAAAACAGTAATAGGGTGGAAGGTAGAGACATGATTGAGCATTAGCTTGCAATTATTGAAGATGGGTACACGGGTGAATCATTACATAATACTCTCTCTTATACATGTTTGAAATTTTCCACAATAAAAAGTTTTCTAAACAAAGGGAAGAAATTCAAAGGAAAATGAAGTTGGCAACATTCACTCAACAACAAGACAATAAGGATATTAGCTGAAAGTTTAATAAAATGAAGACTGTGGAAATCAGGTAGGAAAAAAAATGTAAAAACTTAAAAGACTCGAACAATAATTATTTTGATATTTAAGGAGTTCAAGAGTTGAAAATAACCCAAAATGTATGTGCCCAAGGTAATCATGAATATCAAAACATGTGTACCTTAAAACTCTCCTGTACTCCCTGAACTTTCTTCTCATTACAAAACTCTTGGTTCTTGACCCTCACTGATCATTATTATAGCTATGTTTTATTTCTACACCTCACCTTCTTCCTTTCCATTACTGTCGTATCTTTCATATACCTATTGTCCATTTTCATTCTCAGCCACAAATTTCAGACTACAGTAAACAAAGTTGAAGTAATAAAAAAGTAAAGTTGAATACAAACAGGGGCTTATTGGCTTTGACCACAAACAATTACTTTCAACGTGCAGGAGGTCGAAACCACCACATGTCAACATTCAGTAGCTGCTCTTTCCTTGCAAAACAGTCCAAACAGCCCAACTATGTCACTGGGTACTCATACTGGAAGCACTAATTCTTAGTATCTAAAGCATGTTATGAAGAATTTGGACAGATTTATTCAAACTTTGACTGGTACACATTAAGTCAAGTCATGTTAGAAAGAACACAATTTGGACTCCAAAGGCTCAGGATCTTACCCAGGCTCTAGCAAGTACCAGCTGAGTTCATTCACTCAACACATGAGTACTGAATACATACCAGTCACTGGGACAGATACAAAGATAAACAATCAACAATATAAGTGGTTACAAGAGAGGCATATATAAAATTTATAGATACACCAAATATTTTAATGAAAGATTAGCTGATTTTTCAGCTCCAAAATTCTATCAATTTAATCTGAATTCTTTTAAGCCTCTTTTTAACTAAAAGGGAATATCCCCAGGAAACAATCTTCAAACAAAAGATGCTTCCTTAAGACTGAAAAACTTGTAATAAAAGTAACAGCTAACGATCTCACTCAATTCTCACAACAATCCCAAGCAGGAAGTAGTATTATCACCATTTTACAGATAAGAAAACAAAAGTAAGACTAAAATAACTTATCCAAAATCTTACACATACAGTAAGAAAAAAACAGGGATTTGAATCCAGATCTGATTCCAAAGCCTATTCTCTTTTCACTAAATTATGTCTCTCATTTTCTTTCACTACATAAAAAAAAAATTTCCAGAGATCACCTCTGAAAAGCTCCCAAGAGAAAATCTTTAGGACAGCCCTGAAATACAAACTGATCACCGACTATAATAAGCTTTTTTTTTTAAACAAGAGTATCCGCTATACACACTCTCCAAGACACAAAAAGAAGAGATTACAAGACTAAAATATAACCAATATTCAAGGTAACATATATGTAACACTAATAAAAACATTCTGAAACTAGTTAATAGGAACCAATGAGATTTTGTGATTTTCTTCCAAATGTTTTACCTTTTTCTGAACTAGATTCCAATAACCAAGCAGGGAACGGCCCAGCATATTTTTACCGTATTAACATGTTGGAGTCCACATCACTTAAAAGTGCATATTACAGAGTATGGGGATACAAAATAAAATGTATATGAAATGTTGTCATATTGAAAGAAAATGCAACATTAAAAAAGTCTAGAATGCCTAATAAAATTAAAGCTATGCTGGAATAATGTAAAGTGTGCATTTATTTTTCTGTGTAAGTTTCATTAACCTTTTTTTATAAATTAATTTTTCCAGTTTTTCAATTCTAACTGCAAATTTGAGTCAGCAAATATCCCTGACATATAAGTCAACCCTTTACAACAGATGGATAAAAACGAATAAATTTTTTCGTGCACGATTCTAAAGCCGGTTAGAAAAAGAATTTGAATCAACTTAAGTTGCCAGATCCTGGTAACAAGTTTTGCTTCAGAAATCCTTCAGATTAAAATAGGGTTTTACCCTCCCCGCCCCCAACTTCACCCTAGAGTAAATGTTTAAGATTAAGAAAAATTAGCTTGAGGCAGCCGTCACTGTCTAGTTCAATTAAAGATTTTGTACTAACAAAAGTCTCCCTGGTTCGCAATTATCTCAAACAAAAAAAGATCTGTTCAAAACGTCCTCAAGGATCCAACTGTGTGGTATACATTCTCTCCCCACCTTTAACAGAAGGGGACTGAGCCTAGGAATCACACACAAGTAAACCACTAAAGATCCGTATTCGCGATTCCTTTGAGAAATTTGTAAATATCAGAATCATTTATGGTTCCCCGTATCCCGCACAGAGGTGACATTTTCTTTGCCTTCATACCCGCGAAAGGCGGAAACAGCAACCAGCAAAAGCCGCTGGATCTAACATTCTCCCTTCATCCCAACTCCCCCTTCCCCAGCCCCAAACACAAACATGTTCTCTCCACGCTCCTTGCATAACGTCGCTCGCCACAGGGCTCAGCTCAAGCTCCACCGCCTCTCTTCAAGGCCCGACGGGAAAGGTTACTCCCTCGTCGGTGCTCCCGCACCACCGCTTCCTCTGGCTGTCAGGCCCGGCGCGGCCTCGGCAGGCCCTGCGCAGATGGGGAAGGGGCCGCCACGGCGCTGCCAAAGGGCTGTTCTTGTTCCTCGGCCCAATGCAACGGAGTCGGGCGGCTCTTCCAGAAGCAATGTCCTAGCACGGGTGCCCGACCCGGCCCTCCGGGGCAGCAAAGTGAACGGACGCGGTAGCGGGGCAGCCAAGCTTTCCTTCTCATCCCGGGGGTCCCCCAACCTCCTCCCGCCCCCGCCGCCGGCCCGCCGCCATTTTGTGCGCAGCCGCTGCGACACAAATACAATAGTCGGCCCGGATCTCACAGGAAAGGCTCAGGACCCCCACGCTATGGGTTCCCGCCTTCCAGCCCCCTATTCCCCACAAGGCAGCGGTCCTACCTATGCCTACCCGACTAACAGCCGGATCCCATTTGCGCCCCACACAGTTTAGCACTCAGCCTCCAGTCTCGACGCCGAAGAAGCTACCGCCTCCAGAGAGCTGCACGCATGCGCGTCTATCGAGCCTTTGCGAGCCCTCATCTGCTCCCGGCGCCTGCGTACCGCTGGCACCGCGCTCGCCGGGAGGCAAAAGAAAGGAGCCAGCGGAGCTTGGTTCCGGAAGGGGGCGCTCTCGCGTGTGGCGTTCCAGGAGTCCACCGTGTTCTCAAGCACCCAGTGTATCGTTGCCTCTAACCGCTCTGTGCTTGTCCCATCCAAATCTTGCGCAACCTTTAAGATCTGTGTTGTCTCGCCTCCGTGAAGTCTTCCCTGGCCATTTTTGGCTTCAGTAATATTCATTTCGCACTGGATATCATAGTGCTTTGTATGGTTAAGATTTTCCTGCCTTTATGTTCCTGCCTTAAATCTATTTTTGCATCCCTAGCAATGATGTGATGGGTATCACAGCCACTGAAAATATCAGGAAATAGGAACTGATTTGAAGCTTATTAAGCTGAAAGCTTAACGCTCGAAAAATCCTTTCATGTGTCATTCCACAATAAAAATAACCTACCTGTGTGTTAGATATTTTTAACCTTCGTTTAACTGATGAAAAAACTTGGGGTTGAGAGAACTTGAGTAACTTAATTTACTCTACTACACCAACATAAAAGCTCAATGGTTGGGCAAAATCTGGTAAAACTCAGAAGTCTCACCTAGGATACCACACAAATCACACCACCTGCCCCACGTCTCATGCGTCAGTTTTACCTAGCAGCCAGCAGATGCGTTTCTTTTATTAACATTAAAATAAGCATAGAGAGGGGCCTAAGCGGCTCATTCGGTTAAGTGTCCGACTTTGGCTCACAATCTTGTGGTTGCTGCGTTCCAGCCCCACGTGGGGCTCTGAGCTGACAGCTCAGAGCTTGGAGACTGCTTTAGATTCTGGGTCTCCCTCACTCTCTGCCCCGCCGCGACCATGCTCGCGCGCGCGCGCCCGCGCGTGCACGCTCGCGTTCTCTCTCTCTCTCTCTCTCTCTCTCTCTCTCTCTCTCTCTCTCTCTCTCTCTCTCTCTCAAAAATAAGCATTAAAAATTTTTTAATAAATAAAAATAAAATAAGCACAGAAAAAAATGAAAGAAAAGTCTTTTTTACAAACTATATTTAACCACATTTTTATTTCAAACTAAATATCCTGGTAGAGGAAACAAACCAAAAAAAAAAAAAAAAAAAGCCAACACGCCAACTCCAAATAACTAATATTGAGTCTTGAAGTGTTTCCTTCCATACATTTCTGTATATTCATACAAACATACACAAACATATTATTTGCATGTAACGGGAAATGTTCTTTTTCTTTTTTGCCAAAAACTTACACATTAGCCTGCTATTTCCTTTTCTGATTACTGACATTTCTCCAAATAAACAATATAGATCCTCTTTCTTAAAAAGATAATATTCACAGTATGGCTCCATTATTCAACGTGTTGTTGACACTGAAGTTGTTTTCAATCTTTTGGATACTATAAACATTGCTGTATATAAACAGCCTTACCCACTGATATTTTTATTTTTATAGGCTAGAATCCCAATAGTTACACTGCTACATTAAAGATTTATATATATCTATATCTAGATGTTTTATGATATATAATTTGATTATAATTTCTTCCCCCCCCCACAATCATTTTGGCAATTTAATTCTCCTAGAAAAACATCCATTTTATCTGGGTTTCCAAATTCATTTCCCTAGAATTGGGCAAAATAATCTTGTAAATTCCTTTTTCTTTTATGTTGTCCCCTTACATTTTTTACTTATTTCTACAGCACTTACACCTAACATACCATATAATTTATTTCTTATTGCTTCTTATCTCTGTCCACTAGAACATAAGCTCCATGATGTTCGATATTTTGCCTGTTTTCTTCACTGCTTTATCTCCAATGCCTATAATAATACTTGACACACAGTAGAAAAATTAGTGTATACTTTTATTACAAAATGAATGAGTAAAAATGTGTGTGTATGTGTGTGTGTGTTCATGTGTGTATGAAGTTATTGACCTCCTTTCATATCTACCGGCCATGTGAGTTTCCTCCTTTAAAAAAAATCCTTCAGGGGCGCCTGCGTGGCTCAGTCAGTTAAGTGTCCTACTTCAGCTCAGGTCATGATCTTGTGGTCTGTGAACTGGAGCCCCATGTTGGGCTCTGTGCTGACAGCTCAGAGCCTGGAGCCTGCTTCAGATTCTGTGTCTCCTTCTCTCTCTGCCCCTCCCCTGTTCATGCTCTGTTTCTCTCTCTCTCTCTCAAAAATAAGTAAACTTTAAAAAAAATCCTTCTAATATTCTTTGCTTATATTTCTAATGAGCTGATTGTCTCTTTTGTATTAGGAGGTAATTCTTAGTATAGAAGGAACATTAACCCTTTGTCAAATAGGTATATATTTTCTTTCTGAGTATCTTTTGCCATTGTAAATTTTAAATGTAATCAAATCTATCTTTTCTCTTATGACTTCTGAGTATTCTTTCTGTCTAAGAAACCTCACTCTACTCCCCAGAAGCATACACACCCAGGAATTATACAAAAATTCTCCTAAACTTGCTAAATTTTTGTTTACAATTTCATAATTTTATTTTTTGCAGTTAGATATATTTTATCTAACATTTATTCTTTTTCTGATATGAAGTAAAGATCTAACTTTATTTTCTTCCAAATATATTAAATCATGAAGTTTCCAGATATTTTAAAAAATGATACTTTCTTCCCCCTTCACTGAAATGGCTCTTCCCTTTAAAAAACAAACAACAAAGGAGTAAGTTCCCATATATAAAATGGATTCATGGACCTTCTAGTCTGTCTTACTTATCTGTATACCTATATTCCAGGACCATTTTTAACATTCATTAACTGAGGTTATTATTTGAGGTCCTCCTCTGTTCCAGGAACTCTTCTGGCACCAAAGAGTCAGTGACAAACCAGAAGGCAACACTAACTCATGCCCTCATGGCATATACAGCCTAGATGGGGGAGACAGACAATAAACAAGAATATATATGGTATGTCAGATTGGTACTTGCTTTGGAGAAAACCAAGGAAGATCAGGACAGAGGGAATAAGGAAGTAACAGAAGCTGTGATTTAAATAGGATGGTCAAGAAAGCATGACCCAGGGGTGGCTGGCTAGCTCAGTCAATAGAACATCCAACATTGATCTCAGGTTCATGAGTTCGAGCCCCACGTTGGGTAGGTATAGAGATTACTTCTAAAATAAATAAGCAAACAAACTTCTTTTAAAAAAAAAAAAAAAGCATGGGGCCACTGGGTGGCTCAGTCAGTTAAGCACCCAACTCTTGATTTTGGCTCAGGTCATCATGATCTCATGGCTTGTGAGTTCAAGCTCCATGTTGGCTCCATGCTGTCAGCATGGAGTCTGCTTGGGATTCTCTCTCTTCCCCTCCTCCACTTGTGTACAAGCGCGCGCTCTCTCTCTCTCTCCCTCTCTGTCAAAATAAATAAATACACTTAAAAAAAAAAAAGGCATGACTAAGAAGGCAGCATGTGAGCAGAAAACTGACTGAAGTGTATAAATAAGCACTAGAGAAATCTGGGAGGAAGAGCAGCCTAGGAAAGGTGAACATAAAATACAAAAATTCTTGTGGTGAAGGCCATCTTGGCATACATGAGAAACTGCAAGAAAGCCAAAGAAGTTGCAATAGCATGAGTAAGAGGGGACACAGGAGATGAGGTGGAGGGGAACCAGGCTATTTTAGTCTGCTGTGGTTGCCATTACCAAAATATCACTGGCTGGGTGGCTTAAACAACAGATTTATTTTCTCACATATTTGATGGCTAGAAGTCCAAGATCAGGGTATAGACAAGTTTGGTTTCTCCTTAGGCTTCTTTCCTTGGTTTGCAGTTGGCCAATTTCTTTCTGTGTCTTCACATGGGCTTCTTCTATGCATATACATCTCTAGTGTCTCTAACCTCTTCTTATAAGGACACCAGTAATATTGGATTAGGGCCCACTCACATGACTTCATTTAACTGTAATTACCCTTTAAGGTCCTATCTCCAACTACTGTCATATTCTCTGAGGCATACTGGGGTTAAGACTTCAACATATGAATTTGGGAGGACACAATTCAGTCCATGACAAAGACCATCTCAAGGCCTTTGGTTTTTACTGTGAAGAGATGGGAAGCTTTTGAACAAAGGCATGACAAACTGACTTTCATTACATTGAATACTTACTCTGTGCCACTACTCTTAATACTGGAGGATACAGTAGTCAAGAAAAATCAGGTACCTGCTTTCACAGCGTTTTAGTGGAAAGAAATAATAAACAAAGAATATATAATGTGATAACATAAAGTAAGGGAAATAAAGCAAGTAAGGGAAAAATGATAAAGCAGTGGCTGGATAATGCTTTAGATATGGTCACCAGGGAAGTCCTCTCTGGTAAAGTGACAGCAGAGATATAAGGGAAGAGTGAGGGAAAGTCATTCAGATATCTGGAAGAAGAGGTTTCCAACAGGACACATCAAGTGCAAAGGCCCTGTGACAGGAGCACATTGGGTATGTTTGAGGAATAACTAGAAGGCCAGCACAGCTGAGGTGGAATGATACAGAGGAAGGACAAGATGAGGATAGAGAAGTATAAGGGATCAGATCATGCAAATCTTGATAAGCCACTTATGGCTATACAGAACACTGAATACATATTGGATTAGGAATCACAAAAGTTTCCTTTCTAGCCCTGCTCTGATACTAACCTCACTGGATTTTGGCTTCCTTACCATAAAGGGGTAAGGGAAGATTAGCTTGCCCATAAGATGTGAATCTGGAAATCTCCTGTAAACTAAAAGATGTTCATGAATATTTTTGGCATTCCTAAGAAAAAAATTTTTTTTTAATTTTAGAATCTACTATACCCACACTACTCCATGCTTTTATACCTTTTAGCTACCTTGGACCACTTGCAGAAATGCACATTCCCATCTAAAAATGTCAGCATTCCTGACAGAAAAAAAGTCGTTTTACTCCACATCCTCTTCTGACCATCGCTCTTGTCCACAATCCTCCACCCCTTTTGTTACCCACACTGCTTTCTGATTGGCCATACAAGTACTGAGCAGCACTAGCCACTGTGCGCCTCCCGCCTGCTCAGCACAGTCACAGCTCAATGCCTGAAAGGATTAGAAAAAAGAATAGTCATCCCAAGGTTTTTCCTGTGATTTGTTAACATGCATGGGACTTTGTCTAAATGACATAAAGAATCTCATCACCATCTCATCTCAAGTGCAAGTGTTGTAAAAAATGGGATTTGGGGGCAATAATTGCCCTCTATATGTCTTTACTTTATTTATGTATGTATGTATGTATGTATGTATGTATGTGTGTATGTGTGTATGTATTTATATTTATTTTAGAAAGAGAGAGAGAACACATGAGTTGAGGAGAGGTACAGATGGAGAGAGAGACAGAGACAGAGAGAGAATCTTAAGCAGGCTCCATACTCAGCACAGAGCCCAACATGGGGCTCAATCCGATGACCCTGGGATCATGACCTCAGCCAAAATCAAGAGTTGGACACCCAACCAACTGAGCCACCCAGGGCACCTCTACGCTCCATATATCTTTAGAATCAAAATCTAATGATTGAGATAGACACAGAACCATGATGAAAGTCTGAGAAACCCCAGAGCCATATCATGCCCTGCTAAAGAACGTAAACATCAACAAAAGTTGGGTCTTACTGATATTTGAATTTTGCCTCGTTTTGCCAGACTATAAAGTGTGTTTTAAATGTTTACTTTTGAGAGACAGAGAGAGCATGAGCAGGGGAGGGGCAGAGAGACAGGGACAGAGGATCCAAAGTGTGCTCTTCACCGACAGCAGCAAGCCCCATGTGGGGCTCAAACCCATGAACCACATGACCTGAGCCGAACTTGGACACTCAACCGACTAAGCCACCCAGGTGTCCCAGTCTGCCTCTTCTTATTAAGGTGTTTCTAAGGGTTCCTGGGTGGTTCAGTCAGTTGAAAGTCCAACTTTGGCTCAGGTCATGATCTTGCAGTTTGTGAGTTTGAGCCCCGTGTTAGGCTCTGCACTGACAGCACTTCAGATTCTGTCTCCCTCTCTCTCTGCCCATCCCCTGCTCTCTATCTCTCAAAAATAAATAAACTTAAAAAAAAAGTGATTCCTAAATATATCCACCGGTTCTTTGATATGATTCACTTCACAAGGTAGAGCCTAATTCCGCACTCACTGAATGCCCAGGTCAGACTTATCATATTGTTTCTAATAAATAAAATGTGGTGGAAGGGATGCTATGTGACTTCTAAGGGTAGGCCATAAAGAGGATACCTTCCACCCGACTTTCCCTTCTCTCTTTTGGATTACTTACAGCAGGAAAAGCCAGATTCCATGTCATAAGAACATGCAAACAGCCTGCTGAGACGCCCAAAAGGGAAGGGATTTTAAATACTAACAGAAGCAGACAGCTTAGCTTAACAGAGAGATCAGGAAAAGAGACTGTCAAAGAGAGCTCTGCTAAAACACTGTCATCCCAGAGTAACTTGTGCCTATCCACGGCTGTATTCTCTGAGGAGCAAGAACAGAGGTTGCGCATTGAAGGGGCAATAGGCTTCACTAAAATAGTTTGTTTAAGTTATTAGACAAACAACCAACCAAACAACAAGAAAAATAAGTCCCAAGAGAGAGATAATCAGGATCTAGATTTGCTACATGGTACCTAAAATGTCCAGTTTTCAACAACAAAAATTTACAAGACATACAAAGAAACAAGAATGTGTGACTCCTACACAATAAGATAGGACAACAGAAACTGCCTGTGACAAGGTTCAGATATAGGATTTAACATACAAAGACTTAATATAATTATTAGAAATGTATTGGTAGAGATGCGCGTGGGAGGCTCAGTTAAGTGTCCAACTTCCGCTCAAGTCTTGATCTCATGGTTTGTGGTTTCGAGCCCTGCGTTGGGCTCTACTGACAGCTCAGAGCCTGGAGACTGCTTCAGATTCTGTGTCCCCCTCTCTCTGCCCCTCCCTTGCTCTCTCTCTCTCTCTCTCTCTCTTTCTCAAAGATAAATCAACATTTTAAAAAGTAATAAAAAATAAAATCTGAAAAAAAAAAAAGAAATATATTAGAAGAACTAGAGGGAGCCATGCTAAAAGAAGTAAATAAAATGTATGACATGTTGCAGCAAATAGAGAATGTCAATAAAGATAGACGAATAACTTTTTCAAAGAACCACATGGACATTATGGAGGTAAAAAGTACAATAACTAAAATAACAAGTTCACTAGAAGGGTTCAAGAATAGATCTGAACTGGCAGAAGAAACAGCTAAAACAGGTACCAATGTAGATCTTTCATAAAAAACAGCAGTGTAACACAATTTTCAGAAAGGGGGGGGACACTCTTCACTTTATACCATTTTGGCTTAAGAAATATTTCATAGGAATGCTCTACTTTCAGACAGTGGGGGAAACTTGTAATGGACGTTTCCGTGGCACCAGCACTATAGGTTTTGGAGTCACTGTAAGATACACAGAATTACATCCATAATTAATATGAGGGACAACATTTCAAGCAGTAATTTCTCATACATGGAAAATAAAATTAAGAAAGGACCATCAAACAAAAGCTTCAGACAAGGCAAGTCCGAGGAGAGCATATGAGAACAGCTGCTGATTCAAGTGAGGGGTTCTGGCATAACCAATGAGAAGGCTGCCAAATACTATTCCAAAACCAGAACCAGAAACTGCTACTCCTATTGTTGCACCACCTGCACCAATAAATTTGCTAATAGTATCAATGTCTCTCTGATTGCACTGGCGTGAAACTCCCACTGGATTAGCTAAAACACCATTCTGTGCTGCCATTAAATACTGTAGAGCCCTCTTCTCTCAAGATAACACTGATGCAGAAATTGGTCTGGATGCAATTCTGGATCCAGCTTGGATTAGAGGAGAGGTGCAGGCAAGCTTGGCACAGATGAACATACTATACTCTTTGCAGGCAACACAACTAGAAGACTTGGGTGACAGGCAACTTAAGTTCCTCTCCCACTTCTTCTCTTCCTGGAAGGCGGTGGCAGTGGCTATTTCAGAGGTCAAAGGAGTGTGGTTCCGGGCACCTGGGTGGCTCAGTTGGTTAAGCGGCCGACTTCGGCTCAGGTCATGATCTCACGGTCCGTGAGTTCGAGCCCCGCGTCGGGCTCTGTGCTGACAGCTCAGAGCCTGGAGCCTGTTTCAGATTCTGTGTCTCCCTCTCTCTGACCCTCCCCTGTTCATGCTCTGTCTCTCCCTGTCTCAAAAATAAATAAAAACGTTAAAAAAATACTAAAAAAAAAAAGGAGTGTGGTTCTCTTTCATTTTTGAAGGATAGTTTGACCATATACAGAATTCTTGGTTGATACTTTTTTCCTTTAGCACTTTGTATTCTTTTAAAGTTTTTTTATTTTTTATTTTTTATTTTTAGGGGTACCTGGGTGAGTCAGTCGGTTAAGTGGCCGACTCTTGAATTTTGGCTCAGGTCATGATCTCACAGTTCAAGAGTCTGAGCCCCATGTTGAGCTCTATGCTCACAGTGCAGAGCCTGCCCTGGATTCTCTCTCCTCTTTGTCTACCCCTCTCCTGCTCTCTCGCTCTCTCTCTCTCTCTCTCAAAAATAAATAAGAAATGTTTTTTAAAAAGGCTTTTTTAGTTTTTTTAAGTAATCTCTATACCCAACATGGGGCTCGAACGCACAACCCCAAGATCAAGAATCACATGCTCTACTGACTGAGCCAGCCAGGTACCACATGTTTTAGCACTTTAAATATGTCATTCTATTGCCTTCTGGCCAACACAATTTGCAAAGAGAAATTGGTTGTCATTGTTACTGGGGCTCTCTTGTACAAGATAAGTCCATTCTCTCTTGTTTTCAAGATTCTTTGTCTTCCAACAGGTTGACTATACTATATCTGTATGTGGATCTCTTTGAATTTATCCTGCTAGGATAAATTGAACTTTTAGTTCATTGAACTTTTTGGATGTGTAGTTTCACATCTTTCACCAAATTTAGAAAGTCTTTGTATATTATTTCCTCAGAAAGTCTTTCTTCCCTGTTTTTCTCTCTCCTTTCTCTCTCTCTCTCTCTCTCTCTCTCTCTCTCTCTCTCGGACTCCTATTACACATACTCTGGTATGTGTGATGGTGTCCCACATATCTCTTAGGCTCTGTTCATTTTTCTTCATTCTTTTTCCTTTGTGCTCCTCTGACTAGATACTCTCAATTAAATATTTTCAAGGGTGTTGATTCTTTCTTCTGCCTGCTCAAATATGTTACTGAATACCTTGTTTTATTTTCTTCCTAGTCACCCCATTAGCAAGGGTGGGATTCCCAACCTAGGATTATTGACATGGCTGAACACATGACACCCAACACTGAGAAAATGAGATTGCTAGCAATTTGTTGTCACATATACTTACCACCTGGGGGAAGAGAACATCACACATCACACAGAGCCCTGTGAGAGTCATACTCAGAAACAGAATGAACAATCACATGTCGGAGGTAGGCTTTGTCATTTCAATAGAGTGGGTTGATACTTGGCTCCTGCAGTAAGCTGTGATTGTCTTATATGAAGACTTTCATGGACTTGCAGGGAATGGAAACCTGTTACTCAGGAACAATCAGGAACTGCACATGGTCCCCATGATAAAAAAGTTTGTTTGGCTGGGGATATGGAGTTTCTTTTTATTTTATTTTATTTGTTTTGTTTTGTTTTGTTTTTAATTCCTTTAGTTTTTTTTTTCTTTTGGTTTATTTATTTTGAGAGAGAGAGAGAGAGAGAGATTGAGAGAGAGAAACGTGGGTGAGGGAGGAGCAGAGAGAGAGGGAGAGAGAGAATCCCAAGCAGGCTCTATGCTATCAGCACAGAGCCTGATATGGGGCTGGAACGCATGAACTGTGAGATCATGACCTGAGCTGAAATCAAGAGTCATTTGCTTAACTGACTGAGCCACCTAGGTGCCCCTGAAATTTCTTTCTAGAGTGATGGAAGTCTTTCTAATGTTGATTGTGGTGATAGCTGTGTAGAACTCTATGAATATACTAAGAACCACCAAATGGTCACTTTCAATGGATGATATCCATTGAATTCATATGTGAATCATGTCTCAGTAAAGCTTTTACATTAAAGGTTCCTTCTATAACTTATGAGAGTTTATTTTAAAGCTGCACAGAAAACAAACAAACAAACAAACAAAAGGACAGAGCCTCCAGCTCTGCTACTGGAAAGCCAGGTCTCAAAGAGCAATAGAATATGAACTTCTCATCATTCATGACCCAGCAACAGCAGCTCTGCTGACTTTGTCATCTCCTCATGCCCTCTGACCCAGGCAACTGTTGTTCCCTACTTAAATAAGTCTACCATACAGATGACTCAGTATTTCTAGGTTTCTGCTTCCCCTCTGACCTTAGCTTCTGCTTCTCTTCTTTCTGTAAATCTCAGATTCAGATTTGTTTGGGTCCCTTTGTCCCCTTTTTGCAGCGTTCTCATACTAGTCCATTCATAAGTCACTGGTCTGACTAATAGAACATACATTTTGGCTAAGCCACTTATCCCTAATTTAATTAGCTCTGGAAGAGGCAGTAGGTAATATGATACATTGCTAGTGTGAATCCAAAATAGTACAGCCATTCTAGAAAATGGCTTGGCCCTTTCTTATAAAGTTAAACAAGCATTTTCTATATAACCCTAGAATCCCACTCCTGAGAATCTACCCTAAAGTGATAAAAGCTTATATCAACACGAAAACCTATACACAGATGTCCATAGCAGGTTTATTTATAATAGCCCCAAACAGGAAACAACCAAATGTCCTTCAAAGGATAAATGGATAAACAAATTTTGGTACATCCATACAATGAACATTACTCAGCAATAAAAAGGAACACATTACTGATACATACAACAACTTGGATAAATCTTAAAACATGCTGGGTGAAAGAATCTAACCTCAAGAAGTTACCTTCTATGTGATTCCATTTATATAACATTCTCAAAACCATAAGACAGCAGTGATGGAGAGCAGATCAGTAGTTGCCAGGAGTTACAGTTGGAGTGGAAGTGTGACTGTAAAAGGCTAGCACAAGGGAGCATTTTGGAATGATAAAACTGTTCTTTTTCTGATTATGGTGGTAGTTATACACATCTGTACATAAGTTAAAATACAAAGAACTGTACACCAAAAGAAAGAAAATTAAAGTTTCTGTATGATAAGCTTAAAAATAAAAACTAACGAACTTAGAATATTCTTACAGAATGAATGTTTGTGTCCCCCGCCTCAACCCCCATTCACAAGTTGAAACCCTAACCCCTAATGTGGTGGTATTAGGAGGTGTGGCCTCTGGGGGTGATTAGGTCATGAGGATGGAGGCCTTGTGAATGGGATTTAGTGCTCTTATAAAGGAGACCCCAGAGAGCTCTCTCGCTCTCTTTCTGTCATGTGAGGACACAAGAAGACAGCTGTCTGCAACTCAGGAAGAGGGTTCTCACCAGACCTGATCATGCTGGCACCCTGATCTTGGACTTCCAGGCTCCAGAACTATGAAACATAAGTGTTTGTTGTTTATAAGCCACTCATTCTCTGATATTCTCATAAAATAGCAGACAGATATTAACAAGCAAGTTATAGAAGAGAAAATGCAAATAGTCAAATTTATTAGTAATCAAAGGAATACAAATTAAAACAGTAAGAAGATATTGTTCACTTACCAGATTGGCAAAAATGAAAGACTGATAGTATCTAGTGGGGGTGAATATGTGGGGAATTTAGTAGACTCATATGTTAGTGAATATGTAAACTGTAGAGCCTTTTTTAGAGGGCATTCTGATGGCATCTTAAAAAAAATGCATATATCCTTTAAGCCAGATAGTATATTTATATAATTCCAGTACTTATCATAGTACCTGGTATATAGAAAATCAATTACCATGTGAAAATTGAGATTATCAGGTAAGATTTCCTGGAAGAAATGGGGGCACCTGACAGAGTCAGTTGTTTAAGCGTCTGACTTTGGCTCAGGTCATGATTTCATGGCTTTGTGAGTTCGAACCCTGTGTTGGGCTCTGTACACTGTGCAGACCCCATTTGGGATTCTCTCTCCCTCTTTCTCTGCCCTTCCCCTGTTCACGCTCTATCTCAAAATAAATAAATAAATAAACAAACAATAAAAATAAATTGGAAAAAAAAAAAGATTTCCTGGAAGAAATGAAGGTTTGAGCTGACCCTTCAAGGATGGCTAGGATTTGAATCAGTAAAGAGGAAAAAAAAAAAAAAAGGATATTCTAGGAGAAAGAAAAGCCGAGACACAGTGACTCAAGAGGCAGAATGAATATGTTAAATTGGCATCAGCCAGGTTTCAATGCAAGAGAAGAGTAGGAAGGTGGAGAGAAAGAAATGGAAATGCTTTCACACGGTGAGGTCCACCTAATCTTTTGGAGCTCAAATTAGATTCCACCTCCCCTAAGAAACCTCCCCTATCCCCAGAATTAATTGCTTGACCTATTGCACTTCCAAAGCTCCAGAGGGAAACCTCATTATCACTGATTCTCAAACTTCATCCTGCATCAGAATCACATGATAGGTAGGTTTTTAAAACACAGATTTCTGACTCCACCCCCTACAGTTTCTGATTCAATAGGTCAAAAATTGTGGGGACCACAATTTGAGAGCTACTACTCTGCCAAATTGGCCTCTTTTGAATTGCTAAAATACCATTATAGTGAACAGCCATTATTTTTGCCTTCCCAGTACCTGTTCTGGCTTTTTTCAGTAACCAAGCCCTTTTCTAGAGAACTATTTCTAAGTAGCTTAGGGGTGCTTGCTTCCCCCTTAGACACAGGACCCAGACCTGACCAAAGTATTCTATTCCTGTGGTCACAGTAATTGATTCAGGAATGAGAATATGGCCAAGCAGGATCTTCTCTGGGGTTTTTCTGCAGAGTTATCAGAGAAGATGCTCTCTTTCTGCTAAGGTTGCTAACCTGATAAGATGTAAGTCTCAGGTTTCTGGTGGCCTTTGTGACTACCAAATGGAGAAAAGCTGTTAAAGAGAGAAGGAAGATGTGGATGACATCACCTGAACCCTTATATCTAGCCATGCTCAGTTAAACTACTATAACTTGGAACACTGTATCTGTGCCTATCAAACCTAAAGCTTGAGAGGCTTTTAGAAATACAGTATCTTATATATGAACACAAGACCTAAATTGGGCCAATCAGACTAAAGGGAAAAGACATTTCATTTTAGTGGACAGCCTCTCCTTGCCTCCATTCCAAGACATCACCAAGAAAGTCTCTATCCTCTGTAGTTACTGGCAGCTCCCTTGCCACCACAGGAAGCCAGTCTTAGGATAGAGCCTCTGTTGAGAATGGCAGGATGAAGAGAAGAATAAACCTGGGTCTATACTGACATAAGTGAGCCACTGCTGACATTTATCAGTTACCACCTATCACTGGACTTTGGGTTATATAAGACAATAAATTTATTTGCTTGGTCTAGTGTTTTTTTTATTTTTAATTTTTTAAAAGTCTATTTATTTTGAGAGAGAAAGAGACAGTAGGGGGGGGAGGGTGGGCAGAGGGAGAGAAAGAGAATCCCAAGCAGGCTCCACACTGTCAGTGCAGAGCCCATTGCGGGGCTTGAATTCCAGAACTGCAAAATCATGACCTCAGCCAAAACCAAGAATCAGATGCTTAACCAACTGAGCCACCCAGATACCCCCAAGCCAGTGTTTTTGTATCAAAATCAAAAACTATCCTCAGTCATGTAAGCTAAGTCATATAATTGGCTACTTCTGACATTGAATTCTTGCAAGAAAGAATAAGCTTCAGTCAAAATGGCCCATCTGAAAACAAATAAGAAACACTCTAGAGCCTTGCAAAGAGATATCTGTATTGCCCAGAGACAGTAATCCCAAAATGGGTGTAGGTCAGATAATCACTAACCTTACTAGGTTACAAAAACCAAAAGTTCTGCCTCAAGCTAATGTAAAGGAGTCACAATGGGAGAGCTCATCAGGGTCCTGGAAGATCCAAAGAATTGGGACAGCCCGAAGGACCAATGTCTTCTTGCTTCCTTTTGCCTCACAGCAACCCACTCTAGGTGGGACAAAGGTGAATACCATATAATAATGAGCCAGTCTGAAATGCACACTGGGGACAAGGGGAAGAAAAGTTGTGCCTCCCCACCTTGAAAATGCCCCAAGACAGAGGCCATGATTGAAGCAGTTAAATTTGAGTGAAGGAGCTTAACAGACAAAGAGACCTATTCCTGGGGCACCTGGGGGCTCAGTCATTTAAGTGTTAGACTCTTGATATCAGCTCAGGTCATGATCTCGAGGTCCTACGATCAAGCCCCGCATCAGGCTCTGCACTGAGTATGGAGCCTGCTTGGGATTCTCTCTCTCCCTCTCTCTCTCTGTCCTTCCCTTGCATGCACATGCACACACACACATACACACATGCGCGCGCGTGCTCTTTCTCTCTCTCAAAATAAATAAATAAACTTAAAAAAAAAAAGAGAGACCTATTCCTAAGGAACAGAAATGAGCATGTACATTCAATATTGATGTGAACACAGTCTTTCTGGAAGGCAATTTAACTCAACAGAAACCTTTTAAAAAATGTTTCTACTCTGGGGGTGTCTGGCTGGCTCAGTCAGTTAAGTGTGTGACCTTTGATCTCACCTCTGGTCTTGAGTTCAAGCCCTACATTGGGCTCTGTGCTAGACAAGAAGCCTAGCTTAAAAAAAAAAAAAAAGTCTATACTCTGGATCTAACAATTCTTTTTTTTTTTTTATTAAAAAAAAACTTTTTTTTTCAACGTTTATTTATTTTGGGGACAGAGAGAGACAGAGCATGAATGGGGGAGGGGCAGAGAGAGAGGGAGACACAGAATCAGAAACAGGCTCCAGGCTCCGAGCCATCAGCCCAGAGCCCGACGCGGGGCTCGAACTCACGGACCGCGAGATCGTGACCTGGCTGAAGTCGGACGCTTAACCGACTGCGCCACCCAGGCACCCCTGGATCTAACAATTCTATATCTAGGAATCGATTCTAAAGAAATGAAGACTTAACTACAGATAGATTCAAATGGCCACCACTGAAAACAATTTGAATGTCCAATTGCCAAAGTTATGTCTTTCATTTAAGTGTCTTCTATACTCCAGCCATTTTGCTACACAATGGAGATAAAACAGTACATGTCAAATTAAGGGCCAAAAGTGAATGTTCAGAAACTTTTATATCAACTTAACACAGCACTTTTAGGTCTTAAAGCTAATAAAAATGCATGGCTTATATTTTGTATCTCTGCGTTTTTATTTTATTTTTTCCAGTAACTTATTTTTATTGTATTTAACAAAAATATTGTTCTGTGACAGATTGGGCATTAGTTAATTATTTAACTAATTAATTTTTGAGAGAGAGAGCATAAACAGGGGAGGGGCAAAGAGAGAAAGAGAATCTTAAGTGGGCTCTGTGAGATCATGACCTGAGCCAAAATCAAGAGTTGGATGCTCAACCAACTAATCCACTAAAGTGCCCCCAGATTGGAAATTTAAAAAATTGGTCCTTCACCACAGATACTTTGAGAAGCCTTGGTATAGAGAATTTATAAGATGGAGGCCTAATTGGGTATAGGAAACCAGTTCATTTGGCCAAAAATTACAGTACAGACTAAGGTGCTGGCAATGGAAATGGAAAAAACTTAACATATTTAGGAGGCAAAATTGGTACAATTTGGTAATATGTAGGTATGAGGAAGAAGTGAAGGATGTGTCAACAGTGATTCCTAAGTTGATGGCTTATTCAGTGGGACAGATAATCTTGCCTTTCACTGGAAGACTGCCAGGTTTGGGGGACGGGAGATTCATTAGTTCTGCATAGCTTGGATTTGTAGAGTTTGGAGTGTCTTTGACAAAGCAGAAATGCTAAATAGGCAATGAGATATACCTAGGCTAGGTCTCAAAAGAGGCTTATGAGAATGTAAATTTAGAAGTCACTGGCATGTTTCTAATAATTGAAGCTGTGAGCCATTGATGAGATTACCTGGGGAGATAATACTGAGAAGATGGTCTAGGCCAAGTGTCGAGAACAGGCAATATTTAATGACTCTGAAGAAAAGGATGAGCTTGCAGAAATAACTGAGGACTTTGGGGCACCTGGGTGGCTCGGTTGGTTAGGCGATCAACCAACTCAGGTCATGATCTCGTAGTTTGTGAGTTCAAGCCCCATGTCGGGCTCTGTGCTGACAGCTCAGAGCCTGGAGCCTGCTTCGGATTCTGTGTCTCCCCTTCTCTCTGCGCCCTCTCCTGCTCACACTCTGTGTCTCTTTGCCTCTCAATAATAAATAAACGTTAAAAAAAATTATAAAAAAAAAGAAATAACTGAGGACAAACCACACAATTGCTTTATATCCACATAATGAAATATTGCTCGACAATTTAATTTTTTAGATTGCAGTATTAACTAAAAAAGTTTAAAGTATCTATCGTATGTTCCCATTTTTAAAAAGAAAAATATAAATATATGCAATCATATATCCAAAAGTAGATGTCATTAAAAGCCTTGTGTTAATAGTGGGATATATTGAGAGTTTTTTTCCTGCTCATTTTCATTTCTACTTTTTTTTTTTATAATGACCACAGTTTTTTCCTTGTGCCAAAGCAAATTTTTAATAATTTATGTGCACATGAGGGTACAGTTTTCAGATTTAAAACTCTGACTGAAACATAGAATGTATATTGATTTTTTTTCTTTTGCTTAGAAATACCTTTATTTTGTAAAGCCACAGATCATTCTGCAAAGTGGTTATCCCCCCCGCACAAACACACACACACACACACACACACACACACACACACACACTTACAAAAAAAGATATTGACATCTCTTAGGGAAAAAAGGTAAAAAAATGTTTCTTATTAAGTCAGGGCTACACAAAGATTATATCAAGACCCCTCAAGTTTTCACTAAAGATTGCCAAAGTCACATAAGGATTCTCTGAAAATACAATCCTTGGGCATACTGAATTTGTATTTTTTTCTGGGCTGGCACCCCCCCCACCCACCCGGCACCTATCACAACTATATACTAGCACCAAGAAATGAAACAATTTACAAAAAAAAAAAAAAATCACAAAATCAGAAAGTGTCAAAAACATTATTAAGGAATTTTAAAATACTTTCTTTTTTTGTAATGTTTATTTATTTACTTTTTTTGAGAGAGAGAAAAAGAACACAAGTGGGGGAGGAACAGAGAGAGAGGGAGACACAGAATCTGAGCAAGCTCAGGCTCCGAACTTTTTCTTGGCATTACATTGGAGGTCCTACCTAATGAGTTAAGACCCAAAAAATGGCATAAAGATTAAAAAGAAATAGAATTATCACTTTTTGAAGATGATATGACTATGTACACAGAAAACTCCAAGGAACCTGCAGATAAATAACTAGAATTAATAGGATGATTTAACAGAGTAACAGTATAAGATCAAATTACAAAATCAAATGCGTGTCTATACAGAAAACAAAAAAGTCAAAAAATGTAATTTAAAAAATAACTATTGGGGCACCTGAATGGCTCAGTCAGTTAAGCGTCTGACTGTTGACATAAGCTCAGGTCATGATCTCACAGTCATGAGATTGAATCCCACATCAGGCTCTAAGCTAAGCATGAAACCTGCTTGGGATTCTCTCTCTCCCTCTCTCTCTCTCTCTCTTAAAATAAATAAGCACCTTATAAAATTTTAAAATAAATAAATATATAAATAATAACCATAGTAGTGCTAAAAATTAAGGTACTAAGTAAAACTTTAAAATGCTATGCAAGATTCCATGTGGAGAAAATTATAAAACATTATGGAGAGATATTAAAGAACATCCAAATAAACATGAGCTATATATGTTTATAGATAGTTACATTCAATACCGTATGTATAGCAATTCTCCCCTAAAGACATGTATAAAGTCAAGGGAATTTCAGTCAAAACCTGAACTGCACATTTTTTTGCAATCTAGTAAGCCAACTCTGAAGTCTATATGGAAGAATGAGGAGCTGAGAAGAGTTAAGACTCTCCTATGGAAGAAGAATAAGAAGGGGAGACTTGCCCCACCAAGATCAGGAAGCATTAAAAGTTGTAATATGTAAAAAGAAGTGTGGCATTATGCAGAATAAACAAAAAACTAAAAGAACAAAAAAAAAAGAGTTCAAAAAAGAAAGACCAAAGCACTTATAGAAAGCATAGAAATATAGAGATAGAAATTATATATATGCATGTATATATATTTATATAAAACGGAAGTGGCATGAGATCAGCACGGAAAAGGATGTCTTTCCACATAGAAAAAAAAGTGGATTCCAACTTCTCAACATACTCCCAAATCCATTCCAGGTACATTAGAAACTTGAAAGTGAGGGGCACCTGGGTGGCTCAGTCGGTTAAGCGGCTGACTTTGGCTCGGGTCATGATCTCGCGGTCCGTGAGTTCGAGTCCCGCGTCAGGCTCTTGCTGACAGCTCAGAGCCTGGAGCCTGTTTCAGATTCTGTGTCTCCCTCTCTCTCTGACCCTCCCCCGTTCATGCTCTGTCTCTCTCTGTCTCAAAAATAAATAAACGTTAAAAAAAAATTAAAAAAAAAAAAGAAACTTGAAAGTGAAAAGCAAAGTTTTTAAACTTTTACAAAAAACATAGGTAAATACTTGTATGCCCTCAGGCTAGAAAAGAATTCCTTACACAACAGTCAAACACAAACCATACAGGGAAATATTAATGAACTCCACTATTTAGAATTAAAACTGTTTACCAAAAGATATCAATATTTTTTTTAATTTTTTTAATGCTTATTTATTTTTTAGACAGAGAGAGACAGAGTATGAACGGGGGAGGGTCAGAGAGAAAGGGTGACAGAATCCAAAGCAGGCTCCAGACTCTGAGTTGTCAGCACAGAGCCCGACGTGGGGCTCGAACTCACAGACCATGAGATTATGACCTGAGCCAAAGTTGGACGCTTAACCGACTGAGCCACCTAGGCACCCCAAGATATCAATATTTTTTTTAAAAGTTATAAATTAAGTCACAAAGTAGAAGAATACCATGCAAGAAATTAGCAAAGAATGAAGTGTTTATAATGAAGTGTTAAACGACACAATAGAAAAATGAGCAAAAGATATTCACAGATGGAGAAGTACAAATAGCCAATAGAAATCTGCTCAATCTCATTAATAATCAAGGAAATAATAATGAAACCTCAAGGAGATTCATTCCTTTCAGTCAACAAATACATATTAAAGTCTAGTGTGCACAAGTTACCACTCTAAAGACTAGGGATGCAACCATGAACAAGATATACGAAGTCCCTATCCTTTCCGGTGGGGAAAGGCAGTGGTAATAAGTGCTCTGGAGAAAAACGAAGCAGTGAAGCAGGGTAGGGAGTGGGAGAGAGGCATGTCATATTTTATAACAGCTGGACTGGGGCGTCTGGCTGGTTCAGTTAGTAGAGCAGGTGACTATTGATCTCAGGGTTGCAAGTTCAAGCCCCACGATGGATGTAGAGATTACTTAAAAATGAAATAAATATAAATAAATATAAATAAGTAAAAGGGATATACGAGGAAAGCTTTACAATTCAGTAAAGGCCTGAAGGAGGTGAAAGCACCACCATGCAGGTGTCAGGAGGAAGAACGTTCCCAGCAGACTAACAAGTTAGTGCAAGGTCCTGAAAAACCCTAAGGAGGCCAGAGTGACTGGAGCAGAGACCAGTTTGTACACACCAGGCAAAACCTCAAGAGCCAAATGTTGGTGGGAATATGGAATAACATTAACTCTTGGATACCTCTAATGGGAAGGCACATGGATAATAATCATCTTGGAAAACTGTATATAGCTTTCCAGCACTACCCTCCTCCCAACTATGCAGCCTAGAAAAGCTCTGGAACATGTGTACCAGGAAATAAGCACAAAAGGTTCATAGAAGCACTGATTTTTTAAAAGCAAAATCAAACGTCTTCTTGATTTTAATACCATTTTTCATCGACAGAAGAAAGGCAAAATAAATGGTATATTCACATAATATGTCACATATAACATATGGCAGTTAAAATGAGTGAACTCCAGCTAAACATATCTACACAGATGAATGTCAGGAATATAATGTTGACTAAAACAAGCAAGGTGCAGAACACCCATAATATGACTCTGTTCCTGTAAAGTTTTCAAACATGCAAATCTAGGCAATACATTGTTTATGAATACGTCTGCAAATGGGAAAATATTTTTTTAATGTAAGAGATTAAGAAATCAAAAAGTCATAAAGGGGGGAGTTCAGGGAATGGCATGGGATCACTAAGGGTATGTGGGGCTTCAAAAGTATTATTAATTTCTATTTCTAACATTTTTTTTTTGAGAGACAGAGCATGAGTGGGAGAGGAGCAGAGAGAGAGGAAGCCACAGAATCTGAAGCAGGCTCCAGGTTCTGACCTCTCAGCACAGAGCCCAACGCGGGGCTCAAACTCACAAATGTAAGGTCATGACCTGAGCTGAAGTCATATGCTTAACCGACTGAGCCACCCAGATGCCTCTAATTTCTATTTCTTAGACTGGGTTGTAAGTACACGGCATTAATTTTATATTTATGATTTTATCATATAAATATACAAATATGTATTTATCATACAAATACATACAATACCTTTTGGATGCTTGAAGTATTTTACTTAAAAAGTTTTGTTTTCTAAAGAGTGAATGTACATGTGTCAATTTCCTTGGCAGATAGGTTTAATATGATCCTGAAATGGTTAAATAAGTAAAGCACAGTATCCTTTAAAAAAAAAAAAAGCTTCTGGATTATTGAAAAGATCTTTCTTCTATTCAGATAGCAAATATCTAAAACATAAGAATCTAGGGGGTGCCTGGGTGGCTCAGTCGGTTAAGTGTCCGACTCTTGGTTTTGGCTCAGGTCATGATCTCAAGGTTTGTGGGGTTAGAGCCCTGCATTGGGCTCTGTGAGGACAGCATGGAGCCTGCTTGGGATTCTCTCTCTTTCTCTCTCTCTCTCTGCCCCTCGTCTGTTCACACTATCTCTCACTCAAAATAAACTTAAAAAATATGTTTTTTAATTAAAACATAAAAATCTATCCTGCCTGAATCTGTCCTTTTTCTTGTTTTGCTTTCTGGGAATATAACAACACTATATCCTTTAATAAAAATCCAATATATAAATAAACAAAATCCCTGTCATCTTCTCCTCAGTGACTAATCTAAGGGTGGGAAATAGGAAAACATGATTGATAGAAAAATAAAAGTTTATTAAATATCATCTCCACCAAAAGCAACTAAATTTGATTTGGGAGTTTAACAAGAAAAATCCTCAAACAGTTCACTCATCTGCTTAACAAATTAAAACAAGGTAGTTCTATAAATTAATAGAAAAAAACCTGAAACTTGAATTCCATAAAAATTTGGGTTTTTTTTAAATTTTTTAATGTTTATTTATTTTTGACAGAGAGAGACAGAGCATGAGCGGGAGAGGGGTAGAGAGAGGAGAAACAGAATCCGAAGCAGGCTCCAGTATCTGAGCTGTCAGCACAGAGCCTGACGCAGGGCTCAAACTCACAGACTGTGAGATCATGACCTGAGCCGAAGTCAGACGTTCAACCAACTGAGCCACCCAGGCGCCCCAAAATTTAACATTTTTATATGCCAAACATGGTTCTAAGAGCTTTTATACATATCAATTCATTTAGTCCTGAGAATAATTCAACAAAGTGGACAATGTTATTGTCTCCATTTCACAGAAAAAGGAACAAAGGCCCAGAGTTAAATAATTTGCTGAATGTCCCATAGTTAATAACTAGTGGCTTCTATGTGAACTCAAGCAGTAGGGCTCCATAACCCATTCCCTTAATCACTACATTATATTGCTTTCCTTATTATACCATGCGTTGGTGGAAGGAGACAGAAGGACAGAGGTCAGAAAAAAGAAAAAAAAAAAGAAGGCAGAAAGCTAAGAAAGAAATATTGATGTTTGTTAAATATCTGACCTATCTGTCTGAGAAATATCTAACTCATTTACCAATATTGCTTTTTCTTCTTTTTTAGCTTTTTTTCTATTATGAATAAAATTGTAAGATATTTAAAGTATACATAGTGATGATGTGATATGCATATAAATTGTGAAAGGATTTCTTCCATCTGGTTATCTGTCACTGTGTGTGTGTGTGTGTGTGTGTGTGTGTGTGTGTGTATTTTTATTTTTTATTTTTATGCATTTATTTTTAAATGTTTATTTTGAAAGAGAAAGCGTTTGCACTCACAAGTGGGGGAGGGGGAGAGACAGAGGGAGAGAGAGAATGAATCCCAAGCAGACTCTGTACTATTATCACATAGCTCTATGCGGGGCTTGATCTCACAAATCATGAGATCATGACCTGAGCCAAAATCAAGAGTGGGAAGTTTAACTGACTGAGCCACCCTGGGGTCCCTACATGTATTTTTTTTTAGATTAACACAACAAAGGTTTATTTTTGGCTTGTGCTGCATGTTCAGTGCAGCTTGGTAAAGGGGTTCTGTCCCAAATAGTTACACAGTATCCCTAGCTGAGAGTCCATATTCTTATAATACTGACATCTCAACATGTGGCTTTATATATACCTGTGATGCATGGACACAAACACACACACTAGATACACACATATACATACATTTTTTGATGAAAGCATTTAGGTTCTACTCTCTTAGCAAATTTCAATTATACAATACAGTGTTATCAACTATAGTCACCATGCATTAGATCCTCAGACCTTATTCATCTTATAAACAAGTGTTGCAAAAACTTGCCAAAACAAGTATTTTGTTCATTCTATTAGCTTTGAAATATAGACATTCTTAAAACTTTTTTTCCCTTGTTTTTATCAAGGAACATCTGATCTGAAATTGCCTCTTCCAAATCTGCCTTTAAAAAGGGGTGGAGAGGGGTGGTAGTGGCAACATTTTAGAGCTCTTTTGCCATCTTGTGGTCTTTTGCAGTATTGCTGTTGAAAACTTCAAACTTCTCTAGGTTGGGCTCCAAAAAAAAAGTCAGTGCTAATCTTGGGGCTGATATTCTGCCTGCTTTGGATCATTTTGACCACCTTCTATGGGCTCCTAAATTTATCTACATTTTCAAAAATATTTTATTTGTAAGCAAAAAATATTTTATTTGTATCCAAATGGGGCTCGAACTCACAATCCACAGATTGAGTCACATGCTCTTCAACTGAGCCAGCCAGGCACCCCATCTACATCTTTTAAAAAGTGTGGCAACCAAAATTTGGCACAATCCAGTCTATTTATGAAGTATTAGACCAAGACTGGCTGTGCTTCAAACCTTTCTAAGGAAAGCTGTCCTACTGAGCCCCTGGGGGGGGGGGGGAAGTCTGTGTGATTTTTCACAGTTGAAAAGTCTCAAGACAGTTCTTCATGCTGAATTCATTCTGGTTTTCCTTAGTCTAATCAAGTAACACATTGCATCAAATCAGAATTCTTAAATTAGTCACTATCCTATTTCTTCACCTCAGGGCTGGTCTCCCCCCTCAAAAATACTTCTTCTTTCCCTTTTCTGGGAGGGAGGAGGGACAGGCTGGCCCTGGGGAAATAAGGCAAGTACAGGTGCCAGGGGAATGCTTCTGGGTGAGGCTCACAGAGGAAGACTGAGGAGCCCTGTAGGCACATGACCATTTCCTGGCAGCTCCCTGGTATTGGCAACTGAGAGCCCAACTTAAACACCAGAAAACTTGAGTGCCCCGATCTTACCTGCTTTCCGGCCTTACTTATGGTGAAACTAATCTTTGAAAAGTCCTTAAAGTCTTTAAGCAAATACAGTATACACACTTCTGTGTAACCAATCCTAAAGCCCTCTAATTCTTCACTCAGCTTTGTTAGGACCTTATATCATTTCTTCTTTTTTCTGTCTTATGTTGCTCCCAACACTTCTGCCCCACCCACTTCTGTCTGAAAGTCTATAGGGGTGGTTCTTTGCTTGACTCAACAACTCAGGAACTACTGACATTTCATGGTTGAGGACCAGATGTATTAAAAATCCTGCAATGTGTGTGACATCCTCTTAAAACAAATAGTCCTGCACAACAATAAAGAAAACCACTACTGTTCACTTGTCTGGCCTCCTGCATTATGCACAATTCTTTATAAATGGTCAATACAACCCTTACAATTATTTGGATACTATTTCCATAGACTGTTACAGGACGGAATGCATACTCACAAAGTGGGAAAAGTGGCAATGGCAGTCCCCTGCCCCTGTTCAATAATATATATTTTTCTGCTTTTTACCTGTATGAATTAGTTGATTTTGAGTCACTTAAGTGAGTATATGATGAAATTCCACTGTATGTATTCCTCTACCCATTTTTAAACATGCTGTTCTGTACCTTGTTTTTGACTTAATAATAATTCTTTGAGATTATTTTATATTAGTACAAAGAGCTCTACCTCATTATTTTTAATGACTGCACAATACTTCATTTCATGGAGATATCCTAGAATTTACTTAACCAGTCTTTGTGGAAAGACTTAAGCCAAAGAATATCATAATGAAATGTATGTTTTTGGAAAGGTCATTCTGGCTGATAATTGCCAGGTATTCACTGTGGAGAAGGGCTTGAAGGTTTCCAATAGTTTATGTGAGGATACCAGCGAGAGGATACTAACTACCACAGTATTTCTAGTGAGGAGTAATTTCTTGTTATTGTTGCTATCTAATAATTCCTCAGCAGAGCTAAATCTGGGGAGGAAGGAAGGAAAAAATGAAGAAGGAAGGAAGGAAGGAAGGAAGGAAGGAAGGAAGGAAGGAAGGAAGGAAGGAAGGAAGGAGGAAAGGAGGAATGGAGGGAGAGAGGGAGGAAGGAAGCAGAAAGGAAGGAAGGAGGGAGGGAGGGAAAGAAGGAAGAAAGGAAATAAGGAAGCTAGGTTTACTTTGCATTTCCCTACTCACTAAACAGGTTAAGCACCTTTTTGTATGTTTACTGTCTATTTGGGTAGCTGCTTTTATGAAGTTCTGTTTGTCTCTTGTCCACTGTTCTTTCTTTCCTTCTTTTTTTACTGTTTATTTATTTTTGAGAGGGAGAGGGAGAGAGAAAGTGTGAGCGGGGGAGGGGCACAGAGGGAGACAGAGGATCCTAAGCAGGCTCTTTGCTGACGGCAGAGAGCCCAACGCAGGGCTTGAACTAGAGAACCCTGAGATCATGACCTGAGCCCAAGTCAAACGCTTAACAGGACTGAGAGACCTAGGTGCCTCTTATCCATTTTTCTTTTGGGTTGTTTGCCTTTTTTTATTGACTTGTAAGCATTCTTTCTCTATTCTGTATGTTAATTGTTTAGTATTATTCATTAGATTTTTCTAAATATTAATATCTTTCTCACTGCAGCTTGTCTTTTTATACTGTCTTTAATGGTGCCTTTTGACCAATAGAATACTTTGACTTTAACATAGTCCAATTTATCTTTCTCTTTACAATTAGTGTTATTTGCATCCTATTAAAAAAAAGTCTTTTACTGTACAAAGGTTATGAAGATATCCCTATATTATCATCCAGGAACTTCATTGTTTTGTTGTTGACATTTAAAACTACAACCCACCTGGAACATTTTTTTTTAATAGTGTGAGCTTGGGTCAAGTTTTGGTTTGGTTTTTAATTTGCATCTTTATTTCTTTCTTTAAAAAAAATAATATCTGATTGTTTCAGCACCATTTGCTGAAAAACTTAGTCCTTTTTCCCTTTTCTTTAGAGTCAACTTTCTCGTGTATCGAGTGTCCAGATATATGGGAATCTGTTTCTGGGCTCTCTATTCAATTCTATTGATTAATTTTTCTATCTTTCCATTAATATTACACTTTCATAATAACTGCAGTTTTATATAAGTCTTGACAGCCAACACGGCTAGTCCTCCCTCTATTGAAGATTGTTTGGGTTACTTTTGGCCCTTTGCATTTCCATGCACATTTTATTTTTAAATTAATTAATTACTTAAATTTTTTTTAAATTTTTTGAGAGACAGCATGTGCTCACAGGTGGGGAGGGGCAGAGAGAGACAGAGAGGGAGAGAGAATCTTAAGCAGGCTCCACACCAGGTGGAGGTCGAGACTGGGGGCTCGATCTCATAACCTCAAGATCATGCCCTGAGATGAAATCAAGAGCCTGATACTCAACCAACTGAACCACCCAGCTTGGAATCAGTTTGTCAAGTTCTCAAAAAAAAAAAAAAAATTGGGGGGGTTGGGATTGCATTGCCTCAATAAATCAGTTTGATAAGAAAATGAAATCTTTACAATATTGAGACTTCCAATTTATAAACATGGTATATCCCTCAATTTACTCAGAAGTTCTTTAATTTTAGGGTACCTGGATGGCTCAGTAGGTAGTGGATGCAACTCTTAATCTCAGGGTTGTGAGTTCATGCCCCACATTGGATGTGGAGCTCACTTAAAAAAATTTTTTAAAGTAGTTCTTTACTTCCTCACAATAATATTTTATGGCTTTTTGCATTCCTATAGTATATATACACTACGTTAGATGCATTTACTATTCCTGATGCTTTTAAAAATACTATATTTTTTCAAAATTTGTTTGTTGCTGCAATATATAAAAGCAATTGATTTTTGTATACTGGCCTTGCTAAACTTTAGTAATTCCCTAGATGCTTTCGTATTTTCTACATACACAATCATTTGATTGATGATAGTTTTATTTCTTCCTTCCCCATCCTTTGTATAGTTCACTGTTTTTTTTTTTTCTTATTTACTGTACAAGCTGGGATCACAAGTACAATGCTGAACACATGGGTGATAGTGGACACTATTGTTTTATTCCCAATCGCAAAAGGAAATCTTTCATCTTTCAATGTTAAGTACAATGTTTGTTGCAGGGGTTTGTTTGTTTTTGTATATTTCTTTTACTGGATCAAAAAAAGTACTATTTCTTAGTAACTAAGAATTTTTGCATCAGCAAATTTTCAGTGTCATCAAATACACTTTCTATCAACATGGTCAGATGATTTTTCTCATTTACTTTGCTCGTGTAATAAATCACTAATTGATTTATGAATGTTAAATCAACTTAATGTTCCTTGATGTTAACTGGAATGCCAATTTGTGATTTGTTTTACATATTTTACATATTCCCAGATCTGGTTTGCTAATATTTTATTTGGTATTATACAGCCATATTCCAATGTTTCCATCTTGTTCCTATGTTTTGCATGTATGTAATTTTCCCTTCTCAAAATATTTTGACAAGTTTTGGTATCAAGGTCATGCTGGCCTCATAATATTAGTTGGAATATATTCCTGTTTTTTTTCTATTTGGGGGGAAGGTTTGTAAAATACTGGTATTATTCTTTCCTTAAATGCTTGGAAGAATACCTTAGTGAAGCCATCTGGGCATAAAGCCCCTTTACAGAATTTAAAAAAAATTTTTTTAATTGTGGTAAAATACACATAACATAAACTTTACCATAGTAACCATTCTTAAGAGTACAGTTCAGTGGTACTCAATGCATTCACATTGTGTGCAACCATCACCACCATTCATCTCTGTAACTCTTTTCATCTTGTAGAACTGAAACTCTTTACCTATTAAATAATAATTCCCCTCCTCCCCTCCCCCTAGCCTTTGGCAACCACCCATTATACTTTCTGTTTTTGTGATTCTGACTACTCTAAGTACCTCATAGAAGTGGAATCAAACAGTATTTGTCACTTTGTAATTGGCCTATTTCACTCAGTATAAAATCCTCAAGGTTTATCCATGTTACTGCATATGCAGAATTTCTTTCCTTTTTCAGGCTGAGTTATATTCCATTGTATGTATACATCACATTTTGCTTATCCCTTCATCTGTCAATGGACACTTGGGTTGTTTCCACGGTTTAGCTACTATGAATAATGCTGCTATGAACATGGGTTTACAAATATTTCTTCAAGATCTTGCTCTCAATTCATTTAGGTATATACCCAGAAGTAGAATTGGTCAGTCATATGGTAATTAAAAATATTTTTTTGTGGGACATCTGGGTGGCTCAGTCAATTAAGCGTCTGACTTTGGCTCAGGTCATGATCTCAGGATTTGTGACTTCGAGCCCCATATCAAGCTCACTGCTGTCATCTCAGAGCCCACTTCGAATCCTCTGTCCCTTTCTCTCCACCCCTCTCCCACTTGCTCTGTCTCAAAAATAAATAAACATTAAAAAAATTTTTTTTAACTCTCATATTGTTTTCCACAGCAGTCATACCATTTTACATTCCTACCAACTGTGCACAAGGGTTCCAATTTCTCCATATTCTCATCACTATTTGTTGTTATCTGTTGTTGTTGTTTTTTTTATCATAGGCATCCTAATGGGCGTGAAGTAGAATCTCCATGCAGTTTTGACTTATATGTCCCTAATGATTAGTGACACTGAGCATCTTTTCATGTGCTTATTGGTAGCTCATATATATTCTTTGAAGAAATATCTAAGTCCTTTGCCCATTTTTGAATTGGGTTGTTTGATTTTGAGTATTGAGTTTTAGTTTGTATATATGCTGGATATTAATTCCTTATCAGACATAAGATTTGCATATATTTTCTCCCATTCTGTAGGTTGCCTTTTTACTCTGTTGATAGTGTCTTTGGATGCACAAAATTTTTTAATTTTTATGAAATCCAATTTGTCTATCTTCCCCTCGTTACCTGTGCTTTTGGTGTCATATCCAGGAAATCATTGCTAAATCCAATGTCTTAAAGCTTTGCCATCTGTTTTCTTCTAAAGGTTTTATTGCTCTAGGTCTTACATTTAGGTCCTTGATCCATTTTGAGTTAATTTTTGTATATGGTGTTAAGTAAGGGCCCAACTTCATTCTTGGGTTGTTGAATGAACTTCATTCATTGTGGGTATCCAGTTTTCCCAGAACCATTTGTTGAAGAGATTGTCCTTGCCCCATTGAATGATCTTGGCAAACTTGTCAAATATCATTTGACCATATATGTGAGCGTTTACTTCTGGGCCCTCTATTATATTCCATTGGTCTGCATGTTTGTGTTTATGCCAATTTCGCACCATTTTGATTACTGTAGCTTTGCAGTAAATTTTGAAATCAGGAAGTGTGAAACCTCCAGCTTCTTATTCTTTTTAAGGATGATTTTGGCTCTGGGGTCCCTTGAGATTTCATATAAATTTGAGGATGGGTTTTTCTATTTCTGCAAAAAACATAATTGACATTTTGATAGGGATCACATTAATATATAGATCATTTTGGATAATATGACATTTTTTAAATAATAAGTCTTCCAATCCATGAACATGAAAAATGTATTTATTTATGTGTCTTCTTTAATTTCTTTCAGTACTATTTTGTAGTTTTCATTATACAAGTCTTTCATTTCCTCGGTTAGGTTAATTCCTAAGTACTTTATTGTTTTTGATGCTATTGTAAATAGAATTGTTTTTATAATTTCCTTTTCAGATCATTTGTTGTTTATATATAGAAATGTGGTTGATTTTTGTGTTGACTCTGTGTATTTTTGTACAGAAAAATTTCAAATTTGACTTTTCATAATTGTAGATTCATATGTAGTTGTAAGAAATAGTACCGAGAGGTCCTCTGTGTCCCTTAGATAGTTTTTCCTAATGGTAACTAACATCTTACAGAAACTATAGTACAATAACCCAACCAGGATATTGACATTGATATAATATAGATACAGATCATTTTCACCACAACAAGGATCCCTCTTATTATAGTTTTATACCCACATCCATTTCTGTCTTGCACTCACCTCCTTCCGTAACCTGGGACAATCACTAATTTGTTCAACATTTCTGTATTTTGTCAGTCCAAGAATGTTATATAAATGGAATCATATGGTATGTTTCCTTTTGGGATTGGCTTTTTTCATTTAGCATAAATGTCTGGACATCCACCTAGATTGTTACATGTACCAATAATCCAGTCCTTTTTATTGCTAAATAGTGTTCACAGTTTAACATTTTTAAAAAGTAATCTCTACATCCAGCATGGGGCTTGAACTCACAACCCTGAGATCAAGAGTCATGTGCTCTACCAACTGAGCCAGTCAGGCACCCCTGTAGTATTACATACTATACTTTAAACGTTCACCCTTTGAAGGACATGTAGGCCAATTCCAGTCTTTGGTTATTACAAATACAGCTTTTTGGAACATTGGTGTACAGGTTTTTGTGCGAACAAAAGCTTTCAATTCTTTAGGATAAATAAATGCCAGAGTGCTGTTGGATTGTATGGTAATTGCATGGTTAATTTTATAAGGAACTGCCAAATTGTTTTCCAGAATGACTATGCCATTTTACATTCCTACCAGCAAAGTATGAGTGACCAGCAAAGTATGAGTGACTCAGCATCCTTGTCAGTATGTTGGGTTTTCACTATCAGAATTTTAGCCATTCTACGGGGCGCCTGGGTGGCTCAGTTGGTTAAGTGGCCGACTTCCGTCAGGTCGTGATTTCGCGCTCCGTGAGTTTGAGCCCCGGTCGGGTTCTGTGCTGACAGCTCAGAGCCTGGAGCCTGTTTCAGATCCTGTGTCTCCCTCTCTCTGACCCTCCCCGGTTCACGCTCTGTCTCTCTGTCTCAAAAATAAATAAACATAAAAAAAAAAAAGAATTTTAGCCATTCTAATAATTATATATTGATAACTCACTGTGGTTTTAATTTGCACTTCCTTAATGGCTAATGATGTTGAACATTTTTTTCATGTACTTACTTGCCATCTGTACTATCCTCTTTGTTGAAATGCCTCTTTGCCCATTTCCTAATTTGATTGGTTTTTATTTAACTATCAACTATTTGTTAACTGTTGTTTAACTCATACTTTTGCCAGTGGGTATACAATTGCTCTAGGACCATTTGTTGAAATAGGCATCTTTTCTCCATTGAATTGCTTTTGCATCTTTGTAAAAACATCAGTTGGGCATATTTGTGTAGGTCTCTATCTGGGTTGTCTATTCTGTGTTATTAATCTATGTGTCTAGGGGTGCTTGGTTGGCTCAGTCGGTTGAGCGTCCGACTTGGGCTCGGTCATTGATCTCACGGTTGGTGGGTTCGAGCCCCACTTCGGGCTCTGTGCTGACAGCTCAGAGCCTGGAGCCTGTTTCAGATTCTGTGTCTCCCTCTCCCTCTGCTCCTCCCCTCTCTCAAAAATAAATAAACACTAAAATTAAAAAAAAAAATCTATGTCCCTATCCTTCTACTAAACCAACAGTCTGGATTACTATAGCCATATATAGTAAGTCTTAAAATTAGATGGCCTGACTTCTCCCATTTTATTCTTCATCAAAATTGTTGAGGTTCTTCTAGTTACTTTGTTTTTTCATATAAACTTTAGAGTAATGTTGTCTATATCTACAAAAAATTACTAAGATTTTGGTAGGAATTGCATTAAAACTATCTCAATTTGGGGGGAATCCATATCTTCACTATGTAGAGTCTTCTAATCCACACTATCTCTCTACAAAGAAGTATTTATTTATTATTTATTTAATGTTTTGTTTATTTTTGAGACAGAGAGCGCGAGCAGGGGAGGGGCAGAGAGAGATGGGGACAGCTGATCGCGATTGGGCTCTGCACTGACAGCAAAGAGCCAATGCAGGGCTCCAACTCCAACTCATGAGCTGTGAGATCATGACCCAAGCTGAAGTAGTTGGCTCAACCAATTGAGCCACCCAGCCACCCCTCTACAAGGAAGTATTTAGATCATCCTTGATTTTTTTCATCAGTGTTGTATAGTTTTTAGCATACAAGTCCTATACTTTTTTTTGGTTATAATTACACCTAAGGTTCGATATTTTTGGAGCAGCTTTAAATGGTAATGTTTTAAATTTTGGTGTTCGCTAATAGCATTTAGAAATACAATTAATTTGTGTATGTTTTTCTTGTATTCTGCAACCTTGCCAAACTCATGTATTAATTCCGTTGATTCCTTGAGATTTTCTATGAAGACAATTATGTCATATGCAAACAGGGACTGTTTTATTCCTTCTCCTTTGCTGATTTGTATGCCTTTTATTTTCTACTATAATGTCCAGCACTGTTCTTGTTCCCAATCTCAAAGAGAAAGCATTCAATCTTTCACCATTAAGTATGATTTTATCTGTAGGCCTTTGTAGATGATGCTCTAATTTTTGAGTTTTTATCATGAATGGATGTTAAATTTTGTCAAATGCTTTTTCTACATTGATTAACAAGACCATGTAATTTTTCTTCTTTACCTTGTTAATATGATGAATTAGGCTGATTAACTTTCAGTTAAACCAGCCTTACATCCTTAGGACAAACCCCATTTGATTATGGTATTTAATTCTTTTTATATCTTGCTTAATTCTATTTTCTAATATGTTGTTAAGGATTTTGTATCTATATTTATGAGAGATATTGGTCTGTACTTTTTTGGTATTTGTCCAGTTTCAGTATCAGAGCAATATTAGCTTCATAAAATGAATTGGAGGGGAAATAAAATACGTGTTGATCTCAATTGATGCAGAAAAAGTGCTTAACAAAATTCAACATCCTTTCCTGATTAAAACACTCAACAAATAAATGGATTGGAAGAATTAAAATTGTTAAAATGGCAGTAATACCCAAAGTGATCTACCCATTCAGTACACAAACAACAAGAGGAAAACATATAGATTGAACTTTGTCAAAATTAAAAACTTTTGTGCATCAAAAGGACAGTATCAACACAGTAAAAAGGCAACCCACAGAATGGGAGAAAATATTTGCAAATCGTGTATCTGATAAGGTAATAATATCCAGAATACATAAAGAGCTCCTACAACTCAAAACCGAAACAAAACACCCAATTAAAGTAATGGGTAAAAGACTTAAATAGACATTTCTTCAAAGAAGAATACAGATGAGCAATAAACACATGAAAAGATGTTCAGTATCACTAATAATTAGGGAAACACAAACCAAATAAGATACACTTCATATGCATTTGGATGGCCATTATTAAAAAAAAAAAAAACCTGAAAATAACAGGTGTTGGTGAGGACGTGGAAAAATTAAAACCTGTGTTCGTTGCTAGTGCGAGTGATGCAGTCACTGGAAAATCATATGGCAATTCCTCAAGAAGTAAACAGAACTACCATATGATCTAGCAAACCCACTTGTACTTCCCAAAAGTACTGAAAGCAGAGACTTGAACAGGTATTTGTAACCATAGCAGCAGTGTTCACAATAGCCAAAAGGTAAAAACAACCCACTTACCCTCAGGTGAAGGGATAAACAAAATGTGGGATATACATACAATGGAATTTTATTCAGCCTTTAAAACTATGAAATCCTGGGGCACCTGGGTGGTTCAGTCTATTGAGTGTCCGGCTCTTGATTTGGGCCCAGGTTCTGCTCCCAAAGATGTCTGATGAAGCCCCGCCTCAGGTTCCACGCTAAATGTGGAGCCTGCTAAAGATTCTTTCTCGCTCTCTGTCTCTCTCTCTCTGTCTTTCACCCCCACTCTCGCTCTGTCTCTAAAATAAATAAATAAATATACATGTATATTAAAGAGTATGAAATACTTTTTTCAATGTTTATTTCTTTTTGATAGAGAGAAAGTGGGGGAGGGGCAGAAAGAGAGGGGGACAGAGGATCTGAAGCGGGCTCTGCACTGACAGCAGAGTCCAATGCAGCGCTTCAACTCATGAACTGTGAGTTCATGACCTGAGCCGAAGTTGGAGGCTCAACTGACTGAGCCATCCAGGTGCCCCCAAAAGTATGAGATTGATATATGCTACAACATGGTGATTCTTGAAGACATTACGCCAAGTGAAATAAGCCAGACACAAAAGGACAAAAATTGTATGATTTCACTTATAAGAAGAACTTAGAATAGTCAAGTCATAGAGAAAGAAAAGTCAGAAGAGTGGTTATTTGGGGCTAAATATGGGGAGTGAGGAATGGGTAGTTATTGCTTAATGAGTACTGAATTTCGGTTGGAGATGATGGAAAAGTTCTGGGGATGGATGGAGGTGATGGTTGCACAATAATGTGAATGTGCTTAACGCCACTGAACTGTACATTTAAAAATGTTTAAAATGGTAAATTTCACATTATGTACATTCTACTACAAAAAAAAATTGAACACACAATTTCACATACAAAGTCACATACTCAGATTTTTTTTTTACTCTAGTGGATTACTTACATTAAGTAACCAGATGAACCAGCTCTGACTCTTCTGGAATCGCCTGAAGTATCTGTCTCGCCCATCTCCTCTACAATCAGTAGTTGTCATTCAAGGCAGGCAGCTGACTGTAGCTACCACAGAGACCACAAAGCTGGGATAAAGCCCTGCAGTTCCCCACAGTATGTACTTTATCCAGACTCCCTAAGCAATGAAAAGAAAGCAGGAAGAGACTACAAGAGTTTGAAAACTTTTATACATTTCCACATCTAAATCCAACATAGACATACTTGAAGTTATTAAAGCAGTGGCTCTCAAACTTTAGCGTGCACCTGAATCACCCGAAGGCTATGTTAAAACACAGGTTGCTGCCCATCATACTCCCCAAGTTTCTCATTGTGTAGGTCTGGGAGGGGGCCCCAAAATTTGCATTTGCAGCAAGTTCCCAGGCAATGCTGGGAACCGCTGAAACAGGGACCACACTGGGAAACCACTGAAGAGTGTATTCAGAAACATAATTCTATCTGACCCCAGAGAAGGATCAAAGGGAGTAAGGAGAAAGGTGAAGAGTGGAGAGTTGCCACCCCCCGTCCCTGGCAACCCCCCATGTTGTCATTTCTTAAAAAAATATATTTTTTCTAAACATTCAGCAAAATTAAAACTTAAATACCCAAATAGATGCTGAACTTTATGAATGAAAAAGGTATATATCAATAGTGACAGTTGATTGCTACCAATTATTCAAGATTTAGAAAAACATTTTCCATTGTCTTCTTTTTCTCTATTTTCCTTGAGCTGGTTTGGGAACTTTAGAAAAAAAAAATGATGTGTATGTGGTCAAAAGCTTTACTAGAGAGACTTTAAGGTCTACAATTCTATGAAAAGGCAGCAAACAGCAAGCAATTGAGAAGGCAGAGCCCTAGCTGCATCCGAGCCAGGGTGAGGATAGCACTGCCAGGGAGAGGGGAGTACCAGGCAGCTTCTCAGAGGCAGCAGCCATCTGGTCCCAAACTAAAGAATTTCAATGAGGCAACAAAGAAACTCAGGAGTTATTACAAAACACAGTACAGCCTATGATTCCTCACCTGAACACAATTACTTGTCCCAACGGAGTCTGGGTGGACCCTCTGATCCTATCCAAGCTTATGGGTGTTATTTTTTAATGGTTTGCCCTGAAGCTTTCACAAGGAATTCTCACTGAAGATTCTACAGGGGTTAAGAGAAGGGTGAAGGGGAAAATCTTGTTGCATGATGCTGGGCTGGCTAATATGTACTTACAGTGCTGAAATAAATAGGCAAGAAGTTTTCATTTTTACTTCCTAAACCTGCCACCATGAAACAAAGCACCATGAAAATATGTTTAGGGCCTAAGTTACGGAAAAGTGGTAACAGTGTAAAATTAATTAGAACAATGTGATCACCATATTTTCATAGGTGAATATAGGTCACCAATATGTCCAATGTTAACCCGAACTATTCACCATTCCAGGAGCACTATCTACAACTAAGCTAATATATTTTAAAACTACTTTCAGTAAATTTTGACAGATTTTTCTAATGTACATAAATGAGTCACTTATACTGGCCTTTTCATGGGTGACAAATCCAAAAGTTCTTCAACTCATTAAACTTTTCAGACACCACAGGTATTGCTGTGTGATATAATCTATATATGTATTTTCATGAGCTTAAATTGAAAATGCCATAAATAATTTAAAATTGAAATACAACCTGCTTTTAAGTTCTCAGTCATATCTTCAATATGCTGTGAAATAGTATTTCCAATAATATTTACATTTATTTACTTTTTTTTTCTGTTTGAGGTACATACTTTCTGTTCTACTCAAAAGGCATTGCTTTAGGAACTTACCATCTGTATAAGGTATTGATATCTAGGAATGTTTTATTTTTACCAAATAAATAATTACATATCATAATGGCATCGCTTACTTAATTCCCATCAAAAACAAACCCTATTATATCTTTTCTGAATCTTGTAATGATGCTTACTATGTGGGGTTGGTTTTAAAATGGCATCTTAATTTGCATTCTTTTGACATAGACACACTGTTTGTATATTAAAACACGGGAATATTTAGACACGCACATTGTGTGCTCTTTCCCTTTTTTAAATAATGTTTATCTATTTATTTTTGAAAGAGAGAGAGAGAGTGCAAGGTGGGGGGCAGAGAGAGAGAGCCAGAGAATCCCAAGTGGGCTCTGCACTGTCAGCAAAGAGCCCTATGCGGGGCTCGAACTCACTGTGAGATCGTGACCTGAGCCAAAATCCAGAGTTGGATGCCTAACTGACTGAGCCACCCAGGCACCCTTTCCTTTTTTCTTTTTTTTTTTTTTTAAATATGAAAAGGCCTTTTTCTTTCCCCACTTTTGAAAGACAAGTGTTTTTAAAATAAACAGTCTTTCCTTCTTAAAGCTACAGTGGACAAACAGCAGCAGAAGTACAAAGGATAAATGAGGACCAATACTTCACCTAGATATTGGGGGCAAGAGGGAATGGTGGGGATGGTCTAAGTGGAGAGCACATGCCTCTCTAAAAGGGCCAGGTGCTCTCCAGCTCCAGCATATTGCAGCCATGTACTAATGTAATTAATCTCAGTGTTCTCAAAGCTTCCAAGTCTTTAAACACTGGAAATGCAGATTGTGCTTGTGTGTATGTGAAGCTGCTTTATTTCAAAGTGTTGGCAACTAATTTAAAAACATATAAAACACTGTGAGGGCCCAACAACTGTTCAAAGCCCATTAATTTGGGACACCTTTCCCTCCATCCACCCTCCCCTAACCCATTGTGAGATTGAAGTCCTATCGACATCAATCTATATTCTTAGTAAAACTAGTAAAGCAAACAGTAGTCTTTTCACCAAAAAAGGCCACCCCTCTTTGGCTGGAGCTTCACAGTCTTCTACCAAACCTTGGTTAACTGCCCAGAACTCCCAGTTGCATCTAAAAAGCCTAAGCTTTTTGTTTTTGCTGTTTTAATGTCCTTACCTCCTAACTTTTTGTCATCCAAACTGCCTTTGTTGTAAGAAAACTGAGCCCAAAATGGAGCTGTAAACTTGTAAACTATGCCCATAGAGATAAACAAACAAACAAATAAATAATTTGTCATCTGGGATGAGAAATTCTTATTTTTTTAAATTTATTTATTTAAATTCAAGTTACTTAACATGCAGTATAGTATTGGTTCCAGGAGTAGAACCCAGTGATTGGGATGAGAAATTCTTGTTCTGTTTCTGTAGCCTGTTTGTGTCAAAACTCTTAAATATATGGTTCATATCCTATCTCTTTACTTGAGAAGCAATTAGCCATTCCATCTGTCTTCTTGAAAAGTGAAAAAACCTATAGAACAAAAATGCCCAAACAACTATGTCATTTAAAATAAAGAATGGAGGGGCGCCTGAGTGGCTCCATTGGTCAAGCATCCAACTCTTGATTTCATCTCAGGTCATGATCTCACAGTTTGTGAGATTGAGCCCCAAGTCGGGCTCTGTGCTGACAGTAAGGAGCCTGCTTGGGAGTCTCTGTCTCCCTCTCTCTCTCTTCCTCCCCCATTCACACTCTTACATACTCTCTCTCAAAAATAAATAAATAAATATTTAAAAAATAAAGAATGGATGAAAAATTCTTTTAATTTTTTCTTTTTTGAGAGAGAAAGAGAGAGAGCGCAAGCAGGGGAGGAGCAGAGAGAGAGAGGGAGGGAGAGAGAATCCCAAGCAGGCTCTCCCTACTGTCAGTGTGGAGCTAGAACTCACAAACCATGAGATCATAAACTGAGCTGAAACCAAGAGTTGGAGGCCTAACTAACTCTGCATGAAAAATATTTTAAGGAGGTAAAGCTTTTATGTGTCATATTCTCCGATCATTCAATAAAATTTCACATAATGAAAGGATTTCAAAATTCATAAATACTTGGACATTAACACACTACTAAATAATCTTTGGATCAACGAAATCAAAACCAAAATTACAAACCATTTAAAAGGTGATGAAAAGGAGAAAATTTTAGACCAATGAGCTACCACTCTAGGAGCTAAAATAGTCCTCAGAGTAAATTTTAAAGCCTTAAATGCCTTCATCATTAAATAGGGCTTTAAAAAATGTAAAGGAATTATTATTCAAAGGAAGGAAAAGGATAAAAAGGAAAAAAACAGTACGAAGCAGGAATTAATACAGATGAACTTAAGGGTCACTTTAAAAAATAATAGCAAGGATATATAAATACAAAAGCTTGTTCTCTGAAGGACAATAAAACAAAACTCTGAAGAAAAAAAACCTCTGATTTTGGCAGAGTGGAAGAGGAAGAGGGTTGAATAAAAATGCATAGGATCAGAAATAAGAAAAGAGATACCAAAGAGCTTTAGTAACCTGCAAGAGAATGTTACATGCAACTCCACAGCAACAAATGTAAAAGCCAAAAGAAAATGAATGACATGTTAGCGAGGTATAAATTATAAAAATTGACTACAGAAGTAATAGAAAATCTGAATAGATGAATGACCATAAAAGAGAAAAACTCATGTGTGTTGTAATTATATGCTAGGTATATATGAGCATGAAGAAAAGAATAGCAAACAATAAAATTGCTACACACACACACATTGCTAATATTGTATACATTATATTGCTAATGTAAGATGACACTGCTCAGATGTGCAACATAAGGGGAAAGAGTAACCAAAATGTGACTATTAAAAAATGTCAGTATGATCTCATATATGTAAAATTAAACATATACATGTGTATACACAGAAAGAGATGTATGAAAGGATGATACGCAGAATTTTCATGGTGGTTACATTAAGATAAAGGGATGAGATGAAGGGATATCCCTATCTACAGATGTACGTTTCATTCCCATCTTCCTTGGCCCTGGTGTCAGCAAATACCGAGCGTGGAGGGTGAGGGGAGGAGAGTATTGATGAACTGGTTTTCTTTTCAAAGTCATCTCCATTCTTTTAAGGAAGTGCTGCTCAAACGTGAACACACACCAGAATCAGCCAATGCACTTGGTAAAACAGATTACTGGGCCCCACCCCTTAGAGTTTCTGAATTAGTAGGTCTGAGGTGAGGCTCACGAATTTGCATTTTTAATCAGTTCCCAGGGGATACTGATACTGCTGCCTCAGGGACCATATTTTGGGAATCACCATCCTAAGAAAACTTTATCAATATTCTAAAAGATTGTTAAAATTGCTTTGGTCTCCTATTCTTTTTTGCTGTTTTAATTTTTATATTACCATTTTATTGAAATGTTGAGAATTCTTAAATATTGTCTTTTCAAGTTTCTGAAATGTAGCTTAAAGTGTTCATTGTAATAATAGCAATTACTATCTGACAGTACAGATTAGACAATGTGTTCAATAATTCACTACATTACCTCATTTAGTCCTCATAAATCCCTGTGAGGTAGGTACTATTATTAGACCAATTTTACAGATGAGGGAACTGAATTTAGAGGAGTGTGCACTCTTAGTACACTCTATTGCAATAAAACTAATGGTTAAAAAAACCAACAAAACAAAACTACAGCAATATTTGCTAGCAAACTAGCAATATTTGTAATGAGATAAAGCATGATGACACCTTCATTCAATGATTATGAGGTATCACCTAGAGGTGCCCAAATTTTGGACCAAACAATGCTAATATTTATACAATTTGCAGTTCTGGCCATCATAAGGAGTTCATAGATGGCAAAGGGTAAATAACATTTGTATACTCATTGCTAAACAGACCTGGGTGACATGGAAATAAGAGAATTTTTTTAAAATTTCTAAGCAGTTTTGAAAAAATGGGATCCATATTTGTTAGAATATGGGCTAAGCTGCTACAACAATGGCCCCGAAATAAGACAGCTCAAATAAAATCAGAGTATGTTTCATTCCCAATTCGTTGTCATAGGCTATTAGCTTTGATCTGCGATGCTAAGCTCCCAGTTCCTTCTGTCTTGTCACTCACATTGTCTTCGTCTGCATAGTTGAAGTTAGCACACCACACAAGTCTGCCTTCCAGTCCATGTGCAGAAAGATAGAGAAGGAGGGGACAGCAAACTCAATCCTTTGAAAGCATGCTTTCTCAACAAGGGCAATATCACCTCTAAGGGGGCAAATGCTGATTCTTGAGGGATAGAAGGGCAAAACAATGTTAGTCTTTTTATGGATAAAGTACATATATTCATATAAAGTGCACAAGCAGATATACAATATATGAAAAGTTTATGGCAGAAATTGGAGGGGGGTGGGTGGAAGACCTTAAAAGGCTCCTCAAGGCAGTGATAATAAAAGAAGATTGAGAAAATCTGTGTTAAAGGCAAGCACAAAAAGGTGCACACATCTCTTCTGCTCCCAAGAACTTAGTCACAAAGATAAACCTAGTTGCTAGGGAATCTAGGAAATAGATTCTAGCTGGGTGGCTACTGGCCCAGAGTAAACTCAATTTCTTCCTATTTGAGCCTCTCCATCAGGCAGCTTGAGTGTTCTCACGACATGACAGTTGATTTCTCTCAGAGAATCCAAGAAACTACAGTGGAAGTAGCAATGTCTTTTACAACCAAATCTTGGAATCCACACACTGCCATGTCTACTACATATACATAGCTATACAGATCAATCCTGATGTAATGTGGGAGGAACCTACATAAGGGTGTGAATACCACGAGGCTAGATCTGGGGATCATCTAGGAGATTGGCTTTTTATTTGGAAGTATAAACAGAAGCTTTCATGTTTGTATAACTGAAAAAATCATTTTGGTTAAATTCTACTTTTCCTTCAAGGCCCTGATGAAATGATAACTTCCTAGCCAGACTTCATTGCTTCCTCCTTTGTGTTTCTAAATCACATCATTCTCATCTCTGGTGCAGTACCTATTACACTGTATAATGACTCACTATGTACAAGGCTGTCTCTCCAATGAGAACACAAAACTGCGGTTTACTTATTTTGATGCCTTCCAAATTCACAACAGTGTTGAACTTAAAAAATATATATATATTTCAGCCACTGTCAGTTCCTGGTGGGGAAACCAGCCTGGGACCAATGTAAGAAGCCTTCTAAATTATCTATTTAGCTCATCATTGATTTGCCTTATACACCTAAACAACATGTGTAAAACAAACCCAGAATACAAATTTATTCATTTCCATGAGAGGTTTAACTTCTCTGTTGACCAGAATTTTCATATAGATAACTTTACAGGAGCAGGCAAATTAAAATCTAAAATCTAGAGATCTAGATGAGTTTTATAGGAGAAAATGTGTGCTTCAATGGAAAGCAATCTTTGTTTAGATCACACCTTTCCAGATTATCCGATTCCAGCCTTGCATTGCGGTTGAACTATCATACTTTATTAGTTTGTACTGAAGGAAAGCTAGAGGGATGTAAAATAACTCTTGCTTCTACTAGGCATGTAAATTCTGTCTGGGGGAGGTTCAAGTGACTCCTCTCTACTATGAAAGAGGCTAGCTCTGCTTTCATTTACACATTCATTTCCATTCTCCCCGATCTGTAAATATGTTTGTTCTCTGGCTTCTACCTTTGAACTGGTTGTAACATCTTACTGGTTCCCTCATTTAATTAATGAGTTCAATAAAATAACATTTATTTTATATTTGTGTGAGAATCGTGATTTTACCTATTCTTTAAAAATGTCCTTCAACGGCCCATATATACAGGCCAGGAGGGATTGGTTGGGTGATCTTAACCAAACTAAAAAGGCACACACTGGAATTATACAAACCTGGCTTCAAATCCTGACTCTGAAGAGCTAGAGGCCACTGCACTTTGCACCCTGAGAGACGTGCCATTCACACTGCAGTTTCTGTGAATGGTGCCTCCCTGCAAAGCACTTGGCACAGGTCTGCATGGCATACATGGCAGTGCCCCTTCCACCGCAAGAGCAATTTGTGTGCATGGTGTGTGTCTTAGCAGAGAGCCTGTGCTTTGTCTTTGCCTTGGTGACAGATGAGATGTTTTATGAACCAACAATACACGTATTTGTGCTTAACTGTCATAATTAAGCAAACAGCATGGGAGTAAAAACGAATAAGGGAAAGAGATAAGAATGGCTTTTAAATGTTAATAGCTTTGGTCAGCACTGTCCAACAGAAAGTGTTTTTGTTTTTTTTTTTAACGTTTATTTATTTTTGAGACAGAGGGAGACAGAGCATGAACGGGCGAGGGTCAGAGAGAGAGGGAGACACAGAATCTGAAACAGGCTCCAGGCTCTGAGCGGTCAGCACAGAGCCCGACGCGGGGCTCGAACTCACCAACGCGAGATCATGACCTGAGCTGAAGTTGGACGCTTAACCGACTGACCCACCCAGGTGCCCCCAGAAAGTTTTTTAGTGATGGAAATGTTCTTGATCTGTGTTGTCCAATAGAATGGTCACCACCTACACGTGGTTATTGAGCATTTGAAATGTTATTAGTGTGACTGAGGAACTGAAGTTTTAATTTTAATTTAATTTTAATTAACATATTTAATATATGTAGCTAGTGGCTACCATATTGGACAAAACTAGTATTGATACCAGTAGAAAGACATACTTCTAGACTCAGAAAAATGAGAGATGTAGGTTTCTCAAGCTTTTTTGGTGCAAAGACCCACATATTTAAAAGGCACTGACAAGATTTCATTTTTTATGGCTGAGTAATATTCCCTTATATATATATATATATATATATATATATATATATATATATATATACCACATCTTTTTTTAAAGTTTATTTATTTATTTTGAGAGGGAGAGAGCATGCAGATGGGGCACAGAGAGAGAATGAGAGAGTGTGAAAGAGAATCCCAAGAAGGCTTTGCACCATCAGCACAGAGCCCAATGAGGGGCTCAAACCCACAAACTGCTAGATCATGACCGGAGCCGAAATCAAGAGTTGGATGCTCAACAAACTGAGCCACCCAGGTGCCCCTACCACATCTTCTTTATCCATTCATCTATCAGTGGACACCTCGGTTGCTTCTATATCTTGGCTACTGTAAATAATGCTGCAATAGGGGAAATGGGTGAAATAGATAAAGGGGATTAAGAGTTACAAACTTCCAGTTATAGAATAAATAAGTCACAGAGATGAAAAATACATCAAAGGGAATATAGTCAATAATACTGTAATGACATTGTATGGTAACATATGGTGACTATAGGTATCATGGTGAACATGGAATAATGTGTAGAATTGGCAAATCAACATGTTGTACACCTGAAACTAATATAATATTGTGCCAATTATATTTCAATAATAAAAAAATTGCAACACACACAAAAGTAATAAAAAAATAAAAAATAAAAACCATTGGGACTCCAAAGAACTTTTATTTCTGTGGGTTATATCTACCAATAATTATTATCCTAAGAAAAATAGAAATTTAGAGATATTTATTAGTCCTTACCCCATTAGTCCTACTGGGGTCCTAATAGAAATATTTATTAGTCTTAAACCCATTATTTTTATGGAAAAATAGCTATATTTTCCAAAACAAAAGAATTCTCATAGCAGGCCTAAAACCGCTATCCTTTGAAAGGCCTGTTTGCAAGGTTAACCCTTAGCTGGTATCTGGGAATCTTGATTTCAGGAAGATTCCCACCATTCCATAACTGATAAGAGTTGTTTAATATGACTGAACATAGTCTGCACAAACAATGCAGTTTATGCTGAACAGCTGCTTTCCTTCTGATAGTCTGGAATTTTGGTACTGCTATGCAGACGGTGCCTATGTAAGCAGTCTCCAATAAAAACCTTGAGCATGGAGTCTCTAACGAGCTCCCTTGTGAGACAAAACTTCACACATGTCACAATGCCATAATGAAGGAATTAAGCACATCCTGCTTGACTCCTCTCAAAGAGGATTCTGGGAAGTTTCTGCCTTATTTCCTCTGCACTTCACGCCATGTTCTTTTTCTTTTTGCTGATTTTGCTTTAAAGCCTTTCATGGAAATAAATCATAGCTGTGAGCATGACCATATGCTGAGTCCAATGAGTCTTCCTAGTGAATCACTGAACCTGGAGGTGATCTTGGGGACTCTTTACACAGTCCCCTTCATTGGCCCTGCTCCCAGAATATCAAAACCCAGGATTATATCCCACACTGCAGAGGACTGGAGACTTCTCCCTGAAGAAACTGAAAAATGAAGAGAAAAAAAGGACTGCAAAGGGTAGAAACAATGAAAAAAAGCAAAGGAAATTCCAAAAGTAAAACTACAATTAATATCTTTAAAACAATAAGAAGGGGCGCCTGGGTGGCTCGTCGGTTAAGCGTCCGACTTCGGCTCAGGTCATGATCTCACGGTCCGTGAGTTTGAGCCCCGCGTCGGGCTCTGTGCTGACCGCTCAGAGCCTGGAGCCTGTTTCGGATTCTGTGTCTCCCTCTCTCTCTGCCCCTCCCCTGTTCATGCTCTGTCTCAAAAATAAATAAACGTTAAAAAAATTTTTTTAAAAAAAACAATAAGAAAACATATTGCATTTATGAAGAGTAGGAAGCTATAAAAAGAAGAAATCAGAGAATAAGGAAGAAAATCCAATAAAATGGAATTCTGAAAAAAATGGCTAGAAGATAGAGTTGAAAACCTGCCCAGAGCAGTTAGGGGTAAAAAAAGAGAGAAAGAGATGAAAAACAAAAGAAAGAAGGAGACTGAAGGATCAATCCAAAATCCAACCAAAAAAAAAAGAGAACAGAATAAATGGAAAGAAAGAAATTAGTAAAGTAAATTTCACCACACCACACAAAAAAGAGGCCTCAGGTTGAAAGAGCTCACCAAGTGCAGACCACAGTGAATGAAAAAAGGAATCATCCCAACGTCACCAAATCATCAGATTTCAGGATACCAGAAAGAAGATTCTAAAAAGCTTTCTTTTGGAAAGGAAAAACAACATAAAGGGATACACAACATAATGATATCAGATTCCTTCACAGTAATACTGACAACAGACACTTTAAAATTAAATCTTAACCATTCTGAGGAAATTCATACTCAGCCAAACTGCAATTCAACACCTCAGCCATGAAGAAAAACACTTTAAGATATGCAAAGACGTTGAAAATGCACCTTTTCTCAGAAAGTAAATGGACTAAGTGCTCAAGTAAAATGACTGAGTCAACCAAACCAGGACCTAGGTAAGAGGATCCAAACCAGGAGAGAGGGGAAACAGGACTACAGCTATACACTAAACCTAGAGAACTTTATCTTCTAGTCTTTCTATTCAGAATTCCATTTTAGCTATCATATTTCCAATTTCATAGAACACTTTCTTGTTCTCTAATTGTTTCTTTCCATAGCATCCAAATCCTATTTTATGGGTACAATCCCCTTTTTTTATCTCTTTAAAAATACTAATCTTTAGGTTGGTTGCAAACCTAGAAACAGAGCAGATGTATGTGAAGAACGAGACCTATGAGAAAGAAGTCTTAAGGGAAAAAAATGAAGTTGATAGATTCTTGCATTTGCTTGAGCACTTAACAGCATTTGAGTACTTGGGAAAAACCACAGATTGATAGAAAATTAGGTAAATGAAAAAAGCTATCTTACCTTACCCTTGGCTCAAAGGCTAATTATATTTACCTAATCACAATAATATAAAACCTATTGATTTAACTAATTACTGAGATAAAATCTGAATTGAGAGGATGGAGGAAGTAGAAGTAAATAGAGAGTATAGGAGTTAAATCCTTACCATAATGTATCAATTCTCATTTTATAAAAAAATTAAATGATATCTAAATCATTTAAGTCAAGAAGTAGTTATAAAGTATACTTACACTTTAAGACTTGAAGAGGTAAATACTAGAAGAAAAAATTAAGAGCTGAAAGTAGTTGCCCCAAAGGAGAAAAACAAGGACTTAGGAGGAATGAACGTGTGTCTCATATTTTTGTGGCAAATTTTTAAGAATTACTTTATTTTGTTCAATGATATATATGTATTGCTTTGATTTTAAAGTGAAATTTAAAAAACAATTCGATGATAATTAAACCGGAAGCTTTTACAGTTCCATATGCCAAGTTCAAGTACACTACGTTGTTTCCTCTTCGCTCAGCAAGAGCACCTTGTGCTCAACACCCAACCAATAAGAAAACTCTTAATTGATTTGAATAAAGTACTTCTTTCTTTATACTCTTTTTTTTTTTAACATTTATTTATTTTTGAGACAGAGAGAGACAGAGGATGAATGGGGGAGGGACAGAGAGAGAGGGAGACACAGAATCGGAAGCAGGCTCCAGGCTCTGAGCCATCAGCCCAGAGCCTGATGCGGGGCTCGGACTCACAGACCGCAAGATCGTGACCTGAGCTGAAGTCGGATGCTTAACCTACTGAGCCACCCAGGCGCCCCTCTTTATACTCTCTTTATGTTCTAGGCACTTTTTTGAAAAAACCCTTTTTTGAGGATGCTATGTACTGGTATGAAAAAATCTCCATGATACACTGTCAAGTGAAAAAAGCAAAGAAAAAAAAAATGACCACTATATCCAAGAGGGGAAAAATGTAGATCTGTTATGGCTTGGATATGCATAAAATATCTCTAGAATGATAAGCAGTAAACTAGTATTAATGCTTATCCAGGGTAGGTGAATTGGAGAAATGAGAATTGAGTTGATAAGGAACAGGGGAAAGAGGGAGACTTTCCATTGTACACCTTTTTTTTACATTTTGATCTTCAACCTTATAAAACCATTGCCTACTCAAAAAAATTTTTTTTTACTTTCAAGTCATACCTCTTTTTATTGGTACAAAATTACAATTTTATCACACATTGAACTTGCACACGTTTACACGCCAACTTGAAAGTTAATTACCAGGCTTTTAATCATCACAACAATAAATCTATTAACCTATGTTAAGATTACAAAGGCCAAATAAGATAGAAAGAGTAAACCTGTGGATAAGCAGGGACATATGGATAATCCCCATTCAACTCTAGGGAATTGATGATTATTTCAAAGACAGAATGGTTTCAATGCCTAGGTATGTAAATATAGTCTTTGCTTTCTTCCTTCTTTAAACCTAGCTCAAGGGTTTTTAAATTTTACAGTGCAGGAGATTTTCTCCCAAACTGACAAGGCTGAATATTCAATCAAACATAATTTTTACTACACATCAGAATCTTATACTTCTTTATTTTTTTAATGTTTATTTTTGAGCGAGAAAGAGAGCACAAGCAGGGAAGGGGCAGAGAGAAAGGGAGATAGAATCAGAAGCAGGCTCTGGCTCTGAGCTATCAGCACACAGCCCGACGGGGGCCCAAAGTCACTGACTGCAAGATCATGACCTGGGCAGAAGTCATATGCTTAATGGACTGAGCCACCCAGCCACCCCAGAATCTTCTTATATTTCTTTTAACCAAAAGGGGAAAATATTCATACTTTTTAATATTCTTTTTTACCCTATCATATTATGACCATCTTTTGATTTTGTCAGATTTCTTCTACAACATGATTAGTAATGGCTGCATAAGTTAACATTATATTAATATATTAATTAATACATTATATATTAATTATTCCATTGTATCGATGTTCTCTGACTTAAATTATTTTACCATTTCCCTATTTTGGGACATTGAGTGTTTCCAAAGTTTCACCATCATAAGCTAAATCACAACAAACATCCCAGTAACTAACCTTATGTACATATCCATTATTATTTCCTTAGAATAAATTCCGAGAGGTAGGATTCCTGGGTCAAAATGTAGCTAAAAATTCAAGAATTGTAACAACTACGGGCAAAATGCCCTCCAAAAACCTATGTGACTGTTAATGGGAAATTATATTTATAAGGTACTTAAGGGAAAAGACAGAGGATACTTAACTGATTCAATCTGTGAGTCTTCAGGTACCCCCCAATGAAGCCCCAAATCTCAAACTGTAAAATGTTGCACAGGTAACATGTGAAAAAATAAAACAAAAAAAGAGGGTGATGAACCTTGATATTAAAACCACAGCTTTCACATGTGTGCTGCAAGAAATGTAAAGGCTTCAGAGAAAGAGGAAAAAGAACTCTTAGCAATGACACATCACTGAAAAATGGCAGACGCAAGTTCTCAAAGCTTTCCAATTTAAAGTCATTTTAAAAGGCCATCATATTAACTGTTAGTAGTTATAATAGTCAAAATTATTAAAGCACTTTATCAGTACATCCATATCTTGAAGGAGAAAATGCCATAATAGTTTGTTGGTGTTGACATTTCAATGGAGAAAAGTTAACATTTTAATACAACCTATAAGCCCCCACTCCCTGAAGTTGTATATTCAACACCATAATTTAATACCATTCAAAATTTGGAACCTGAACATGTAGTTGTGGGTCAAAGTAGGTCTAAGTAAATTGAGAAAAAATAATCTTTCCAAATCGATGACTCAAAACACTATATGTGGGTTTTCCTTTCACTTTTCTATATTTTGCAAAATTTCCTTAATAAAAGAAAGTATATAAACATAAATTAAGGAAGCCCAAACTTATTATTTAGGAAACAAAAGTGTCAGTGTTGCATTCAAACTATCACCCTGACATCAAGAAGTATTTTTGGATGAGATAGATCATATTATACAATTCTAGAAATCATAAGAACAAAATGTAACTTTCTTAAAAAAGAGCAACCCCAACAAATTCTATAAACCATACTATTCTCATAGATCAGAACTGAATAAGTTTTGTTCACCACAACAAAACATCCCCAGATGCAAAAGGTAAAGAATTACTGCATGTGATAGCTCGCTCACTTCCCCTCTCTAAAATAAAATAAAATAAAATAAAATAAAATAAAATAAAATAAAATAAAATAAAATAAAATAAAATATACTTAAAGTTAAAATAAGAAGTCCCTAAGAATCCTGATGACTAGGGACAGCAAAACACTACCCAAGTCTTTAAAGCATATGCAAAAACAGATATACAGAAAAGATGAATTAAGGATGCCTTTTGATCTTACAAGACAATTCACAGTATCATTCACAATCTTAAAGGATACTTTAAAGTACTTACACTTTTCCTAATTACTAAATAAAATAGAGGTATTTTTATTTTCCAACCCCCTAAAAAGAACAATAATTACAGTATTCTCCAATCTCCAATATGCCCTCATTTTAAAAAACCCCATAATCCTTGGAAGACAGCAGACTAAATTCCAGCACTTTTTTATCAAGCCAGGAATTCCTTTTTCCTAATCCTTACGGAATAAGAAATAGACACGCCTTTTCAACTCAAACTAACCAACCGGGTCTTGGGAAAGAGCAAAGCAAGCTGAAACAATGTCACCAGAACTTGGACTTAGAAAAAAGTGCCAAGAAGCATGACAACACTGGACGTTCCGTTCTGCAAAATGTCAATCATTTTCCACTCCCGACTCCCATCAACTCGCACAAACGCCGCAAAGATTGGGAGAGGGCAGTATAGTACTAGTACTGGGTTGTCAGAACAATTCATCTAAAAACTAAGCGTCCGTTCAACCTGCTCCAGCGAGAGGACCGGAGGCCGACCCAGGCCACAGGGAGAAAAGAGCTGATACTGGTACGAAGAGCAGCCCCACCCGCACCCCCCACCAAGGCTGGAACGTGAACAGTGTCCTAACAGGTATGCAGCGCGCCTCTCTGGAGACTCTTGGAACGTACAAATCGCTGCAATAAACAGCCGGCGGGGCGGGCGTCCTCTCGCCCTCCTGGGGCGGCGCGACAGCCTCTCGGCTCGGGGACAGCCCGGAGTCCGCAGGCCAAGCGAGGCTCCGGAGCGTGGCCGATTCCCCTCTGCTATCAAAGTGGGCTGGGGGCGGGACCGCACTCGCTATTTACACCATTCCAAAGTCTGGAACCTGGGTATGCAGTTGTGGGTGAAAGCAAACCTAAGCAAACTGAAAAACCAAAATCCCTCAAAACAGATGACTCAAAAAAAAAAAATTGATGACTCAAAACACTATGTATGGTTTCTTTTATTTTTCTGTACTTTGAGAAATTCCTTTCATTAAGTAATCTATTACTCTAAAATAAAAAAGCTCAAACTTACTATTTAGGAAACAAAAGTGTCAGTGTTGCATTCAAATGACTACTACCCTGATATCAAAAACTATTTTTGGACGGAGATACAGAATATTATGCAATTCTACAACGTAATTTTTTTTTTTTAAGAGCAACCTTTTAAAAGAGCCGGAGCTCGTCCGCGCGGTTTCTCTGATTGAGAAGCGAACACCACATGCTATTGGAAGACTCCTCACCACCGCCCGGTGCCCTGCAGCGTAAAGGACCATTTACTAAAGAGTGGTTTCCCAAGCCTCGCCCGCACAGCGCCGCGTCCACAGAGCCTGTCCAGACACGGGGGGATTGCTGCTGGGACCGCGAAGCCGAGCGACAAGTGCCGGTGAGGCGTCCCACGGCTATTCGCAGACCCGCTGGCGCCTCCGCACACACAACTTGAACAGTGCTGAAGACCGGCCTACTGGGGAGTGACAGTTACGGGGGAGCGGGAGGCCCGGGGCGGCGGGATAGGAAGGGAAGCGGAATCTGGACCCGCACCCCGCGACACGAGGATGCCTCGGCGAAGACCCCGCTGGCCCGCCCGCCCTTGCCAGCCCACCCAGTGCCTGTAGCCCCGGAGGACGGACTAGGGCAGGGAGCCCAGGGGGCAAAGGAAGCGCTCACCGCTTCAGATGGTCCGAAGCCCGCCGAGCTGCGGGAGTCGCGGAGACTAAACTCGGCGCCACGGCCCCGGCTGCAGCTCGGGTTGCGGCCCCGGCGGGAACCGGGTCCCGGGGCATCGCCAGTTGCTCCCACAGCACCCGCGCGGCTCCCGGCGCTGGGCGCACGCCTCCCCTTTGGCCCCAGGGCACGGGGCACCACGCGGAAAGCCCCACCCGCTCCGGAGGACCGCCAATGGGCGCGGAGCGCGGGAAGCTGGGGGCGGAGCCGGAGCGGCCAGGCGGCCCCGCGACGCAGCGGGCTCAGAGGTCCTCGCCCACCGTGGAGAGCTGTATGGGCTTAAGAGTCACCTGCCTTGGAAACGTGTGTGTCAGGTGAGTGTGGAGGGACCAGGGGACGCACATTCCCCAAATAAAAGATCTGTGAGAGTCTGAGATGTTGAGGACACGCTTGTGATTTTGCGGGGTCTCTTTCTTCCCGTTTTAGACTTCGTCTGCTGTTTGCAGAACACTAGCCACACTGGGGAAGCGCGGAATGAGTAACAGCCTCTGCTTTCAAGGATATCCCAATCAGTCAGGCGGAGGAGCAGATGGGTAAACAGGTGACTAGGAGAGTCCTCACGAGACGCGTTCCAAAATCAAAAGTCATGTTTTGCAGCGGGGGGATGTAGGGTGGTGGTGGGGATTTCTGCCAGGAGAGAACCAAAAGGCTTGCTACTCTATAATACTTGTGGTCATATACATCTTTTTCGTCTTCTTGTTTTCTTAATGACAGCCATGTAATACGCACAACAGCTAAACGTTTCAATTACACCAAAAATACATGATATGCATTGAAAAGAAAGTTTCCATTATCCACTGCTCCCTCCTCCTTCCCCCAATTTTCTCTCCTTTTAGAGTATCACAGTTAACGGATTTGTCGTATGTCCTTTCAGAGACACTCAGTGCAATAAATATATATATATATATATATATATATATATATATATATATATATACATATATATAACATATATGTAATATTACCTATTACAATATTACATATATGTATAAAACTCTTCTCCAAGTATTTTTTTATTCAAAAAAAATTTTAATGTTTATTTGAGACACAGAGACAGAGTGTGAGTGGGGGAGGGGCAGAGGGAGGGGGAGCCACAGAATCTGAAGTAGGCTCCAGGCTTTGAGCTGTCAGCACAGAGACTAACACTAGGCTCAAACCCACGAACCATGAAATCATGACCTGAGCTGAAGTCGGATGCTCAACTGAATGAGCCACCCAGGTGCTCCTCTTCCCCCAGTCTTTTCCTTCTCTTCTCTCTCTCCCTCTGTCTGTCTGTCTGTCTCTCTCTCACACACACACACACACATAAACACACAAACACACACACAGTACTCTACACAGTTTTGCCACCTTGCTTTTCTTCATGTAACACTATACTTTGGACATCATTTTTGATGATTGCATAGTATTTCATCAAATGATTGAATGCTGCAGTCAGTAGTTATATTCTTATTTGTAGCCACTTGGCATGTGAACAAATAAATGTCTGTCTAGACTAAATACATAGGTGTTGAATGATGAATCCCGAGGTAGGGACTTTAAAAATTCTGATAAGTGTTGCCAAATTGCTCTCCATGTAGTTTGTGTCAGTTTATGCTCCCACAGCAATTTATCAGGGTGCCCATTTCATCACATATCTCTATACATTATGTTATCAAACATAAGTTTTTAAAATTGCCATTCTGTGAACTGTCTGTTCATATCCTTTGCCCATTTTTCTTTTTTTTCTTTATTGTTTTTTTTTTTTTTTTAAGTAGGCTCTATTCCCCAATGTGGGGCTTGAACTCACAACCCTGAGATCAAGAGTCTCATGCTCTACCAGCTGAGCCAGCCAGGCACCCCTTTGCCCATTTTCCTATTCAATTGTTGGTCTTTTTTTTTCTTTATTGTTGGAGATGATAGATAGGTAGATAGATAGATAGATAGACAGATAGAAAAAGAGATATTTATCTATCCCTTTCTCTATATAAATAAAATTAGTCCATTGTGAATAAATTGTTTATCTTTCCCTCATCTTGTCTTTTGGCTTTGTTTTTTGCAATGAATTATTTTTTTATTTTCATGTAGTCACATTAATTGATTTTTATTTATGTTTCTAGTTCTTTTTAATCTTAGAAAGGCTGTCACTACCCCCCAAATTAAGAAAAATTCTCCCATGTTTCCTTCTAGTATGTTTGATATCTATATGATTAATCCATAATGCAGATAAGCTACAATAAAAATAATATGTTACAATAAAGAAATAATTCAGAACAAAAGATATTATCAGATAATTGTCCAAAGAAGATAACCAAAAGGTGAATAAGCACATGAAAAGATGTTTCTAGTGTCAGTAGCCATCAACAAAATGAAAATCAACACTGCGATGAGGTACAACTTCACACCAACCAGAATGGCTGTAATCAAAAAGACAGATAATAACAAATGTTGGTATCTTAGTCCATTTGAGTTGCTATAACAAAAATATCTTAGCCTGGATGGCTTAAACAACATTTATTTCTCACAGTTCTTAAGGCTGGAAAGTCCAGACTCCAGGCACTGTGCAGATTTTATGTCTGATGAAGACCAGTTTCCTGGTTCAAAAATGTCTGTCTTTTCACCACATGACAGAAAGGGTGAGGTAACTCTCTGGGGTCTCTTTTAAAAGGCATTAATACCATGTGTGAAGGCTCCACCTGTGTGACCTAATCATCTCCCAAAGGTCCCATCTCTAAATAGCATCACTTTGGGGATTAGGTTTCAACATATGAATTTTGGGGAGATGTAAACATTTTACTCTGCAGCAGTTGGCAAGTGTTATGAACTGAATTTTGCCCCCCCAAATTCATATGTGGAAGCCCCTAACCTACCCCACTGTGAGTGTATTTGGTGGTAAGGTCTTTAGAGAGGTAATTAATGTGAAATGAGGTCATAAGGTTGGGGCCCTAATCTAATATGACTAGTATCCTTAAAAAAAAAAGAAGAGACATCAGAGACATATATAGATAGATACACATAGAAAAGACCATATGAGCACATAACAATAATGTGACTATCTGTAAGCCAAGAAGAGAAATGTCAGGAGAAACCAAACCTGTTGACATCTTGATCTGGAACTTCCAGCCTCCAGAACTATGAGAAAATACATTTCTGTTGTTTAAACCGCCCAGTCTGTGGTATTTTGTTTTGGCAGCCCTTGAAAACTAATGCAGCAAGAATGTGAAGAAATTGGAACCCTCATGCAATACTGGTGGGACCAGTAAAATGTAAAATGATGCAGCCACTTTGGAAAACAGTCTGGTAGTTCCTCAGTTAAACGTAGAATTACCATATGACCCAGCAATTGCACTCCTACATATACATGTATGTCCAAAACATATGTCCACATAAAAACTTGTATATGAATGTTTTTAGCAAAATTATTCGTAATAGACAAAAAGTGGAGACAACCCACATGCCCATCTACTGGTGAATGGATAAAGAATTGTGATATAGCTATATAATGGAACTTTATTTGGCAATACAAAGGAATAAAGGACTGATAATGTACAAGATAGATGAACCTTAAAACATTATGCTAAGTAAAAAAAGCCAGTCACTAAGGATTATATATTATATGATTCCATTTATAGGTTTTTTTTTTAACGTTTATTTATTTTTGAGACAGAGAGAGACAGAGCATGAACAGGGGAGGGTCAGAGAGAGGGAGACACAGAATCCGAAACAGGCTCCAGGCTCTGAGCTGTCAGCACAGAGCCCGACGCAGGGCTCGAACTCACAGACCGCGAGATCATGACCTGAGCCGAAGTCAGCCGCTTAACCGACTGAGCCACCCAGGTGCCCCTATAAGTTTTTTTTTTAATGTTTATTTATTTTTGAGAGAGAGAGAGTGCGAGTGGAGAGGGCCAGAGAGAGAAGGAGCCACAGAATCTGAAGCAAGCTCCAGGCTCTGAGCTGTCAGCACAGACAGCCCCTACATGGGGCTTGAACTCATGGACCACGAGATCATTTCCTGAGCTGAAGTTGGATGCTTAACCGACTGAGCCACCCAGGCACCCCTATATGATTCCATTTATGTGAAATGTCCAGAATAGGCAAATCTATGTAGCAAATGTAAGTGTTTTAAGTTTGTGACAGGCTTAAATGTATGCTTTTTTTTCCCCCTCATTTGGTCTAAAAATATTGATCCCCATCCACAGACTAAGACAGAATGAATGGATCCTGGCTAAGTCTCTGACATGGCAAAATCCCGTGGAAGTGATGTTCAGGTACATCCTACATAATGGCTGGGAGGAATGGAAAGAAAAATTAGCGGTGCCTGGCTGGCTCAGTCAGTAGAGCATGTGACTCTTGGTCTCGGGGTTGTGAGTTCAAACTCTGTGTTGGGTGTACAGACTACTTAACAAAAATAAAATCTTAAGAAAAAAAAACACAGATTACTGGCTGCCTAGGTCTGGGGTGGGATAGAGGGATTATAGGGTGAAGGCTGGGGATACAGGGTTTCTTTGGGGGGTAATGAAATGTTCTAAAATTTATTGTGGAGATGATTGCATAGCCCTGTGAATATACTGAAATTCACTGAATTCTACACGTTCAATGGATGGTATGTGAATGGATGTATAGTATGTGAATTGTATCACAATAAGCGTGTTAAAACAAAATCAGTATGCAAACTTCACTGGACAAGATGTCAAAGTTATATGACCAAATATTTCATACATGAAAAACCTCAAAAAAGTATATTTTGGGGAATTTATTAGCCTTGCTGTGAGATTAATTGAAAAGTAAACAAGGAGAATGTTGGTAGAGCTAAGCAAAATGGCCAAACTCATAAGTTGATAAAATTATTTATTAGGACAACTATTAATGAACATACTGAGGCAAGCACAGAATCTATGAGATTATTCATGTTTGCCCCATAATCTATTTATTTGGGAGAATATTCCCTCAGAACAATCCAAGTGAGAAAAATGAAATATTTATGGCACCACTATTTATAAGGCAAAACTAAACTGGAAATACCTCAAATGCCTGATAATTTGAAGGGTGTTTATTAAAGTAGGAAACATGGGCTGCATTAGTAAGTAGGAAAGTACAAACAAAATAATGAGAAAAGGAGAATTCAAATGAGTTTTTAAACGCTGATGAGTGTACATAAATAAATGTACGTTGTTGAGTATGATGAGGAGGAAATGTATTAAATGGCACCAGGATTCCTTTTAGAAAGAAATTTCATTTGGAAAAATAACTTGATAAGCTGTTTCGGGTATAAAGTGAGACTCAAAAAAAAAAAAAAAAAAGGCATGGATGTAATTAAAAGCCTTAGCAACACAAGAAAGTTGCTCTGCATGTAAACACTGGAGGAATTTATATTTGCTCTTGGGAGAGAGGAAGAGAGTGGTGACAGGAGATGGACCATGCAAGGAAAGGTGGGTGGGAGAGAGGAGTTAGGAGGACAAGTCTGGTTGCTGCACAGAGTGAAGGGCTAGTGGGAAATCTCTGGTGATAGGGTGGGAAAATGGACTTTAAAGAGTAGGAGTACCAGGGGCACCTGGGTGGCTCAGTCAGTTAAGCATCCGGCTTCAGCTCATGTCACGATCTCACAGTTTGTGAGTTCGAGCCCTGCGTGGGGCTCTGTGCTGACAGTCTGGAGCTTGCTTTAGATTCTGTGTGTGTGTGTCTCTCTCTGCCCTTCCCCCACTTGGGCATGCACTCTCTTTTTCTCAAAAATAAACAAACAAACATGTAAAGAACAGGCATGTCTAATATGTAAGTTTTAACTTGTTTTCTCAAATCTTAAAATCTCACTTAAGTTGTCTGTGATTTTGTAGAAACTGAAGAAGAGGCTGAATATGAAGCAGTTGGAATAGTGAAAAGACAGCAGCCATTGATACATGGACTCACGGCCAGAGAAGACAAGAAAATGAGCCCCTCAGAAATTATCGGTAATTTTGGGAAGGATGGATGTTTAGGCTAATCTCCTTGAGATTACAAAGGGAAGGGAAGCTCTGGCTGACAGTTGCCTTACATAAAGGATGGGAAAGTAACACGAAGTAAATGTAGGTGTTTTAAGTTTGTGACAGGCTTAAATGTATGATTTTTTTTTTTTTGCTTCTTATTTGTTCTAAAAATATTGATTCCCATCCACAGACTAAAACAGAATGAATGGATCCTGGCTAAGCCCCTGCCATGGCAAAATCCAGTGGAATTGATGTTCAGGTACACCCTGAATAATGGCTGGGGGGAATGGAAATTAATGTATAAGATGGAAAATTTTACACCTATTCTCTTAGCAGCAGGGCCTGAGGTAGTTAGGCTGTCCAGTTATAGAAAAATTGTTCTATGTGTTCTACATTAAAGTGTTACTGGAGCAAAAAATATGATCACATGGACAAGATGGCTGGGCTGTGCGAAAAGTTCAAAAGAACTAACGCATAAGTGACTGTCAGTGAGCATGTTGAAGTTCTTCATTGCCCAACTCCAGAATTCATGACTTCCACTGACTTCGCCAGAGGAGGGTTACTAACCAGCCCTAATTTACAGATAGCAGGTCTGTGGCACAAGGCCTAGAAGTGATTTTCCCAAGGTTATAGAGCAAGCCAGAGGGTGAGCCGAAAATAGAACTGTACCTCATACTCCCATGCAGGCTATATGATAACTTGTGTACTGTCAGCAGAGTTGAGGAATGAATGTCCTGGAGAGGTTAACATAGTTTTATGGCTAAGGGAGCCTTGCTCAACAATTGCAAATGCTACTTGACAACAGCAAATGACCCACATAATCCTATAAACAGCAACAACCTAGACACTTAAGCAAAAGTTTCAGGAAAAAAATTACTGTTTGACAATTGAGAAATTTAAAAAATACACAGCTCCACAATCATGAAGCCACTACTTGTGTAATGCATACACTCTAGAGATCCTCACTGTCTTCCTCTAAGACTTAAATTCCAGCTGACAACTCTCAGCAGTGTAATATCAGCAAGCTTGTACAGGACCTAGCAGAACTATCTAAACATTTTCAGAAGTGTAGGATTTTCTGGATTTCTAGAAGTGTAGGATTTTTGGCCTCAGTGATAATGTTCTGTAAGTTGCCTTACTGAATTAACAGAACTAGAAAGTACAATGGGATAGTCAGATAGTTAGAGCCCCAGGGCTTAGCCACTAAATTTATGTCCCTTGGGTGCCCGGGCTCTGGAGGGATTGCTCAGCTAGGTACTATTCTGTGCCTGAGCCTCTATGCTCATATTTTTAGGAAAACCAAAAAAGCGAGTACCACTATTAGGTAACTGTTCTTCAGAGTAGATTTTTATATTTCACTGATCTAGTCAACAAAAAGCTTTAAAGATTTATGTTTTCAGGGGTGTTGTTAATCCCATTCCCATTTTCCAGAAAGGGCTCTTGATGATTTGCTGTGTGAAGTGGATTAATACTGTCGGGCCAGCTCTAAGAATATCACACACAATCACAGAGTCTGGACTTCTAGACTCCAAATTCTCTTCCCTGCATAAAGGAGGCTGCACTGTTACTGCTTTAGCTCAGTGCTTCAGTCATGCCTTCCATGAGACCCTGACCAAAAAAGATAAAATCTAAATGTACAGTGGAAGAAAGAAAGTGATACGTCCAGCAACTATTTCTCAGAGAGCTGTCACTTAACTGGTAAGAGTGGTGGAAGGCAAGCCCCTTTCCATAGCATAACATCATATCTGAAACCATCTTACAGAAGCCCCATAAAAGGCAGGAATGATAGAGCTGCCTGGATAAAACGTACATCAAAGTATCCACTGATAAAATCAGGGTAATTAGAAATGTTACCTTTTGCAGGCAATATTTTATTAATATGTATATATTTTTTTTAATGTTTATTTATTTTAGAGAGAAAGAGAGAGCAAGCAAGTGCACAAGTGGGAGAGGAGCAGAAAGAGAGGGAGACAGAATCCAAAGCAGGCTCCATGCTAACAGCACAGAGCCTGATGTGGGGCTCGAACCCATGAACCATGAGATCCTGACCTGAGCCAAAGTTGGATACTTAACTGACTGAGCTACCCAGGCTCCCCAGTATTTTATTACTATACTAATAAGCCAATTATTTGAAGTGAAGGAATAATCCAACATCCAAATTTACATGAAATTTTTTTGCTCTCTCCATCTCTTTTAGCATAAGTATTTTGGCTGCTACCAGTTTTGTTTTGTTTTGTTTTTTTCCCTTTAAAGCAGCTCAGTGACATAGGTTAGGATTTTCTGGGTTAAATACACATAAACACAAAGTTTAAATACATTTGGTGTGGGAAGTGGATCTAGCATTATCCAGAATACCTTTTGAGCATTTTTGGCCATTCTGTCTAAAGTCTGGCTACCCACGGGATGTGTCTCTGCTCACTGAAGGGATAGTCTGTGTTTCACACAGAAGGAAGAGAAATCTGAAAAGCTCCATGGAGTCAACAGTGCATCTGGGTTGCCCCTTTGCTCACTTCTACTCCTCCCTTCTCAGTTTGATCCAAGTTCTATGGTACAGTTCTGTTTATTATAAACCTTCATTTAGCAATTTCTGTATGCACGGTTCCAACATTTGGACTATTTTCATTGATTCATGTATTCATCCATTTATTCACCAAGATTTTTGTCACTCCAGGGGACATAAGCATCCCCTACCTTTAATAAGGCTGTAGTTGAATGAAGGAGATAACTACCATGACAAACGCAATGTAAGAATATATGAAATAAGTACTAGAGGTAAGCTTTGGGGTCAGAAAGGCTTAAGTTCAAGGCTTTCAGCTCTGCTATTTATGAACCAAGTGACCTTGGTTGAGTTATTGAACCTCATTGAGTTTCAGTATCACCCTCCAGGAGAATGAATGTGACAGTTCTCTTTCTAGACGACCCTCAAGGACCCTGTATTCATGCGCTTGTATAATTCCCCTGCCTTGAATGTGGGCTGGACCTAGTGACTTACTTCTAACAAAGAGAACACTGTAAAAGTAATGGGATGTCACTTCCATGATGAGGATTCAAAAGACTGACCTCTCTCCTGAATTTTCTCTATGACCGTCTTAGCTTATGTGCTTAAATGGAGCAAGCTGCCATGTTAGAGAGTCCCACGTGGCAAAGAACTGAGAGAGGCCTCCAGCCAACAGCCAGAGAGGAACTGAATCCTGCCAGCAAGCATGTAAGTCAGCCTGGAATCAAATCCTTTCCCAGTAGAGACTGGCGATGACCACAGCCCTATCTGATCCTTGACTGCAGCCTGTGTAGCAGCGGAGCCGGCTAAGCCAGCCTGGACTCCTGACCTTACAGAAACTAAGAGATAATAAGTATTGTTGAAAAACACTAAATTTGGGGGCTAATTTGTCACATAGCAACCAATAACTAGTACAATGGGATAACAATTCCTTCCAGAATTACAGTGAGAATCAGAACATATGTGAGGATTAGAATAATGACAGTAATGGTAATGACAACAACAACAGGGGATCCCAGCTAAGCTTAAATTAAGGTTCAGAACCTGGCAGAAATGCTACTATTGTGAATAAGTTATATTTAGTGCTTGAACCCCCTGAAGAGTACAAGAAAGATGAAAGTACAAAAAACAAGGTATCACATTTCTCAATCAGGCCCAGACTATGTCTGACTCTGATAGAAGGGGACTTGTTGAGCAAAGCTAAAGTAGCAGGTTTGTGAGAGTTAGTGAACAAGAAAAGGTGTGTGGGGGCCCAGGTGACAAAGTTTCACCAAGAACTGGGAAGAGGGTTACTCTCCCACTTCTGCTTAGATTGGAGCATGGCTACAACTATAAAGTGAAGCCAAGAGATAGTGCAGTTGTTCAACTCAAGAGTTCCTGCCTTGGGAGTATGGAGCGTAGGACCCTCGATGGGGAGGAAGGGTTCTCATGGGGGGATATTGGCCACCATGAAGGAGACAAGGCCCTCCTGCTTCTCCAGAGATTGGCACATAGCTATTTCTATGGTTGTGGTTGATAAACAGTAAAAAAGACTATGAGAAGGGAAGTTGAGTACCTATGTCTCTGTAAGCCGGTACAGTTGGGGTATAGGTGCCTTTAAGGACATGCAGAGTTCTGACAGGCAAAGAAAGGAAAATAGACATTCCGAACTGAGGGAACAGCACAAGTAAAGATTCAGAGCGGTGAGCATAAATCATTTCCTTAGGGAAAAGTAAGTTGTCCTGTGTGATCAGAGAAAGGAGTAAAAACAGTTAACATCTCCTATTCTGATTCTTTTTTAAAAAATTTATTTATTGTTTAATTTACATCCAAGTTAGCATATAGTGCGACAATGATTTCAAGGGTAGATTCCTTAATGCCCCTTACCCATTTAGCCCACCGCCCCTCCCACAACCCTTCCAGTAACCCTCTGTTTGTTCTCTATATTTAAGAGTCTCATGTTTTGTCCCCCTCCCTGTTCTTATATTATTTTTGCTTCCCTTCCCTTATGTTCATATGTTTAGTGTCTTAAGTTCCTCATATGAGTGAAGTCATATGATATTTGTCTTTCTCTGACTAATTTCACTTAGCATAATATCCTCCGGTTCCATGAACGTAGTTGCAAATGGCAAGATTTCATTCCTTTTGATTGCTGAGTAATACTCCATTGTATGCATATACCACATCTTTTTTATCCATTCATCCATCGATGGATATTTGGGCTCTTTCCATGCTTTGGCTATTGTTGATAGCACTGCTATAAACATTGGGGTGCATGTGCCCCTTCGAAACAGCATACCTGTACCCCTTTGATAAATACCTAGTGGTGCAATTTCTGGGTTGTAGGGTAGTTACATTTTTAATTTTTTGAGGAAACTCCATACTGTTTTCCAGAGTGGCTGCTCCAGTTTGCATTCCCACCAACAGTGCAAAAGAGATCCTCTTCCTCTGCATCCTCGCCAACATCTGTTGTTGCTTGAGTTGTTAATGTTAGCCATTCTGACAGGTGTGAGGTGGTATCTCATTGTGGTTTGGATTTGTATTTCCCTGATGATGAGTGATGTTGAGCATTTTTTCATATATCTGTTCACCATCTGGATGTCTTCTTTGGAGAAGTGTGTATTCATGTCTTTTGCACATTTTTTCACTGGATTATTTGTTTATTGGGTGTTGAGTTTGCTAAGTTCTTTATAGATTTTGGATACTAACCCTTTATCTGATATGTCATTTGCAAATGTCTTCGCCCATTCTGTCGGTTGCCTTTTAGTTTTGCTGATTGTTTCCTTCACTGTGCAGAAGCTTTTTATTTTGATGAGGTCCCAATAGTTCATTTTTGCTTTTGTTTCCCTTGCCTCCAGAGATGTGTTGAGTAAGAACTTGCTGCAGCTGAGGCCAAAGAGGTTTTTGCCTGCTTTCTCCTCGAGGATTTTGAAGGCTTCCTATCTTGCATTTAGGTCTTTCATCCATTTTGAGTTTATTTTTGTGTATGGTGTGAGAAAGTGGTCCAGGTTAATTTTTCTGCATGTTGTTGTCCAGTTTTCCCAGCACCACTAGTTGAAGAGACTGTCTTTATTCCATGGTGTATATTCTTTCCTGCTTTGTCAAAGATTAGTTGGCCATACGTTTGTGGGTCCATTTCTAGGTTCTCTATTCTGTTCCTTTGATCTGAGTGTCTGTTTTTATGCCAGTACCATACTGTCTTGATGATTACAGCTGTGTAATACGTCTTGAAGTCCGGGAGCGTGATGCCTCCAGCTTCGGTTTTCCTTTTGAAGATTGCTTTGGCTATTCAGGGTCTTTTCTGGTTCCATACAAATTTTAGAATTGTTTGTTCTAGCTCTATGAAGAATTCTGGTGTTATTTTGATAGGGATTGCTCTCCTATTCTGATTCTTATTTAGTTTCTACACCAGTAATTCTCAGACTTTGGGTATCAGTTTCCCTTTACCATCTTAAAAATTAGTGGTGACCTGAAAGAGCTTTTGTTTATGTTGATAATATCATTTGAATGTTTATGGTTTAGAAATTCAAACAGGTAACTTTTTAAAAGATTTAGTCTGAAATCATCTAAAATAATAATAAACAAATTAACAAAAATAGCATATTTTTATGAAAATTAATTATATTTCTCACAACACAATGGAAATAAGGGAGAAGCATGGCACCCTTTCACATTTTTGAAAATCTTTTTTAACGTCTGGTTTGATAGAAGGCAGCTGGATTTTTGTATTCTGCATCAATCCCTTGCAATATCACATATCAAGTCACCTCTATAAAACAGCATTCTATGCTTGTGAGTGGATGACAGCAAAGATGACAAATCAGGTTTTCATTCATGAAAATAGTTTTGATCTCCCAAGCCCCCTGAAAGAATTCCAGGGAGGGGCACCTGGGTGGCTCAGTCAGTTAAGCATCAGACTTCACCTCACATAATGATCTCGCAGTTCATGAGTTCAATCCCTGTGTCAGGCTCTGTGCTGACAGCTCGGAACCAGGGGCCTGCTCTGGATTCTGTGTCTCCCTCTCTCTGCCCCTTCCCTGCTCATGGTCTCTCTCTCTCTCTCTCTTTCTGTCTCTCTCTTTCAAAAATAAACATTAAAAAAAAAAAAAAGGGTTCCAGGGACCCACAGAAGTCCCTGGGCCACAGTTTGAAAATCACTGCCCTACAGCAGGAGCAGTGGATATTCCTGAGAGAGAAAGCCAGAATTTACAAATGTAGTAATTGTTGATGAGAATAGTATTCATAATATTAATAGCTAGCATTTGTGGGGTATTTACTATACGTTATTCTAAGCACTCACAAGAACAAAGAAGCGGTCATAATTATATTTTCCAGATGAGGAAACTAAGGACAAAGAAGTTAAGTTAACTTGCCCAAATTTCCTTTGGTAAATGGTGGTAAGTGGTGGTGAGGCTGGGCTACAAAGACAGGCACGCTGGCTCCAGAGCCTGTACTCACCACTGTACTGTCCTGCCTCTCTGAGGGACAAAGGCCTGCAGTATAAATGACAAAAGGTTGAGTCATCCCACTCATCCACCCCTTCTCCCTCCTCTCCCTGCCATTTTAGATTTCAATGCTCTTTTCTCTTTCCCTGCATGTTTAGGGAACTCATATTTCTTTTCACTCTGCAGTAAGTCCTTGTACATTGCCCGTTGTCCATTATTCCCACCACTCCACAGAAGCTACTCTCTCTAAAGGCACCAACGACATTATAATTACCAGATTCAGTGGCCGCTTTTCAGCCCTCATCCTCCTTGCTCTTTCAGATATGGGATATTATTGGCCATTTTCTTTTCATATCAAAATTCTCTCCTCTATTGGTTTTTCTGACACCAGACACTTCTATTTCTCTTACCACCTCTCCAGTAATTGCTTTTCAGACATTACTCTTCCTTGGCCTGTCCCTTAACTATCTTCATTCCTTAGCGTTTGGTCCTAGGCCCTTCTTTCTTCTCATTCTATAACTTCTCCAACTGCCACATCATTTACCTCCATGGCTTTAATTATGAAATCTCCTGTGGTCTCCAACCCAGGGAATTACCACCACCATCCTCTGTGAGCCAGACGCTTGGGAGTCATTCCAGACTTCTGCTACCTCACGCCTAGGATCTGCCCCAAGGTTTACTGGATCTACGTCTGAAACATTTCTGAAGTGTCCCTGACCCTAACTCAGACTGTCCTTTTCTCCTACCTGGATTATTACATAAGCCTCATTTGTAGCTCACTTTCTTCTCATTCTGGCTGCTGACAGTTCCTCCACAGCAGCAGGAGCTGCTACTCTGCCTGATGTAGGCACTGTCATTACATCATATCCTGTATTATTGGTGCAGCCTGGACTTGTGCAGCACTGAGGCTTTGTACACACTACTATTGAAATATGCCTTCTACATCCTATGTGTGACTAGGTTACTCCACAGCCTGAAACCACTTTCCTGATTCCCTGTTGCCTTCAGGATAAAGCCCAAACCCCAACACACTGCTCTAGTTATTATGGCTTTGTAACAAACTACTCTAAATATAGCAGGGTAAAACACTAACCATTTTGTTAGACTTGTGGATTCTGTGGGTCAGAGATTCGCATAGGGCGTAGGAAGAACGGTTTGTCTCTCTCCTTTGTCCAGGGCCTTACCTAGGGGTGTCTCCATAGCTGGTGACTGGGACCATCTGAAGGCTCTTTGCCTCACAGGCTGTGTGGAGAAGATTCAGATTGCTGACTAGAGCACGTATGTGTGGCCTCTCCTTCCAGCTTGGTTTCCTCATAGCTTGGTGGCCTGATGTCTTACATGACATTTCAGAGTTCCAAGTCCAAGTGCTCCAGCAAACAAAGTGGAAAGCTACGTGGCCATTTATGTCAACCTCTGGGTTCACACAGTGTCACTTTACATTCTGTTGGTCACAGGCAAATTTGTCCAGATTCAAGGGGAGGGGACATAGACTTTACCTCTCAATTGAAAGAGTATCAGTTCACACTGTAGATGAGTATATGAGTTTGGAGATACTTTGGACATCTATGGAAAATACAATCTGCCACACAAACTATACTAAACCCTGCCCACAAGCCCACCCTCCCCACCTGTCATCTCTCCTTGACCTCCTTGCTCCAGTGACACAAACTTCTGGCTGCTGTCTTCTGTACCTATTGCTTCCTCTACCTGCACACTCCTATACCTCCTTTAAGAGTTACCTCAAGGGTCAGTTACTGAAGGCAGACTTAGGGAGGCGTATATAAAAAAGGAATAGTCCTATAAGCTTTCAAGCAAGAAAAAACAAACTAAAACAAAACAGGTGGCTTTAAAGAGTTAAATCCCATTTTGGAAATGGCAAAAGAATAGAGATAAGGATCCCTCAAACAAAATAGAATCCAGGAATAGATACAAGAATACAATGGAATGTAATATTTGACATATGAGTGGGAGGGAAAAGAGAGATGCCCAAACACTCATCTAAGAGTCAGCTTTGTCTAGTAGGCATTGGAAAAGTAGGCATTTGTCAGACATCCCTCTTATTTCCCCTTGAATTATCTACTCTGTGTATGCTCCTCCCAGCTCTTCCCTTCTCTGCCTGGGGGGACATATCCCCCACAGATTCTGCTCCTTCAGGGTCCACATCACAATCGCACAAGGCTGCCGAAGTGTATTTCACTCTACTGAAGGATTGGGGAAAATGACAGGAAATCATGATGTAGGAAGGGGAACTTAAGAGTTGTATGCAAAATACGTTTTTTTCCCAGAAAAGCCCTATGATGTTTATGTCACATGTGAACAATGTCTATTTGACAATGTATTTATTGAGTATCCTCTCTGTATCAGTGACAGTTCTAAGTTCTGGAGATAGAATGGTGTAGAAGATGGTGTTATGGCTCCACCCTTATACCTTGGGCCTTATAGTGCACACCATCCTACTTCTAATTGTCAGGACCTGCATCTTTTTGCCTATTGACTTTCTTTAGAAGCCAGAACATGGTATGACCATGGGTGAGTGGGTCCATCAGGCCAGGAGTACCTACGAATTAACATACCTTCAAACAGCCCTTATTTAGTGACTAACAGGAGTTGGTATATTAATATCTCAGCAACCACACCCCTCAGGGTGTATTCGAGATTCAGGGCTCCTCTGCAGGGTTAAGCTCCAGTTACACACAGTGATGACTTGGCGATAATACATCCTTTATTGTCTGCCTTCTCTGCTTCACTTCTCCACATCCAGTCTTGTGAGTTTGAACATCATCTATATATTTTCAACGCCCATAATAATATCTCTAGCTGGACCTCTTTCCTGGAATCCACACTCATAAATCTATCTACCTGTCTCCACTTGGATGAGTAACAGACATCTCAAACTTAACATGTGCAAAGCCAAAATCCTAGTCTTCTCCCCAGACTTTCTCCTCCCGTCTCTGTAAATGGGCAACTTCATCCCTCCAATCTCCCACACCGAGATTGAGGTCACCTTTGACTCCTCTTGATCACCTCTCACATCTAATCCAGCAGCAAATCCTGTCAGTTCTGCCGTGAAAATATATCCAGAATCCAGTTACTTCTCACCACCTTCAGTGCTGCCATCTGGGTCCAGGCCCCCATCATCCCCATCTTACTGGTCTTCCTCTCATGCCCCCGCTTCCCCTACAGTTTATTTCTGCCCAGCAATGGAAGAAATCCTTTTAAAATGAAGTCGGGTTATTTCACTCAGACTAGAAGCCAAAGTTCTTACAATGGCCTTCAAGATGCTACATGGTGTACATTCCCACTTAACTCATTGGTGCTTCTCTCCCTCTTGATTTCTTCATTCCAGCCATATGGGCCTTTCTTGCTTTTCCTTAAATATGCCAAGCACATTTCCATTTCAGGACCTTTGCACTTGCTATTCTCTCTACTTAGAATGCTTCCTATATTATCCTTCACCTCAGACATTTGCTCAAGTGTCACCTTCCAAGGGATGTCCTCCCTGCCCAGGGCCTCTGGCCCGAGGGACAAATAGCGCTTTGAAATCCAGCCTCGGTACATGACACATGGTATGCACTCAATAAGTTATTTGTGGATAAATGAATGAATGGACAAAAGAAGGAACATTTAAACGAGGCACGCGTGACTCCTGATTCAGTATAAATTCTTAAATAGGAACAGCATTTCTTAACTTATGCATCTGGAGCACTCTCACACTGGTGTCAGAGTCTCGCATTATTATGCAGAGCGCTGTTAGTTCCTCTGCCCTTTCTTGGCTCACAGATTGTACTCATTTTGGCTTGCTGAGAAAAAGAAGCCCAGTGGCTCTTTATGGTCTTTCCTCAGTTGCACAAAGACTTGGCCAAGGCTCTGAAGATTACTATAATGCTCTTAGTGACTGGATTACATTCTTAGCCCAGAACCACATCTTCCTTGGTTTCTACAAGGGAGCAAGAAATGGAGTTGTATTATCCTTCTTAAGATACAGATTATTCTAACCCATGCTATCGGGGCAACTAGTTAACCATCCGGGGGAAAAAAAAATTGGTTGAATTTCCTATCTCAGTTCCTAAATCAAATAGATAAATTCCAGATTGTTTTTGCACTTGAATGTAAAAAAACTGAAACTGGTACTAAAAGAAAATACAGTGAATATATAAATGAGAGAGACATTTCTAAACATAAAACAAAAGTCATAAATCATAAAGGAGAATAGATAAGTTTGACCTACACAAGAATTTAAAAAGCTTCTACATTGTCATTTAGAAGTAACTACAGGTGGGGTAAATTATAAAGAAAAATGAAAAGTGATTAACACAAAATTCTATATAATGGTAACCTTTAGGGAGAAAATTAACCAGGATTTTACTTCTATAAATTATTCATTTATTAAAAAAATTTTTTTTAACTTGAGAGAGAGAGGGAGAGGAAAAAGAATCTTAAGCAGGCTCCATGCTCAGTGCAGACTGGCATGGGGCTCAATCCCACATCTCTGGGATCATAACCTGAGCCAAAATCAAGAGTTGGACACTCAACTGACTGAGCCACCCAGGTGCCCCTTACTTCTATAAGTTATCCTATGGAATGAATAATACAAATTTCTAAAGATACATTTGCAAGAGTGTTAATACCAGTATTTGTATATTGTAAATAAAACAGAAGTTCATTAATAGGGATCTGGTAAATAAATTAGGACATACATACAAACAATGGAATTCTACACATACATTGAAAATGATGTTAGCCTATGGGGCAACTAGGTGGCTCAGTCAGTTAAGCATCTAACTTCGGCTCAGGTCATGATCTCATGGTTCATGAGTTCAAGCCCCACGTGGGCCTCTGTGCTGATAGCTCAGAGCCTGCAGCCTGCTTCGGATTCTGTGTCTCTCTCTCTCTGCCCCTCCTTGCTCAAACTCTGTTTCTCTGTCTCTCAAAAATAAGTAAACATTTAAAAAAATGATGTTAGCCTAGATATATTAACATGAAAAGATACCCACAATATTTTTTCAAATGAAAAAAGAGGTTAGAGAACATCATGTGTACAAGGTCCTGCCTGTGCATATGTGTGTGTGTGGCTAAATAAAGAGAGGGGTATATCTGGAAGGAACTATTAATAGTGGTTATCTCTGGATAATGTTATTTGTGGACACACTGCCTTCCTCTTCATGTTTTTATGAATCATTGGATGTTTATTAATACAACCTATAATTTTGACCATAAAATAGTTTTTAGTTTTTAAAAAGTGAAAAAATATTAAAACAGTGTTTTCATTAATTAAAAATAAACATATCCCATCCCTGTTGACGGATTTTCATATAGCACTAAAATTGTGACATTCCCTTCCCTTTTCTCCCTCTGTACCTCAAGCCCATGTTGACCCCCACCCCTATCATAAGTTTGGACCCCTGAGTTGTATCTTATTCCTTTTGGTAGAAGTACATAATCTCCTGTCCCATTTCTAGAGCCGTTCTAGAAACCCTGGTTGACTGGACTCTTGGCATACCGCTCAACTTTTACATCAGTAAGAATAATTAAGTGAAAGAAACAGACTATTCTAAAACATAAAGAATAGCAAAGAAGGGAGTCTAACCCTCTTCGATATTAAGAAGTACAACAGAGCAACTGTAATCAAAATGACTTGTATAAATTGGTATACTTGTATACTTGTATAAATTGGACTATGACGAATGGCACAGAAGTATGTCAGGATTTAGTATATGACAAAAAGAGACACCACTGAAATAAGTGAATGAGGATGACTTTTTAAAAAAATTTTTTAATGTTTTTATTTATTTTTGAGACAGAGAGAAAGCACGAGTTAGGGAAGGGCAGGCAGAACAAGACGGAGACAGGAACAGAAGCAGATCCATGCTAACAGCAGAGAGCCTGATGTGGTGCTCAGACTCACAAGGTGACCTGATCATGACCTGAGCTGAAGTCAGACGCTTAGCTGACTGAGCCACCCAGGTGCCCCAAATGAGGATGACTTATTAAATGTTACTGTAATAAGTGGTTTATAGCCCAAAGTAACCTACAGATGAATGAAAGAGGGAAATATTAAAAAGTAATAAAATATATTTAAAAGTAATGAGATAAAACAGAATTTAGTATCAGATCACAGAAGGAAAATTCTTCTAAGCATGAATGCATTGGATGAATCTAGTCAGCAAATCAACTCTATGAAAATTAAAATTTTGTAGTCAATCCAAAATTATATCACTAATTTGCTACACTTGAAATACATATGTAGCAAATATGACTAATAAGGACTTAATATATACACAACTCCTATAATTGATATGAAAACCTAATACCTCTATAGATATGTATTTGAAAACTATACACAGTGAAAAAGATGGATGACAGTATTTTATGATGTTAAGGTAAGAAAGCCCTTCCCAAGGAGTACATGAAACCCAGAATACCTAAAGGGAAACACTGATAGATTGTTTCAAAAAACATAAAGTTTTTTAAAATTTCAAATAGCAGAATGAATAAAGTTAAAAGAAAAATGTGAAGAAAGTATTTGCAACAAACATCAAAGGATTAATATTCATGAGATATAAACAGCTCCTAAAGATCAATAAGCTATCATAAGGAGAAAATGAACAAAGATGTGAAGACAATTCTCAGAAAAAATTCAAATAGCTATATATACATATACATATGTGGATTATATGTGGATTTTTTTGATAAATACAGTAAAGTACTGTAAATATATTTTCTCTTATGTTTTCTTTTTTTAATGTTTTATTTATTTTTTGAGGGGGGAGGGGCAGAAAGAGGGGGACAGAGGATCCGAAGCAGGCTCCACACTGACAGGCTGACAGCAGCAAGCCTGATGTGGGACTTGACCTCAACTGTGAGATCATGACCCGAGTCGAAGTCAGATGCTCAACCGACTGAGCCATCCAAGTGCCCCTCTTACGATTTTTTAATAACATTCTTATTGTAAGAATACAGTATATAATACATATAATGTACAAAATATGTGTTAAACAACTATTACTGGTAAGGTTTCCAGTCAACAATAGGCTATCAGTAGTTAAGTTTTGGGGGGAGTTACAAGTTAAATAAGGATTTTGACTGCATGGGGGGTGGATCCCCCTAACCCCCAGCATTATTCAAGGGTCAACTGTATATATGTGTGTGTGTGTGGGTGTGTGTGTATTTTCATAACCTCACTAGTAATTAAGGATATGCAAAGTTAAATAAGATAATGTTTTAAAATATTTTAAAAGTTTAAAAACATTGTGATGTTATTGTATAAGAGTAAGGCCCAAACTCTGGTAGCTAGTCTCCAAAGAGGGCCTCCGACAACAACAAAATTCTTCCCTTCCCTCTATGTGTATGCTGCTCTCCGCATCAAGAGGTGAAGTTTATTGTCCCTCTTATTGAATACAGGCTGCCCCTGTGACTGCTTTTACCAATAGATGGAAGTGGATATGTTGTTCTGGGACTTCTGAATCCAGGCCTGAGAGAACTGGTTACCTCCTCTCCCTTTTTCTTGGAATACTGCTTCTTAGAACCCAGTTACTATGGTGGGAGAAGCCCAAGCCACATGGAGAAATCATGTGAATTAGAGCCAAGACACTCCAGTTGACAGCTGCAACTGAGCCTGCATCAACTACTATTGATGTAAATGAATCTTCCGACCCCAAAAGATTTTGATCTTTGAACAAGACCTAATGAACAAGGCCTAATTAGCATTTTAATCTAATCAATCAGTTCACAAATTTCTCTTTGCTAGGGAAGGGATGGAGGAGTTGGAAGGGCTGGGGAAATATTTGTAACTCCCAGTGCACCAATAGCTGGGGTGGGGAATTTATTTTGCTCATATGGTGCATCTCTGATAAGCCCCACCCATAAAATTGCATCCCTGATGAGCCCAGTCTATAATTGGGCTTTAAGGCAGTCACTATGCACTATGGCTCCTATCTAGATGTGGAGCCTGTAATCTGTTTCATACTTGGCCCCTTGTTCTTTACTCTGAAGTGACCTGGCCATGTATCATGCCTTGACCTACCTATAAAATAAGCCACATCTTCCCACAAGTTGTGACAAGGAGTACAACCTACTTGGAGGCCACTTTCCTCTCTATGAATAGGAGAGAACTAGTAAGGAACAAATTAAAACAGTTAGTTTACTTTCTACCAATTAGATGCTGCCAGCACTTGGAAAGGGAAGTCAAGATGTAGTCATCCACCAAAGGATAAATAGTGGTCCCTCAGTAGGTTCCACTGCCCATACATGGACTTGAATTCTCCCTGCTTCTGGACTAAGTAAGAATGATCAAGGAGCCTGTGGATATCTGTTGTCTTCCCAATATCCCTTTTTCCACTGGAGAACATCCCTTCCCTGTCCCTAGTAGTTCCGGTAGTATTATCAAGTAGTGCCGTACCAACATCGTTGGGTAGAGGTGGAAAAGTGCCCTAGGCCTAGATAGTTGTAATGCTTCCTCTTACTGTCCACAGTAGTCAAATGAATGGGCATATGACACAGTTACAGACAATCAGAGTCACTACATGAGATATGCTAGAATATGGTTGGAGAGTAAGGCTCTTTTTCTAGAATTGAACGTTGTTGAGAATCATAAAGTCAAAAGATACACATGTCCTTGTTTCCTACCACAGAGGAGAGCAGAGCTGAGAGAGGGAATAATAAGGCCTAATGACATTGTTTAAACACCTATATCAAGCTATGCTTGAAGATAATACCAATCCTAGGGCTTTTCGGTTAATTGAACCAACAAATTCCCTTTCTTAATGCTTAAGGGAATTGGAGTTGGGTTTCTGTTAGTTATACCTAAAGAGTCTTGGGTAGCAAGGGGCACTATCCTTGATCCTTCCCTGACATTTGTATCTTGAATTATGAAAGGGAGGACACTAATTATTCACCCTTATCTATCACGAATGTATTAATTTGTGGGGCACTTGGGTGGCTCAGTCGGTTGGGCATCGGACTTCGGCTCAGGTCATGATCTCGCAGTTTGTGAGTTCGAGCCCCATGTCGGGCTCTGTGCTGACAGCTCAGAGCCTGGAGCCTGCTTTGAATTCTGTGTCTCCCTCTCTCTCTCCCTCTCCCCCATTCACACTCTGTTTCTTTATTTCTCTCTCAAAAATAAATAAACATTAAAAAAAATTTTTTAAGAATATATTCATTCTTCAGAGCCCTTGATCATCAATTCTGGGGGGGGGAGGGGTGGTAAGGAGGCAGGGCAATTCTCTTCATTTTTCACATGTAGCATCTGATAGAAAGATGAAGGTCCTTCTAACAGCTCAGTAGCTGTCCAATTAAAAATGCATATTGAGTAGCTATATAATAAAATACAAGATAATCACCATCATCAAGTGAGGGACCTCATGGAGACAAGATTTATATACATGCAATACCTAGATAGCTATCACAGGCTTGACACATTTTATAGGACAAAATAAAATGCACAAATAGCATGTACCATAAAAATTTGAGAAATTTCAGGGTTTCCTGGTCAGATGATAGAAAACCTCAAAAAAGAACCTGGAAAGTATCAGTATGCCAAAATGGTTAGGAAATTTGGCTCCTTAGGGCAAAGGGGCAAGTGGAAACTCTGGAGACCGACATTTTATTCCATTCCTTTTTGTATGTCGTCTCTCTCTTCCATAAAATCTGAAACCTGTTGCTCTTATTTATATTTTGGTGGTTGTTTTTTTGTCACTCCCTGTGTGTCCCTCAAAGACAGGAACCATGTCATGTTTACCAGTGAATCCCTGGCACAAATCTCAGGAACTAGTATAGAGCAGATGGTCAGATGCATGTTGAATGGAGGGATGAATGGATGGGGCAGCAGCACCAAGATCCAAGCCATTGGAGACTCACAGACCATTCCTCTTCTTCCTCCCTACCCTTCCTGTCTAACTTTCCTCTCTGCCATATAGGTGCAGTTAAAACATATGTCATTTGCCAGGATACAAGATGCAAATTAGTAAGTGCTGGGGAAGTAACAAATTAGAGTCACTGTCCTACATATTTCCCTAGACCTTGAGGACCTGGCTCTGCCAAGGGCTCCCTGCCCAGGGACATAAGCTGCTCTCTTGCCAGCTTGCTGTGCTGACAGCTCTAATTGCTAAATGAACAGTCTGTGTTTCTAGTGAGAGAGGTTCTCAAAGAGTGTTGGCTCTTGAAGCCCTGAGAAGGGAAAACAATATTGTGCAATCAAAAACTACCACCTCAGCAGGAGAGGTCAGGACTGGATTTTCCATTACAGGAGGGGTAAATTTGGAACCTGAAGGCATTCTTGGAATTTTGGTTCCCAAAGTGCAGTGGAACCCGTCTGATCATTGGAAACGTGGATGAGCTTTGCTTTCAGAACGCAAGCTACTATAAAAATAATGGTTTGCAAAACAAATTGTGTAGTGGTGGTAGAGTTTCTGGGTTCTACAAACATCACAGCATGAATCTTTAAAGTCCTTCCATAAATATATATTTTGGGGATAGATGCATATCGGGTAGAGAAATCAAGAATTCTGAAATTTGACCCTTAAAGAAGTGGCAGTTTCATTGAGGAATAAACCAGGCAGTCACAATGACATAATTAAGAGTGCTAGGCAAAAAATGATAAGGATCACATAACAGCACTCAGGAAGAAGAAAGAAATCATTGCTCCCAATGGTCTTAAGATAGATGAATTTGCAAATGAATATTTAGGTTATTGAAATCAGGAAACACCTGAGAAACTGCTGGAGAACTTCAGAAACTATTTTATCAATCAGGTCTAATCAGATTTAATGTGAAGAGTCTATGTTAAAGGCTTTTGGCCAAAGGTTTCTGGTCAACACTGAGAGTTGATAACATTTTCACCCACATAAGTCTTGATTTCTCATTAGTATAATCAATAATTTATTACATAGCTGTATTTTAGTTTCTAATTGGTCTATTTATAAAAGCTAATGATTTCGTTTTTTAATTTTTTTTTAAGTTATTTTGAAAGGAGCATGAGCAGGGGAGGGGCAGAGAGAGAGAGAGAGAGAATCCCAGGCAGGTTCCATGTTGTCAGTGCAGAGCCCCTAAACATTTTTCTTAATAAAAATAAAAATAAAAAAAGCTAAAAGGTGCCTGGGTGGCTCAGTTGGTTAGGCATCCAACTCTTGATTTTGACTCAGGTTATGATCTCGGCAGGTTATGATCTCATGGTTCATGGGTTGGAGCCTCCCACTGGACTCTGTGTTGACAGCATGGAGCCTGCTTGGGATTCTCTCTCTCCCCTCTCTCTCTGCCTTTACCCCCCTCATTCTCTCCGTCAAAATAAATAAACTTCAAAAAAAAATTTTTAAAGAAAGATATTTAAACAAACAGAAAATAAGAAAGAATTAGAAAGAATGGTACACCAAACAGCCATATACTCATTACTTGGATCCAAAACTGGGTAACATTTTGTCATATTGACTTTATCTTTGTGTATATACGTGTGTATTACTAAATCATTTCAAAGTTTATGTCGGTTATGATAGTTCATCCTTACATATTTTATGTTGTAGCTGTAAAAAGTTAAGAATATTCTTCTTATTAACCATAATACTACCATTAGACCAACAAAATGAACAATAATTCCCTTGTGATAATATCCAGCACACATTTATATTTTCCTATCTGTTCCAAATATATTTTATAGCTGTTTTAGCTTGTTACTTAAAAGATCACTGAAATCACAATTACCATTAAATAACTACTGTTGGTATCACTTATATTTTTAATTGCCTAATATCCCTTCCTATCATGTGTTAGGTTATAATCTAACACAAAGAAATTTTGGGTATCTCAGCCCTTTTTACAAGCCCTGGCTAGACCCTTTTCCCCTTTTTTGCCTTTGTTTTTCACTTTCTTTCAGCTGGCTCCCAACTTTTTAGTTTTACCTGCTTTTTGCTACCCTTCCAACCTGACACCACTGGCCTCTGCAGTCTTGGCCTCAGTTGTCTCCTGGATAGTTTTTGGACCCTCCTCTGGATCTCTTTCCTTCAGTTGTTACACCCTATTTGACCAAACCGGTGCCAACATTGGGCAAGCTATGCCTTGGACATCTACTGGGGTCCTCATCTAGGGAAATGGGACATTTTTGCATTTAGCATTTAGGGATTCTAAAGACCTGGAAATTTATCTTGCCCTCTCTTTGCTGTGGCCGAACACACTTCCACGGCTTCATTTCTGCTCCTGTTTCTCCATCTGGCATCTTCAGATTGATGCTTCATTGAACTACAGGTTTGGTGTCGTTCTCCAGACCTCAACTAAAAGAAGAGTTTTTCTGCATTTCAGCTGTACATTCATAGAGTCTTCCTTTTTAGGGTAGGTGGAGAAGGGCCAGTTCAGGATGCCCAGGTGCCCAAGGAAGCTAATGATTTGATGCTCCATTAAATCAATGCTTAAAGAGTATTTGTTTAGGGGTGCCTGGGTGGCTCAATCGGTTAAGCATCTGACTCTTGACTTCAGCTCAGGTTGTGATCTCACAGTTCATGGGTTCAAGCCCCACCCTGGCTCTGTGCTGACAGCGTGCAGCCTGCTTGGGATTCTCTCTCTCTCTCTCTCTCTCTCTCCCTCTCTCTCTCTCTGCCCCTCCCATGATGGTGCACTCTCTTTCTCTCTCTCTCTCTCTCTCTTTCTCTCTCAAAATAAATAAACTTAAAGAATATTTGTTCAGGGGCGCCTGGGTGGCTCAGTTGGTTGAGCGGCCGACTTCGGCTCAGGTCACGATCTCGCAGTCTGTGAGTTCGAGCCCCGCATCAGGCTCTGTGCTGACAGCTCGGAGCCTGGAGCCTGTTTCGGATTCTGTGTCTCCCTCTCTCTGACCCTCCCCCGTTCATGCTCTGTCTCTCCCTGTCTCAAAAATAAATAAACGTTAAAAAAAATTTTAAAAAAAAAGAATATTTGTTCAATGTTTCTTTAAAGGAAAAGTTACACACTATGTGGAGAGGCGTGGAGAAAGACAGTAGGTGATCACATACCACTTGCATACTTGACTCAGGAAAACAAAGACTTGCAGTTAACTAGACCCAACTCTTCTTTAAGTGTTGGAAAGAAGAAAGGAAGCAATGTTCCTGAGATTGAAATGGAGGGAAGGGCACTGACCCCGAGGACCACTTCATTCTAGCTGTTCTTGGGAGCAAAATGCCCAGAGCCAGCTTCTTTTAGTCCCAGCTGCCCACACTGAGTTCCTTGGCTTCTCCAGACTGAGGGCCGACAACCAAAGCATCCCTTGAAGGACTTGTGCCTGCCACCCACCAGCATGGCTTGGGCCCCCTGGAGCTTCAGCTTCTCTGCCACTTCAATGCCAGATATTTCAGATGTATACCACCTACAGAGAGGCTGAGGAGCTGCCCTATTATCACCCCCCCTCTCCCTGGTACAAGTGTTCACATGAACATGTGCCCAGCCTGAGTTCTTGCCAAGCAGCTGCATTCCCCTTCTAGCCTGAAGCTCTTCTCATTAACCACAACATCAGTTCCCCAGTAAGACCCCACTGACCTTTGTAAAGAACTCCTACCATGATTACCACAGCCTCAACATAGATCATCACCATATCTGGAGGCATTGGATAGTACAAATGCTCATTTACTCCTTTCATGTTCTGAAAGCACCACAACTGATTCATTGAGAAGGCAAGGTGATTTGTTAGGTCCATGGAAGTTGCTTTATAATACAGAGGCTGTAGTCTTTGTTTATCTCCACTCTAACTTTATCTGAGCCAGTCTGGAATCTTATAGTCTCTTATAACAAAGTTATACAGGCAACTCTATTCCAGAGGGACATCAGGTCTGGTACCTTAACCCTGTGCCCCTTTCTCATGGAAGGTGACCCCAGTGAAGGTCAAATACCATCCCAGGGAATGGGAATTCCAGCCTAAAATCAGCTTTCGGGCACTGTTGCTTAGGGACTCCACATCTGAGGGTGGAGCACCTATCCCATCACAGCCTGTAGCAGCTGCCACATGCAGGAAAGTTTTGTTCATACCAGGCAGGCTGCCTCTTTTAGTGTTTTGAGCTTTCAATCTCATAACTCCAGACAGCCAAAACTGCCAGGTAAACACTCTTTCCTGAAGTTCAAGGAGCATGTGCTCAGGCTTTTGCCTTGTCACCATGCTTTTTGACTAGGTTTAACTAGCCCTGAATATGGTCTACAAAGTACAGAATCAAAATTGACATCCTGTTCATTGCCACTACATGTGACTTCCACCCTGAAGTCAGGAGATGCCTGGGAATCCTGAGGATTTGATGCATCCTCCCAGTGCTTACTCATGTGTTTCTGACCCAAGCTCTTACCTGTCGTTTTCCATATTAGCCCCTGTCTGTACCTTCATAGCCAATGTGTTCATCAGTCAGGACCCACTTGTTAGGGCCCATTTGCTTGTCACCCTTACTCAAGGCTCACTCTAGTCTCTCTGTCACTCCTTGTTATTGGAAGACTTCCATTCCTTCACCCATGTTCACTCATTCCACATTGGCTCTACAACCTGGCCCCTACTATCCAGGGGCCATTGCCCCTAGGATGAACTTCCTGGTGTATGATCTCTGCTTTTGCCTCTGATTCTGGTCTCTGCTTTCTGGCTCCAGGCCACATAAACATGGGAAAGAGGTGCTCTGCCCACATACTATGCCTGGAACCCACCGAAGCCTAATCTGACTAATCTGGCTTTAGTCCTTATCTGGCCCCCCTTCTGACAGGAGAGGTTTAGACACCCAGAGTCCCAGACTTGCAGCTGGAGGACAAATACCAAAGCCATGTCCAAGGACGGGTGCCAACACTGAGGAACTCAGCCAATCCAGTCATCATGCAAGGAGCCAGAGACAAGTAATAAGATCCTGAGACAAGGTCAGGGAGCTGGGGAACATGAGAGTAAAGACCAGCAGGGAGAATGCTACAAATAGAAACTCCATCAACAGGGTCCCACATTCACACCTTAGGGTTTTCTAATTACATGTCTTTAAAGATATGCCTGCACATGTTTTACAAAATCATTTGGTTTTATCTGGCTTATTATTTTTTTACTAAATTTTCTTAATGTTTATTTACTTTTGAGAGAGGGAGAGATAGAGTGTGAGCAGGGGAAGAGCAGAGAGAGAGGGAGACACAGAGTCTGAAGCAGGCTCCAGGCTCTGAACTGTCAGCACAGAGCCTGATGCAGGGCTCAAACTCAGGAATGGCGAGATCATGACCTGAGCTGAAGTTGGATGCCACCCAGGTGCCCCTATCTGGCTTACAAAAAAAAAAAAAAAAAAACAAGCTCTTAATAAAAATCACCAGTCTCCTCCTTGGCCCTTGCAGCAACATTTTCCAACATTTTTACTGATTTTGTATGTATGTGTGTATGTACTTATTTCTTTTATATTATTCTCATATGTTAAAAATTTGGGGCTCGGCGCCTGGAGCCTGTTTCCAATTCTGTGTCTCCCTCTCTCTCTGCCCCTCCCCCGTTCATGCTCTGTCTCTCTCTGTCCCAAAATAAATAAAAAACGTTGAAAAAAAATAAATAAAAAATTTGGTTATATGTTTATTCTTAGAATTTTTTAAGTTTTAGACCATTTTGCCTATCACTTTTCTGCTTTGAAATATGGGGAATTAGTTTGATTATGCTACTGCCTACAGTATTAAAAAATGTACAAAGGACTTGTGTAGACAAGAGTCTGAAAAGATGCTCAACATCACCAGTAATTAAGACAATGCAAACCAAAACCACAAGATACCACTTCACACTCATTAGAATAGATATTACATATATATCTATATTATATCTATACTATAGATATTATATTATAGAATCTATTATAGAATAGATATTACATATATATCTATATTACATAATCTATATTACATATATATCTATATCCATATGTAATATAGATATATATGTAATATCTATTCTAATGAGTGTATATATATATATATATATATGACTTAAGAAAATAACAAGTGTTGGTGAGGATGCGGAGAAATTGGAATCCTTGTGTACTGTTGGTAAAATAGTACAGCTGCTGTGGAAAACATGGAAGTTCCTCAAAAAATTAAATGTAGAACTACAATATGATCCAACAGTTTTGCTTCTAGCTATATACCCAAAAGAATCGAAAGCAGGGACTAGAACTGATACTTGTACACCAATGTTCATAGCAGCATTATTCACAAAAGTCAAATTTCATTGATGGATTAACAGATACACAAAAGATTTAATGTATATGCAACAAAATACTAGTCAGCTTTAAAAGTGAGTGAAATTCTGATATATGCTACAACATGGATGAACCTAAAGACATCATGGCTAATGAAATAAGCCAGACCTAAAAGCACAAATATTATGATTCTGCTTATGTGAGGTACTTATGATAGTCAAATTCACAGACACACAAAGTAGAATGGTGATTTCCAGAGAACAGAAGAGGGGGACATGGGGAGTTATTATTTACTGGGTACAGAATTTCAGTTTGGGATGACGAAAACATTCTGGAGATGGATAGTGGTGATGTCTGCACAACAATGAATGTGCTTATGAATTGTAATGAACTGTATACTTAAAAATGGTGAAAATGGTAAATTTCATGTTATGTGTTTTTTACCACGATAAAAGTAAAAGAGATACCCTTCAAGGATGAAGATTTATCACCATGACAAAAATGGAATGTGCAGGAAGGACTGGTGGACTCCTTTTGTTTTCCTCTCTCCAACTGACACCATCCCCTATAACTTTATGATTGATTATTGCCTACTCTCTCTCACTTTGGATGCCTATTTATTCTGCATGCCATTATCAGATATCCACCTGGCTACCTCCCTCCTTCATTGTCTTTTGACCTCCATAATTTCTGATAGGAAGTCTGCTGTAATTCTTATCCTCCCCACCTCTATGCAAAGTACCTTTTTTCTCTGTCTACTTTTAAGATTTTCTCTTTATCGTTGGTGATACCCAGTCATAAAGTTATGAGCAGTGTCAGTGGTAGGGAGGGAAACAACAGGAGTCTACCAACACTTCCTCAGATCCCATTGCTATCCTGTAGTATATCTTCATCCTTGAAGAGTATTTCTGATTATGCAAGAACACCATATGGACTTGAGGACCCTGTTTTCCAAAGCTTTGAGATCATGTAGGTACCACTGTCACGAAACACCTGAGGGTCACCTTAGGAAAAGAAGCAGTGGAGGGTGGGGAAGTTATTTTGGAGTCAGATTTTTTTCCTAAAGAAGGTAAGTATTTCTTGTAGGATCCACTTACATTATTTACCCAAATCAAATTTAAACCAGAGCAGATGATCCTAAAATTGTCCATACCTACAAACACAAGTTGGAAATACATGAAGCAGTATGATAGTGTTGTGCAATGTAGTGGCCCTGCTTACCAGCCTCCATCCCACTCCTCACATTATTCACATTCCTGTGCAATGCTATTTCCTCAAACAGCTCTTAAACTGACCATTCTACCTAAAATAGCCATTTCTTCAACCATTCTTTAACCTTTGCTTTATTTTTCTTTGTAGCACTTAATCACAACATGGCATTCTATTATTTATTGGTTACTTGTTTATTGTCAATCTCCTCCGCTAGAGAATAAGCACCATGGTGCATTTTCATTGTCCTATTCATACCATATACCACAGCCTAGATCAGAGCCTGAACATTATAGCATATGCTCAATAATATTTGTTGAATGAATTTATTTATGTATTAACTTTATTACATTATTTATATTAAATGTACGTTTAACACATTTAACTATTATGCTATTTAATCTTACTTAAATTTCCTTTTCATTTTTATCATTTATTACTCATTGTGTAATCACTTACTAAGCCTCTACTTTGTGTTACGTATATAGTTAGCATGAGAGGTGGGAAGAGACAAAGATGTATAAAGAAATCCCCGCTTCCCGAAGGATAAAATTCAGTCCTTAGCAAGCAAAAATGGGACGTCCTAATTTAAGTGGAAAAAACGGTTTTATTTTTTTAAAAGCACTCCAGAAGTTAGGTTTGTTTCTAGAAATGTGAGAGAGTCTCTTTGCTCCCTTCCAGCCCTTTCAAAGAGTCCAACTCCCCAACTTCCCGACGGCAAAGCGCGGCGCCAGTTTCTAACACAACCTAGCTCAAAGCTCCTCCCTTGGTAATGAACAGTTGGGGAAATCCCACTGAGGCCCGCCCCTTGCCCCTCCTTGCTAGATTGAATGGCTCAGCCCGGTGGGAGGGGCCGCTGGTTAAGCCAATAGAAGGAAGCGCGAACAAGAGCCTGTGTAAACAAACCCAGCTGTGCTGAGGCTTGGGCTCCTCCCCCACGTGGGGGCCGGACGCACCCTTGGCCCAATGCCTATCCAGGACTAACGTAGCATCCTTTCAGCCAATCAGAGCCGGTGTCTCCCGAAAGGAGGCGCTCCACCCTGAGAGAAAGAACGAAGGGAGCAAAAAGACAGATGTTCATACCAATCGGAAGCTGGAACTTCTGAGAGAGTGGGCGGGAACTGCTTCACATTTAGACCAATAAGCACCACACATGCCCTTCTAGGTGAATGAGCGGCATCATCTTCCGTCCAATAGGCGAATGGGGCGGTGCCCAGCAACCAATGGCTTGGGTTCGGGGGCGGAGTAAATAGCCAGTGTGCTGTAAGAGATAACCTGGCGAGTGGCAGCGGCGCTTTTCCCGTGCTGTGGCTCGCTTACGCTTTGGTACTGGAGGCCAGGACTGTTTTGGCGACGGCGACCTCTGCGGCGACGGCTGAGGCTCTCGGAGGAGTGACGGAGTACGGTCTGGAGGAAGGGCTTCTGGTCAGCCCAGGTGGGCTCGGTAAGCGCCGTTCTCCTGGCTCTGGGGGCGCCCTGCGCCTCCCTTTCCGCAGCCGTCCGGGCTGCGAGGGGCGACACGCGCCCGTCCGAGCTCCTGTGGGGAGGGTAAGACGGCCGGTCCCACGTCGCGGCCATACGCAAGGAAGGGGCGTCCGCGGGGGTTACCCTCTGCCCCTTGCGGTCGTTAGAGGGTCCTTAGTCCCTTTCTCCCCGCACAGGCACGCTATTCCTCCCCCGCCCCTCAACTTCCCTGAGCCTCCTCAGCCTCCTTCGGACTGAAGCGAGTCCCCTCACTACCCCAGCGCAACACCGCGGGGGAAAGTGACCAGTGCTGCATCCCCTGGTCCCCTCCCCAGGCGGGTACGGGGAGGAGTTGCACATTTTCACCCCTCCCCCATTCGCGGGCCTGGGTGCGTTATCTGTGTTTCTTCCACTCCCTCCACCTCCCGCTTTACCCCAGCTTTCGTTCTTAATACCTTATTTGAGTTAGGAACCTTGGCCGCTTGTCTCTTGCCTTCCGTTCTGCGAGTGAGCCTTTACCCCTTCCACCACCTGAATTTCGTCTACATCTCTAATGGAAACTAACATTTTCCACTTGCTCCTTCCAAGCAGCTGGAAGGTGAATGCAAGAGATGCAGGATACATAGTACAGGGAGCTTTGCAAGATTGGGAATTTTAATCAGTTTTGTTAACGGTAAACTGTTCTTGCCTTCCTTAAAATGGCATTCGATCATAATATCCTCTCTGGAATCTTTGTCCCAGGACAGTCCTGATGATAGTTTCTGGAAATGCAGGCGAGAAGGGTTTACTGGCCACAAGAAATTGAAAATGTCTTATTATTATTTTAAGTAGGCAGTTTGCATTATACTTTGGCTTAACTGGAGTGGCAGAGAGTTTGCAGTGTAAGGGCCTGTCCATCCTCATTTATCATAAAATATACAACATGTTTTAGCTGTGTGGCTCAGTGGGATTGATCACAACCAGACTATGGATAATATGGCATTGAATCTGTTTAAAAACAATATTCTCTATTCCCCAGTCACAGAGGATTTGTATTTACATTCATAGTATATCAGTTTGTGTTTTAATGATATTGGTTCTAGCCATATGTTTCAAGATAATAGTGCAAACTGCGTTGTGCCTAAATAAAATTATGCCAAGAAATTTATGGGGAAAAAGTAACTTGTCACTTTAGAGTTTTGAAAATATCAATTTACATATTGGACAGTAAGAGTTTTGTTTTGAGGAGATTGAAGTATTGGAATAAGCGTGATGGGCCCCTTAGGCTATGTGTGTATGAGAGAGAGTCTTCACATAAATTGGAATTATTTTTCTTAGTTCAGAGGTGAAATGTAAGCAGTTAGTTTAATATGTACATTGTTTTTTGCAAGTTTTTGAAAAATTCTTATTGTTTTCCTTATTTGTAACATATATGTATATATATAACAAATAAGGAAAACTATATATATATATATATATATATATATATATATATCTCCTTGTATTTTACTGTGGTAAGACTGTACCTTGTATACAGAGAAATAAGTCATAGAGTGATTTAAAGGGAATCTTCACTCTGAGGAGGCAGCATTGTGTTGTCTAATAGACCATATGTTTGAGCCCTGTTAATAAATCACATGAAAAGGGGAAGATTTTAAAGCTTTTCGAACAAATGCCCAGGTATTGAGAACAATAAAAAGTATTAATTACAGAATTATTAGCAGCATTCATCAAAGAAAAGTCCTGAAAAACTGCAGATTGATGGGTTGGTTACTATTATGCATTGGTATAGGCTGCGACTGAAAACCGAAGTTATATTTTGCAGTCTTTTCAGGTGTATTTGTGCTTAGTAAATACTCGTTTGCAACTTTAAAGGCTTATAACTATGCTTTCTTCCTAGAGATTTTGTCTTTAAAGAGCTCACAGTTTAATGGAAGAGACACCTGTAAACCAAGAATTAAATGCAGAGGGAGAGGTTCTGCAGTGCAGGGTATATGTAGGACACAGAGGAGCACTGTGATCCGGTGTTCTGGCCTCATCGCCTGCTCTAGACTTTCTGATGTGCCTTTCCTAAACCAACCTGTTTATCTTACACACTTGGGTCTCTGTCTGTAGGTGCTGTTCTCGCTCCTTGAAAGCCTCTTCCACACTTCATACGCCTAGTGAGGTTCTATTGCAAAATCTCTTGAAGCCTGACACTGGCCTGCACTCCATCCAAATAATTGTTTGCTGTATCTTTCAGTTATTTTATTATAAATAAATACCTTTGATTTTCACTATTTGCAGTAATTTTGGTGTATAAAGCCACCTAGAACGCTAAATTGGCAAATACTGAACCACTGCTCCTAGGGAAAATATGTACATATATACATCTTACATGGATTATAATCTTAGATCCTAAATACAGTTAAATTATATTTTCTGTATTTTACAAGAGAGGAAATGAGGTTCAGAAGTATTAAGTGACTTGCCTGAGGCCACCCTCTAACAGGTGCCAGAGTTAGAATTCAAACCCTGTCTGGTTGGACTCAGAGCCAGAACCTCTTGCAGTACACTGCACTGCCCCCTACCATCTGTGTCCTTTAGTCATCTCTGCGACACATGGAAATACAAATGCAGAGCACTCCCTAGTTCCACCTTAGCTGGGAGTGTGTTTGAGGGCTGACTCAAAACTTTTGCACTTTGTGCATGTCTGTGGATGGCCAGGAAAGCACTGTGAGTATTGATTTCGTGGTTACAAAGAAATTTTAGCAAGTGGGATAATTCAAAAATACAGGATCCATAAAAAATGAGGATCAACTCCACTTGTAAATGACCTCTGGAGTATGTTTCTTTTTTTTTTTTTTAATTTAATTTTTTATTTTTTAAAATTTACATCCAAATTAGTTAGCATATAGTGCAACAATGATTTCAGGAGTAGATTCCTTAATGCCCCTTACCCATTTAGCCCATCCCCCCCCACAACCCTTCCAGTAACCCTCAATTTGTTCTCCGTATTTATGAGTCTCTTCTGTTTTGCCCCCCTCCCTGTTTTTCTATTATTTTTGTTTCCCTTCCCTTATGTTCCTCTGTTTTCTCTCTTAAAGTCCTCATATGAGTGAAGTCATATGATTTTTGTCTTTCTCTAATTTCACTTAGCATAATACCCTCCAGTTCCATCCACATAGCTGCAAATGGCAAGATTTCCTTCTTTTTGATTGCCGAGTAATACTCCATTGTATATATATACCACATCTTCTTTATCCATTCATCCATCAATGGACATCTGGGCTCTTTCCATACTTTGGCTATTGTTGATAGTGCTGCTATAAACATGGCGGTGCATGTGTCTCTTTGAAACAGCACACCTGTATCCCGTGGATAAATACCTAGTAGTGCAATTGCTGGGTCGTAGGGTAGTTCTATTTTTAGTTTTTTGAGGAACCTCCATACTGTTTTCCAGAGTGGCTGTACCAGCTTGCATTCCCATGGAGTCTGTTTCTTGATAACCCTTCTTGCAGTCCACTGTAGAATGTTCCTTTTCTCTGATAATTTGTTCACTTATTCATTTATTCAACAAATATTTATTAAGCACTTACTATAAGCTAGGCTTTTTTTATACTTTGGTGAACAAAGAGATTAAGCTCTTGCCCTTACTGATATTATATTTGAGTAAAAGAGATAGACACCTAACAGCTCAGGGAAGAGGTCCAGGTTGGAATGACAAATTAACTTGACCACCTCACATCCCCCAGCATATTGACTTACAGAACATTTCTGTTCTACTCTGTGCATAAACTCTTCCTTTTAAGTCTCTCTCTGTAGGGGCACCTGGGTGGCTCAGTCAGTTAAGCATCCAATTTCAGCTCAGGTCACAATCACACAGTTCGTGAGTTTGAGCCCTGCATTGGGCTCTGTGCTGACAGCTCAGAGCCTGGAGCCTGCTTCAGATTCTGTGTCTCCCTCTCTTTCCGCCTCTCTGCCACTCGCAGTCTGTCTCTGTCTCTCTCTCAAAAATAAATAAACCTTAACAAAAAAAAAGCCTTAAGTCTCCCTCCATTAACCTGTGTCAACTTGTACTTGTCATTAGTTGATTTTGAGGCCATTTACCCATGTAACTGGCAGGATTTTCTAGAAGGTTCAGGCTGATTTGGTCTTTGATTTCTGGCTCTGCCAACTACCAACTGAGTGACTTTGGTCAAGTTGTAGAACTCTTAAGCCTGTTTCCTAATTTCAGAAGTGGTGATATGATGTGTTAGGCCCTTGTCAGTTAAAAGGAAGAAGCACATACATAGAGAGAATCCTAAGCAGGCCCCGCGTTGTCAGCAGAAGGCCTGATGTGGGGCTTGAACTCATGAACCGTGAGATCATTACCTGAGCTGGTCAAGAGTTGAACGCTTAACCAGCTGAGCCGCCCAGGTACCCCCACATGTTACCTTTGATGATGAGGGTTTACTATAAATTTAAATGGGAAGTCATCTCAGCAGCCATATTGTCCCTTGGCCCTACTGCTTTCAAAGCTTTAAAAAATAATAACTGAGCAGTATTTAGAATAGGATTTGAGCTCTGGAGACCTTCCTTCTTTTACTTTTCTCACCCAACATTTGTATTTTCCAAGAGAGAAACTGATTGTATTGGTTTGTCACCTAAAATAGAGGACCCCTATTGGGTAGAATTTTTTTTTAATTTTTTTAATGTTTGTTTATTTTTGAGACAGAGAGAGATAGAGCATGAGCATAGGAGGGGCAGAGAAAGAGGGAGACACAGAATCTGAAGCAGGCTCCAGGCTCTGATCTGTCAGCACAGAGCCTGACTCAGGGCTCGAACTCACAAACCGCGAGATCATGACCTGAGCCAAAGTCGGACTCTTAACCGACTGAGCCACCCAGGCACCCCTGGGCAGAATTTTGAGCCAAGCCATGTCCTAGGTGATCTCTCTCTCAGGTTCAACCTGTAGATTGTCCTTAGTTAGGGCTCTGAGTGCTAGTCCAGGTGCTTGTGGCCCAAGAAGTAGGATGTTTTCATGTATTATCTGTTGCACAGACCTCAGCATATATAAAAAGAACCCCTTGGAGACAGTTTTTTCAGAAGACAGTTGAGAATATAGCAGTCCTTAGAGCTTTGTAGACATCTGTCTAATTCAAATACCTATCTAACGTGATCATTGATAATGTCTAATAAAGAACCTAACAAAGTAAACACATGTCGAATATTTCATAAATCTTCCTTTTGGTATTGCATTTAATATTATTATAGTGTGGTTTTTGTTCATATGGCTGTCTTCCTTACTAGGCTGTCAGCTTCTTGAACGTGGGGTCCACATCTTTATCTTACATAGTAATAGGTGCACAAATATTTGACTTGAGGAATTCCCCACTTTTCCTGAAAGGATGGGAGGATATGAAGGCTTCCAAAGAAGGTATTGTTCAAACTGATTCTTAAAGGGTGAGTAGGAATGTTTTCCAGATGAATAAAACTGTATGACCAGCAGGGACCAGCAGGTGCAAAGGCCTAGAGATATAAACAAACAAAGATCACCTAAGGAAAAAACTGAATGGGCTTGGCTAGAAGACATGTCACAACTGAGTTTACTATGACCACTGTTGCTCAGTAATGGATGCAAGTTTTAGGGAGAGAGCATAATATTCTCGGGCTGTTGGCAGGGTATCACTAACAGCTTAGAAATATAAGAATTGAATTCTGGGAAACTGTTATACCATAGTGACTTTATTTACTTCCATCATGAAGTTCATATGTGCCCCATACTGTTCAAAGTGATGAAAATATAAACAAACTGATTCTCAAGAAGCTCACCATCTATCAAGGAGACAGATGGGTGAACTGATTTATCACATGTTAAGTGAGATAATAGAGATATAAATAAAAGCTGTCTAAACCAGCAGAAAGGAGTAGTTAGTAATATAGAGAGCACTGGGGAAGATTTCTCAAGTGAGATAATATTTGAGCAAGGCTTTGGTGGGTGAAGAGGAAGGAGTTCACTAGACTGAACATAGAAACTTTTTAAAGAATTAATATTTTTGTGGTAGAAAAGATTTAAGAGCTATCCATGTTTGTCATATCTGTTGTGGGTGTACAGTTAATAACTATATTCAAGCAGTTTCTCTAAACACAAGATGTGAATAGTTATGCCATAGTAGAAGAATTTTTTGTTAAACTGGATTAAACAAAGGTTTCTGTGATGCAGGACTTCTCTAGGGCCTTTATTACATTAATGTCCTCTGTAAATTATGGATCTCCAAAAGGGGTATATTGTATTTAACCATGGCCTTTCCTTTCCACCCCCTCTGCAGCATATCTAATCATCTTTTGGAACAGAATTATATGAGACATATTTTGAGGAATGATGAATTAAAATGTACTTTAACAAACCAAGATTTATCAGTCGTCTCCATGTGCATTGCAAAACAACCTGTATAATTTTATAGGAAAGAAGGAGAGATATTGAGGAGAAAGAATACATCCTAGTCAACTTATTGTCATCTTGGTCAGTAAGTCCCAAACTTAAAAAAAATGTTTTATATTCACATGTTTTATACCTCATGTTTCCATGAGGTATGTGGAGACCAGACTAGAGCAGGGCAAAGACAAAGGGTGTCTTGAAAGTAAGAATCTTCCAATGTGAGAGGATGTTACTTTTATCAGGCATTCATTTTGGGCCATATTAGATGTATATTTTGCCAGTTAGGTAATTTATTTATATGCATACTAACTCTGGAGTTTTGGGAGTTGTATGCTAATGTTCTCCCTTCAATAAGATCTGATTATATGAGCTTTAGGGGCTGAGGCCTTATACTGTGTAATTTTAATTCATCTGTCAAATTCTGATTATGTAATTAACTCCAAGTTACTGTTAAAATTAAGGAAGTGGCAATAATGTTTCTGATAGTGTACTGAATTTGCAGTCAGAAGATCTGGGTTTGAAATTTGTCTCTGCCAGGTTTCTATTTGAATGACCTTGAGCACAACTGCCTAACCATCTGTTGCCTCCTTTTCTGTTTTGATAGAATGAAAATACATAGGGTTAGTGTAAGAATTAAATAATGCACATAAGCGTACTTTAGAAACTCTGAAGCACTGTACAAATATAAGACAGACTAACAAAGTATCCAGCTTAATTTGAATTAACATTTTTTTAGTTTTTAATTTTATATTACAGAAATAGTACATTAATTCTGAAAAATTAGAAAGCATTGATGGGCAAAAATGGAGAAGGGGGAAGCTATAGAGCACTCATACTAAGATCCACCATACTGGGGCACCTGGGTGGCTCAGTCAGTTAAGCGTCTGACTTTGGCTCAGGACATGATCTTGAGGTCTGTGAGTTCGAGCCCCGTGTTGGGCTCTGTGCTGACAGCTCAGAGCTTGGAGCCTGTTTCGGATTCTGTGTCTCCCTCTCTCTCTGACCCTCGCCCATTCATGCTCTGTCTCTCTCTGTCTCAAAAATAACTAAACGTTAAAAGAAATTTTAAGAACATCCACCATACTACAGCAGTGGTTCACATTTTGATGGGTTTATTTTATACCTTTTGTGCACATTCATCATTTTTTTATAGAAATGTGTGTTTTAGTCATTTTATTTTTATGAGATGAATCCCTAAGAGTACAATTGCTTGATTCACAGAATTGTTACATCTTTTGCTACATAACGCTATATATAATGAGAACTAGAAAAGGGGCTAACTTCTCAGTCTGGTAAATGTGTGACTTTGTAATCATCTAATATCTTGAACCATTTCATAAACTTCCTCAAAGGTACATTCAAAAATGAATTTGGGGTGTGTGTGTGTGTGTGTGTGTGTGTGTGGTTATGCTTGGCATTATTGTTTGTAATAGCATAATAGAAATGACTCCAGTGTTTGTCAGTAGGGAACTAGTTAAGTAACTCTGGTACATGCAAACCCTGGAATATTATACAGTCATAGAAAAGTATGGGGAAGACTATGTACTGATGGAAAAGAGCTCTAAGATATATTGTGATTTTTAAAAAAGGGTCACAGCATGCAACCATGTATTTAGAATGCTGTTTTTTGTGCTGAGAGAGAAAGAAGGGTAGAGTAAGAATATGCATTCATATTTGCTTATAATTGCAAAAAGAAATCTGAAACGATGTATAAGATACCAATGGAAGAAATACAAATGGAAATGGGATTTTGGCATATGCCTTTATGTATATTTAAAACATTTTTTTGAATCATGTTTGTGTTACCTTTTCAAAAAAATGAGTAGAGGGACACTTGGGTGGCTCAGTCAGTTAAGCATCCAACTTCAGCTCAGGTCATGATCTCATGGTTCATGGGTTCAAGCCCCCGCATCAGGCCCTGTGCTGACAGCTCAGACCCTGGAGCTTGCTTTGGATTCTGTGTCTCCTTCTCTCTGCCCTTCCCCACTCACGCTCTTTCTCTCAAAAGTAAACATTAAAAAAATTGAGTAGAATGAGTGAATGAAATGGAGTTATGAGAAAGAAGAGTCTGAGGATATCAGGTGAATACATAACAATAGTAGCAAAGATTGGAAGAGTGGCCCCAAGAACGGTTTGGCAGGGTTGTTTTTTCTCCTTTTACTCAATTTTGTATATTTAAAAAATATGTGGAGCACAATAAAACAACTGAAATCAATGTTTCCAGGTGGTCACCCCATGGCTTAAGTAGCTGCTTTCTTTTTCATGTTCACTTGTAGTGTTTTTTAATGCATACATATGATTTTCAATTGTAATCATACTTTTCTTATTTTTTAGCTTACCTAATTATGTTTTTTCTGTGTTGCTACTAGAGAACCTTCAAAAATAATGAAGGTAGGGGCAGCTTTGTCCAGTGCACATCCCAGAAGTGGGCTGCTAAACCTCATGGGGCAGGAATTCAAGCCCCATAGTCTACGTGTGACACACATACATGAGGAAAAATAAGAAAGAGATTTAAATATTTATAAACAAAAATATTCCTCCCTAATATAAAAGAAGCCGCATTCTTTTTTATAATAATTAGGAAACAAAATATGAAGAAAAATGATCTGTAATTTTGCTACCCAAATGTTTTTATGCATTGCATAGAAACATTTTTTACGGTAGAATCATTGTGTGTGTGTGTGTGTGTGTGTGTGTGTGTGTGTGTGTATTTCTGACAACTATAGGGATGCTCATGTAGTTTTTTTCCTTTGCTTGTTAATATGAAAAAATACATTTTTATATTTCTTAATTTTAGACTATCCTTGCATTTCTGGACTGAACCCTATTTGATCAGGGTTTGGTTTTGCTTTGTTTTGTTTTTTAATTACTTGCTTGATTTTATTTACTCATGTTTTATTTTAAAGTGTATGGTTATAGCATGGAAATCGATCTGTGGTTTTCTTTTGTGCTATTTTTGTTCTGTTTAATATGTTGAGCTACCTGTAAACTAATCATTAGAAGGCTTTCTTCATTTGTGCTCTGAAACAGTTCCATGGAAATTATCTGCTTTTTGAAAGTAGATGCTTTGTGAACTACAGACTAGTCTTGCCCCCTTCTTTAAAATGCAATATTAGGGGAAGTGAAGTTTTAACATAGTGATTTTAGTATAAACAGAAACAGAACAGTATGTAATTGCTTTTGTTTGATAGTGGTGTTCTTGGTGTCTTTTTATTACCACAGCTAATACTGAAATATTACACTCACCATCTGAGGGTTTACAGGGACCTTTGTTTTAGTATCGAGCAGATGTGACTGTTTAGTTCTGCAGCCTTGCAGATATACAAAATGTGCCTCCCAGGGCTCTGCTTTATGCTCACTGAAAGCAGTAAGTAATGCAGTGAAACTTTGCCTCGCTAGAATCTTTTAATGAATGGGGAGTTCTGGTTTAATTGTGTTAACTTGGAAGTATAAAGATGAAAAATCCTAAACTTTAATTCCCTGTTGAATACAGTTCTAAGATGTAGCAAATAATTCCACTTCTCTTCTCTAGTAAGCTTGATATATTCAGACCTAGATGATGTTTTATTACATAATTCTTGAAGTGTCTGAGGCTTACATTATGAAAATTCTTTTTTGGAACTTTAGATATAAGAAGATGTAAAAGTGGCATTGTGTGAAATCAAGCTGGATGGGAACTGATGCTTATTAAGTATACATTTTCAACTAAATCTCAGATTGCAGTGTGGTTTTTTATTTAGCTCCCAAAAATAAAATACATTGGGTTGAGGGTAGGAGTTGTGAGGAGATTATGTCTTTTAATTGGATGTCTTCATTTCATATCAAGATAGAATATATAGTACCCCTGGCTTTGGACCAACAGAGGAATCACTTTTTTTTTTTTTTTTTTTTTTTTTTTTTTTTACTTGCTGTACCGGCAGTGGTTCTCACAACTTGAGTCTGCTTCAGAATTACCTGGAGGGCTTATTTCAACACAGATCACTGGGTCCCATCCAGGGTTTCTGATTCAGCAGGTCTGAGGTGGGGCCTGAGAATTTGCATTTCTAGCAAGTTCCCAAGTATTACTGACGCTGTTGGGCCTGGGACTAAATTTTGGGAACCACTGCTGTATGCTAACTAAATACTAGAATTCTAGCTCTAGAAGAAAGCTGAATTTGGTTTGGGAGTATAAGAAGTACATAGGTTATGGAGCAAATCCTGAAAGATTCACCCCTCTTGCTGCCAGCATGGTGTTGAATTCAGGTAATCGGCCATACACAGGGACATAAAATAATTCTTGTTTCATGACTGAAGCCCTAGACAAACATCAAATGAGAGATGTTTCATTTGCAAAGCTTAGAGAATAAGGGATTCTGGTCAAATAGGATTTAGTGATTAACCCCATGAGAATAAGAATTATTTATGTGTCATTTTTGTGTCCCTCATCATTTACTATTTAGCCTTACTTACTTGTTAATTTTTTTTAACTGGGACAGAACTTTGATTGCTTATTGAAAGTTTTGTGTGTTTTTAAAGATGTTAGCTATGTTTATTCTTACTATTACTATACTATTACTATATTACTATTTTTTAAAGATAGTAACAAGACAATAAGAGAATTTTTTTCCCCAAAAAAGAAATTATTGGAATGAGTTGTTATCTTATTGGAATGTTGGAGAATATAGCCTGCTGCATAAAACATCAAGCATGCCGTGGATTTTCAGTTGTTTTCGTTATTTGTCATTATGTTGTTTGATGTAATATTATTAATTTTTGTAATCCCCCTAAGGAAAAATGAAAGTCAAAATCATAGACCTGGAGCGACAGCTGGACAGAGAAGACAGCTATGAAGGAATAGGTAGATACACACACACACACACACACACACACACACACACATATACACACACATACATGTATAAATACATATTCATACACACATATATTTTTTAAATTATTTTTTTCAGCAAAGACAGATGTACCTGTGCTGAACTTAGGCATCACTGAATCTTTGAGTTGAAGAGAAAGAAACTCTGGAAGCCACACCTTTTCACAGAGTTTTGCTTCAGCAGGCTTTTCTCGCTTGTCTACTACCTAATTTCTGTTGTTCTACTGCTAACAGCCTCAGTTTGCAAGTTGACCAGCTGGTCCAGCATTGACTATGGAGGAATAACTGGTATTACAAACAGTGGGTTCGGCAGACTCCCTATTTGTTCCCCTTACTCCCTCAGAAAAGAAGTGGGGTGAGGAAAAGAAAGGTAGACCTAGATCCTATAGACTAGACCAGTGGTTCTGAAGCTGGTCAGAGACACCAGAGACATCAGAGACCACCCACAAGTTTTCTAAAATTCAGTGTAAATGTGGCTCACCCCTAGACCTTCTCCTGCGATGGAGCCTGAGGGACTACATTTTTAATAATTTCCTGAAGTGATTTTTTTGTTGCCAGCTGAACTCTATGCCTCTGACCAGAACAGTGTTGGTCTCCAGTAAATTTCCATCCGACTGTGGTGAAATAAGAAAAATTAGGACCACATAGTGTTTGTCATAAAGTTAAATTTATTCAATTTAAAGAATTGTCTTTTGCATTGAATTAAGGCCTTCCTGTGTTCTTTGGTGTTGAAAATATCCTTTTATAAAATGATGCTAAGGATATTTTTACCATCCTTAGTTAAAAAAAATTGCAATTCTATGTCATCTTCAAAATATTTTTTAAAATTTACTGGCCTATGAGATCCTGAAGACTAAGCACCTCTGATCTAATCATTCTTGGAAATTGTTTTTAAGATACTTTGGAATACAAATCCATAGAGGATCAAAAACTTTTGGCTAGATGAGTTTCAGAATTCAGAATTTTTCAAATTTTAGAGAGATGCTTTCTCTGTGTGTTACGTAATGCCCCTGTGATCTATTGCAGCACCCTTAGTCACACACATTAGTATTTCTGAGCAAAACAGGAGTATTCACACTAAGTGGGATAAATGTAGGCTATGTATAGCTTCACATCAGTTCAAGTCTTAATGTCATCTGAGTTTTGACATAAAGCATATGGAAATTTTTTAGCTTCTAGAACTTTTTGGATTTTGGAATTGTGCATAAGGAATTATATACGTGTTTGGGAGTCTGCTTTCTCATCCTAAAAGGGCTGGCAAGCTTCAGATTCAGTGGAGCTTTGTATGTTTATGGTAGAGAACATAATTTATTACACCAGCATTACTTTGTTCATATTTTCCTTCCAAAGACCTAGTCCTTTTGTTAAATAGCATTTTCTTCAGCCTGGTTTCCCTACTCCCATTAGCAATATTTGAGGAAAATCAGAGTTTAATATCATAAGCATTCTGGAGCTAAAGTGGGAAGTGCAAGAGTATTAAGGAAGTAGCTAAGAGCGTGAACCTTGGGAATAGGAAGACCTGAACTTAAGCCCCGATTCTGGCCCTGACTATATTATCCCTTAGGCAAGGTGTTTAATTTCTGAATGGTGGGGAATTTATCTGAAAAGCAGGGATGATATCAGCACCTATCTCATAGGATTGTTGTGAACATTAAGAGAGAACATTAGTGAAGTACTTAGAACAGCTGTTATTTTATTCTTGTCTTTTCCCCTTGTATTTGGATGGATTACTTGTTTCCTCCTTGTAACTTGATTGTCCTGTGGTGCCCTTTTATTCCCTTAGACGTCTGGGAAAACTTGTTCAAGTACTTTCCCAATTCACGACTAATTTCTACTCTGCCTTTACAATATAGATGTCAAATTCTGTCTCTTCAGTGGTTTCCACACCAAAAAATCCATCAGCTCCTGAGCTTTTTTTAAATGTTTATTTATTTTTGATTGGGGGGGGGGGGGGAGAGAGCCAGGGAGGGGCAGAGAGAGAGAGGGAAACATGAATCTGAAGCAGGCTTCAAGAACTGTCCTTCTACCACAAATTAATTTTCAAGGAGTTTCTCTACCCAAAATGGTACCTTTCCTGAAAAGACTTCTAGTGAATACAGTTTTCTCAACCTCATTATGTATGTATTTAGAGTGGTTGTCTCCTTTCTTCCCACTTTGTTGTAGCAGACAATTTTTTTTCCAAAAATATATCAGATAAAATGAGCATGTGGTCCCTTTTGGTGATATTTGTTGAGAATCCATGGTATGAATTTCTTCCAATTTAGATAATTGCATGATGGCAAGCTTTTATGCCTAGCCTACAGCTCTTGAGAAGACTATTATAACCACCTGCTGTTATTAAATGCTAAAATAGTAAACAAGAGCATATAAAAATATTTCCTAGAATAGAAGTAGGGATTTTTTTTCCCCCTCAAGAGTAATTTAACCTGTTAAAAACAGATTCCTGAGTTATGTTGTCACTGGCTGTGGGCAATATCTGTTAATACTCAATGAAGAATGCTCAACCACAGATCATAGCCCCTAAGCACATGGGTCTCCTTCCTAGGAAATGAGATTTAGAATACAGCATTCTGAAAATGACAGTCAATAAATTATTTATTGAGGACCTGATGGGCACACAGAGGCACGCTAGAAGCTGTAAAGACTTGATTCTTGCCCTCAAAAATGTCTAAGGGTATAAATAGACTGTTCCCCAAACAAATGAATAATGCTTTCGTGAGTATATGTATAATCAAATGTAAAATGGGGGTGGAAATAGGGGAGACTTTAGGCAGAGATTATATTCAGGTTTCTACAGTGTCATTTCTGATACTATGCACAGATTGTATTCAGGTTTCCATACTGGTATTTTGATATTACTGTGCATTTAAAAGACAAGTTAAAGCATCGTCAGATTAGTCTAAGACATTTAGAGGCCTTTATAATAGCATATATCTATCCGGAGCTGGCTGGATATGGAGAATTCAGCGTCCCTACAATGACCACCATTTGATGTTATCCTGGGAGGACAATTGATGGCCTTTACCTGGGGAAGTGGAACTTGAAGGCAGACCTCTGGGGTTCAGAGAACTTACCACTGACTGTAGGCAAGTCTGTTGGTTCTACCTTAGAAGTGACTTTAAATGCTTTATGGAATGCATTTTATGTCTGTTCTAGACATTTCCAATTGGATAATATCACAGGCATCCTTGAGGTATTATTTCAAAAAAATTGTGGGTTGTTAATAGGTGTTAGATTAAAATTGTAATAAATTAATAATAAAGGCAATTATTTAATTAAGGAAATGTTTGGTAGTAAAGTTAAATAGGATTTCTCAGAGCAATGAATTTACTTGGCTGTATTTTTGGTTTGTTTGTTTGTTTGTTTTTTGCAAACAGCATTCACCAGTTTGGGAACTGCTGATGTAGGAATTAGGGTAATTAGGATTTGGATTATTCCACATAGAATTTGCCACTTTATTGGAGGAATTGTTCTTAGTCTTTAGTCTTTCTATACTCGGAATCACCTATGGGAGTTGACAAACAAAAATACAAATGTCGGGCGTTGGTTTGAGCCTAACAAATTATAATATCTAAAAGGTATGATGTGGAAAAGCTTCCCAGTGATTCTAATGTACTCTAGAGATTGTGAACTACTGATTAAGAATATGCCTTCTGGACACTTGCTAACTGCATTCTTAATCCTATTTGAGTATGCTAATAAGCTTTTGAAAGCAGCTCATCAGCTTCTAATTGCAGGTAAGTTCACTTCTCTGTGCGCTTAACAAGCACATTGACATTCTATTTGCAAGCCCTTTTCTTGCATCAAAGGAAAAATAACTAATGGACCATTTGTGTATTGAGGTCAATATAGGAAAGCTTAGCAAGGTGATTACTTATTTATTTTTTGTTAAAGTCCATGTAGCTTCTCCAAGAACAAATGAAATGGAAATAGAGGGGACAAGATCATTCTAATTAGAGGTTGACTTGGAACCTGTTTTTTAATCTCCATGTACATATTCTACATGTTTTTCCCACCTCATTCCCCAAAAAAGCTGAACTATTCATCCTGCCTTCTTTCCACCTTGATCTTTAACCAAATGATAGAGAAAACCTGATGGGTTTATTTACTTATTAAAAGAAGGGGCTCTTCGGTGATTCAGTCGGTTAAGTGTTCGACTTCGGTCGGCTCAGGTCATGATCTCGCAGTTTGTGAGTTGGAGCTCCACATCTGGCTGTCTGCTGTCAGCACAGAGACTGACTTGGATCCTCTGTCCCCCTTTTTCTCTGCCCTTCACCCACTCATGCACACACACTCTCTCTCTCTGTCTCTGAAATAAACAAATATTTAAAAAGAAGACTGTAGAACAAGGCAACAAATTATTTTAGCGTAAAGTATAACATGGTATACAAAAATATGTTCTACATGAATTTAAAATGCTTTATGAAATATTTCTTTTATTGCTTATGTAGATTTAAGATAAAACACATGCACAACACACACACACACACCACCTGCAAAAAATTTAGAAGGCGTTTGGTAGTTTATCCAGCAGCTGTCCAGGTAGGGAGACTTGTATTTAGGGGGATTTAGGGGAGCAAATTTTGCCACCCCAAGATATGCCTCTATGGAATATTGATTGTTTCAAACTGTTTTATTTTTTAAGAAACTGCAGACCCAGAAGAACCTCTAAAAACTAAGTAGAGACATTTACTAGTATAAGGGAAATCTCCATTTGTAAGAATGCCTCCCTCAGTACCAGGAGAAAGGGAACGACTGAAGGCATGGGCTTAAATCTTAAGGCAGACTTCAATCTGTGTAACAACCTTACCTGTGTTTACTGAGCTTTTCTTGTAACCTTCCATAACTGACTTTCCACTCTCAATATTTCTTTTGTCTTTAGCTGGAGGTGGTATTTAAGGTGATGGCTTTAGCCATTTCAGTGAGTTACTGAATTTTCCTGGGTCCTTCCCATGTCTACAAGAGGTATACGTGTTAAACTTCCAATTTTCTCCTACAAATCTGTCTCGTGTCAATTTGATTCTTAGACCAGCTATAAGAATCTTGAAAAGTAGAGAAAACTTTTTTCCTCCGCAACAAGTACATAAGCATCCCTGCCACCAAGGGAAGTAAAATATCCTGCGACGTAGTAAGGATGTTTCATGTGGCTTTGTGATGGATAAAATCTCTCTCCTGTTGCTCTTTTTTCCTCAGTTCTGACTATATGTTCATCATGCAGCTGTCTGTTACTAATTAAGAATCCCTGGCATTTAGATTTTGAATTAGGGAATGTATTGGCTATTCAAAGTATCCCTTCCTGCCTTCCCATGGCCTACACTATCAGTCATTTCTTCTTTCTCCTCTTTTGTAGCCTCTTCTTCATTAGACCATTTCTATGAACATTTAAACAAGCTCTAGACTCTCCGGTCATTAAAAAGTTTCCAGGGACCTCTCACGTCTCTAGTTTCTGTCCATTCCTGTCCCTTTCCTTGGCAGCTAGACTCCTTGAAGGAGTTATCTTATACTTCTTGTCATGTGCAACTCACATCCCCTCCATTTGACTTTCCTCCTCATTTCTGTTCATGGAAACTGCTCTCAGTAAGGTCATCAGAGACCTCCATGGTCCTGAGTTCTGTGGATACTCCTCAGCCTTTCTCTTGACCTTTTAGCAGACTTCAACACACTCACCTTACTGGATTTATTAGTTTTCTATGACGGCTGTAACAGATTACCGCAAACAGGTAGCTTAAACCAACATAAATTTATTCTCTTGCAGTCCTGAAGGCCAGAAGTAAAAACTCAAGATGTCATCCAAACTGCACTCCCTCTGGAGGCTTTAGGAGAGAGGGAGTCTGTTCTTTGCCTCTTCTAGTGGCTACTGACATTCCTTGACTTGTGGCACATCACTCTAGTCTCTGCCTCCATGGTCACATTGCCTCCTTCTCTTCTCTTCTTTTCTTATAAGGACACTCATCATTGGATTTAGGGCCTACTGGGATCATCTAAGATGATCTACTTATCTCAGTGTTCTTAATTTAGTCACATCTGCAAAGACCCTTATTCCAAATAAAGTAACTTCCTGGGTTCTAGGGATTAGGATGTGGACATATTTTGGGGGGAGGGGGCTACCATTCAACTCACTATACAGAGTTCTATCTTCCCTTGATTTGTGTGATGCCATACTTTTCTACTTTCCTTCTAAACTCTATGGCTTCTTCTCAGTCTCTTTTTCTGTATTTTCCTCCTCCTCTACCCGACTTTTAAAAATGTTCACATGCATCAGGTTGGGTCTTGGATCCTCTTCTAATCTCACTTTGCCCTCTCTTTCTAGGTAATATCTTCTAGTCCCGTGACTTCTATTACAATTTATATAAACGACCACTCCATATTTCTTTATTTAGTCAGAACTTTCCTATTCTTGATGCATATAGACAACCTACTTAACATAGTCATTTGACTGTTTCAGAGGCATTACAAACTTAATGTGTTCAAAATAGAACTCCTCACCCCATTTACCCCCACTCCTCTTCACCACCCAAGAAAAGTTTGCGCTTCCCACAGAATTACTTAGTTCAGTGAATAACATTACCATCCACCCAGTTGCTTGCGCCAAAGTTATCCTTGATATTAACTTCACTCTATTTCCCCACGTCCATCACCAAAACAACCTAAAATAGTTTCAGAATCTGCCTACTTTCTTCTTACTGCCATTATCTTAGTCTTAAGCAGCCACCATTTTTCCATCTGGATTAGTGCATTAGCTTCCTCACTGGTCTCCTATTATCCACTCTTAGTCTCTCCAATCCATTTTCCATATGGCAGCCTGACTGATTTCAAAATATAAATTGAATCCTATTGTGATGCTGCCGGGAACCCTTTTTGAAGGCTTTCATTGCTTTTAGGATAAAATTTTAAATCTTCCGTGTAGCTTTTAATGTCCTGCACGATCTGACCCCATCTGTCTCTGCTACTTCATCTGTCTTCCTTGCCATTTTCCCACTGGTTCTCCTTTGACCCGCCAACTGTATGCATCCCTACTGTAGTTCCTGAGAGTTCCTTCCTGCCTCTGAATCTTTGCACATGTGTTTTCCTCTTTGGAAAGGAAGAAATTTTCCTTGGTCCAAGGTTCTTATAGCTGGATTAAGAAATAAATTCATGTGAGACAGATTAAGAGGAGAAATCAAATGTAGTTTCATGTGTATGGGAATCCACACAGACATGAAATTCCAAAGACAGGTGACTTGAAGCTTACATGACATTCTGAGTTAAGGAATTAGGATGGAGTCTGAGGATGTGAAGGGGAGGAAGACCTTTAGCAGGAAGGAGGGATTATTTGGAAAACAAAGGTTACCTTGTTACCTTAAATTTCTTAGGTAAAGAGGAATCTTTGTTAGGAACTCTCTTCCTGGTACAGGCTCTCCTTTCCAATGTAAATTTAGGCACTTGAGGGGGAGTTAAAGAGCTTTTCCTGAATCTGGTGGGTTTTAGGTGCTTTAATCTCAAAATAATATTTATGCCAAAGTGGCCTATCTTGGGGCTCTTACCTTTGGCCCATACCCTCTACTCGCTATTGCTAGCTAACTTATATTTTTCAGGTATCAAAGAAAGTGTTTCTTGCTCAGGGAAACTTTTCATAACCACCACCCACTCCTGGATTTGATTAGGTCCCCCTGTTGTTTTCTGATATTCCCCTTTACCTCACCTTTTGTAACATGGATCATAATTATTCTTAATTATTTGCTTGCCTCTCTCCTGTCATAATGTGAATATCACCAGGGTGAAAACCATATACCCTCTCAAAGCACCAGTAAAGTACAGTGTCTAAGGTAAATAGGCACTCAAAAACTAATGAGTGAGTGCATCTAATGACCTGAGTTGCTAAGACATAACTGAGAATGGACCAAAGCTGAATCTAGTGTCACATATTTGAAATAAAATAAGAATTTAAACTAATATCCACAATATTTAATTTAAAAAATGGTATTAACCAGACTGAAGGAAGTTCACAAAACTCTAGGAAACAGAATAGTAGAGACTAGTTTTTATAGCAACTGCTCAATAGACTTTTTCTAGATAATTCAGTCGAAAGTCCCAAGTATTTTTCACTGTCAAGCTGTTATCATGGGCACAATGCAGGTTTATAGCTTCTGAAAAATCTCAGGTTCAAAAAATAGCTAGTATTTGGTATGAGCACATTGGATCTGACAGTTGTGAGTGTTCAAAGTGTTGAACTGATGAAGCACGTGTTGTAGAAATGTCCTACGTACATTAAAAGTCCTGAAGTTCTTTATGGCTGGGAACTAAGGTCCCTATTTCAAGCCATATATTTTAGACATGAACCCTTGACCATGGCAAAGTGCTAAAGTGAATGCTTAGCAGACCTTAGCACCCCTATTTTGACTGTGTGGTGCTATGTGCTTTCCCATCTTCAGCCCAAATGACAACTCTTATTTTCTATTTTCAGCATGTTTGTCATGTGTTGAAGAGGGAAACTGAGGTGGAGGGGGAATAAATGTCAAATAGTTCTCAGATTTCATAGTGCAGTATACATCCAGGCCAGACATAAACTCTTTTTTCTGCTATTGAGGTCTAAATCTTGAAGAATTTCTCAAGCAGTGACCTACTTCAAACTGCACATTTGTCTGCTGATTAAATAAGACAAATAATGTGGCAACTGATGATTTGTGTGGTGGAGCTAGTCATTGTTTATCAAATACCTACATTATCTATCGCCACATGATAACTTACCACAAAGCTTAGCAGGTTAAAACAACAAACATTTATTATCTCACAGTTTCTGTGGGCCAAGAATCTGGGGGCAACTTAGTTAGGTGGGCCTCTAACTCAGAGTGTCACATGAAGTTACAGTCAAGTAGTCAGCTAGGATGGCTGTCTCATCTGAAGGCTTAACTGGGGGAAGATGAACTAAGCTTACTCACACGGTGTTGACAGGATTCAATTCCTTTGTCACATAGGCCTCTCCATAACATAGCTGACAATATGGCAGCCATTCTGATTTGTGATCCTACTTTTATAGCCAGGCATTTCCCCTGATTCTGGAAGTTTTGGAGGTATTTTCTTTGTCCCCACTACACTAGGATGTCACATGATGTGCCTTGATGTGGGTGAGGATCAAGTGAAATAATGGATATAAAAGGTCAAAATAGGATGGTTAGAAAAACACTGTGCACTTAGAGGGCAAGCATAGTGGATGGTGAGCTAGAGAGGAGCTGGGAACAGAAAGAGAATGTTACATGAAACTCTGGAAGCAGGAAAATCAGGGAAGTTATGGGCAATGGTCCTGTCTTACCTGGTGTCTTCCCCAAGTTGGAAGGTATCCCCAAGTGCCTTACCTAGGAGTTACCAGTGTCCAGCAAAAGCTCCCCATTCCCCCCTCACTACTAAAGTCTAGGGGCACATTAGGCACTAAGGCACTAGGGCCCACAAACCAGTGTTCTTGAGCTAAGCTGGCAAATCAGCTTGCTTAACCTTTGAATCTGGTACTTTCTTTGGTCTTAAATATAGCACTATCTAGATTTTTTTTTTTAGAGTGAAGTTGGACAGATTATGCACCTGAAGTCAGAGTATAGATATGACAGTACTTAATAAATTGTTAAACATTATACAAATTAAGTTGTTGCATTCCTTCTACTTAGAGAAACCTAAACTCTCCAATTGTGTGGAAAACACAGATAGAATGGTATAAAATGCAAATAAACACTCTATATAGCCTACTGAGAACCATTTTCCTAATATTAACAGTCCCATATCTCAATGTTTTCAACTTCTCTAAAGTATTTGCATTAAATTGGGTGACATTCCCCATGTTAGGATTATGGTATGTTTCCATTCCCTTTCTCATGAGCGAGGGCATCCTGCAGTTTGCTCTCTGTATTCCACCGTGCTCTTGAGTCAGACAGGTTATTCTTTGTTTCTCTGCCTTCTCTTTTTCCTTATGGTCATGTGCACTTAGGATTTATTTTTTTAGGGAAAGGCAGATATTTTAGAAAACTGAATACTGGTTCTGTCTGAGTGATTTCCGTACTGATGGGGAGAAATCGCTGTGCTGCTTATAACCCACTGCGAAATGAGCCTTTGGAAATATAATACTGTTTAACCTGCTACCGAGCAAGGGTCAGGTTCTTTAAGGGTCTCTGTGCTTAGGAATACCCTACTTATTTATGCAGTTGCCCAGGCATTTAGAGCAGACTTGCCTGTATCATTGTTATGCTGCAAATGGTGGTGGTCAAATAAAGAATTGGTTTCCTTCCTTCATTATAGAATTATTATTATTATAGAGCAATGTTTGGAATAATCATTGATTTCTTTTGTCTTTATTTAAAATATGTTAAACCAATGTATTTCATACGAGGCACCCTATTTATTTAAAATTTTTTTTTAATGTTTATTTTTGAGACAGAGAGAGACAGAGCATGAACGGGGGAGGGCCAGAGAGAGAGGGAGACACAGAATCTGAAGCAGGCTCCAAGCTGCCAGCACAGAGCCTGACGTGGGGTTCGAACTCACGGACCATGAGATCATGACCTGAGCCAAAGTCGGACGCTTAACCGACTGAGCCACCCAGGCGCCCCGAGGCACCCTATTTAAACCAACAGTGGGGCGCTTGGGTGGCTTAGTCGGTTAAGCGTCTGACTTCAGCTCAGGTCAAGATCTCATGGTTCGTGGGTTTAAGCCAGGCATCAGGCTCTGTGCAGACAGCTCAGAGCCTGGAGCCTGCTTCCAATTCGGTGTCTCCCTCGCTCTGGGCCCCTCCACCACTTGTGCTCTGTCTCTCTCTCTGTCTCTCAAATAAACAAACAAACAAACAAAATTTTTTAAACCAACAGTGAATTAAACGGGTTCTGTCATAAATGAAATTCTTTTTGAGATATCAGTGAGTTGGTTTTTCATCTCTTCTTTACTCTTCACAATTCTACCTTGTCTTTTAAAAAGATTAGATTTTCTAATGTTCATAACAGGTTAGAAAGTTGCAAGAACTTTAAAGGGGAGTAAGCAATAATTTTTTAGTGCACCCAGACATAGAGAAAGACTTTTTTCATGAATCTTGCCAAGATGGAAATGAATGAAGAAAGAAGTTGTTAAATAAAACTCAAAGATGCCCCAAGGAGGATGGAGGTGGGGATGGAGTAGAGATTGAGATTGTGAGCCTCCCTCTTGCTTATTGCAAATTGAAACTCTAATTAGAGGAAAATTATGCATATGAAACAATACGGTTAAGTAGTATTAACATTCGTTAGGTGCAGGAGCTTAGAGGAAGGAGGCAGGGAGTAAAGACTGCAGTGCTTTTGGAAGAATGGTTAAGATTTAAATAAAGAACAGGAAAAAGACATTCCAGATGAGAGCAAACACATCAGTGTGGATTTGGAAGCCAAGTATAAGCACCTAAAAAAGATACGTATGTACTTTAAAAAGCCATAGACAGGCAGACATACAAGATGTAGACAAAAATTAAGGCCAGCAAAAACTGCCACCAAAAAAATTAAGCAAGTAAAACTAATATAGTATTTTTAATTTATAAATTCTTTTATGAAAAATAAAAATCTTGACAAATGTAATACAAGTTCTTACAACAAATAAAAGGTATATATCCTGATAGAAAAATGGTCAAAATACTTTAGTAGAAAAATGACAAAACAAGAAATAAAAATGGCCAGTAAGTATATCTCAAAATATTCAACCTCAGCAAAAATCAAAGAAATGTAAACATAAACAATAAATGGCAAGTTTTCTCTTATGAGACTGACAGTGGTTTGAAAAATAATAATACCTGGGGCATTGGGGTGGCTCAGTAGGTTAAGCGTCCAACTCTTGATTTCAGCTAGGGTTATGATCTCATGTTTCATGAGATTGAGTCTCACATCAGGCTCCACGCTAACAGCTCAAAGCCTGCTTAGGATTCTCTGTCACCTCTCTCCTGCCCCCCACCCATGCTCTGTCTCTCACAAAATAAGTAAATAAACATTTAAAAAATAATAACAATACACACGAATGCAGAGGAATAGGTACTTACTACTGGTGGGAATTTAAATTCTTATGGCAGTGTGGCAATGAATTGAGGGCCTTAGAAAAAACGTAGTTTCCATTGGTGCCTGGGGGGCTCAGTCTGTTAAGCATCCAACTTCAGTTTAGGTCATGATCTCGCAGTTCAGGGGTTTGAGCCCCACATTGGGCTCTGTGCTGACAGCTCAGAGCCTGGAGCCTGCTTCAGATTCTGTGTCTCCCTGTCTCTCTGCCCCTCCCCTCCTCACGCTCTGTCTCTCTCTCAAAAATAAAGAAACATTTTTAAAAAACCACATAGTTTCCAATATAGCAGTTCAGTTTCTAGGAGTTATCTTAAGGAAGTCATTGAAAAAGATGAACACAAGATGTTCATCTAACCTTTATAACATGGAAACATTGTAAATATCCCAAAAGACAGTATGGTGATATTAACATAAAAATGAGAAAATGCAAATGATAGAGCATCATGCTGTTACTCTAAGAATGGATGCTTGGGGAAAGTGTGTGCGTATATGTGCCTGCATACACTTAGGGGACATCAGAGAGATTATATGCACTACATCGTTAATAGTCTTTAACTCTGGATAGTTGGACAACTGGTAACCTTAATTATCTCTTTTTTGTTTATCAAGATGGCGAATGTGTTACCTTTTGAAATATGATTTATAGGGGCGCCTGGGTGGCTCAGTCGGTTGGGCATCCGACTTTGGCTCAGGTCATGATCTTGCGGTCCGTGAGTTCGAGCCCTGCGTCGGGCTCTGTGCTGACAGCTCAGAGCCTGGAGCCTGTTTCAAATTCTGTGTCTCCCTCTCTGACCTTCCCCCATTCATGCTCTGTCTCTCTCTGTCTCAAAAATGAATAAATGTTAAAAAAAAATTTTTTTAAAAGAAATATGATTTATAGAAAAACAGCTTGAGAATCAGAATAAGGGGCAGTTGCTTACAATGTTCAGTAAGAATGCATTTTTTTGAGGCACTGGGTGGTTCAGTTGATAGAGCATGCAACTCTTGATCATGAGTTCAAGCCCCATGTTGGGCATGTGGTCTGCTTAAAATAAAATAAAATAATCAAAAAAATGCATTTTCTCTACCTACTTAAACATTAATGAAACTGTGTGACCTTAATTAGGTTCTAGAACCTGCAAAAAAGTTGGCTTGGAAAGATTCCCCCTCCCTCACTTGCCTAGAAAGGCTAACTAAGCCTAGACATTTTTTCTTTGAACTCTTTTTTTAAAATGTTCATTTATTTATTTTGAGAGGGAAAGAGAGAGAGAGAGGGAGAGAGAGAAGAGGGGGCAAAAGGGGAGAAAGAGAATCCCAAGCAGGCTCCACACTCAGCGCAGAGCCTGACGTGGGGCTCAATCTCATGACTGTGAGATCATGACCTGAGCCAAAATCAAGAGTTGGACGCTTAACTGACTGAGCCACCCAGTTGCACCTCTTTTAACTCTTTAAGAATTCTAAATCTGCATAGTTGATAATTGCAGAATATGGTTAATTTTATAACAGTTACAGGCTAATGGTTTCTGTTCATCTATAGTTAGTAACTTTGACTTAGAACTTCAGAAACTTCTGGAAGAATCTGGATGTTGTAGATTTTCATTTCCTTGATCCTTGTATCATTTTGTCCTTCTTTTTGCTCCTGTTTAGATTCTATCATAATGAATGGATCCAGTGTAGCCAATACATCACCTAATGTAAAATCCAAAGAGGACCAAGGATTAAATGGGCACGATGAGAAGGAAAACCCATTTGCAGAGTACATGTGGATGGAGAATGAAGAAGATTTCAACAGACAGGTAAAGAAAGAAGTGGAACAGCTTTAATATCTTGCCATCCATCTGTAACGAAAGAAATGGATTTGTCGGCTTTAGAATAATTTAAAAATGCATGGAGGCCTGGTCTGGGCTGACCAAGGAGCCTCTTCAGCTGGTAAGACACCAGAGTAACAGTACTTTGGAGGAAGATCCTGATTCTTTTCTCTCACTTTGATTACAAGAGGCTCTCGTGCCATGGCGATTTGCTATAGACTTCTGCGAAACAACAGCTGTGTGCAGACAGGCCAGCCTGGCATGCCCCCCTGCCCCCATGGGAATTCAGGGACTGGCAGAATGTGTGTCTGAGATGGAGAAGTGTGCTAGGTAGGAAAAGGCTAGACTGTTTGAACAAAGGTTCAGCAGTAACCTGTTGTCTTGTATCTCTGTGATGTTGATAGCCCAAGGTAGGCATTCCAGGTAGACAGTGATTCTGTGACCACATGGTTCTTCCGTGGTGTTTCTCTGCCATAGCAGGGCATTTATCAGCTGAGTAACTGAAGGATAACTGAAAGTCTAGCCACTGGGAAATGGGGAGAGCTAAAGGCCGAGGAAGAGAACTCCTTTTAACCAAGTGATGCCTAAGTGTTCACACCCCTTCTGGGGGCTGTTACATGATGAATAGTAATGTGGCCACCGCCAGCATGGGAGACGGGACGTGATTTTAACTGAAAAGCCTGGTGCTCTGGAAAGAAGGAAACAAGTTTATCTGGGCAACCAACAGTTTCCACCCCAGTCAGCTCACTGTGTCATGATTTGTGTGAACAGCACATAGACCATGCTGCCCGTCACATCCCTGTGCCCAGGTAACTGTTTTTGTGGCTGCGCCAGTGAGTAAGGGTAGATTTAATAGGGAGGAGCACACTGTGATGCTCCTGTGTAGAGGCAGGGCAGATCTTGAGCAGTCGTGTTAAATCTTATGGCTTGGAAATATGTTGTGCTTGTTGTTACTTTAAGTACTTCAGACTATCTAATTTACTTGAGATCAAAGTGTGGCTAATTGTAATGCCACTATTTTTACATCTTGTGCTACTGGTGACTTTTGAATTCATGAATAACTGCATGAGCTAGTCTGGGTGATTGTTTTTGCTTGACTTTCCCTCTGGTGGTGGTGCTAGTGAACTGTGAATCTGTCACCACGTAGGGTAGCCCACGGGAAAGGGATAGCCAAATGTGAAGCCCAGGACCTGTTAAAATCACACTTAATCTGCAGAGTGAACCATACTCTTTACTATGAGTTAACAATGCCTGCAAAGAAGGTATAAAATATCCTAGATGTATATTGCTTTAGATTAAGGCAATCTTTAAGAATTGTTGTTTAAATATTCATATTTTTCCTTGCTTTGGAAGGCTACCTACATCGATGACATCATTTTCTATTGGTTTGCCAAAAAGTGTTCTTTATATCTTTCTAAGGTTCTGAAAGTATTTTTCTCCTTTAGGGGCCTCATTACCAGAAAAGTGGGCCAGAAGCTGGGAGTTGGTTTTGATTTAATCTCCACTATCCAGGTAGTGGTCTAGTTCTGTAATTCCTGTACCTTTTTCATACTTATAAAATGGGAAATTTAAGAAGAATTGCTTCTTAACAAAGTTGAGAAAAGAATCTCACACTTTAAAATGATTTTCTGTAAGCGCCGTCTGAATGAAAAGTATTTTTGTCACATATTTGAGATGTTAGAAGAGGTACGAAGACCTTGACTTTCTGCTATTCTGAATAACTGTTTCCTTAGTCTTATTGTTGATGGAATGTGGTTGAAAAAAAACAAAAATTATATTTTCTCTGGCCAGTCATTCGAAGCATCTTAATTCTTAGTAGACCTCATACAAGATCATTCTTAATAGCAGAATAAGGACCTCTGAAAGAAAGAGGCAGAAAACTGGAAGGGGCAAGTCCCACCAGGACGGTAAGCCTGAGCTCATCACCTTTGCTTGCTAGGTGGAGGAGGAGCTGCAGGAGCAAGACTTCTTAGACCGCTGTTTCCAGGAGATGCTGGATGAAGAAGACCAAGACTGGTTTATCCCCTCACGAGACCTGCCTCCGGCTATGGGACAGTTGCAGCAGCAGTTAAATGGACTGTCAGTCAGCGATGGCCATGATTCCGAAGACATTTTGGTAAGAGCCACATGCAGACGCACACGAGACATAGTGAAAAGAATATGGGATTTGGAGTCACAGACTTCCCTTGGGGCCCTATACCCTTGGGCCCATCTCTGGAGCCTCTGAGCCCCCGTTTCTTCACTCATCCCACGGACACGCATAAGAGGGTGCGACGAAGATGCGTTGCGCCGCATAAAGTGCCGTGAAAACACGATTGTCGCAGCAGCGCCAGCTTTTATTTTCCCCAGTGGGCTTTTCAAAGTAAAATTGGGATTAAGGGTAAGAATTGGAACACAGAGGAGGTTTGGTTTCAAATTAGCATTTGCTCTTGTTGTTCTTTCCTTTTACTGTTCCTCAAATCTGTATTTATAGTTTCGAACGATGCGGTTATAAAAATTGCCTGTTCGTTTCGGAAGGAACATGACTCCTAAGAGGGCATTTCCCACTTAAAATTAGAAGACTGGATAAACCAATTTCCTGCCTTTCATGTTTACTTAAAGTCAGAATTCTGTGAGTGGCTTAGTTCTCCCAGAACTCATGTTCCAAATGACTGTGCCCCGCGGTTTGCCCAGGTCCCAGGTTTTGGACTTTCACAAGAGAGTGGATCACCAAAGAGAAAACAGTGAGGGGGAAAATAAAGGGATTGTGGTAACCAAACTGGTTTGGCGGAATACTCTGATTTTCATCGAGTTAAGGTACTCAGTGAATTGAGAAATTATTTTTGGAGTCAGACTTCCAAGCCTCTAATGAAAGCGTCATGAAGGGAACAGGAGTATAAAGCAGGAAGGAGAAAATGAGGTTGGTCAAGGCTTTATATGTCAGGAGCCATTGAGAGCAGCCCAACAATAACAGCCTGGTAATAATGGAAGCATGCAGAAAATAACCTTGAAAGTGGGATTTATTATCTCTTGGTTCTTCTTTCAGAGCAAAAGTAACCTGAACCCGGATGCCAAGGAATTTATTCCGGGAGTGAAGTACTGAACTGACAGAAAGCTTTGAGGAGAACTTGTATGTCCCCACATCTGGGGACAGTGCTGCACAAAGAGGCAGAGCTGAAGAGGGGGGTGGGGTGGGCGAGGGGTGCACAGTGGGGAAGGGGGACAGTGGTTTAACTTGACACTGTGAGTGGAGTAACTAATGTGCTCAGTCTTACTCTACAAGCCTCCGAGTCTTTCTCTTTTGTTCTACAGACTTTGGTTTGGGGCAGTTTCCTATTATTATTATTATTACTAGTTTTTTGAGTTAAGGAAATTGCAATCTTTTTTTCCCTTTATCAGGAATGTTCTGCTGTGTGTGTTTAAACAAAATAAGCTGACCAAGAAAATCTGGGTGTTTAAGAATGCCCTTCTCACCCTGCTGTACACTTACCAAGGGCAGTGAGCACCTGGAGAACTACTTATCGAGTCCGTTAAGCTGGATGAGAAGAGGGACGAGTGGAAGAAGCAGGTGTTGCAAATCAGAGTACTCGGCCCAGCTCCCTTGACTCCCAGGGCTTTCCTGCAATGAACCGGATTACCGTGGCCTGCCAAAGCCCATGTCTCCTTGCCTGGAACCCCATTCAAGAAAACACAGATTTAAAGTACTGGGTTATGGTAACTCTTGTGATGGCTAATGGAGGTTGTAAACCAGCAGGGGAGGGCTGCGACAGTGACTGTCCCTTGGGTCGCTTGGGTCACTCAATCACTGCTGACCTGTTCTTAGGCCTCTGCTTAGAGCCGTCACCGAACTCATTATTCATTATTTACAAGGTAAAAGAGCTCTAGGATGGGTTTGTCACTTCAACTCTCATGGCATCTAGTCCCCTATCTCCTTTCCGCCCCAACCCTACTCTGTTTTTAAGGAAAGATACTGTTACCAAAGGTGAAGCAGAGGCATGCTGTGCGGGCCATCAGCTTCCGCCTGGAGAAGTCAACCTTGAATCCTGTTAGTTGTGTCTTAAGAGTATTTTGACAGTTTTTTGCCAGCCATGTGAAGACTTGGTCCTCCTGATATCTTCCCTTATTAGTAAATTATTCCCAATAATTTTGCCCAAGTAAACATATTTTTCTGGACACCAGCAAGAAGCTCCATTCACAATTTGGATGCTTCTCCCCACCTTACAGAATTATACAAAAGAACTCAAAAAAAGCCAGGGAGAATGAGTCTTGGTTGACCCATGTGACCCACTGGTACAGTTTCAGCAATTATAAAGTTTTGCTGTTCCCCGACCCCCAGCTTTGCAAGTTTTCTAGGTTGGGCTCTTCGGGTATGTTCCTTTTGTCTTTCCCGACTATAAGTCACAGGGGTTTTGGCTGATACTCATAAGGAATTAAAATGGGCACCAGAAGCTGCCTTTGTGTGATAAAGATGTAGATGGCAGAGTTAGGTCTAAAAGAGAACATGTCTTAGTCCTGGCCGTTCTCCCAGGACAAGGATTTGCAGAGGCCCGAGGGGGACAGTGGCTTCTGTGTGACTGCTACTGTGTTGTGCAACAGGCCTATTAGGAAAAGGCCATGTAACGAAATAAAGTCTGTTAAATTCAGTATGTGGATACGGGACAGAGGTTGAAAGGAAAGGACCAGCGTCTAGAAAGCTTAGGAATCTCTCCCTTTTCTTATGTGCTTCCTTGTTGACTTTTTGAACAGCTGCAGGCTAATGTCAGTTTTAAAATATGAACCCACATCTTTCCCTCATTTGAGTCTATAGGATGGCATTGTTTGAAGAATGGCCCTTTTTGTTAGGTCAACGACATAGGAGAGTAGCTTAAGGAGCTTGTACTGCCAGACATGCATGTTAATTCCTGAAGCCTCTACCCTGAGAGAATGGAACGCTTAACCCATTTTCAGGGAGGCCTCTGAATAAAGAAACTTCTTTATTCCAGCTTCAGCTTTCAGCTGGGGTTGTTGCCTGTAATAGGGAAAGGGCCTTGGAAGTGCAGGAATAGAGGTGTGTCTGTGCTGGGACCCCTTTTCCTCCTTCAGTCTCCATTACCTTATCCAAGCTCAGAGTCCTGAAGGCTGTTGGAAATATGTTGAGACTGCAGAAAGAGTCATTTTCTAGAGTGTGGGTGTCTCCATCACAAAGATATAATGGATTCTCGTGTAGCTCCCAATCTGGAAAGTCCTATAAGGATCCAGGTGGAGCCATTTCTTCATTCTGAAGGCGGCTTGTTCTCCTGACCAGGATAGGCTAAGATACTATGTGCGGTCCAAGTCCTGTCTGCTGTGGAGTTCCATTTTGGATGCCAGTCTTTAGCACGGGTTTCACGAGGCAGATTTGGTCAGGACTAAGAGAGCTCCCTGCCACATGAGCAGTGAAACCTGAGGGCTGGACTTTCCAGTCCTATCCAGACACAAGAGTGTGCTGACTCCAGGATCAGGAAGCAGCCAGCAATGTGACTGGCCCCTTTCTTAACGAGTAGGCTCGCACTGCAGTTTCTTTCCGTAGCCTGGCTCTTTTCTCCATTCTTCAGATCTTGTGAGGCAGGAGCACAGTTGTCACCCAGATCATAGGCTCAGCTAGAGAGTTTGCCAGCTCCTTAGCAGAAAAATTCATGTGGGTCTCTTTGGACCTTCACTGGGAAAAGGCTGGGGGCCTCTGTCTCCAACTTTTGCCCTTTGTAGCAAACATTCTGACTGCGTACCAGCCGGGGCATCTTTACCCTTTAAGGGCAAGGCTGCTATTTCTAAGTGATTATTTTCATGTTGAATTTAAGCCACTACTGTGTTTAAACTTTTCCTATTGGCAACTGAAGTTTGAGGATTTGCATAGAAATACAATATGTATTTTCAACATGTGCCAATTCTGGCAGGTCCCAGTGTTAGTTTATTAGTGACTGATTTCTGAGTCTTGTGATTATTGGACTCTAAAACTCCAAGATGAAAATGATTTTATCTCTTGCTCTTCAAGAGAAAAAAAACAAATCGAGGAAGTGCCTTTTCAGTTTCTCCATGTCTTTGAACTGCAGCGGAAAACCTGACGGATACAGCCTAGGCCTAAGCACCTGCAGCTGCGGGTCCTTGGGCATTCCTGATGCAACAGCTGACTCTGGGGGTCACGTATGGTCAAACCAAAACGGATTGTAAGGAAAAGGCTGGACCTTTGCAGCACCTTTGGTTTTCAAAGTCAAAACAGCTGGGGTCTCTTTAAGAGGCTAACTATGGCCTAAAAAAATGTTTTCAGTGAAATACTAAGCAGCATTTTTTAAATTGTGTACTGTCCTAGTGTGAGGTTTGTCTTGATTTTGGAGAGGCCAAGAAGTAAGGAGGTCACTAAAATAGGCTGGCAATTATAGATGTCAGAGAGGAGAGCTGTGTGAAGGAGGAGCTGAAGGAAACAGTTTGACTGTATTAGTGCCGCTACGGACCCCACGTAGACACATCAGGCACCCAGGAACGGACGCTGCTGTGATCGGAGGGGACAAGTGTTCTTCGATAAGGGTCCCAGCATCACAGGTTAATAATGTGTGTTGGTTTAGGTGATGTGTAGCAGACTTCTGACAAATCTGACCAAGATTTGGGGGTGTCCACTTATTGGGGAAGACTGTATATCTATCCCCAGCCACTCCCTGGGGGTAATGCGTGCGTTTGGGAAATGAGTGGAGAGAACAGGAGGATTGACCCAGATCTGCTGTACGCTATGCTATTTACTATAAAATGGTACAACGTTTTCACCCTGTAACTCAACACTAAGGGATAACCCTGCCCTGTTGATTGTGAGCCTTCAGAAATGTTTAATGCTTGATGTGTGGTTTGGGAAGCAGGGATTTTTTTGACAACAACTTTATTGAGGCATATTTTACATATAAAATTCACCCATTTCAAGTTATTTTAATAAGTTTCATGAGTGGTAGGAAACCACCGTAACCATACTCACCTTTACAACATTTTCATCTTCCTCCCACCCCCAGATCCTTCGTGCTCTTTTACATGATAATCCCTTATATTTCTGTCTCTATAAATTTGCCTTTTCTGGGCATCGTATCAATGGAATCCTACAAGCTGTGGTCTCTTATATCTGGCTTTTCTCACTTAGCATATTTTTGAGTTTCATCCATGAAGTATAACTTGGCGTTGGTAGTTTCTTCCTTTATAGTGCTCGGTAGTATTCCATTGACGGATATACCACAGTTTGTCAGCAGGTAATCTTTTAAACTTGGATTTCAGCCTCCTGTGTTCTGAACAGAACCCTCAGAACACAGAACTCCTAGGGAAGCTGCTGTGCATGTCAAAGGAACTGCTTACCAGAACCAGCTTCGTCACCAGAAGCTCCACATGAGGAGCCTCGACTGCAAAAATTTTTATAATTTTGCAACTTCTTTTTTATAAGGAACTTTCGTGCTGTCTACACATCAGGACTTTTGAAACATCTGATAATTTAATGAGTATGTTTTGAGTGGACACAAAAGTGAAACCATCTGTACTCTTGGTATTTGATCTTCTTGAACTGGATGGAGGGGATCTCTGAACTTTCTGAATACAGTATTGTCTCCATTACAAAGTTGAGCATGTATTAAAGATTGTGCTGCCTCTGTTGGATGGATTTGGAGAAGACAGCCAGCAGAGGAGGTCTCGAGAAAGGGAGGGGAGCCTGTGGAACAAGAAGCCCTGAGGGTCTACGCATGGCTCACCCATCTGGTGGTGTGGATGGCATAGTGATGGTGCCCCGCGGCAGCTTAGTGCAATGTCTTGACTTTGGACTGTGATCCCCGTTTCACAAGTGTTTAAAAGCTGTTTTTGTTCCCTCCCCCTCCCCAAATAAACATTACAGGGTAGTTACTAATACTTCTTTGGGGGAGGGGGAGGGCTTTAAAATTGAAGAAATGATTTTCATAAAAATATAAAAAATGGGAAAAAAGTTACTTTTTAAAAATTTTGCTATACAAACCAAATGGCAGCTGTGGAAAGTCTCAATAAAATGAGAATAAATTGCATTTACTGCTGGCAGCATACTGTTTTTCCTAAGGTTGAATTATATGTCCTCATACAGGGAGTGTATGTGTGAGATTTTTGTCCCAAGATGGAACGTGGTTTTAGTTGCATTTTTCATTCTAGTGTTAGGAAGTAGTAAAAGCATTGATTTGGAATCACCATGCCAAGTGAATCCCACCTCCACCACTTTCTTGGTGCCTTCAGCCTGCACCTCAGTTATAAAGATGTGACACCACCCTCCTGGGGCTGTTGTGAAAATTAAACTGCATTTAATCTCAAAATACTGCTTGACATAGGGAAGGTGCTTCATTCTTAGTGGCAGTCGCGGCAGTAACATGCACAGTTTGTTTGTTTGTTTGTTTTTAATGTTTATTTTAGAGAGTATGTGCGCACGGAAGCAGGAAAGGGGCAGAGAAAGAGGGAGACAGAGGATCAAAGCAGGCTTCTGACAGCAGAGAGCCCAATGTGAGGCTTGAACTCATGAACCAAGAAATCATGACCTGAGCTGAAGTCGGACACTTAAATGACGGAGCCACCCAAGCGTCCCTCTGTACAGCTTTGAACAAAGATGATTAACAGGAAATCCTTGGAGTTGAAAGGAAGTTAAGGAAATTGGATAGCTGTTCTCTTCCTGCCTCTGGGGAAAACAGACTCCGATCTAGAAAACATGTAAAAGTTCTATCTGCCTTTCAAATCCTGAAAAAGTCGGAGACCCTGCTAGGTACCAAGGACTGACCTAGGTACCAGAGCTACTGGGTTAACAACTGGACATTGTCCGTTCTGTTGTGGGGATGTTTGAGAACTCATATTTATTCAGGTTACACCTAGCTTGAATCTCCCAGTGATTCTCTTGAGGGGCTTTGTCATATGACAAAATCGTCAGACCCGCCCATGGCTCATGGGCCACGGGTTTTGCTTCGAGTGCTGGTTTTCTTTGCTGCCTTCTTAAAACCAGGATTTGGGCGGGGGGGGAATCTGAGCTGATTTGCCTGTTTAGACCTTTTTGAAATACTATAGTTATGTCTATTCATTTATTCACATCCTTGAAGATGGGAATGTTGTATTCATTCACTAAAACATTTTATTAAACTTAACTGAGGTAGATTACAGAAAAGCAGATATTGTAAACATGCAGTTCCATAAATTTTTGTCAACTTCTCAGTTGGTAGGAGGTATAGGGGTGTACTCATTTTTAATCCTCAGAGCACCCATCACAGCCATGAGACATTCAGTGCTTGCTGAATGAATGATACAGATGAGGCTGTGCTGTTGATGAAATCCCACAGGTAGAGTAAAGCAGTGCTGGCTTCATTTGAGTCCCGTTCTTGTTCCATGCTTTTGCTTGGTCACAAGGCTGTTTGAGGCTCAGGAGAGATAAATATATCCATCTCTAACACCTTCATAGCATGGAATCCCATTAGTTACTCCTGGTATCTTATTAGGGAAGGAGATTATAAGTTTAAATAAAAGGTGGAGAAACTCATCAAAAATCACTATGACTTTCTGCACCACAACCTCTGGTAACAGGGCCCTCCTGCTGGAAAATTACACTGGATGAGGAGACAGGAACACATTTGACCTTGTGCACTTTAATATTGCCTTTATTTTTCTCAACTAACATTTATTCAACCCTTCTGCACGGGGACTAAAAAATCAATTAAGATGTGCTCCTTGCTTGGCTCTAAAACCTGTAGTGTCCCACTGGAATAGCAGAGCCTAGACAATGAATGGTAAGGAAGAGGGATGGCCATATTCTTGAATATGAACTCATATTTATGTTCTATTTGTACACTCTCCACCAATGAAGTTTTAGATTCTAAATCCAAAATACTGATTGATCCTGGTCCTGAGATCATGTAAAAAAAAAACTTCTCAAAGTTTTTTACATGTGCTGCACCTCTGCAGCACAAATCACCCAAGGTATTCAGCAAAAATGAACATTTCCACCTCTTCTTTGACCTACTGAATCAGACACCTTATAGAAGAGAAAGACAAAAGTCTTTTGTGTTGATATCACAACCTAGAATAACTGATGCACATAAGCTTGAGAACCAATGTCTGATACATGGTCCATGCCTTCTAACAGCTTACACTCTGAACATCTACAGAAGCAGCCATTGTGGACAGAGACTCCGTCTTTGGTCTTCACCGAGCAGCATGGGCAGCAAAACAGGAAGCTTTGGCCTGGTCTTTACTGATCAAACCAACAGTATCCAGGGGACAGGAATCCTATCTGCTCTTCACCGATGTTCATTATTATGTGTCACACAACAAATGCAAAATGTCTTCTATAACCAGAGCCAGGCTAGGAGTTACCAGGAATATGGAGGCCACCTAGTTGTGTCTAATTGGCCTTCTTGGATCTAAGTCATCCTCATAACCTCTCAAGAACTCATTCGTGGGGAAAAACTGCAAAATGTGCTGTTTACCTAGAGGCACCAAATCCAGTGAGGTAATTCTCTGAGACCAGAATGGTACTGTCCCCTAAACCCTACCAGGGCTCTCAGGAGGTGAGGGTGTGTCTAAGGTTAGTCCCTGTGATGTTCTCCACAGAAAACCTTTAGCTCCTTAAAAATGGCTGTATAGGCATCATTACCCATTTTGACAGGAGACAACTGAGGTCACTGTTTAACTGGCAGCCGCACAGCATGTACATATGCTAATGTTGGGGGGGCTGGGGAGGGATGGCACACGTGAATGTTCTGTGCAACTGCGTGGCAAGCAGATCGCAAACCACAGGCCAAGTACCTGGGCACAGGGCTTTAAATCCTAGACTAAAACCATTCCTGAGCTTTATAGGATACCTACTGGCAGGTGCCCTGAGGATGTACACAGCAAGTGTGCTTGATAACACAATCCAATTGGGGAGTGGGTAAAGTGTGTTTATTTTCTTTCATCTGTGTTTTTCTTTAAAAAAAAAAAAAAAAGGAAAAGGAAAAAAAGCCTCCTCCTTTCCAATACTCAGTGTCCACTGGGCTTGTAGTGGTAGAGCCAGGGCCAGCCCCCTAGGAGAAGGTGTAGGAGTAGAAGGCAATGGCATTGGCAGTGTAGTCCATGGGGAGGAGGTGCCCAATATGCCTGGCCCCTAGGCTGGCCCCGCCCAGGGCAGAGGAGTGTTGCAGCTTCATCAGGGTGAAGCTGGAGAAGGAGTTCTGGGCCTGTTTCTCTCTGCCCCGGGTCAGTGCCAGAATGAAACCTGGAGGGAAAGAGGGCAGATGACGGAGGTGACAGCAGACCAGCACCCTGTGGTTGAGACCAGGAGAAGGTGGGACAAAGACAGGGAAAGAAGAGGTCCAGGCCCTGAGGCATTCCCACACAGGTCTTCGAGGGGCCCACATGCCAAATCCCTAACAGACAGGGCAGCAGGGTACAGGAGCCCAGTAATGGCTGTGGGGTCCTAGAGCCTGCAGCCACCAAGCACCCAATGCCAGGAACTCCAAGGAAGCAATGGGGTCCTTGAACTACTTCAGAATGTCTAATGGAAACCACAGTTACCCGAACCAACCAATGCTGGGTTGGTTTCCTTCTGGCTGGGACTGTGTTGACTACAAATGTCACCACATGCTGGTCAGAAGCTCTCATTTTAAGTGAGGTTTATCTTTAATTTTTAAAAAGTGGTGCATATTAGGGGCGCCTGGGTGGCTCAGCTGGTTGAGTGTCCAACTTCGGCTCAGGTCATGATCTCGAGTTCATGGGTTCTAGCCACGCAATGGGCTCTGTGCTGACAGCTTAAGAGTCTGGAGTCTGCTTTGGATTCTCTGTCTCCCTCTCTCTCTGCCCCTCCCCTGCCCATATTCTGTCTTTGTCTCTCAAAAAATAAAATAAAATGTTTAAAAAAAGTGGTGCATATTTAATAAATCCTTTAAAAAGAACATCGTTTAAAGAGTTCAAGGAAGCTGGATGGGACATTGTATCAGGGCTCCATGGCAGAGTGAAGGCTAAGGGCTATGGCCTATCCAAGCCTCTGGGCCCAGGTCCCAAGTCCTCCCTGGGCAGGCAGCTTTCCCAAGCACCCCCTTCTGCCACCCACCCTATACTCACCTTCCCTTAGCAGCTCCCAGCTGTTCCACACAGAGCCCACACACAGGATGGGGAGGCCCATCTCCCTCTGGAACAAGGCCTGGCGGAGAGCAGAAATGGCTACTGGGGGCAACCAAACCTATCCAGTGCCGAAGTGGGGTAGTTTCTTAAGTCCAGCCTACCCTATCCCAGTTATTCTCCCTCTAGCCAAGGTGTATGGAAAATAAGGGAGAAAAACAGGGGGATTCATAAAACCAAGGGAGGGAAAGGAAAGGAAAAAGGGTTAAGCAACAATACAGAGGAGGGAAGGGAAGAGATGGAAATCGACAAAAACATGCACCACATTAAACCAATTTACTATATACAAATACAGGTTGCAGGCCGGCCACAGAGGGGAGGCTCTGGACCAAAGAATTTCCATGTGTTACAGACTTTATACGGAATTTTTCTCATACCCTAAGCTCATTTAAAATTGCGCCCCATTTACAGAGTTTGATAGGACAGTCTCAACCCTAATGAGAAAGAGTCAAATCTGGCCCCGCAGCATCCCACCTGCGGGGATAAATGAGGATTCATTTCCCACCTCAACTCACCGGGTCAACCTCAGGCAACACAGCCACAATGTGTCTGCCCAGCATCTCCCCAGCCTTCCTGAAGATAAAACGGGAAAGGGGATCTCCTTGCTGAGCACCTGGGGGAGAGGGGAGGGAAGGGAGCTGGTGAATACCTAGCGAGCTGCCTGTCCTCTGCTATTCCCTCTGTTGCAGGGCAGCAACAGGAGTACCCATAGCTAGCAAAGTAGGAATGGATGCCCACCTCATTGGCATGTAGGTAAGCAAGCCTCCAAATCGGTCTCTCCATCCTTACTCCCCTGCCCACACCACATACTCCCACCTTAGGAGGGGTGTCCTGTATGGAGGAGGTTCATCCCACGTGCATGAGAAGGGGCAGCCCCCCCACTGCCCCGGAAGAGCACAGTGCCACCTGGTCTGTACTCCAGGTTACACAGTTACTGAGTCTATCCCTGAAGGTCTCTCACCTCTAGGGACCCAAGACCTTACTTGGGCAGCTGGTTGGTCCTCCTGCCTCCCCGCCCCCCTGAGCCCCCATCCAACAGCCTGCTGTTGGTCAGCCCCTCCCTAGCTCTGCTCTGAAAAGGTCTCAGTCCAGCAAGACCTAAGAGGGTCCTATAATGCCATGAGGCCTTAGGAATCAAATGAAAGGAGTATGAACCTTATAGTGGAGAAGCAATGTGCAGGCAAGCAAGCCCTATGGTTTAGTTTCTCCTGACACCCAACCCAATAGGCCAAACCTCTCTATGACCTCCTAGGTTTTTGGGTATCATTAGTTGTTTTGTTTTAATTATAGATGTGACCAAAGAATTGCTTCATAAATTTCTCAGAAACAGACACATAGCCTGCACAAGCCATAACAGCTGTCAAGAAGAGAAACATAGATAATATAAAATAATTTTCATACAACCCACGTGTCCTTCAGGCTCCATTCCAAGGCCCACCAGTACCAAGGCGCACGGGGGCAGAGAACTGAAATCACTTGGTCAAAGGGAAATTAGCTTCCAGTTTCCATACGAACCCCATTCTATCCCCCAATTAGGGAGGTCTTTGAGAAACAAACTAAATAAAACCCTGCCCCACCTCTATCTAGTACCTTCTGCAATTTTCCGGCAAAACCCAGCAAACCTGCATTTATCAAAGTCCCTATACAGGTGGGTGAGGATTCCTAGCCGATCTGGCACCTGAGAGACAGAGAAAGGGCACAGATAGTTATCAGAAGCAAAGGAAAATAACCAGCTGGCCCACCCAAGTTGACCTTCCTGATGTCTCTGTTTGGAAAGCTGGAATAATGTTTGTTTCTTAAGTTCTAGAGAATATAAAGATTTGAGATTTCTCATTTGAAAAAAGTTGTTTTCCCCACATGGATTCCATCGCTCCTTGTCCTTAGCTTGGATACATACAGCACATATCACAGATCTGGGCTCACCAAGGTGTGTTCAGTAGTTCCTTGAGTTGCTCATGAAAAGATTTCTTTGGGGAAAGGAATCTAAGGACTATCACACATTGCAACCCTGAGTCACAGTGCACATTAGCAAATTAAAGGCCCTGTGAAGTCCAGAACCAAGAAATCTATTTGTTTCTCCCAAACTTCTCTGACCACAAACTTCTCTCCCTTCTTTCACCTCAACAAACTGCCTCTGCAGGTCCTGAGGAACCAGTGCTTCCCCAGAATACACTACGAAATGGAACAAGGGGGCTACAATTTGGGCACCTACAACAATATATTAAACATGTTATGAACATGGTCTCTCTTAATCTTTGAAATGACTTTAGAAGAATGACTAAAGGACAAAAGAGGGAGTGGCAGATATATCAGTGGGTGTAGAACCAATCTGTTGGGTCAGGGTAGCTTAACTCCACTTTCCACGGCAACTGCTATCCAAAGTAATTTCTCTTCCTGGTCCTTCCCCATCCCTCACCTTGGCCCTGGCCAGAGTTTCTCTTTAATCATCAATCCATGAACTTTGAAAACACAGGTCCTATCTTCCAGCAACTCTAATTTCCTTCACTGAGCTGATCCCTAGCCCCTGTAAAGCAGCTCCCTCTCAGAGGTGTCTATCAAATAGATTTCTCTTGTCTCCCCCTTTACCTCAGGTTCAGCTAAAGGCAGCTGTTTCCTAACCCACTACAAGTAAGCATGGCCCAGACAGAGGAAAAGTCAGTCCCTAATGCCCTGGGTAGGAGATTATACCTCCCTCAGAACTTTCCCTGCCCAACTCTTTAATAAGCTGTCCTCCCTGACCCATACAGGCCAGAGACAGCTCATTGTCCAACACACCTGTGCAACCTTCACCTGTTGTCTCTGAGTACACAGTCTCCTGATCTCACCCTGCACTTCTCATTCAAGCCTAAAATGGCATCTGCCTTCATCTCCCAGCAGGGTCTAGCTGCCCAAGAATGAATTCTAGCTAACCACTTGTCCCCAGCCTACCTATTCCTCATGCCTGACAACCTCATGGAATGTATCACCTACATCATTATGAATCCTGTCCTCACTTGGAACTTTTCCATCCTCCAGCTCTGACCCACAACTCACCCCAACTTCCCTTTGGCTCATCCATCTACATTCCCTCCTGCTCAGCAGCCATTGCCCAGCCCAGGTGTGCATGTTTACCAGAGGCAGGGGGAAGTACCTGGAAATAGTTGAACATTGCCTGTTTGATGTAGCCAATGTCATGAGGAGCCGCCTCTAGGTTGTCAATAGAGTCAAACACTATTTTCACTGCTTGGTGTGCAATCCAGTAGGCTGTGGAAAGCAGAGAGGACTAAGTAGATGGGGCAATCTCCCTGGGTTCACAGATAGGGAAACTCAGACCTAGACAGGTCAATGATTAGCATGGGTATTACAGCAAATTAGGTGCCCCAACTCCCAGCCTTGGGGCCTCAGTTTAAACTGTACCTGACCAATCCACTAAGGGAAAGCTAGGGGGAAGACAGGACAGCAGAAGCTGTGTCACACTAGCTCCTACCCCAAAATAAAGTCGGTCAGCTGTCACACAAACCACTGTAGTCACTGCCATGAGCTGACCCCAAAGGCCCCTATGAAAATATACACCTGCTACCTATGAAGAGGTCATGCAGGAGAAGCTTCTATACCTCTCTCCTACTAGCAGACTGATACAGGATGTCCTGGCACCTATGGCCTTAACTTTCATAGTGTCAGTTTCTCCCAAAGGACTCCAAAAGTGAACACAGGTAGGCAACAACTATTACGCTGAGGCATGAATCTGAATCTGGATACAGATCACTGCTGAGGACTAAGGTCAACCACTAGTCTGGCACCTCTCAGTCATTATCCTGTACTCAGAACAACTTTTCAGGAGCTGTCTGAGAAAGCCCCAAGGGGTCGGGGGCCAAGGGCAGGGGAGAGGAAGATGGGGAGGTGAAGGAAGAGAAGGGTCCAGGACCCCGAGCCAGAGCCAGGCCCAGTTAGCATGAGCTCACCTGAGCCCTCGTCCCCCATCATGTGGCCCCAGCCGCCACAGCCACTCTCGGAGCCATCCGGGTTGATAAGCCTGCAGTTGGAACCTGTCCCAGAGATGAGCACGATCCCACCTGGGGAAAGGGCATGGGAGGCTCAGTGTAGTCAAGGCCCCCCACGGAGCACACAGCTTCTGAGGAAAGACAGGACAGAAACCAGCCCTGGGCTCACCACCCAATCTTGTAGACATAACCGAGCCCAGCTAGTTTCCTGCCTGAAAGTGGAGGGCCTGAGTCTCAAAGACTCCAGTCTACACAGAGCCCTTCTCTGGAAGACAAGAGGAACACGAGCCTGTCTCCTCTCCCAGCCAAGAGACTACCTGCCTTACTGAGTGCCTATTATGAGCCAGGGATTATGCCAGATCCTGTTCACACAGTGATACTGATTCAACATCCTAAACTACATTTGTGAATACAACTGCCCCATTTTAGAGTGGAGGAAATTGAAACTCAGAGAGTTCTAGAACTTCTCCAAGATGGTACGCTGGCAAAATAGGAACAGAGATTGAAATGCTGATCTTGCAATAATACCAAGGCCCTTTTACACTGCTACCACAGAGCTCCTCCCATTTTCTTTTTAGCACTTAACTGCTTTCCCAGCCATCCTCATCCCCGCACTGCCCCAGGGGCTCCCTCCTCTGCAGTACACTCAGGTTTCACTCTTCTTGCCTCCCATCAAGATACTGTTCTGCCCTCCCACCTTCTGTCCGGGCCTTGCTCTGACAGGAACTTAAGCCAATAAAAAGAACAGGGAGAAGGAAACGGGGTATGCTGATGCCTGCCTTCCAGATATTGTAAGACAAGTTCTGCTGGCTATCCTGAAGGGGCTTTCCCAAGAAAACCAGTTCTCAATCTCACCCCTCCCTTCTCCTCACCATCCTGCGTAGCCGTGGCGATGGAGCCGGCAGCATCGGTGGTGATTAAATAGCTTTCACTCAGGTAGGGAAATCGGTCCCTCAGCTCCTCCGTCAGCATCTTCACCGCGTCCTCCTGCTCCCCTCCGCTGAGGGACAGGCCCTAGGCCGCAGGGAAGGTGAGCTAGCGAGCAGCACCCTAGACTCAGCTCCTTTCGCAACCCCCTCCCTTCATGGTGTCTGTCCCTTCTCTCTACGTCGGGGCATAAGTCCTCCTTCTACCCTAAACATGACCCATCAGAGGGCTGTGGCTGCAAGAGGAACCTGATCTGGGAATGAACCCAAAGAGGCGATTCAACAATGCCAGGTTTGTAGCATGGGAGGGTCAGTAGTGCCCTGAACAGGCGGAAGAGCAAGCAGAGGAGACAGACTTGGTTTGGAACACATGGGGTTTAGCTGGGCCTGCAGAACATCTCACTGAGGCTATGGCCAGGGAGTGGTCAGCACTACAGCAACTTGAGAGAAACATCTGAGCTAAGAATAACGGCTAACATTTAATGAATGCTTATAGGTCAAGCTCTGTGCTGAGCCACAAGAACAGGTGAGAATCTGTGTTTCTACACCAGAGACTAAGCCCTCAAGGCCTTTCACTCTGTCGTTATCAGACTCATCTAGTGAAAATCGCTGTGTTTCTGTGACTTAATTCCCAGGCTCTATCCCAGACTCACCAAGCTTCGTAGAGGGACCAGAGGATCCACCCCCGCTTTCATCTTGGCCCTGTTCACCATCTCGTTGATCCTCTCCAAACACTTGTCTTTCCCGATCAGCTGGCCCCAAGCAAGGGAAGAGAAGTTACAAAAGCTTACATGACCTGTGTTGCCCCTAGAGGCTGCTGTAAGTGGCCCCAACCACCACCTTAATGGGAGCTACAGAGAATAAAAGCACAACCAAACCCACTGGTCCCTCACTGTGGTCTTTACCCAGTGGTTTGTGCTGAGTCCATCCGCTTCTGCCAGGATCTGCCCATCCTCTGAGAGTAAAAGGACCTTGGACTGTGAGCCTCCCCTACAGAACACAAGGCGGCACTCAGTCTTACTGAGACAAACCTGCAGGTACGGCTAAGCTTATGCAGTCCTTGTCACAGGCAGAGTCCAGTGAGATGGAGGCAGCTTCGGCAAACCCAAGTCCCGTGCCCAAGCCCACTTCTGTGGTTTGGTGTTTGATGTGCTACCGAAGTGAAACGTTCCTGCTCAGCCTCCCTTGGGAATGTCCTACTTATCCTGCAAGACCCTACTTCTCGATCACCTGGTCCTTGAGACCTCTGACATGTGGCCCACCCCAACCCCCACGGCTGCCTCAGTTAAGCCGTATCAGTGCCCCCATAATTCTCAAGATTCTGTTAAGAATGTTTAGATGTTTTCCTATCTGCCTCTCACTAGACTACCAGCTCCAAGGGGCCAAGCTCTGGATCATGTGTCCACCCTCATGCCTGGCACAGCCAGACTCAGTAAATGTGACTAAAGGGAATGGCACACATCTCTGTTTCTTTCACAATAGCTAAGGGCTGCCTTTCAAGGTCCAGTTCCCAGTTCTTCAAGAAACCCTTGGGAAAAACACTGGCCAGATGGCAGGGAGAGTTTATGCCTACTTAGGCAACCAAATGGCAAAATGCTTATTAATGGGGGAAATGGTCATTGGTAGTTTGGTGAGAGGTCTGTGGTGGTGTGATGTACGTTTCTTTATCGATCAGTACTCTTGGGAATATCAGAAGAGGACACCAAACGTCCCACTGTTCAAACTCAAAGACGACAAGAAGTTTCAAGGGTGTAGTCAATGCATGAGGTGGCAGATTCAGTATCCAAAAGAATTTGACAAACTAGAAAAATAGGTCATTATCTTACACATGAATAGAACATGGATAAACACAAGCTCCTGTACTTTTTTTTAACAGATAGGATGGGGGAGATCAACCTTAAAAATTCATGTTAAAAAAAAAAAAAAGACATTGAGTTGCGAGCCAGCAGTGGGATGTGGCTGCCACAGAGGTAATCCCAATTTCAGATTCAAAAGTAAGTACCTGGGCTGAGACAAGAGCCACCCTCTATTAAGCTCGGGTTTGACACACCCACATCCACAGAATGCTTCCACTGGCAGGGGACTTGGCAATCCTCTCATTCATCCCTCTTCTCACTTTACACATGTGATAAAAGCCCAGATAGGGCCAAAGTCTTGCCCACAGTCATACAGGAAGCATTATTACAAAAAATCCAGTAAACGAGCTTTTAAGCAGGAAAAATCCAAGAATGACAGAGGGCTCGATCTAGCGTGAGGAGCCTGAAGTGCCGACAAGAACAGAGGGGTTCCAGACACTAGTACAGGCTAGCACTTGGGCTACCCTCTGGCAAAGGTCTTTGTCCCGGCTTCCACCACACTCCCACTCCCCACCCCAGTCCAGCAACTTCACACCTGACACCAGTTCAGCCAAACTCTCTCCAGGGTCGGGAATGAGGAAAAGGAACTTCTCTAGCTGGGGCCGGTGGAGTGGGTCTTCGTGGGAAAAAGAGGTGTGGTTCCACCGTGAAACATAAAAGACTCCGCGCCCCGACTGTGGCCACGGCACACGATCCCGCGCGGAAAGGCATCGCTGCGCTTGCACACACCCCTCCTCCGCAAGGCCCCCGCACTTCAGAAGCCTAAAGTAGCCAGACCCTAAAATGGGAGGTCCCCAGCCTGCCAACCTGGGCACGGGCTTCCTTCCGCCCTCCGACCGTTTCCAAGCCGCACCTCCCGGGTTCCCTCCGCCGGGCCGCACTCACCCCTCTACACCCCCGTAGAGAGCGGCCATGCCGGTAGTGCGCCGCCGCAGCCGCCGATCCCGCTGTTCGGTTTCCTCCCGCCCACCTGCCCGCTCCGCCCCGCCCCGCCTCGCGTCACGTGAACGTCCGCGCCATCCAGCTGACTGCGCGGGGCGTGGCGCAGCGAGCCGCCTCTAGCCTGGGGCGGAACCAGTGAGGGCCTCTGCGGCAACTCCGGACCCCGGCCGGATTCCTCCCCACCAACTGGACCCTGCCTCCGGAGATGATACCAGATCCCAAATGAAGGAGCCAGAAAGGTGTGTCCGGTTCCCACCTGCTGGATACGTCAGTGCCCTGCCCACCCCCCAGCGCCCGGAAGTTGCTGGCAGCCCCGCCTCGCGCGTGCGCACAGCCTGTGAGCCACGTTGGCTGTCGGTGATGGTCTCTGAGACTGAGGTGCGACCAGTTTCCTGAGTGGATGTGGGCCCCCGGGGCGCTGAGCGCACAAGTTAGGGGCACTGCGTTAAAAATTAGGATGGCCAACCCGGCACCTGCCTGGAGATGGCAAAAGTCACGCTTGCGCGTACAAGCACCACGCAGACTTTTTGCTGCGCTCGTGCCGAATGAGCGTAACCGGAAGTAACTAGAATTGGGCTGGGAAAGAAGAGCCCTCGAGGCTGTCCTTGCAACCCGGATAAGGGGGCGGTCAGCTCTTAGTACCCGCTCAGTTCAAGTCTTTGTGCAGGGAGGGTATTTGCGGGGACATAGACTACAAAACTTTTGTTGCCCTCCAACTACTACCCCACTCTCCTTTACACGGAATTGGAAAAGGGAAAGAGCGAGAAGGGGAGGGGGGCGGGGAATACTAGCCATGGTTAGGAGCCGGGCTGGGGCTCCTGCAGCACTCAGCCGACTCCTCCAGGCTGCTCGGGGCCCACGATGGGACAGCTTGTCAGGTCAGGAGGGAAGTCAGCTGCCTTTGGCATCTCTTCAGCCTTAGGGAGGAGTCCTAGCCTGGTCCCTGCTCTGCCCGCCCCCCCTCCCCTGGACGTAACTTGCATCTCCTTCTAGAGAAACCCTGCATTAGTAGCTTCTTTCCCTGATAGCCAGTTGGGTCTGGTTATGTTTTGGTGTGAACCTTTGGCATATATGTGCTTTTTTAGACTGGAAGAGAGGAGTCTTTATCTCATGTCTTACCTATTTGGGACGCTGAAACACCACATTGGACCCTTCAAGTGTAGTTAAAATGTAAATCACTGCGTCATAGAGAATATCAGAGAGAGGATTTTTGTATCATTTACGTTCCTAGAACATCTGAGCTGGGAAGTGCTTAATCTAACACACGTTTTTAGAATAATGGAACTCATAGATTCTGGTGGGATTAAACTGGGCAGGATTTTTAGAGGAGAGGAGATTACAGGTGGATTTGAAAGGACTGTGCCTTTTTGCACACTAGTGCAGTCAGCTTTGGGACCTGTATGTATGACAAAGTTTCCCTTTGTACTGCTTGTTTAGAAAAGGAAGCAGAAGAGAAAGTGCCCAGATTCCAAGATTCCAATGCAAGGATTAAGTTCACCACAAATTAGCTGATGACCTTGGGTGAATTACACACAATTGCTGCCGCTTCTCATCTACAAAATGGAAATGCTAAACATCCACCTCCCCAGAATAACACAGAATTTAAATAAATATCAGAAGAATTTTGGAACCCTTTAAGTACACAGATTTTAACTAATTTTTATTTACATAGTTAATTACCATGTGCTGTCCAGCACGCTAGCCATATGGGACTTCTGAACACTTGAAATGTGGCTAGTCCAAAATGAGATGTGCTGTAATTGTAAAATACAGGATTGCAAAATAAGCTAACAAACAGAGACCAGCTTTGAAAACTCCCTGAGAGGACAAAACCAGTCTAGTCAAACAAACAAGGCTTAATTTAGCTTATTTTGCAAGACTAACTTGACCTGGGTCATTTCTTGCTTTTTCCTCTAGAAATCATAAGCAAACTGTTTCCCAAGGTTCATAAGAAGTAACCACTGACCAATTCCCTATCATTTAAGAAAATTTTAATGTTATAACAGCAGAGGCCACTTGTAGGCAAACAGGCTTGAGCAATGGAATGTAGAAAAGGCCCACAAGGGCTTCCTGGCTGAGTACAGACAGGCGCATTGGGCCACCCACCTCAAAATATCCATAGGCCCTAACTGACCAATGGGCTACTTACAACCAGGCATAGTTACCAAAAAAGGGAGAATTCCATACGTGGCCGTACCTCATCTTCCCCCTTTAAAAACAGCCCCCACCCACTGCCTTGTTGTCCACAGCTTCTCCTTTGCTGTTTTGCCTGCTTCTCCCTTGTGGTGTATTCAATAACCTGTTTCCTTTGTTTGCTGAAGGTGAATTCTTTCACCTCCTGAGCCAGCAGCTTCCACCTGATCTTTGCCCCACATTTTGGAGGCCCCATCTATCAAGACAGATACCACATTTAGACACCATAAATAACCAATCACAGTAAAGAATAAACAGTCACTGTTTTGTCACTAAACAAGCTGTTTTATAACAATATGTGACAACAGTGAACCTCATTCCATGTTTTGGTTTGAGTGCTCCTAGTTTGCAAACTCTTTATTTTGGAGTGTGCACAGTAAACTTTTACTACTTCAATGACTCATTGGTTTTACTTCTGTTATTTCTGAACTTTTGACTGCATTGTACGTTATAGTTCCATAAAACTCTTACATGTACCTTTATCTCGTTTGATCATTTTACCAACCCCATGAAAATACCAGAGACTTCTAACCACATACTACAACTGAGGAAACTGAGGCTCTGAAACCAAAGTATTAGTTTAGGCTTACACAAATAAATGTTCCTTACTATGGATGTGGTAGTTATGGGAAGGAAATAAAGATGTTGCAATAGAGACAAGTGTTAACCTCTATTTAGCTTTGTAAAAGTTTAGTGGCCCATTATACTGGGCTTGCAACATCCCAACAGCCCCTCCTGTGATGCTCATGTGGTTGGTAAAGTCCTCTTCTGCAAGCCACAGTCTTGTTCTCTGTCTTCCCTTTTTTGTCCCTGTGAGTCCAGGGAGGCCATATTTCCATTGGGAGTGGGGATTGGGGCAGGCAAAGGGGACAGTAGGAAAATATCTTCTCTCCCAAATCCACTTATGATCTTGGGGCAGAGGACTTTGGGGCCCAAGGTCCTCAACAGGTTATGTTGACTTCAAGGCACAACAACTGTTTTTAGTCACTGATGTGGATAACAAAGGTAAAAGAAATGTAGATAAATTTCCTTATAACCTGCAGCAAATACTTGACAAATACTTGAAACAGGCAGAGTATAACATTCCTCCAGGAACACCCAATTGTCTTAATGCTTTGCTGGAGGGAGAAACAAGTGGTTAACTGATAAAGATCACAGTAAACTAGTGGTTAACTGACAGAGATCACAGTCAGGCAGGACTTGAGTCTGTATCAGTTTGCAACTGTCTTAATGATTTACAAGAAAAAAAAGCAATCTTATCAATAGCCAAACTTCCAGAAACCTATAGATTCAAAGTCCTGGGACCCTGTCATCACCCTCCCCTCCATAGGGTAGAAAATCATATATAATCAGTCACTCCTCATAATCCCAGGACAGCTCTTTGTGTCCACGGGTCTTGTCCCCGTGCTTTAATAAAACCACCTTTTTGCACTAAAGATGTGTCAAGAATTCTTTCTTGGCCATTGGCTCCTAACCCCCACATTTCCACATCACTAACCACTGTATTTCCAGGGCTAACCTCAGTACAGGGCAGGTGAGAGGAGTACAGGGCTAACCTCAGTGCAGGGCAGGGTAGTTTTGAGCGTGCTTATAAACTATAAAGCACTGTACTGCAGTCATGAGAGGTAGTAAATGCCCCACTGTGAACGAAAGAAGGAAACGAACAATTT